>NC_089841.1:148377474-149024065 GCF_035609145.1 Eleutherodactylus coqui
TGTAACTGATCCAAGTTCCGTGTCCTCACCAAGAGACACATTTGAATAAATACCTCTTTGGCATCTGTCACCTCGGCTATTGAAGGAGCTTTATTTTAAAAAGTACAGAGAATAGGCGCATTACATGTGTATTGTCTGGGGAAATTGCTGCCAAAAGAAAACTGAGATGTCTTCAATTTACTTTTTAGTTTTTGTCAAATAAATTTGATACGTTCGCTCATTATTGTGAATTTCCTTTAGTCTGTTACCCTACAGTCTGGATCTCGCTATTTTGTGTCCCATGCAGTCTCAAATGCAATTTTCATCTGAAATTGCATTGTTGTTTGCAGTAGAAGACCCAATGTCTAAGTAAAAGCATCACCTCTGTTGGGAAATTATTTTTATGAGTGGCATTTTATGACTTTAGAAAAAGGGATCTGTATCTATTTCCCAGAAAGAAGCGCCAGTCTTGTCCATGGGTTGTATCTTGTAATGCAGCTCGGCCCCATTTACTGCCCACAGATAAGCAAGTCGTACATGTCTTAGGGATAGTCCCCAAGGGCGGGCCTGTGGAAGTTCTGCACATATAGATAGGATCAGCGGTAGTCCTATCCTGCTTTCTGCACAGCACTGTTACATTATAAAGTGTGAGAACATATACTTTTTCACTTCATTAAAGGGATCCACTGGTCCTGCACAAACACAGATGGCCACACTGCTTCATTGTGCATGAATGAGCTTCAGTAGCTTAAGGCATTACAATATTTCTTTGATTGGCCAATGCTGACCACACGAGCAGTGTTGACCAGTCAGAGCAGCCTGTAGTGTCTTAGACTACCGATATACACTAATCTACAGTGTACATCAGGTAGCCAGGAAAGCAGTGCAGCCATCTTTGTTTGTCCAGAACTGGAGGGTCGATTCAAAGGATTATTTTCATCACAAAAAGAAATGACCTATTACCCGTGGCCATCAAATTCTGATTGTTAGGGGTCCAACTGCCGGGACCCCACTGATCTTGCATACCGGTTTTCTTACTGACTGTGACTATTCAATGCTGCTCCATTCAATTAAATATAACCCCTGACATTCCCATTTTATATTGTGACAACTATTTTACTATGGTTTCAGTTGGTTGGCTTTCACTTACATGTGTTTTTTACAACCCCCATTATCACCTATCCACAGGATAGGTGATAAAGGTCAATTTGGTGGGAGCCGGACTGCTGAGACCCAACCGAGCCCAAGAACAAGGAGGCTCCCATGTCCCCTTTCCTCCTCAATGTGGGCATGCTGCACCCCATATAGTGAGAAGGAGATTGAATGGAGTGACGATTGCACATGCAAGGTTCTCTTTCATTCATTTCCAACGGGACTGCCAGAGATAGACAAGGGCAATTGCTTCTCTATTTCTGTAAACCTCATTGAAATGAATGGAGTGCTACCGCACACGGGTAGCCACTGCCTCATTTAATCTGATGTCACTGTGGATGCAGCAAGCCCGTAGTGAAAAAAGAGGGGGATACAGAACCCCCCCATTCTCCAGATCGGTGGAGGTCTCAGCGGTTATACCGCACTGCTCAGACTTTGGTGACTTGTGATAAAGGTTGTTTATTACAACTATTTACGGGCGTTTTCCAGGCTTTTGTAATGAATTACCTAATTTTTTTAGATAGATAATCAATAAAAGATCAGCAGAGGTCCAATACCTAGGACCCCAGCCAATTAGCTGTTGTCATGGAGCCACTGCTAACTGGAACTAGCAGAGCTGCCTATGACGATAAGTCATCAATAAAAAAAAAGCCTGTTAAACCCCTTTTAATAGCAGAGTAACATGCTAATGTAGTGGCCCAGAATGTATATTTCTGGCCCCTCCATAAATGTCATACATGTCATGTCTTTTGTGTCGATTCACCGTGCAAGTTGTCTAGTCTCTTGTGTGTTGCACAGCTGCACCAAGGGAGAGGTTAATGTTTACATGAGACTGGAAGATGTCTGCAAATGTATCAATTCATGTCCTGTTCTATGGTCTGCGAGAGATTATAAGTATGCGTGATTTGGGTATGGTAGTCAGTCTAGTTAGAGTTCCATCACAGAGTCTTCAGCAGAGAGCCACATGGGGCTACCTTCAACCCTCGTGGTGAGGTGATGGAAGAAGAGGAGCGGTTTCTGAAGGTCCAAATGCCAGGAACTGTGGAAGAGAGAGAATAAGAGAGGGAGAGTTTGAGAGTGAGCATGAAAAGAAAAAGCCGAGATCACTGTGCAGAGGTACTGACCTAAGTGAGTGTCTGTGGAGTGACCCTACCCCTATCCTCCTCTGGAGAGTTCCCCTGCCTGGAGCGGTTTCTGTCAGATAACTGAGACTGCAGGACTGATGTCATTCTGTGGTTTCCTTCCTGACCTCAAATCTGCTGTTTTGCCTGCACGGCCGTCTTTTGCATTTGTGCCTTGTACCAAGTTTTCTTCAAGTAAAGTTTTGCCAGGCCCTAACCGTTCCCAGGGACTTGAGGTACATTACACAGTCTGCGGCTCCTTTATTTACTGCCAAGAGTCATTCTGGTGGGTAATGGAACAATGCCATCACTCATGACAACCTTATCCCCTGTTATTATATTTATATGCCATCCCTCTCCTAGGGATGTCCAGAAGAGTCCCAGCGCTGCTCTGGCCGAGGCTACGTGTGTCCCTCCAGAAGGGAGCCTGGTAAGTGCCACCGTGACAAGTGACCACTCTACCCTCCCAGCTCCTCAACGTATGCCCTGTGTCTGGAGTTACCCTCTGGGACGCTGCACCTCGATATAAGTTCAGATTTGATATACTCTACAGTATATATTAACCTTCTAATATTCACTTTATAAAATTAATTCCAGAGGTAGCATTTTAGTGCTGCATGCTGAACTAAACTTTAGATTACTATAGGGTCCTAATTTAACCTAAAATCATTCAAGTTGAAATGGGGATGAGGAGGATGTGTTCCATTTGTTACAGCCATAACACTGCTGCGAAGTGTGGACATCTGTAATCTATTTACACACAAGATTTCTACAGCAGCATTAGAAATCTGGCAGAACACATCTTATCCGAATCAAGGCGGCCTTGTCCTTCTCGGAGAGCCAGGAAAGTAATGTCTGAAGTTTGCTGCGTTGTTTGCTTGTCCGACTATTTTCTCCCTTTCTCTCTAGAAGGGCCACACTTCAATTAACAGTACGTCTTACTTCATTACAATCATTATTTCATGTGGCTATTTTTCCTGTGTAACAATATGTTAGCTAACAAACGCTAGTCATCTCCAGTCATTTGGAGTGCAGGCCTCTTGGCTCTTAATATAAAATGAAATGTTTGCTGATCGACGCTCCATATGCAGGCCAAGGCACCGCTACTTCTGCTGATTGCTGAAGTAGAACGGCATTTTAATCTCACAGTTGGCAAGCAGGGATGAATAAATTGCACAAGTAACCTGGCAGGATGAAGATATAACAAAGCTGACAAGACCCTCTACTGTATGTAGGAGTGGGCAAACAGAGTCGTGACAAATTAGATGAATGTCAGCTGAATCTGCCAGTTTCGGTAGGACCAGGCAACCATCTATTCTGTATTGTGGTGGTCTGCCTATACCCTGATGGCAGGTACCAGGGAAAGCAGAATCGGGTACAGTGGATTTCGACATGCCTGAAGCTTTGTTTTCAGAGAAGACAAGACGTTGCAAGTGATGTCCATAGCAGGGACTTGCAGTATTCCCCCCTTGAGCGTTTGACCAACAGCTATGTATATGACCACCTAAACAAGTCTTTGTTTGTATGTTCAGTTTATTATCAGATCATAGGCATCTTTATTGAAAATGGACTACAGAATGTCTCTGACTTACAAACAGGTTCCGTTCCAGGAAGCTGTTCGTAAGTGCAATTGTTCGTATGTCCGAACAAATGCTTGTATGGAGGGGGATCACGGGTGGATCCCACTCCATACAACGTTGGGTGCCGGCTGATTCCTACAGCCTGCACCTGCATGCAACAGTTCTGATTAGCCGCGACGCTCATCGGACTTGTTAACTCATTAAATACCGCTGTAGCAGTATTTAAAGAGTTAACAGTTCCAATGAGCGATGCGGCTTATCGGGGCTGTTGCAGGCAGATGCAGGCTGTAAGAAACAGCCGGCACCTGATTTTCGGGGGACTTGTTCGGCCCCCGCGATAAGATCGCGGAAAGCCTTGCAGTTGCCATGGCAGCCCGGGGGCCTTCTGAAAGGTCCCAGGGCTGCCTATACAAGGAGCCTCTTTAAGCCGTGCCTTTGGCACAGCTTCATAGAATGCCTGTTTGTTCCCCGTACAGTATGATGTAATGCTGTAGTATAAAGAAAGCAAAAATGTATAGCTGGTGACAAGGTCTTCATGCATGGACTTATCATTTTGAGTTGCGCCCAATCTTCATGGGCAAATTTGAATTGTGAAGCACCCGCAATTCAATCCGCCCATAGGGAGACATGGGCATCCGCAGCTGAATTAAAGCATACAGATTTGTTTTGCGGACCTTTTGGTCCAAGAAGCAAATTGCAGCATTCTCCATTTTGTTGTGGTCCCCACATGGATGGCTTCCATTGAAGTCAATAGAATAATTGCAGACGGGACGCGGATTCTGCGGGAAAGTAGGAAATTTAAAAAAAAAATCTCTACCGCACATATGCAGCGCGCCGGCTGGCTTTTCCACGCATATCCGCAGTGAAGACCCAGACAGGTAAGCACGGTCTGCGCCTGCGGGCGGGGTCGGATTCTGCTGTGGGCTCCCGCATGCTGAATCCGACCCGCCTGTTGTCATGAGGCCTTAATAATTTTTTTTTTTATTTGCTGGGCCTCTGCTTGGATGTGAAACCTTGTTCAGAGATCTGGACTTCGAACTGGGCAAGTTACCAAGAGTTTACGAAAGTCCTGCTTGTTGTGAGCTCTTTGCTTTTGGTTTCATCCTGTCCAGGGCAGCAGCTAACCACATCATTTAAAGCATCACACATTAAATGTTTTTTGCCTATGTACTTCATCATAGACTATTATTAAAGAGTAATGTAGAAGCTCTTGTGTTTGCTTTGTGTATATCTGTAGTTTTAAAACTGCAGTGAATCTCGTCTATTATATCACTGCACTCCTGGTTCTTCAATAAGTCAGAAGTGATATCTTCAGCAGCACTCTATGTATAGGGGACATACAGACATAGAAGCGCGGAGATTGGTGAGGAGGGGTCTGAGAGCTGCTAGGAGGGATTTCATAGATTTTACTGAAATCAGGTAACTACACACAGTAGTTTAGCTATCTACAGAGGAGAGCAAACTCTTGACTAGTGGTCAGACTGGGGATTACATGATACAGCTGTCCATAATGAAAGGGTTCACAATGTATGGACCCAGCTGAGCTGGGATGTCCACAAAAAATTTCTGGAGTGCGTCTTTAGAGGGCATCTGTCATCAACTTTGAGCTTCATAAACTACATTTTGGAACTCAAAATTGAGAAGCTGTGAGGAGGTCCCTTGTTCCAGCGCTGTACCCCTGAGATATCGCAGCTTGTACACAGCTCAAAGCTTTTCAAGGCTGTGTGTTAGCACACTCTCCCTTTTACACTATATGGAAGAGCTCACACACTTTGCCGTGTGAAGAGTCAAGCTTACACCAATTTCCCAGGGGCTAGTGCTGCAACGTTGGACCCGGTGAGTATAAAAAGCAGCTCTCCAAAAGCCCCATTCCCTCACCGCTGCCCCATTATGTAGTTTTTATAGTGCTCAAATAAAGTTGTACTTTGAAAATGTGATCCTACTGTATCTAATGATAGAGAGGTTGTAAATAAACATGGCTGCTTCTGTCCGCACGCAGCGCCACTCCTGACAGTGGAGACATACCAGGCACAGCCCATGGACCGGAGTGGAGCTTTTTCTGGAGGGAAGCAGCCATGCTTATTTTATTTAAACAGCCCTTTAAATAGTATTATCTTGGTTATTTTACAGTATTATACATTCGCCTAATGATGTGACCTTGTGTGCCATAAAATCTTGTGTCCACTTCCCTAATAGTAAATCAGTATATTGTGTGTTTGTTTTTCTTTTGTCCAACAGTAAAGTGTATCAAATTGTGGATTAAAAAAAACCAAAACGTGGGATACCAGCCTTAATCTAGTTTCCAGGCCAAAACTCATTTTAGCAGATTAGATAACCATTTCATTCAATTTATTGCATTAGCTATCCTGGCTGTGCACTAAATTTCTGTTCTTGTTTGTAGGGATGATGCATATCCCAGGAAACCATCACATTTTCCTATTAATTTGTGGTCTCAGAAGAGTTAAAGACCCCCTGTACCTGGTTGAGGCTTTTGCAGGTAATTTGTTAAGAACAGCATGCACTGTATTAGCAGACAGAGGCTCGGCGTGTGCTCTCCTGGGCCATTGTACATATTCAAGGTTTCCAGTTTTTAATGTATGCATTCAATGCTTAACCCTTTCCGATCGTCAGACACATCAGTTGCAGATGCACTCCTGCACTGGTCCTCATCGAGGACCCCCGAGTAGAAGGCAGAAAGGGTTTTTAACTCAATTAGCACTATGTAATGCACGGAGATTCCGTCCGGCGATCATGTGACCGCCGGTGTCACCTCACCCCCAGCGGTCACATGAACGCCGAGCTGAAAGCCTGAAGGGAGATCCGCATTCCGCCTGGTGATCATTTGACTGCCGTTGTCACCTGACCCCCAGCTGTAACGTGATCGCCGAGCCGGGAGGCTGAAGGGAGAATGCGGAAGTAATACTTCCACATTACCCCCCACGGTGTAATGACCACCTGCACCCTCTTGAACTGTCAGATTCGGAGGGTAAAGGGAAAACTTATTTTTTTCTCATCCATTCTCCCCAGCTCCAATTTATTTGGTGCTGCGGAGAATGTATGAGAAAAAATAAATGGATTGGAAAGGGTTAAAGAAGCTGCTTGTAGGCAATGTGTAATACAGAAGGGTTAGCCACTTTATAGTTAATGGTAACAAATACGCTTTAAAGATGCAGTTAGTGATCTATCCTTCTTTTTTTTTAAGTTCTGCACCATTTTCTTCATAACTTAAACCACTCCCCCCTTGTTTAGCGATCCTTTGCTCTTGTCTGCACGGCACTTCCATAGGATGGCTGCAGATGGAGACATACGTGACCAAAATGTCATTCAGACTAATCCAATGAAACACACGGTCTTCCATCTTCTTAATGCAGGTCTGTGGAATTCAGGAATCTGGTGCACTGTGTTTTCAATTGAAGAGGCTGAATTGGTCACATGCCATATTTGGGCACATGTTACTCTATCTGCAGGCATCTTGCGGACGGAACTAGAGGCTGGGAAGGGACATAGCTTACATAACCAAGAAAACGGAGCTGAGCTTCAATAAAGGACATACTAGTAAGTTGCATAAATGCATCTTTAAAGGGATTCTGTCATCAGCTTCATGCCGTCCTAACCACGGGCTGCATGAACTGGGACAGGGATGCTTGTTGCTCTCATGGGTGTTTCGATTCTGAAACACTATGATGCTTCAGTAAAAGGCACTTTTACTGCACCTGCTGCATGAAACCTAACCGCTCTTTCCCTACTTGTGTATATGGAGAGAACTGTCGGTGTTCATGGGGCTCAAAGGTGAAAGAACTGGGAATCTAGGCAGCTGCATTTCATAGTCATGGGGCTCCCTGTTCTACTGAAGTTGGCAGGCGCCACCAGCTTGACTCTTCTTGCGTTCGCATTTCACATTCATCTGTATGGAAAGTGTGCATGCAGAAATAGTGAAGTTGCTGGCACGTGCCAACTTCATGGGGGGCACAGTGGTGGAACAGGGCGCCCGATAAGTATGAAACGCAGCTTCCTTCATTCCCTTACCTTTTGAGCCTCATAATATAGTTTTTAGGCCTCAAAAGTGATGACAGTGTCCCTTTCAACTAACTTGCCTCCAAATTAGCAGTACTCATAAAAAAAAAGTTTACTGGAACACGGATAGCCTAATCTTTAGGATAATCAGTAAAAACGGGTCTTTTAAATATTTACCCAGTTCTATTGGTTTGTCCATATGGGCAGCTCAGTACCATTAATTCTTCAGATCTGTAGAGGTTCCAGTGTTGAGGTTGGACCATCAATATTTTAGGCCTTACAGTCGTAGCAAAATTACAGACCCTATGCAGCCATAATACAGCAGCCATAGAGGTGTGTAGGTTTTTCCTGCAGTATATTTCCATTTGTCCCCATTATCATAAGGCCTACAGGCCTTTTTTCTGTTGGATTGCACCTGAATCTGAATAGTGTTATGCTCTCCGAAATGCCATATTACCTAGCTATTCTCCCCTACAAGCCTTGATTCTATCGGATAAGTCCCTAAATATGGAGCATCGTAGCTCTGTGGCGTGCAAAAGTCCTGATGTACACAATAACTATTTCAGCAAACCAAAGAAATCCGTGAGTTTCCCAGTCTAGGAAATGTCATTATATTGTGTGTGCTCCAGAGGGCCATGTGAAAACTGCAATACTTCAGGCATTGTTTCACACAGATATTCATAACACTACACATGATAAACCGCTATGGTGCTTTCCGATGAGTCATTTGCTTTAAGCTTCTTTGAACAACCTGGTGGGTGAACACGATAAAACTGCATGCTGGACTTTCGTTTGGTCAGTCGTTTCCTATCCAGACTGCTATAAATAAGAGAAGCGTCAAATGGGATTTGTGATGTTAAATGAATAATTGTCGACACCTGCCAATAAGTGTTTTCTTTCTGTTGATACGCAGTGACTGCTCTTCTGACAGACTGGTGGGAGGATGCTCATTTAGCTTTTTGGATGTTATCTGTGATCAAAATTGCTTGCTGGCTTTCCAACAATCATGTTTTCATGGAGTGTCTGTGCATGTCATACTCCAGGATATGCACTGCTGCTGTAACCCATATGTCCGCTACCAATCATCTATTCTTTCAATACTGATTTAATATCTACACCACAAATTGCCTGCCAAGCCTTCTTGCCCTCTGCTTATAATTGTGTCTTGCCTTGAAGACCTTAGTATTATGAGACAGACTAGTTACTAGGGTCGTATTGCCTGACAGTCTCATTGAAAAGACTTGCACATTAGATTGCCATCAGGTCAATTATACATCATATTATTAGTACAAACAATCTATAACAATTGACAAGGCAGACTGAACTAGCAGATCAGAGACTTGTCTATAGACAAATACAAAATAGGGACTGAGCCTGGTGGAGACAAATTTTCAGCCAACCACTGCCAGAAAAAAAGTGTAACTCAAAGGGGTTTTCTAGGCAGTGCCCACTGGGGTAAACTGGGGTCGGAGCGGAAGCACTGCTCCGACCCTGTGTAGTGGCCGGTGCTTGTAATTGCAGATGCAGCTCTTATTGCAACCAATAGGACCCCAGCCTGCAATTACAAGTGCAGCCCGCATTTGACTTAAATGAGAGCCGTACCTACAATTACAAGTGCTGGCCACTATACAGGAGTTAGAGCAGTGCCTCCGCTCTAAACTTGGTGTATCCTGACGAGTGCTACCTGGATAACCCCTTTAAGCGATCGCCTTTTTTTTTTTTAACCCAATTTTTTTCCCAACTAAATGGAATAAATTGACGTCTGCCTCATTGGCGTTTTCTTTGCCTTACTCTCGATCAACAAGGGCAGGGGGTGGAAACAGGCTGAACTGGATGGACATTTGTCGTTTTTTCAGCTATGTTTCGTCTATATCAGTTGTTGGCCATTTTGACCTACTGAAACAGTCAATATTGGCCCTAAATTTTCATCTCTTGTTCACATGATGGTGTTTAAAAGAGGATCCTCAGCAGAAACTGAAACTTAATTTTCTGCTGCCGGTGTGCCAGGGCATCCGTACGAGGTTTAGTCCTATTTACCTGAGCTAATTCATGACTCTTCTGTGCAGAATCTGCAAGAAGAATGAACATGCTTATTCAGGGTAATTTGTTTTTCCCTTATCTGTAGCATGGACCACAAACTGCATGGATTTTTCCCCTAGTCTATTTGAATTGGGTATAAATTGCCACAATCACTTGTATTGGATAAATCATGTTAGCAGATTCAATGAGAATTTAGACACTGGAACTGCACCTAAATTTTTATTACCGTATATACTCGAGTATAAGCGAAGTTTTTCAGCACATTTTTTGTGCTGAAAAAGTCCCCCCTCGATTTATACTCGAGTGTATATAAAAACAAACCAAAAAACAAAACGCAGTACTCACCTCCTAGCCGGCGTCTGTGTCCCGGCGGTGCGGCATGCTGCATGAGACTTCTCCCCACTGTCATCTTCCTGCTTGGCTTTGATTTGCCCCGCCGTCAGCGCTGTGTAAGGAACCGCTGTGATTCGATTGAGCGCCAGCCAATCACAGCCGGCGCTCAATCATTCACAGCCATTCAGTGAATGACATCACTGAATGGCTGTGATTAGTTTATCGAGAGCCGGCTGTGATTGGCTGGTGCTCGATCCAGTCACAGTGCTTACTTATACAGTGCTGACGGCGGGGGAATTCAAAGCCGAGCAGGGAGAATTCTCGAGCAGCTTGCCGCACCGCCTGGGGAGACCATCACGCTGGGACACAGACGCCAGCTGATATGTGAATGTTGCGGGGGGGGAGGGGGTTTCTCCTAGTCTATACTCAAGTCAATAAGTTTTACCAGGTTTTTTTGTAATAAAACTTATTGACTCGGCTAATACTCGAGTATATACGGTAAATCCAAAACAAGCTGCACACAATTTAGTCCTATGCCTAAAATCTTGGTGTCAGACATGGCGGAATCGATCAG
Source organism: Eleutherodactylus coqui (assembly GCF_035609145.1). Classification (NCBI taxonomy): domain Eukaryota; kingdom Metazoa; phylum Chordata; class Amphibia; order Anura; family Eleutherodactylidae; genus Eleutherodactylus; species Eleutherodactylus coqui. The sequence continues at coordinate 148,388,268 of NC_089841.1, forward strand.
CTCAGAGTTAGATGTGCACTGTGCTGGCAGTAGAGACAGGCAGAACAGCTGGGCAGTGGTCACACCATGCCATTACCCTGTAGAGTTGATTAGTACATGGTGGTAGGGTTGCATGCACTGTACTTAATTAGTGCCATATTCTACTAAGGCGAGGTAACTAGTCTGGCTTAAAAAAGTACTTGCTTAATCCAAATGTGTCACTGATAATCTGCAAAGTAATTTTTAATCACAACAACTCACAGTAAATGTTATTAACTAGTAGTTCTTCCACTTTCTGTACTGTGCGTTATGCTTCTGTTCCTTCACTTACTGCCAATTTAACAACGTACACTTTCTCCTAGAGTGGCACGAAAGGAAACCCAGTATCTGCTTGGCTATTATCGGGCCGATGGTAAGTATTTCCTTCATTTATGGTTAAGTGAGCACTTTATAAATTAAAGCAAAGCATTTTTTTATTTTGGAACAGAAAGATACACATTTTGTCTAAAATGATTTAATAATTTGAACCACAAAACATATTTGCATTGTATTCACAGATTTATCCTATAGACCTCGTTCACACGGGCGACAAAGTCACACGATTTTGTCACGTTACTACAATGCTACAAATGGCACGTATGTGTAGCCCATGTTTTCCTATGGGTTAATTCACACATGCGATGTTTTGTAGCTTGCGACATCTTGACACAAAAACCTCATGGGTCCCGTGATATGCACACAACTTGTGAGGTGTTGTAGCCCATCTTTCCCTATGGAGCCTTCCTCTCTGTTGCATCGCACGAAAATGTGATTTTTATGCGTTGCGATGCAACCTTGACAGTAGGAAATCCTACTGTCAAAGCTATAATCTAAGCCCTAGCTGCAGGAAAAAATTTAAAAAGTATACACCACCTTGGAAGCACTGTCCTGGGCTCCGCTGCAGCTTCTCCCTAATCCCCGCCTCAAAGAATCATAGAATGGTAGAGTGTGAAGGAACCTCCAGGGTCATCCTGTCCAAGCCCCTAGCTCAGTACAGGATTCACTAAATCATCCCAGACAGATATTTGTCCAGCCTTTGTTTGAACACTTCCATTGAAGGAGAACTCACTGGAAGCGCTGCCTCTGATTGGCTGACACGTAGCCAATCACAGCCAGTGCTCAATGAACCAATCACAGCTATTCATCAAGCACTGGCTTTGATTGGCTAAGCGTCAGCTTTTATTGTTTGTGGGAGATCATAAGCAACGAGTTGAATGGAGCCCATTTGCGTGATCATAGTAAAACAGCATGAAAACAGAGCATGCTGCATTTTCCGCGTGTGAAATCTGCAAATCGAATTAAATCACATCTGCAGGTGTTAAATTCAATTAAATTGACTGCAGATGGCCAATGATTCCCTATGGGCAAACTTGACTGCGTATCTCACCCACGGTAAAACGCGCGGATTTGTTAATTCTATTTTTCTAGTGGACATGAGGCCTTAGTGTGTTTTTCTTTGTTTTTTTCCCCCCCCATTTTGTATGTCCCTGGGGACTTGAACCAAAATAAGCTATAATAATGCATCGCAGTACTTCTGTAGCGCTCACAGGCCATGGCAGGCCTAGATGCCATTGTCTGGCATCTAGTTGCCCTCGCAACCCATCAGCTCTCTGCAGTTTTACATAATGGAGGGCTGATGCTATCACAGAGGTAACCTGCTTTCTCTGGGAATCCTTTACATGCCGTGATCTACATTGATTGCAGCATGTTAGGGGTTAACAGCAGGGATCCTTGCTGTTGCAGCAGTAGACCAGGTATCAGTCACAGCCAGATCCCGCTGCGGCTGGTGTGTACTTTGGCTTCTGAGTCCGTGCATCCACAAGACACAAGTTTACGTCCTGTTGCATTAAGTGCCATGCACCAGGACATAAACTTACAAGGTTAAAGGAGTTCTCTGATTTAGAAAACCCATTTTCATATACCATAATACATGGGGTCTCCCATTCACCTCCTCCTCCTATTAATCAGAGACATGGCTCAAGGTGGAAGTGCCTCGTGCTTATTATAGCATATTGATTTAATTAAGAATTGCATGGTGGCACTGTGGGGGAATTGCCATGCTCGTGGCATGGGGTTCTTGCAGGTCCCAGTAGTAAGACGCCCGACTATCAGCTCTAAGTCAGTGGAGCCTTCTAACAAGAATGATTGCCAGAGTGGACAAACCCGTTAAACAATCCTAAACAAACTAGTTTTGGCAAGGATCACATTTTGCTGCATGTATTTAAGATATTCGAGGCATTTTGTGCTCCTCTCCCAGAGAACCCCTTGACCCCCTTTCTTGAAGTTTGTTCGTTCTCTTATAAATGTAAATATAATTTGATGTTGGCTCATTTGCTCTTTCTACTGTAATTTCACGACATATGTTTTCATTTTACAATATAGGATATCCAATTTTCTCTTGTGCTTTTCTTTACACTCTGCTACACAAAATTATTTACAAGTGAAGTGGCATGGAAGATAAATGGGAAATGGTAGAATGCTCACAACACTTTCCATTAGTATAATATGCTTGCTGCCTAAATAATTATTCAACTTATTTGTATTGTTTGTTGAGTGTTTTCCTCAGCATGTTGGGCACATGAAAGCTAAAGCCTTAATAACTATATTCTCTTCATGAAAGGACAAACTCCTTCCTCACGTAGGCTAATTCTAGCTGTCTGACCTCCGGAGCTATTATGTGATCGGTGTAATGGTGTGATCTAATCAGAGTGTATTTCTTCTATTGACTCCCATGTAACGCACGAGAGCGCTGTCTGTTGCTTGCAGCTCATCCTTCAGCTCTGCCCTAGTAAGGGACAACTGGCCATCTTTATAATGGCACCTTTCAGGTAAACGGACATTTGGGAGCATGTGGATGACTTGGACTCTGACCCAAAGCTGAATGTTTACGTTTTACCCAGGGTAACTTTTAAAATGGACTGTATGGCATGTTCTGAGAAATTGGGTCGACAGCAGTTGTGACCGGGAAAGAGACCACCATACCTGCTTATGAGGTGATCACTTTATCACTTTTTGTTGTTGGTATCCTATAGCATTTATTCTCAGGGTGTACGTACACATAGCGGCTGTGCTGCAAAAATCGCATGTAGTTTACCGTGTATTGTTATGGTTTTGCAGCACATAAGGTGAAGCACATGGCCTTTATGTTCTTCCCCAGTACTTGCAGCAATACTGCAGAAAACTGCATCTAGAACCACGGTGTATGGGCCCTCACTGCCCTTCATTTGGGTGTATGAGATTGTTACAAAATTGCAGCAGTACACACTACCTTTGTTTCTTAAGGCCTCTTTCTCATGGACATATGCAATTTTGGACCATAAAAAAACTGTTTTATGTTCATGTTGGACTCTGGCTAGCCTACATTTATTATTAAAGAGTTACACTAGACCTGTCAGTTTTATAATAGGAAATTGCTTGGCATTCCACATCTACTCTGTGTATGTAGCTGCCAGACCTACTACAATGACTAAGGCCTGTGCTACCAGACATGCTCAATCATCTCCGTTCCTTAGTCTACCTCCTCCTCTTTGATAGAACCCAAACCCAATCCACACGGAGTCAGGATAGTCCTACAATTAAGCACAACATCACTAACTGGTAAAATCAAGGAGGTTAAAATCGATGTGGGTCTCTTGCAGCAGGACCAGCAGAATCTTCAAGGTCAGGTTGGTGAGGCTGAGGGACATATTTCTCAATAGGAAGACAACATAGCTCCTATTCCTGCTAAGGTGACAGAATTGCCGAAATCTGCAAACCTATGTAGATGATATGAAAAACAGGTTGCGTAGCAATAATCTTCGCATTCTTGGTCTGCCAGAGCACGCCGAGGGTCAAAACCCATGCAAATTTATGGAAGAGTGGCTAAAAAAAGACCTTCTTCTGGAAGCTTTATTCTCTGTTGCATTTGACATTAAGATGGCTCACGGGGTCCCAACGCATAATCCACTTTTGAGTGTCCCACCAAAACTGATGTTGGCCCACTTAGTAGCAAAGATAGGGATGCTGCTCTACAGGCAGGCAGTTGCAAATGAACTTAGTCAATGATGCTGTTATCTCCGTATTTCATATTTTTCGGTTGCCCTTCAAAAGACCAGAGCATTCTTTACGCGTATTAAACACCACCTGCGGGACGCTTCTATACAATACTCTATGGTATACACGGCTCTCCTATTCATCATCCACAATGACCAGGCTATCTTCTTTTCTACTCCCAAACAAGCTAGTGACTAGCTTAATGGACTACTGCAATCACCCAGGGTATCTGGAGGGGGTGGGATGTTACAAGGGTATGACAATGTTTTTCTTGTTTTGCTGTGAACCCATGGAGGCTGTCCAACCTATGTTATAAGGGTTCCTTAACCTCTCGAGGGCCGTAATTCTATTAGATTGTGCCAGTTTACAATAACATTTCATGAGTAGACTCTACTCCAATATTTAATTTCATGTACCAATTATTGGTGCTATAATTCTCTCACTTAAAGGGGTTGTCCCGCGGCAGCAAGTGGGTCTATACACTTCTGTATGGCCATAATAATGCACTTTGTAATGTACATTGTGCATTAATTATGAGCCATACAGAAGTTATAAAAAGTTTTATACTTACCTGCTCCGTTGCTGGCGTCCTCGTTCCCATGGAGCCGACTAATTTTCGCCCTCCGATGGCCAAATTAGCCGCGCTTGCGCAGTCCGGGTCTTCTGCAGTCTTCTATGGGGCCGCTCGTGTAGAATGCCGGCTCCGTGTAGCTCCGCCCCGTCACGTGCCGATTCCAGCCAATCAGGAGGCTGGAATCGGCAATGGACCGCACAGAAGCCCTGCGGTCCACGGAGACAGAGGATCCCGGCGGCCATCTTCAGCAGGTAAGTATGAAGACGCCGGACCGCCGGGATTCAGGTAAGCGCTGTGCGGGTTGTTTTTTTAACCCCTGCATCGGGGTTGTCTCTGCTATCCATGTGGATGGAGTTGGTTAACTCTGTTGTCCCATTCAACTACATAGTTTAGAAAGGACGCCGTTGTCCCGAAAAATTTGACCAAGTATGGGACATGTGTGGTGCAACTCTCCTCTTATTTAATATTCTCCACAATCACTTTCCTCATTTGTCAGCTTTCCAGGGGCCTTCCCTCTAATTGCCATGTCTTGAGACGGGACCCGTCATCTCCCGGGTTCGTTCTTCTATTTATAATTGTTTTGCTCTAATCACTGTTGGTTGAGTTTAACCCCTTAGTGACGGAGCTTTTTTGCTTTTTTCCATTTTTGTTTTTTCCTACTCCCTTTTAAAAAATCGTAGCTCCTTTATTTATCCATCGACGTCGCTGTCTGATGTCTTGTTTTTTGCGGGACGAGTTGTATTTTTCAATGGCACTATTTATTGTACCATATAATTTACTGAAAAACTTTTTAAAAATTCTTAGCGGAGAGAAATGGAAAAAAAACGACATTCCACCATCTTTCGGTGCGTCCTGTTTCTACAGCACACAAATTGCAACAAAAACGACCTGATATTTTTATTTTTTATGGGTCAGTATGATTGCTACGATACCAAACTTGTATAGTATTTTTTTTGCTGTAGTACTTTTATATTTTTTTTTTTTTAAGATATTTAATTTTTTTCAATTATTTTCTGCGGTCATTTTGTGCGCGCAATACCTTTTTTAAATTTTTTTGTCGACGTAGTTGAGTGAGGGCTCATTTTTTGCGGGATGTCCTGAAGTTTCCGATAGTATCAATTTGGAATACATACGACTTTTTGATCGCTTTTTATTGCCTTTTTTCTGGGAGACAGGGTAACTAAAAAAGTGTATTTCTGGCATTCTTTATTTTTGTTTTCAGACGACGTTCACCGTGCGGGAAAAATAATGCACTACTTTGATAGATTGGACTTTTACGGACGCGGCAATATCAAATACATATTTTTATTTTATGATTTTGATTTTTTAATAATGGATATGGCAAAAGGGGGGTGATTTAAACTTTTATAACTTTTTTTTTTTTTTAAACAATTAAAAAACTTTATTGATTATTTTTTTTACATTACTTTGAAGTCCCCCTGGGGGACTTTAACATGCGATGCTTTGATCGCTCCTGCAGTATGACGTAATGCTATAGCACTACGTCATACTGCTTTTTTACAGGCAGTCTTTCAAGCCACCCTGTGTGGATGGCTTGATAGGCAGTCTGCTAAGGCAGCCCTGGGGCCATTCATTAGGCCCCCGGCTGCCATGACACCTGCACGGCTCCCCCGATCTCACCGCAGGGGGGCCGTGCGGGACCCCCGAACAGCGCTCGGGGGATTTTAAATGTCGCTGTCAGAATTGACAGCGGCATTTAAAGGGTTAATAGCAATGAACGGCCGAGCGCGGCTATTGTCCGCGGGTGTCAGCTGTAATAAACAGCTGATGCCCGCGCTGTATGGAGGGAGATAGCGGCGCTACCTCCATACACGTCCTGCAACAGCAGGACGTAGTTTTACGATAGGGCTGTCACTAAGGGGTTAATACTCTTCCTTCTCTGTCTAGACCGCTTTGCAGGCCAAGAAAATGACGAGTTGCTCTTTATACCTTGTCATTGTATCCTACTTTTTTGCGGATTTGACTAGTTACCTTTTTTTCCCTTTTTTACATTCCTTGTATACTCAAATTGTCATGTACTGTGTGGTACTTCTGTGTGATGTTCATACCTCAATAAAAGGAGTTTAAAAAATGGACTGAATACGGACAGAAAATACAACCATGTGACTGGGCCTAGATACTCTAATGTAACGATATATATTTGGTAACAGGTTCTCTTCCGAGCAATCAACAAGGCTTTGCTCACACTTCCATTGGGAAGCCTCTGCTGCAGATACTGCCATAGCTGAAAGAAGAATAGAACATCTTGAATTGCTTATTCTTCGCATCAGATTGACGCACCCCACAGTGGACCCCATCATAAGCCAGTGGGTTCTGTTGTGCAATGGATCAGGCAATGGAGTGGGTTTTTGCAAGTTATGGGTACTTGATGGATGCAGATAGAACATTGATCCAGGGATTGATATATTTGGAGTCAGGAAGGATATTTTTTTCAATATTAGGGACTTCCTGTTTTTTTGGTTTATTTTGCCTTTCTCTGAATCAACAAGGTAGTATAGTATTATAGGTTGGACCAGAAGGACGCACGCAAAGACAAAGCCTACCTATTAAAGCATAGTGTAAAGATAAAGGAAGAATGTCACACAACACTGGCAATAAACATTTCTACAGCCCTCACCAACCTTTTTTACTATGCGATTAGTGGTTATAGAGAACATGAAACCTCCTGAGTCCGGAGCAAAGCAGAAAGAAGAACTGATGCTTCTTTATTAAATTAAGTATTGCTTCTTATATTGATCCTTTATTACCATATTTTTAGTATCCTGACTGTCACACTTGTTCATGCTATTCCAATATAGTACAGCAACATTTTGGCAATATTAAGAGTCCATTCACACGTTGCCGATTTGTTGCAGATTTTTGGGGGGTTAGGTATAAGTCTGCAGCAGATTTCACCTCCTCAGTTGAATTTAAATTGAAGGGATGAAAGCTATTGAAGATTTGCACCAAAAGCCAAAGCAGTTTACCAACGTGTGAATGCACCCTTAGATCCTATAGATTTGCCTAATAAAGCACTGACAGAATGTGTTCACACTCCATGAAGCTCCAGTGCCAAGATATAGGACTTCCCTAAATTTTGCTTTGGCACTCATTTGTTATATCAAGTGACTTGCCTTTTTAATTTCAACATGTTGGGTGTTGATGATATGATTTTACAGGCTCACTCTCCCCCCTCCCAAAAAATAAGTCTGTTCTCTCCTCAGCATCATATGGACATGAATGAGCGCTAACAGAAGGCTGTGAATTTGCACAGGTTAGTTATTGATCTATTTTGTTGACTATAGATGTGTGACGGCCTTTTGTGCTCATTGCAGTAAGTAACCTCAGAATAGTTTTCAGACTAAGCCACATTGAGTGAAATTCAAAGCGATAAAAGACTGGTTGACCCTCTCCCCCTCCATGAAAGAGAATATATTTTGGGCTTAGTTGTACTTGAGTGTCACTCTGAAGTAGAACAGGGCCTTTAGTGGCTAACCAGCTCGGGGAATGAAAGACTTGAGAAAGTAAATCTCTTGTCAAAAGATATTCTTAGTTTAAAGCATGTACCATCCAAAAGTGTTCATTCCTGTGTTACATACTAATGAAATCACAGTGTAAAATTCACTATCCCAAATGCCATGAAAACTTTTTAGTATTTTTTTTTTCTACTCCATCAAACCGTTTTATTGCATTAAATTCAAAACCGGTTAAACTGAGTTGGATATTCTTCAAAAAGGGACTCGATTCTTCCTTCTTGTATTTTTGTGCTGTATTTGCTCAGGTGGGCAGAAGATTGGCATATTTATTTAGTTTGTGTTTTTAGACATTTTGGGATACATAGCCTAATGGAAGCGAGAGCACAAGAAATACTACAGATGAGAGTGAAATTATTTGATGCTACGGAGCGTCCTATACAGCAGTAAGGAGGTTAATAAATATTTGTCTAGTGATACTGAACGAGGAGTTCAACCCAGGTGTCCCATTGAGGTTGGGGAATCACTTAGATGCCGCGGAAAATCCGCAGCATCTATAGTAGTAGCAAAGGGGATGTGATTTTGAAAATCTTGTCGACAAGCTTCGGGAATAATCCGCACCAAACCCGTGCGGAAATTTACATGTAGTGCGGAATTCAATTCTGCAGCATGTCAATTTTATCATCGTTTCCTCTGTGACACAATTCACGCCTTTTCTCAATGAGCGGTGAATTCTGCATAGGAATATGCGATAAAACCTTCAAAATCCACATCAAATGGTGCAGGTTAGGAGGCAGGGCTTCTGCCCATCTGCAGCATAATGCCCGCTGCGGACATCCCGCTACAATTCAGCCCTGGTGTGAACCCAGCCTTGCATCTCTCACACAGTCCTTCTGTCTCAGGTGTAGTTTGTATTACCGCTCTGTATTTATGATCTTCTCCCTGACAGTGCAGGATGTAAAAAGCTTATGGGTGGCACTAAAAGGGTTAAGAGAGCTTAAGTATTTTTGTGTAATGCATTTTTTTTACATGTTTTTTTTATGAGGCCGTCTTCACACCTGGGAGCCATATATTTATTGTTAAAAAAAAAGGAATTCAACAACAAATTCTATCTTCGCCAGTAACTGTGAAAACTGATTATTTAGCATCAGGCAGTACCACAGAGCTTCCATTAACACTTACTACTAATGAATTGATTAATGAGCAAGCTATGAATGGAGATGTAGCCTGTTGTGCTGACACCTTGAGAATGTCGCAAAGTTTTAAACACACATAATAAAATTATTAAAAAATGTTTGTGCTTTATTCAAACAATATATACGTCACTCACTGGTGTTCATGTTCCTGTATGTATGAAAAATAACTTGAATCTTTAGATCCTACTACTAAAAACAATATAAAGAGTGTTGAGAGTCCACCGTTAATAGATCCAAATCTCAATTCAAGCCTATTGGAACAAAGAAAACGCCCACACCAGAATATACCCCAAAACACATGAGCCCCAGAACCTCAATGTAACATCATGTTCCTGTAAGGTTATAAATGCACATAGAAGTGCCTGTGACTGTCTCATTCAAGGCTGGGACGAGGAGTAGGCAACCGCCAAGGGTTAAAGCTAGCCTCAAATGGGACGGGTAACATTTTTATGATTTCTATATAATTAGCGCTTCCATCAGTGAGGGAAGCTCCTATTGCTACAGGGATCCTGGGTAGCAGTGAGCATGCTTTGAAGTGCTCCTCCCTACGCAGCTGGTCCTTGTTTGGGTGCTTGCACTGCACTGAGTTCTGACTCCACTCATGTCAAGACATAGTGTTCAGTGGTGGCATGCAAAGCTTTTTTTTCTTATATTGTCGGAGGTCTGAAAGGGGACTGGGGTTATATTCATTATGTCGTCTGATCTGGGGTCTATTTTAATTATGGGTGTATCTTAATTTTGCGGTCGGATATGGGGACCTTTATTCATTTTCGGGACATCAAGAGTTCTGTATTAATTGAGGTCTGATCTGGGGGCCACTGCAAAATTTGCAACAGGACTTCCAAGTTAATGTGTGTCAGGGCTCGAACCTAGGATCTCCACAATCCAGGACTTGGACAGCACTTTGCTGAACACCTAGACATGCTCCTGTGTCTTTCCCTGACTAGCTCTACCATCTGTTTTCCTGTCCTAGCCACCCTACCACTAATTGGGACTTCGTAAAAAAACAACCTGATCCTGCCTCAGATTCAGCGTGTGATTATTGTTCTCCAAGCCGTGATCAAGCTCTTTCTGCCTGCTCCTCTGCTATCTTACTGAGATCTTGGGGTACTGACCTCTGGCTTCCCTTCTGACTACGCTACCCGCCTCCTCCATTTATACTGCAAACTGAGACCTCCCATTGCAGACTCCTGGCTCTTTTTTGACTACTCTCCAGACCTGTGAGCGCTACATCTGAGGCTCCAACCTAGTGCCTGAAACTGCTGCAATGTGTTTATATATAATACTTGTGTCTCCTTTTGTGACAGAGGGGCTTTTTGGCCCCATCAGAATCCAGGGCCCAGGTGTAGCTGCTACTTCTGCATCCACTGTAGCTGTGCTCTAAGTCAAAGATGTTTTAGCAGCAAATTCTGTAGTCTTTGGGAGAAATTGCCAGGATGGTGTCTGGGCAAAATGGAGTAGAGAAGTGAGCCGCCAGCTACAATTTATTTGTTTTGCTTTCTTTAGAGATTAATGTGTATTTTTAACTGATTCTGGGGGTTTAGTGGTGGTGCTTGGAGGGGGGGGGGGGGGGGATTTTGCCTATCCTGCTTTGGGCACGATATTGCTTTGTCCTGGCTCTGGTATTATTCGTCTAAATGGAGCTTACAGAAGTCCTGGTGCAAGTCATAGAATCATAGAATGGTAGAGTTGGAAGGGGCCTCCAGAGTAATCAGGTCCAGCCCCCTGCTCAGTGCAGGGTTCACTAAATCATCCCAGATGTCTGTCCAGCCTGTGTTTCAAAACTCCCATTGAGGGTGCCTACCCACTATCGTTACGTTTTCACTGCGAAATTTGCAGCGTTTTTTTTCTCCAGGTGTCTATGGAACTTATTAATGTTAAAATCGCAATGCGGCAAAATCACAATTTACCGCTAAATCGAGATTTTGTCGTGTCCCACAGACACCCAGAGAAAAAAAACGCTGCGAATTTCACAGTGAAAAAGAACTATAGTGGGTAGGCACCCGGAAGGAGAACTCGCCAACTCCCATGCCAACCTGTTCTACTCATTGATCACCCTCATAGTTAGAAAGTTTTTTTTCTAATATCTAATTTGTGTTTCCTTCCTTTCGGTTTCATCGCATTGGTTCTAGTCTTTTCTTGTACAAATGAGAATAGGGCTGATCTCTCTGGGCTGTGACAGCCCTTCAGATATTTGTAGACAGCTATTAATTCTCCTCTCAGCCTTCTTTTTTGCAAGCTGAACATTCCCAGATCCTTTAACCGTTCCTCATAGAACATGATTTGCAGACCGCTCACTATCATGGTAGCTCTTCTCTGAACTTGCACCAGTTTGTTTATGTCTTTTTTAAATTGTGCTGCCCAGAACTGGAAACTGTATTCCAGATGAGGTCTGACCAAAGAAGAGTAGAGGAAGAGAATTACCTCACGTGATCAAAACTCTATGCTTCTCAATACATTCCAGAGTTGTGTTTTGCATCTTTTGCTGCTGCATCACACTGTTGACTCATGTTCAGTCTGGGATCTATAAATATACCCAAGTTTTTGTCACATGCACTATTGGCTGCTTAGTCTAATTTCTCACTTGTGTGTGTGCTTTTTTTTCCCCATTTTTCTTGCCTAGATGTAGGATCTTGCATTTCTCCTTGTTAAATACCGTTAGCCTCACACATACAACCGCATAGAGGTGATTGGAACTGACTCTCCGTTGCAGCAATTTCTGAAAGAAATCTGTGGCCATTTTTTTTATTTTCCAGCTTCCAAGTGTATATTCACACCACAGAACTGGTTTCCCTCTGGTTTCATGTTGTAATTGTAAGAGATGTAGTACAGTTGCCAGAAGAACGCTAGTAATAGAGCACAATTCAGTGTAAAGTGATAGAAACGCTAGTGAAACAAGTCTGAGCTCCATCGCCATACATTGAAAATTCCCATTCATTTTGTTTTGCTAGTTTGATAATGATTTAATTCTGTAATACAAGTGGTGCCGTATAGCTTAACAGTATCCATGTCCTCCTTCCCTGCCCTCTTTCAACCGTCTCCACTTAAGTATTTATATTTCTTGAGAAGTATATTTGTATTATGTTTATATTTTACATTTTATGTCATGTCAGTCTGGTCTTAGTGATTTTTTTTTGTTCCCATTCTTGTTGATTGCAGGTAGACCCAGTATTTACAAATGAGGTCAAAGCCAAGCTTCGTAAGTACGTATTTTCACTACATATACTGTATTTTGTTTTATGCACAGTAGATTGTCATAAAATGTGCTGGAAATAGTTCTATTTGGGGAATTGCAATCTAAGACATATATACATCTTTGGGTTCATTCACATCAGTGTTCGGGGGTTCAATTTTTCTGCTCTGCTCGGGGATCAGGAAAACCTCACCCCCTGGCCAAATGGATCCATCCTATGACGGAACCGAACAGCGCCACATGAACCCCATTAATTATAATTAATTATGATTTATTTTCAGCCGGCATTCTGACATGTTGCCAGAATTGACAAGATGAAATTGTGCAGCTTGCTGCACTATTTTTTTTTTTTTAAGCAGAAATCCATGACAAGACTTTTATCCTGATGTTCACTGAAAACGGCCATATACCTACTGATACAGGACGGCAAATATGTACACTACCTCAGCATGCAGGCTGCCAAACTGCCAAAGGAGGGAGCCAGTTAGACCTGTGTAGGACACCGATGAGACAGCCACTCACACAGCCTCCTGATATAGAGTTTGGCTGCCTGTATGTTGAGGTGGTGCACATATCTGCCCTCCTGTATCAGTAATTATATGGCCGTTTTCAGTGATTGTTTGTTTTTATATTTCCCTTTCTGTGATACTTTTATCATGTGGTGTGGTTCGTTATTAACCCCTTAAGGACCAGGCTGCTTTGTACCTAAAGGACCAGACACTTTTTAGGAATTTTACCCATGTGGTGGTTTTACTGCCCTAGTTTTTTTCCCTCAGCTACCAAAATTATTTTTGCTGTGTTTATTATTTTTTTCTGTGACATATAGGGTGATTTTTTTAAGATATCCTTTTACTGACTTTTTTCCAGTTTTTTTAGTTTTATTGGGGTTAAAGGCTAAAAAATGATTTTAAAATAAAGTATGGGAATGGGTTCCTCGCTTTGAGATGTGTATGGTTTTGGATTACAGGGCACAAATGACAACTGTTTTTGTTGGCATCGGCTTTGGGTCATTTTATTCTGTAATTTTTTAAAACTTATTTATGTAACTATTTTTTTTTTTTACCATCCATGATCCCCATGACCTCTGGACGTCATACACAGGGTTGTTGGGGTTTTTTTTGCACACTTTTCGACTGTAGCTGGGGTATCTATAGAAGCCCCAATTACAAGGGGAAATATCCCCCTGTAGTGACAATAGTCACTGGCAGAGCTGATCAGTGTCTGCTAGGACCCTGGAGCTCTGCTGTAACAGCGGGACTCTGTGGTCATGTGATCGCTGGCTTGCGTAGTGAAAGAAAAACTTCCTTTTTACTTCTTAACCCTTTCTAATCCACTGTCTGACGTCTTCCTACATTCTGATTGAACCTTGTACAGTTCTAATGTTAGAAGATGTCCGACAGGGTATTCTTACCATCTTTTGCCAGCCACTCAGCTGTCGGAGTCTCTCTGGTGCACACACACTGGCTTTAGCCAGCAGATGACACTGTTATACAACAGCAAAAAGAGAAAGTCTTTTAGGAAACCCTGAATCAAAAATTGGATTAGAAAGGGTTGATACATAGCGCTCATTGAGCGCTATATATCCGGGAAAGGAGAAGGAAGAAGTGGTGAAAAAACGCTTTTCCCTTCTTCTCTGAGTCCTCTGCTGTAACTAACAGTTGACAACCAGACCTGCTTCTGCTTGATTGCAGGAACAGAGGCTTTAATCCTGTGCCGTGCTTTTGCTATCGGCAGGGCCGAGCTGCACAAGCAGAGAGAATGAGACCACGAAGGAACCTCTTCGTTTGTGTGCTTTTAGTATTCCATGTATTTTTGAAATGGCTGACACTTTGTATTATAACTATTATTCCCAATTCCACTGAATAATTTTCCTGTACATGATATAGATAGAGAGAGACTAATATACAATATTGTAGTCACCATCCTGGGACGGGCTTTCTACTAGTTTTGATCTAAGGCTTTTGAAGCAAGATACTCCCTGTGGTGTGTGCAGTCCAAAATAGAGAAACAAACAGCTCCCATGGGTTAAAGCCCGACCAGCAGTAACATTTGCATTGAGTTTGGATGTTTTCCCTGTGCTTGCTTATCTCCAGCTTCTGCAATTTCTTCTTGCACTTCAGAAGGAAAAAAAAAAACCTGTTGATAGGACGGTTTGACTTCCTATGAGGGAAACAATAATGTGTGTCATAGGAAAATTAGATTGTGCACCCCATCGGGAAGAGGGAATGATATGAGTTGCACTGCGCTCAGTACTACAGAATATAGTGCGGCATCATGAAATAAGATGAGTGCACATGATTGCAGCACGCCGACCTCCGCCGCCTCCCTACAACTCTTACTACAGCTGCCGACTTAGTGAGTCTTGAGTTATTGCTGAAATTCCCCGCCAAGTACTACTAACATGCCTTGTGTGGTTTTCGATCTCTAAACCATTTTTACTATTCTCCTAAAAAGTTAGTGCTGGATGTTTCTTTGCTGAGATGATTGAAATGGTGAACTTGGAAACCTGATGTTCTGCATTCAGGATGTGCAGAAATTTTACATTCCTCATTTTCGTGAGATACTTGTTAAAACATGTCCTGTGGATATATTCCCCAGTCACTTTAATCCAGTGACTGGTCCATCTCTGACAGGAGGTAGACTTGTACCTATATAGTGTTGGAGAATATGCAGTAACACATTGTAATCCCCATTTGTCATCTACATTTTCACAGCATTGATGGAGTTCACCTCATTGAGGAAATACCGCAGGCAGACTTACAGGCTCTGATACAGAGAAGCTTTGCCGTAGTGAATAGCTCATTGTCGGAAGGGATGTCGGCAGCCATACTTGAGGTAACCATGTTTTATTTTTCAGTTTACACTGACCTTGGAGAATGGTCCAGGGCAGGGGCGTACCTAAAGGCTCAGGGGCCCGGGTGCAAAAGTTCAGCTCGGGGCCCCCTTACCCCGGGCCTCCACCCCACATTCCCCCGTACCCATACCTAGATCGTGCTGCATACATGATCTGTCCCTGGCGTAATCTTTCCAAACATGAAGCATTTCCTGCACTACATGAAGATTTGTTTGTAGCCCCGCAGGCCACTCTCACACACACCGCTTTTTACCGCTATTAGCACAGTGCCCCGAGTGCCGTGCTAACCGCGGTACAACACTCCCTTAGATTTCGATGAGGTTACTCAAATTTGTGCTCGAACATGGTGTTTCTAACACTGTGATTTTCGAGAGCTGTCTGTTCTGTTCTTGCATTTTTGTGTTTTTTAACACACCTCATCACCCATCACAATGATGGGGTGCATTGAAGAGTGCTGTCAGACGCTGTAACCTGTGTTCAAAAACGCAGCTCGAAATTCTGGTAAAAATGCCACGATTTTGAGCTGCGTTTTCTGAACACGTGTGAGAGCGGCCTCAGGGGGGTCATGTTTATGTTGCACTTTAGAACCACAATTAAGACACATAAAAACCTGCATGCAGCATTTAAAGACCGCGTACGGTATTAGGGTGACTACACACTACAGGTTTTTTTCACGACGAAATTTGCAGCGTTTTTTTTTTCTGCAGGGGTCTATGGGACTTGTAATGTTAAAATCACGATCGCGCAAAACCGCGATTTCGCGGTAAATTGCGATTTTGCGCGATCGTTATTTTAGCATTACAAGTCCCATAGACCCCTGCAGAAAAAAAAAACGCTGCAAATTTCGCCGTGAAAAAAAAATGTAGTGGGCAGTCACCCTAAAGGAGCTGCAGACACTATTAATAACCTCATGCGGTTTTGATGCGGTTTTTAATTGCGTGTAAAGGGTGCAAATAAATACAGTAAATCCAGGGAGAAGGAGAGGGAGAGAGAGAGATACACACACAGAGACACACACACACACACACACAGAGACACACACACACACACACACAGATATACACACACACACACACAGATATACACACACACACAGATACACACACAGATACACACACAGATACACACACAGATACACACACAGATACACACACAGATACACACACAGATACACACACAGATACATACACAGATACACACACAGATATACACACACAGATATACACACACAGATATACACACACAGATATACACACACAGATACACACACAGATATACACACAGATATACACACAGATACACACACAGATACACACACAGATACATACACAGATACACACACAGATATACACACACAGATATACACACACAGATATACACACACAGATATACACACACAGATACACACACAGATATACACACAGATATACACACACACAGATATACACACACAGATACACACACACAGATACACACAGATATACACACACACACAGATATATACACACACACACAGATATATATACACACAGACACAGATATATACACACACACACACACACAGATATATACACACACACAGATATACAAACATACACACACAGATATACACACACACAGATATACACACACAGATACACACTTACCCCAGGGCTCGGTCCACTTCTCCTCCATGTGACAGCAACAGCAGGAGAGGTAAACTCAGAAGCTTCCCCGTTCAGCAGGAAGCAGGGGGGGCAGCACATGATCCCTGTGCCCTGCCGTCTCATGTGACTTCCTCCCTCCTCCCCTGCCGACCCATGTTAGTACCTCCCTGCTTTTCCTCTCAGGCTGGCTGTTCTGACTGCCGCATCATGCGGGGGAAAGAACGGTCAGCCATTAATGCACTGAATGTGCATGGGGGTATGTCGGAGGGCGGCTCCGGGGCCCCCTGAGCTCATGGGCCGGGTCGCCATGGCGACCCCAGCACCCCCTGACGCTACGCCTATGGTCCAGGGCAAGTACCACAGAGGTCATATATTACATTGTTAGCTGTTTTAGTCATTCACGACCCTCGGCGACCCTAAAGGCTCCCTCCCTTCATGTTTTTTAGTTTTGCACTGCTTCTTTCAGTTGTGTTATATCCATGCCAGTAACAGTTCTGACATTATCAGTCATTGTGTCCTTTGGCGCCGGGTCGTCTTTTTCCACTGATTTGTCCAAGCATTATAGATTTTTCTAGTGACTCTGCTCGCATTACATGGCCAAAATACGTGAGCCGGAGTTTGATCATCTTGCCCTCCAGTGATATATCGGGTCTTATATGATTCAGGACTTCTCTGTTTGTTACTCTCGCCCTCCAGGGTATATGCAGCAGCTTCCACCAGCACCACAGCTCAAACGCATCAATCCTCCTTCTTTCGGGTTTTTTCACAGCTTCCACATCCATATATGGCTACTGGGAAAACGGTGGTTTGCACTATCCCGCGTTTAGTTGCTATACACATATCCCTTCACGCTTCACCCCAGTGCTATCGTATGTTTATTCCAGGCATAGATTCCCCAGGCTGGTAAGTTTTTTAGCCAAGAAAGATGAAGTCTCGCACTCGTTCTTTGACCTAATTGTTGATTTTGATTTGAATTTGACAATTTTTTTACAGTTGTCATAATTTTAGTCGTCTTTAAATTCAAGAAGAGGCCCATTTTTTCAGTTTTAATCTTCCATATCAGCTGCTTCAGACCTGCTTCCATTTCTACAAGCAGAGTTGTGTCATCCACATAACGGAGATTGTTGATGTTTCTTCCACCAATTTTCCACCGATTTCGTCTAGGTCCATTTTACACACTTTTGTATATAGGTTAAACGAGAGGGTTGAGAGGATGTAGCCCTGTCGGACGTCTTTCCAGATCCCAAACCAGTCTGTGTCCACATTGTAGCACAGTGTATGTTGAAAATCCCAGTTTGCTGTATTCATCTAAAACCTTTATGGTCTGTAGGACATTACTGAAAATGAATTGAAATTCCAAAAATGCAGCATATTGTAAATGCCATATATGCAGTAAACGCGATGAAATCTGAGCAGCACTTTCTTGTTCTCCTGAGATCTTCATGTGCAGGTACTGGTTTAGGTTCACAGGATGACTATCGGCTGAGTAATCACTAGAAAGAGCCAATTTAAACGCTAGTCGTTTAGTCTAAACGCAACCATCAACAGGGTAATGAGCAATAAGTCGCTAGTCATCTCGTTTCATCTTACCAAATCGTTGGTCGATCAAATGTTGTGTGGTGTGATGTCACAGTCGTTCGTATTAGAATAACTGAAATAATATTTCAGCAAGCAGCTAATGAACAATTATGCCTCTGTGTTACAGCAAACCAATAACGGTCGTTCGTACACTTCAACAACTTTTGTGAGCAACTGTCTGAATGATAGTTGCTCCGTAGAAAGATACCTTTAATCCATATGCATGTACATCAGCTAAATGCTTTCTAGTATTAGTAACCTTACGGTAAAAAGGTCTCAGCAATGTATAATCTGTCTTTATAGGCTATGGATTTGGAAGTCCCTGTGCTGGCAAGGGATATACCGGGGAATGCTGCAATAGTATGTCATAAAAATACTGGTTTACTCTTCTCGAACCCCCAGGTAATTTTTCTTTATGTTTGTTTTTTTACTGCTGAAGCATGTTGAAACTAGGATACTAGCCTAAACTTTCCTAGAACATATCATGCGATAAATGTCATTTTTGAAGTTACTGTATTGGAAATATACATTTCTTTTTTAAAGTTTAGATTAGGGCTACAATCATATAGGCCATTTATTCAAAGAAAATGCCTTAAATGTCTGATAGGCGCATGTTCCAGAGCTTGTAGCTGTCTCCATAATTGCACCCTGTCCGTGCTCAGCTTCTTCTGCCTGAAGTAGCTGGGATTAAGGAAATGGCCAAACTGGCTTTTCTACACTGTTGCTGTAACTCCAATAGAAGTGGATTTGCGTTGTGTAAATAGCATAGCATAGTGATTAATTACAGAAATTGTTTAGAACAGCCAGTTTGGTTGTTTCTGTTATCCCGACTACCTGTGGCTGCAGTTAGTTGACCGGTATTCCTATTTTAGGCATGTTTAGTTGAGATGGGGGGTACACTTATAAAGTATATCTCCATCATAGTAATAAAGCTTGTAGTATGTGTTTGTCAATTTTCCTCTTCTCTTAAGGTGCCCATAGACCTTAGAGGAAAGTTGGCTGAACTTGGCAATTTAATTGGGATTGGCCAATTATCTCCTGACTCAGCATTCCCAAATCTTTGTTTCTACAGGAGCTAAGTCACTGCTCATTCTCCTCTCCCTACTAGAAACACATGCACACTCGGCTGAGCTTTCTTCCAAGCATCTTTCAGCAAGCTGAAATTAGTTTGCCATATTAGCTGTAAAAGTGAGAGGTCCTTACTACTGCTGTGCCCTGGAGGACCCCTAACCTGGTTTGAAGGAGCCTCAGGACACCAGATATTCCTGGCAGTAAACATGTGCTATATTATATGGTGTTTGGTGGTGTAATCAGTAACTAGAAGACATGGTAAAATTTACAGTACTGTGGAACGTTTCAGGCAGGTGCGAACAAAATGCTTCAAAGTAAGAATGTTTTCGAAAATAAAAATGTTAATAGTTTTTGTTGTTAATTGACAAAATGCAAAGTGAATGAAAGAAAGCGAAATGTAAATCAAATCAATATTTAGTGTGATCGCACCTTGCCTTCAAAACGGCATCAATTCTTCTAGGTACACTTGTACACAGTTTTGAAGGAACTTGGTAGGGAGGTTGTTCCAAACATCTTGGAGAACTAACCAAAGTGAATGTAAGCTTGCTCAAGTCCTTCTGTCACTTCATGTAATCCTAGATAGACTTGATGATGTTGAAATCAGGACTCTGTGGGGGCCATATCATTACTTCCAAGACTCCTTGTTCGGTATTAGTGTAGTATGTCTCCATCCTGTCTCACACCCAGGATGCTACAGCCACACCCACGCGAGCTTCGAACCGATGAGCGATCAGGCAGCTAGCATTCGTTTTCTTCGCTGCCGAAACTAGACCTGCTCATCCAGTTGTTCCGAGTAGGCATCATGAAAGCTGCTGAGCAGAAAGCAGTAGCACTCGGAAGCTTGGAGGTGGATGTGGTGCCCGCTTGGGAGCTCGGGTCAGGAGCTCGAAGGTTGGCATGGCTGTAAGCTCAGGGCTGATCGCTTGCTCGGCAGCTCAGTTCGGAGCTCAGGCCCACTCAGGTGCTCGGGTCGGGAGGTTGGCGTGGCTGTAGCCTTGGGGCTGATTGCTTGTCCGGCAGCTCAGAACTCGGGTCCGCTCGGGAGCTATGGTGGGGAGCCTGGTGGTTGGTGCAGCTGTAGCCTTGGGGCTGATCGCTTGCTCGGCAGCTCAACTCGAAGCTCAGGTTGGGGCCCCAGAGGTCTGCGTGGCCGTAGCCTTGGGACCGATCGCTCGGTGGCAGCTCAGCTCGGACCTTGGGAATCTGTGAAGGTCTGTATGCGGGAGCCAATTGGGAGGTTTTGCCTTGACCTGGCAGTTACCTGTAGTTGAGCCCGGCCAACCCATACTTCTGGTGGAGACATACTACAGCAGTGGTGGCGAACCTATGGCACGCAGAGCCCTCCCTACTGGCACGCGCCGCCATCGGCCACCCACCACTTGTAAATACCGGCAGGGGACGCGGCTTCCCTGTTGGCATTCACTCAGCTGCTGTGCTAACATCGCCGATCCCGGCGCACACTGTGACGTCAGTGTGCAGCTGGGATCGGACGGCACTGGAGTATTATGTTGCCACAGGAAGTAAGGGGTGGCGACATAATACACCTGTCATAGAACTGGTTCATACCCCCAGCTTCTGATTGGCTGGGGGCGGAGGACTGCGGCGAGCCTGAGAGCTGCGGGCCCGAGGCTGGGAACGCTGGCACGGGCAGAGCAGGGCTTGGCCAACGGCCCCGACATGGAGGACAGCAGTGAGGCAGGGAGCTCCGGGATAGAGGACAGCCCCGACCCAGGGAGCTGCGGCAGAGGCTGAGACGCAGGAGTAGAGCGCACCACAACTGAGATGAGTGAGTGGGGGAGGGGAGGCTGCAATGAGATGTCACTATTGCACTGGGGGACACTATGGGATGTCACTATTAGGCTGTGGGATGATACGCCGTGGGATACGCCGTGGGATGCCGCTATTATGCTTGGGGGCCGCTGTGGGATGTCGCTTTTACGCGCTGGGTGTCGCTGTGGGATGTCGCTTTTATGCGCTGGGGGCCGCTGTGGGATGTCGCTTTCATGCGCTGGGGGCCGCTGTGTGATGTCACTTTTATGCGCTGGGGGCCGCTGTGGGATGTCGCTTTCATGCGCTGGGGGCCGCTGTGGGATGTCACTTTCATGCGCTAGGGGCCACTGTGGGATGTCGCTTTCATGCGCTGGGGGCCGCTGTGGGATGTCGCTTTTATGCGCTGGGGGCCGCTGTGGGATGTCGCTTTTATGCGCTGGGGGCCGCTGTGGGGTGTCGCTTTTATGCGCTGGGGGCCGCTGTGGGGTGTCGCTTTTATGCGCTGGGGGCCGCTGTGGGGTGTCGCTTTTATGCGCTGGGGGCCGCTGTGGGGTGTCTCTTTTATGCGCTGGGGGCCGCTGTGGGGTGTCGCTTTTATGCGCTGGCGGCCGCTGGTTGGGTGTCGCTTTTATGCGCTGGGGCCGCTGTGGGGTGTCGCTTTTATGCGCTGGGGGCCGCTGTGGGGTGTCGCTTTTATGCGCTGGGGGCCACTGTGGGATGTCGCTTTTATGCGCTGGGGGCCGCTGTGGGATGCCGCTTTTATGCGCTAGGGGCCGCTGTGGGGTGTCGCTTTTATGCGCTGGGGCCGCTGTGGGGTGTCGCTTTTATGCGCTGGGACCACTGTGGGGTGTCGCTTTTATGCGCTGGGGGCCGCTGTGGGGTGTCGCTTTTATGCGCTGGGGGCCGCTGTGGGGTGTCGCTTTTATGCGCTGGGGGCCGCTGTGGGGTGTCGCTTTTATGCGCTGGGGGCCGCTGTGGGGTGTCGCTTTTATGCGCTGGGGGCCGCTGTGGGGTGTCGCTTTTATGTACTAGGGGGCCGCTGGGGTGGGGGTCACTATTATTGCTGGGGTCGGTTGAGGGGGGGATCACTATTACCGCCGGGGGGGGGGGGGGTCACTATTACCGCTGGCGTATGTTTACATTTAAAGGAAATGGGCAGGGCCGCTTCAAAATAGACGGGGTGCAGATTTTGACTGCTTTTTGGATGCAGAAATGCTGCAGAATTTGCGACAGAAATTTCTGCTGCGGACATTCTGCAGTATTTCCGCATCCAAAAAGCAGTTAAAATCTGCACCCTGTCTATTTTGAAGTGCCCTGTCCTTTTTAGCACGACGGAGGTAAAATCATATGCCGTGATAAGCCCCGCCCCCTGACATGTTGGCACTTTGCGATAAATAAGTGGGTTTTGGGTTGCAGTTTGGGCACTCGGGCTCTAAAAGGTTCGCCATCACTGGGCTACACTAATACCTTCTTGGTCTTCTTTATGCTGAAGATAGATAATGACCGTAGCTGTATGTTGATTGTTGTCGTTTTGCTGCAGACAGAGATTTGGAGTGAGAGGTCTTCTAGTTTTGAAAAAAATTCTTTCTTTGCAAAGTTTTAAACACAACTGCTTTGTACAGTAATTTTAGGATAGAAACTAAAGAAATAATGCCTTTCTAATGTGAAATAGCATGAGTTCACTTCTCTTATTCTGGTGTCTGAATTATCGTTAATTATAATTGTGTTCATCCAATTTGCTGGCTGTGAAAAGACGAGCCTGCTGTCGGTAAACATTAACCCGGCACATGACGAACCTCCAGAAACACCTTACATTTGGAAGAAAATGTTCCTTTCAAATCCAGTTAGTGCTTTGAGGGACGCAGGAAAAAAAAACATAAGTTCTATCGATCTAATGCAGTTGCCAAAGGAAAAATTTGAAATCAAATAAAAAATACACTTGAAGGCATGTGCAGGAAGAAAGGTCAGGAAGTTGTCTACATACATACAATAAATATGGTTCCGACGAGAAATCTTCTATTTCTACGGGGAAATTGCACTTATTAAATGTGGGCTGTTGCTTTCATTCAGAATGATTGACTTTTATGGTTTATGCAAGCAATAGCAACTTGATGGAAATGCAGGTTATTTTTTTCCTGAAGTATTATAGTAGTCTTGTGCATTAATACATTCAGCCGCCGTGTTCTACTGACTGTCGGAGCCCTGACTGCTGTGAGTGGTCAGAAAGTAAATAATTATGATGGGGTGATATAGAGTAGCTGCACTATTATATTAGGAGCCCGTGTCTAATGAGAGTGTTCTGTACAGGGAAGTCTCATGGAGGCACTTCTTTAGTAGAATGCCAAATGTCCTCGTATTTAGGAAGTGGTGGTTCACTTTTCTACACAATTAAGATTGCATCATGGTGCCGTATGACCTAGATTTCTATTCCTTTTTTGTAAAGTATGGGAGAAGTACACATATTTACAAAGAATGTGTCACCTAGATTGTTACAAGAAGCTACAAGCACATACTGATATTTATCGTTATTTCTAATGCTGTTATCATTCTCTAAGGCCGGCTTCCCACGGCCGCGACGGGCTCCGCTGCGGAATTCCGCGGCGGAGCCCGTCACGGCAACACCCAGAGACCCCAATACTTACCTCCGGATCCGGCATATTCCGTCCCGCATGACACTTCGGCACGCATGCGCAACAGAGCGCGTGACGCGCCGCAGCGTCATATGACACGCCCACAGCATCACATGACACGCCGGCCGCGTCATATGACACGGCTGGCGGTGGGCGGGGAAGCTGTTTCACGCTATCTTCCGCTGTGCTACAGCAGGAGATAGCGTGACGGATGGCTTCCATTGACTGCAATGGATGCCGGCCGCGTGTACACCCGCGGCAAATAGAGCATGCCGCGGGTGAGGTCGGGCCGACTTGCTTGAGTTTACAGCATAAAGTCTGCTCTCACACATGTATTCACAAAACGCTGCATTCTAACTCACGACATTTTACCGCGATTTCTAGCGGTATTTTTGAACGCATTATGCATAGTTTTTTAACACACGAAAATATAGCAGACATTGCTTCAAAATTGCGGCGCTAGAAATGCCGCATTCGAACACTGGTCTGCGAGGCTCCATTGAAATCAGTGGGAGCGTTGTACCGCGATTAGGTTGAAACACCATTCAAATCGCAGTAAAAAGTGGGTTGTGTGAGAACAGCCTTAGAGAGGCGCTTTACTGCAGCCTTATGGACCATAGAAGTAACAAACTGGAGGGGTTTATTTAAACTTCTATTGGAGACTGTGCATGATCTGTGATCTGGGCAAAGGTCATTGTGCAGAGAGGGGGAAGAGGTGAGCTGTGATCATTACCTATTGTGAATGGTGTATCCTGTGTTATCTATATATGAGTGTTGGCTTTCATTATTATCCTGCCTATGAGGATAATGAGATGACTGCTGAAAAGTTTCTTCTGCAGAGCAGAAGGTGTCAGACCGTTATTAGGATCAATGATCAGTGAGAAACCTGCTGAATTTTAAGAGTTTTATTTATTTTAATTATGCATAATGGCATTGAAAATTTTAAGTCTTTTAGCTTAAAAACTTGAGGTTAACTGTAAGTTATTCTCGAACGATACTTCCCTTTTTATTAACGTTTTCATTGTGAAGCAATGACTCCTGAATAGGGTTCCTTGGGCTCACCAGAAGAAGTAATTCTGAGGTCTCCATCTACATAGAACATGTACATATCTACTTGTAATTACCGTATTATTACATCCACATATTAGATTTGTGAGTCCTTTTTGCTCCACAGTCGTTACGGCCGACTTGCATTGTGCTGGACCTTTGGGAGCCTGTTGTATTAGGAGCCTTGGGACACTAGTACTTCAGAGGGCCGGGTCAATATTGGCTAGATGAGTTTAGACTTCATGAAGCTCACAGATTAGGGAACTGAATTTGTAATTTTCTAATATACTTTTAGTTGTATCTGTGATGCTTCTATAGTCTGTCTCACAAAGAGAATGCATCCGGATGCAGCGTATCTTGCCGCTTTTGTGGTTGGGGATTGGCTACCTGTGACAAATGCCAATGGTGCCGATCACTTGACTGTCTCTATAGACAGATGTCCGAACCCCAACCACAAACAGCCGAGTGATACCCCGTGCCACCACCATGCTACCACCGTGCTGCATTCTCTTAGGGTTGTTTCCCACAGTCGTATTCATAAAACTGTGTGGATCATGCAGCGTTTTATCGCCTTGGGAGACGGTGGTGAGTGGGCTATCATGGCTTATTGCAGCAATTGTGCACAGTGCATGACCGCGTATCTCCCGCACGCTATCATGCAGAGTGGGACTAGTTTCTTTTCTTCCTTTTTATTCCCCACTCTGTCTCGTATTGTGTAAGTACAGAGTTGATTACACAACCTATAGTAATAGGCGGTGAAATAGAACATGCTGCTTTTTTTTTTCACGCGTGTTGTACATTCTCTCTCGCTCTCTCTCTCAGACAGTCGTTCAAAGGTGAATGACTGCGGTTTACACTGAATGGCATGTTGTTCGGTTTTTTTAATTCCCGTTCGGTCGCTGCATGCTTTTACATGGGATGATTATTGTTGAAATTCCGATTCTGAACGGTAATCGTCCCATGTTAGGGCCATGTAGCACACTAGGGCCATTTCTACTCCAGCAGCTGCACTTACTGTCTAGTGTTGCTCCTGTTCACAGCCAGAAGGATCCAGCGATGCAAGTATAATATGCGGCCTCAGTAACTGTAGTGCAGGTAAATATATTTTCAACTACCATAAAAGTGTAAAATATTAGTGTTTCACATAAATTGAGCTGATCTTTTTGTTTTTGGGGTAGACTGGGAGCCCAGAAGATATGTAAATACATTTTCTTACCAAAGTGAATGTCCGGCTCTGCACACTGTTTTATGGTTTGTATATAAGATTATTCTACATGAAAGCCTGAGTTATAAATACACCGCATTACTTCTTGTGTGCTGATCCTGCGCCGCATTCTGATCATTTCGCAGCTGAAGTCTCTCGTTATTGCTTGCTGACTCAATCTCTGTAACAAGCTCACTCTGGTGATGTGCATTCTGGGAAATGTAATCTTTACACCAAGCACTGTAATCGGATGTAGGGAAATTGACAGTGACAAGCAGTAAGACAATTAATATGGGCTATAGCTGCGGATCAGTACAAGATAAGTAACGCATTGTATTTAAAAATAGTTAAGCCCCGGCCTGTAGAGCACCGATCTGTGATAGGGTGCCCATGCTTGTACGTCCCTGAGCGTATTGTGTGTATTCCCCCTATAGCTTTAAGAGGAGAATACTGCATCTCACTGGATACCATATGTTGCCACATGAACAGGCTTTGTATTTTTACTCTTTTATGTATGCTCAGTGGTGCACATGGTACAGAATATGCATGACTTAAAGGGGTTGTCCCGCGAAACAAAGGGGGTCTATACACTTCTGTATGGCCATATTAATGCACTTTGTAATGTACATTGTGCATTAATTATGAGCCATACAGAAGTTATCAGAAATTTTTCACTTACCTGTTCCGTTGCTAGCGTCCTCGTTTCCATGGAGCCGTCTAATTTTTAGCGTCTAATCGCCAGATTAGACGCGCTTGCGCAGTCCGGGTCGTCTTCTTTTCTCAATGGGGCCGCTCGTGCCGGAGAGCGACTCCTTGTAGCTCCGCCCCGTCACGTGCCGATTCCAGCCAATCAGGAGGCTGGAATCGGCAATGGACCGCACAGAAGCCCTGCGGTCCACCGATGGGAGAAGATCCCGGCGGCCATCTTCAGCAGGTAAGTAAGAAGTCACCGGAGCGCGGGGATTCAGGTAAGCGCTGTCCGGTTTTCTTGTTTAACCCCTGCATCGGGGTTGTCTCGCGCCAAACGGGGGGGCTGTTGAAAAAAAACAAAACCCGTTTCGGCGCGGGACAACCCCTTTAAGTATACCTTAGGGCTCATTCACAAGTCCGTATCCATAAAAAGCTGGGGGAGTCCTGCAGCATTTTACCGGTCTGTTAAAGCCAGCAGAGACCGGGTATAGCAGCGAGTGCACCGCACATGACCAAGTATCTCACGCACACATAGCAGGGTTGCGTATGAAAAGGCCTACTGTACACAATGTATTGCATATGGACAGTGTTGCATACGCCGCCTATACAAATGTCACGCTGCGTGGTACACAGAGAAGTGGAGCATGCTGCCATCTACTTCTTGTGTGTATTGACACGCAGTGTCTACACACTGTCAGCGGATCAATAAAACTTTATTTACTTTCATTCACTCTATTCTCTGCGTGTCACGTGGCCGTAATAAGTGCCGAAATCAGTCGTATGAATGAGCTCTCAATGGACTATTTCATAATTTTATAAACAGGGTGATTCAAACATCAGGACCACCTGGAATAGCTTCTGAATGAAAAGTGATACAAGTCGGAAACTGAACACACAGATGGATGTGGGAAAACTTTTTGGAAAGGGGGTCATGGGATACACGACTTAGGCCTCTTTCACACAGGAGAAAGCGATATAGCCACGAGAATATCGCAGCGGTGTTCTGTGTGGTATCGCTGCGTTCAAAGACTCCACCTCCAGGAAGCGCTGGCTCTGATTGGCTGAGCTTCAGCGCTCGAGAACCAATCACTGCAGCGCTTGATAAACCAATTACAGACATTCAGTGCGATGCAGAAAACCAATCAGAGCCAGCACTTTCTGGAGGCAGCGTTTTCTTGTGATGCAATAGAAAGGAAGGCTCTGTAAGGAAACATGGGCTGCAAAACATTGCAAATCGTGGCTGTATAGAGCATGCCGCAATTTTTTTTTCTCGCAATGTAGCAGACTTTAAAACATCACTAATGTGAAGGAAGCCATTGGAAAGCATGGGCTTCACATACATGTGATTTGTAGCGCTGTCGCATCACCAGAAAATCACATGATTTTGTCGCCTGTGTGGAAGAGGCCTGAAGGGTAGATTTTCATCAGGAATTGATAGGCTCAGTCATTTTGTTTTTCAATATCTGCAACCATTTTTAAGTTATGGTTGATATCATATTGACAATTAATAAAGTTATGTTGAATGATTTGCTAACGAAAACGTTAATCACACGTCTTTTCAGGTACCAGAAAATGCCGCTAACAATTCTGGACAGAATTGAGGGGATCCTGATGGTCAGTAACAGAACTTCACGTGAGGTGGCCGATGCCTTCAATCTGGAAGACCGCCAGTGAGGGCACGAAATATCAGGAAACTGATTTGGAAGTTCACCAAGACTGCTAGTGTCTAGGACTAACCGAGAACTGGTTGTCCAAGCATTGTTCCTGGTCCCCAGGTGTCGACAATTTTGCTAGCTGTTTTTAAAACAAGTCCACAGAAAAGCATCCGGAGACTGGCATCTGAGAGCGGTGTGAGTTGCCCAACTGTTGTAAGGATCCCCAAGACACACAAGTGGCACCCATACAAACTGCAGCTGCCACAGAAGCTTAGAGTTCTGTCGGTGTTCAGGGTCAGTACTCCTCTGTGTACTCTTCATGAAAACTAGTACAGCTGTCAACACCTGGGGATTGGAAACATTGCTCGTACGACCAGTTCTCGGTTAGTCCTGGACACTAGCAGTCTTCCTGAACCTCTAAATCAGTTTCCTGACCGTTCATGCCCTCACTGCCCGGCTCTGTTGGTGTTCTCGATTGAAAGCCTCAACCCCTTTATGTGAACTTCTGTTCAGGATGCTCTCCGTTCTGTCCTGGTTAACTGCATCTTCTAATACCTGAAAAAACCTGTGTCCTCCAAACCACATAACTCAACATGACTTTATTAACACTCCTCATGACATTAGGCATAACTTGAAAATGGTTGCAGGTATTTAAAAAAAATGAATGACCACAGCATGCAAATATTTTCAGCATCTTTATTAGTCACCCATACAGGATGATTCGGCTGCACTTTAGCTTTCTTCAAGCATATACAAGCTAACGTCCAGTGCACACGTATATAGTAGATCTAGTTACAAAACATCCAATTGTATATTTTAGAGCAGCTTTATGCAAATAACCCATTATATTGTCATGGCGATTTATTAATGTCCATCAATAATATAAAAAAACCAGCCTGTGACATGGAGTAAATGTGCATGCCTGTTGGCACGTAATTTCTTACAATGCAGCTAACACCACAGTCAACCTCTCTCAGCATGGTGATGATGCACAGAGCCCTATCAGGCTGGCTATCCATGAAAAGCCCTGATAACGCCAAATACAGCACAGCACACTTTTATATATATAACCATAAAGATTAAAAATCATTGCCCTCAGCAGTCTTCTGCTCATATCTCTTTGCAGCAGTCATTAGCTGATAACTGACTTCATACTCAAACAGTATGTGCAACTGGCATTAGTTTAGCATAGGGGGGGCAAAGTAAAAAAATCTCATCCACACGGGATGGCAAAGCCATCAGAAGCCGGCACTGCGGCACGGATTCCAAGGCCACAGTATGTTAATTTTTTTTTTCCTGTTGCGGCCGTGCTCTCCTCTATAGGCACGCCAGCTGCTGCATCATTATCTCCTGTTCTCTAAGTTGTTGTGGCAGCAGCTTTGTTTCTGCTTTCACAGCTGACCCGCTGGAGGGAATCGGTTGACCACACTGCTCAGCCTAGCCTTGTTACAGCAAGGAGTGTCTGAATGGTTAGCCTCTCTTTAAATCGTTCCGGTTTCTGCAATGCGTGATGCTTTATAGCAGACACAACATGTCTTCTATCCAGTATTTCTTGTTGTAGTCTAGTCATGTCTAGTCTGTCCAATCTGTTTGTCTTATGCCTTGGTCTTCTGGTTCAGTCTGTGTTGCCTAGTTTATGGCTTCACTAATCATTCCTTGTTTGTTTCTGTCTCCCTTGGGTCATTACAGCATTTGCTTCTTTAGACTCTTGTTTGGGTCCTGTTCTCAGGAATAGTCTTTTAGACTGGGTTATCCTTAGGGACAACTTAGGCACAGCAGAGTTGAGGGAAATTATGGCTAGCCAGTGTTAAGGTCAGCATTTCTCTTGATTGTAATTTTGGTTGCATAGCATCTATTGCAGTCTCCATTGTCAGTTTCATTATATTCTTTATCAGCCTCTTGCCATCACCATTTGCCTGTGTCATCTAATGGGGAGTCACTAGTTGCATTTGTGTTTTCACTGCGTTAATATGTGCTTTATGTTTATTTTTTATATTTGTTACAACGTCCGCTTCTTATGATGATCAGATCTACTTTATGTCCTGGGAACATCTGAGTACTGGGAGACACTTTTAGTACCCAGGATAAGTGACTGCTGAAGGTGAAGCCGTGCTCTGTTGTTTACAGTCCTTCACACATTTGATATTTAATGTATTACCAGTTTTTAATAATGATTACAACATAGTAATGAGTATTATTATTGTTAATGGACATTATGTTGGTACTATGTTGCCATCATGACAACATAATGGAGTAGATGTTTGAAATACGCAATTGCGGGGTTTTTAGTTGATTGCATTACATATACGTGCGTTTGATAGCAGTTTATAAATGCTTGAAAAAGGTACCTGCGTGACCAAAAAAATAGTAAAGTTACCTGAATGACACTGACTTCTTTATTTACTTGTATATTACACAACTTCTACTGCCGATTGCATAAGACATCCGTATGTCAGACCATGCCTGTTCTTAAATCCTCTACCACCGGTGAAGCTTTTTATGATGCACATCTGCAATCTTAAGGTCATTGTTCATTGCAGGCAGCTTGTGAATAGCATTAACCAGACATCTAACTGAATTATGTGCCATACTGCTATTTCCATCATGTACAGACACCCCTCAGTGATCACTTGTCACGTTGGCACAATGGGAACTGATTTTCTGTAATCACTTGTCCTAGGCAAAGCAAAAGTTATAGTCCCATGACCTGACTTGACAAGTTGAATCATCATTCGGGAGGTTTCTTGCCTTTTTTGGTGTAGTTGAGGCAAGTTGTCCAATTGGGAAAGGACTTTTTAATACTTCTAGGATAATTGCAGCCTGGAATTAATTTAGAGTGGTTCCAAGAGACCCTCATGAATGACATGTTTATTCATCTCGTCATGAACAGTCTGTTCTTCCATAATACCATGTAAGGAGCACATTTTCAAACAGTCTTATGTGGATATGCGCTACAGCTTTATTCATCCTGGTCTCTTGATCCGTGAATAGAATGCCAGAACTACAGTGCGCATAGAAAGGAAACAGAGGGGGCGAAGAATGCAATTTTCCATAAAAGTGCAGATTCACATACACATCATTGTTTGCAGAAAGCTGGTTAACAACGCCTTTAGGATCAGTAATGGCTGGTACCTGTGATTGACATCCACAATCTGGGCCATTTAGGCTGAAGGAATATAGTATTAAGGCTTCACAGAAGAGGAGATGCTTGGGTCTTATATTATTACTTATACACCCCATTTATCATGAGCAGCAGATTTTTTATTAATCGTTGACTGGTAAAATGTAACACCATGCATTATGTGAAAGCATTCAACAGCTGTGTATTGTGCAATACATAATGTGTAATTCTCATGATCTTATAGTAGTTGGTAACAGTAACATAATATTTTAGGTTGAAAAAAGACATATGTCCATCCAAATCAGCCTGCCCCAATGTTGATCCAGAGGAAGGCAAAAAAAAACCAAAGCAATAAGGCGGAAGTCCATTTTCCTCACTTTAGGGAAAACAATTCCTCCCTGACTTCAAATTTGGCACTCGGTATAATCCCTGGATCACTGACTTCTGAAATAATCAGTGACTATAACATGTAATATTGTAATGCTCAAGAAAGGCATCCAGGCTCTTTTTGAACACGTGGTGATGGAGAACTTAGAGAGTTCCTTAGTCTAACTGCTCCTAAAGAACCCTCTTCTGTATTGGTGTAGGAACTCTCTTTCCTCTAGACGTAGAAGGCACACCCTTGTTACGGTCACAGTCCGGGGTATAAATAGTTAAAGGGGTTGTCCCGCGAAAGCAAGTGGGGTTCAGCACTTCTGTATGGCCATATTAATGCACTTTGTAATATACATCGTGCATTAAATATGAGCCATACAGAAGTTGCTGGCGTCCCCGTCGCCATGGTGCCGTCTAATTTCAGCGTCTAATCGCCCGATTAGACGCGCTTGCGCAGATGGGTCTTTTCCCTTCGGCTCGGCTCGGCAGCAGCTGCGTTCTGGCTCCGCCCCCTTGTACGCGTCATCGCGTAGCTCCGCCCCGTCACATGTGCCAATTCCATCCAATCACAGCTTTCATCCAACCAGGTCTCCATTACTCTAGTTATGTCGTAGTTTTCCTCAGAAATTATTATTTCCAGTTCGTCAACTTTATTGGTCAGACTTCTAGCATTAGTTCCCATACAGTTAAGAAGGTTTTGGTTATTTTTTTTGAGTGTATCCCTATTAACTGTGTTCTAACCATTTTTAACTGTTTTAACCCCTCTACCGCTCCACCCCCAATTCTATTACTTAGTCCAAGATCTCTGTGTACGCTATCTTCTCGTTTATCTTTCTGATTCCCCTTCCCCACCCCACCACACAGTTCTTAGTTTAAACACTCTTTCAACCTTCTAGCCATCTTACCTCCAGAACAGCTGCACCTTCCCCATTGAAATGCAGCCCATCCTACAGCAAAGTCGGCCCAGTTCTCCAGAAACCCAAATCTATCCTTCCTCCAACAACTCTGGGGCCACTTATTTATCTCTCTAATCTCCTGCTGCCTTTCTGGTGTCATACATGGTACAGGCAGTATTCTATGAAATACTACTTTGGAAGTCCTTGCCCTAAGTTTACATCCTAGTTCCCTGAAATAGTTTTTAATGACCTCTCACCTACCTCTCACTTTGTCATTGGTGCCAATGTGTATCCTCACCAGCCCTTCCCAGTAATTTGTCGACATGATCCGCAATGTGTCGAAATTGACTGCCAGGAACACAACACGCTGTTTGACGATCCTGGTCTTTGAGGCAGGTTGCCATCTTTTGAGCGATAATCGTTGTGTGTAAATGCACTTACATCTTGCAGATATCGTTAAGCGTGCTGAAAGACGACGATCAGCCTTATCAGGGATTCACAGCGGGATACAGCTGATACTATTGTTTCAGTTGTATCCCGCCCCCTGATAACGGACCGGGTATGAAGAACAGAGCGGTCCAGCTCTGTTCTCCATACCTGGTACGGAGCGCTCAGCTGCATAACAGCCGGGCGCTCCATGCAGAAAACATCTGGATGCAAAAGACAAGCGGGGACACCCCGCTTGTCTTCTGCATCCTCCGCTCCGAGCGCTCCGCTGTATAACAGCTGGCCATCGGAGCGGGGAAACAGCTGGATGCAGAAGACAAGCGGGGACACCCCGCTTGTCTTCTGCATCCTCCGCTGGCAGCGCAAGGTGATCGCTCATCTTGAGCGATCTTGCACTTTAAATGACACAACGATGATTGCTCAAAAGTTGCTTAGCGACATCTTTTGAGCGATTACTGTTGTGTCTAAATGGGCCTTAAGGTATTATAGGCAAAAAAAATGAAAACAAACAGTAATTGGATAAAAGTGACTTTTCCAAGTCACATGCGTAGGATGACAGCTTTTGGCATGTAACATGGAGTTGCCGGAAATGGGTTTTTAAAACAACTTTGTTTCTACTCTCCCACTGATTGAATTTCCCATCAAATATAGATCTAAAAGCTCCGTCTCCTTCTCAGGTTGTGCCGATGTGAAGATCAGATTATCATTATTATCATTTAATAATGTAAGAAATTCTGTGGGGAAGATGACCGGGAATCCCAAATTATGATCACACTATCTATACGAGGGGCTGCTAAGTCTTTGGCTTTACCCAGAAAGAAACGAGATGGGAAGATGAAACTTTACATTTATTCCACATACTCTCCACTGATGTCGACACACTTCTCATATCGGTAATCCAAGTTCTGTAAGCCTTGCAAAAAAAAGGATTTCGGTTGTGCCTCAAACCAGTTATCCGTTGCAGTTATGGCATCAGAAATGGTGTGAAATTTGGTACCCAGATGATAGTCGGAGGGAGCTAGATCTGGTGAATAAGGTGGGTGGTCAACCAGCTGGATGCCTAGCTCCACCAGTTTTGCCATGGTTGCTTGTGTAGTGTGAGCGAAGGCGTTGTCTTGTAGGAACAAGATTTCTTTGAACAGCTTGCCGCACCTTTTGGTCTTCAGAGCTGCCTTTAATTTATCCAAAAGTTCAATGTAATACCTTGCATTGATGGTGGAACCATTTTGAAGGTAGTCCACTAACAGCACGCCATCCTTATCCCAGAACACAGACGCCATCACCTTAGTGGCTGATTTTTGCACCATGAACTTCTTCAGGCGAGGAGAACCACTGTGCCTCCACTCTTTTGACTGCTCCTTAATTTCAGGGTCATACAAATAAATCTAGGTCTCAAACATAGTGGCCAGTCGATCCAGGAAGTTCTTATCAGTCTGGAAACGCTGAAAAATGGACCGGGAAGTTTTCACTCGCATGCTTTTCTGATCTGTTGTCAAACATTTGGGGACCCACTTTGCAGATAGCTTCTTCATGTTCAAATGTTCATGGATAATGACACAAACACGTTCACGAGAAATCCCCATGATGTCTGCTATTGCTTTAGCTGAAATTGGCTGATTCTTCAGTATGAGATTGTGCACAGCATCGACGATCTCCGGAACGACAACCACTCTCGGTCATCCAGGACGTTGCTCATCATTGGTGCTGAAGTGGCCCATTTTAAATTTGGCAACCCAGTTCTTAACTGTAGAACATGAAGGGCATTGATCCCCCAATGTCTGCGGCATATCACCATGAATATCATTCGTGGACTTTCCTTGCAGAAACAAGAATTTTATCACTCCTCTGCTCCCATTTACTGTGAATATCGCCTTAGACTCCACCATTTTGTTTTCCCGCGTGCCTAGATCACTGCTGCCATAAGCTACAAACACAAAATTTTGAAAACATATCTTAGACACATAAGGCTTTCATGTGATGTAACATTCGTTACCATAGAAACAAAAAAGAACACAAAGACTTATCAGCACCCCCTCGTATGTCTTCCATACCAGACAACGTTGTCCAAAGTAATATTCTAAGAATTGTGCTAAAAACAATCCTCCCACCATGCCATGTATAGATTTGCCAAAGAAGGCGAAAAAGCCGGGCCTATAGTTGTACATATAATTTATTAGCAAACCCGCAAAAATTATGTGTTAGCAAAACATTTGTTCTGATTCAACACTGTTCCACTAGAGGATAAAAAAAAGGGAGCTGCTCTGCATGTAAGAAGGGGCGCCCATAGCACGTAATTGTGTTATTGTTCTACTGGTTAACTTGTTTTCTGTTTGCTTGAATGTTATTCCGCATCCTATACTAAGTGATGTGCTGTCGCTCAGCTGTAGCCGACACGGAGCATACGTCTTTGACACTTCTGTTACTAAGAGGAATTGTATCAAGACAGAGGTTTCTTCATACATTAACATCAGAGTTCCCGGTCATCTTTGTTCCTTCCTCTGGTATAAAGCTCTAAGTTTAATGAAGTTTTCAAGGTCTAGGGTTATATGAGTTCATTGTGTTTAGAGTAAATGGGTGGAAAGAATTCATTGAGTAAATGACTTTTCAAGTAAGCACAATCATGTATGAATGATTGAAAGGATAAGTGGATAGAATATGTCTCCACCCCAACAAACCTACTCAGGTGCTACACTAGCACCCTCCTCTGGCTGCAGCTGGAAATGATTTCTTCACATATAGTATGCACCTACATGGTCAATGTTTAGAAAAGCTTATATAGGATTACAGTATGTACAGCATTGGTTATTTTAGAAATTGTACACTCAGCATTATATTCTCTATTGACTAATCTAATATTCGCAAGGTGCTGCACTGCATAATAAGATGGTTGCAGCTTGATACAGGGTTTTTGCTACCAGCTTTTTTTCTACAAAGACTAATAGCTGGATAGTAAAATATATATTACCATTCGTATCATTCTTTCAGGAGAAGCATTACAATGCTTGTGCTATTTCTTACTGTTTTAATTGTTTAAAGTTCATCTGTCATTAAAATGTTTGTTTTTCAACGCTTTTGCAGAAAACCTTTTAGAATAATGTGTTTTGCACCACGTGCTTCTCTAACTAAAGGGGGTTTGTCATTAGAGTTTTAATGACTGAATGGACAACATAGTTCTATGCAAATAGCATGCCTGGAGTCCTCCGACAATGCAGAAGCATTGCAGAGTTAACACTTTTTTATCATGCCTTTTCCTCTATGATTGGTGTCAGGGCTAACTGCTCTGAAATCCCACTTGTAATCTGTTCTGCACCCTTCACTAGTACCCTATGGGGTTTCGTCATGCACCAATGTGTATTCCCTGTGGCTTCGGTTGCACACAGCCGGCTCCTGTGGGACTGTGCTAGTATGCTAGGGAAGGGAGCAGAGCATGCATGCACAGGATTTCTGAGTAGCAGCTAGCACTGAGTGTCAGTGATGGAGAAATGGATATGATAAAAACGATAACTCTGTGCTCTATACTTCTGTAGTCCCCCAATGACTCCAGGTATGCTGTCTGCATACAGATAAAGAACATGGGACAATACCTCTGCAGCACCACCTATTGGATAGCAGTATTCCTGCAAATCAATGTACAACTTTTTAACAAGTCTGTAAAACAATGATTGGGAATAGGAAACCTAGCCAGAAAACCATACACAGACAGCTGTTTCAGAGTGTTTTCCCCTCAGCATGCACTGCTATATTCTACCTGAATGACACAGAATGTTTTAATAAGGACGTTTGTAATGCTGTTTAAAAATGTGCATGGTTATGTTGCACTTGTAGATACTGAAAATCTGATCGCGGACACTCTTTGTAGAACACCCACACTTTCTCATGACTTTGCAAAAAAGCTGCCGTTTTGTACATAAAGAATAACACTATTTCCCGCTTTTGTATAGCTTGTTAATGGCATTTTTTGCCAGTTTTCTTCCCTGCAGGCTCTCTAATTTTCAGTTCTCTCTCAGCTGGTAGTAAGAGACTCCCGCTATGATGGCGCTAACCACTAAACATGGAGAAAACGACATATGCTGCCCCTGCTCCCTAACTTTCTGTAGTGCACACACCCATGAATAACTACATCCTGTAAGACAGTGCACAGCTCGGTGTACTGAGCAGTGTAGGTGTGATTTCAGTAGCTGTAAATTGCTTACTATTTAATGATAGTGAAGGCTTTATTATCCAGTGCTTTTTTGTTTTGAATTGAACCCTTCCTCAGGCCACTCACAAACAACACACAACTGAGCATTTAAAAAAAAACAAAAAACAGGGATAATGTTGTGTGAACTTACTGGATCATCTGGCATGTTCAAGACAACTAAAGTAAAATACAAGATCTATACAGAAGATATCAAAAATTCATAACTATAATGGGAAGTAAGAATAAAAACTCAACTAATTAAAAGTTTTATAATATTATGTAAAACATAGTTGTTAAAAATAAAGGATGGCTTGGAGATGGACGTCTCCATATCATAATTTCATAGCACATTGTTAAAACCTAGGAAATAATTTACAATGTGCTGTGAAATCTTGATATAGCTATGGAGAGTGCTTTTGAGTGCTGGGTTTCCTATTACGATTTTAATCAACTAACTGGTGCAGTTTAGTAGTAACTATATATTTCTAAACTGTGGAAGCTGCGGTGTGCTGTGAAATTAGGATATATTTATGGAGTCGTCCATTTTTTTAAGCCATATTTTTATTATTTTTTTAAATCTTTTGTTAGTGTTCTAAATGTTCTAACTTTTAAATTAGCCGTGGTTCTCATTGAATTATGAAATTAGGATATCTGTATGGAAGCGTTTTAACTTTGAGCCGTCCAATGTTTCATACCTTTGTTGTTAGTATTAAACTTTTAATTAGGTGTTTGATTTATGTCCTTCAGCCTTCCCATTATGCTGATCAATTATTGATATTCCTTGTATAGATTTAGCGTTTTATACTTTTTTTGTTTTGATCGTGTGGACTGATCCGGTGATGTCACAAACTGTCGGTTTCCTTGCACCTTTTTAAATGCTCACTGTTCCATATTGTTAGTCGCCCAAGGAAGATGTCAATCCAACAGCGAAACATGTTGTCTAATAAAGCCTTTATTCATCTCGCTGGGTTTGCACTTCTCCTTATTGGCAGCCCACTATCATCCCTTTGTTTGAACCTTCAGCTCCCCTCTCCATAGATCTTTATGGGCAGCTTGAGTCATCTCGCTCCTCCTTCATATCTCTGTTTTGTAAATACAGGCATTACGTGACATCAAGGAGACAGTCACTGCTGCCTCTTGGGGAGTGCTACAGAGAGAGATAGAGACTGCTCCCCTGTGGGTGCAGTGCATGGGAGATAACCTAGCAACTACTATCCACCAACCAGCTCATGGAAAACTGATAATTACACATAGTCTGCACAGGGGAAAACCGGTGAAAAATGCCCAATATAATTCATATATTGTTCATAAATACAGTTACTCTTCATGTACAAGCTTATTCTGAAAAGTCACCTAAAACGAGATGTATACTTTACAATCGGTCTTTCTTTCTAGTAGTTTAAGGAAGTAAAAAGGTATCTTGATGAAGGTATCACATTAAAAAAATTACCTTTTGGCCTTCAAGCAAGTAATAATTAACAAAAAAAATGCCTAAACACACGTCCTTTACACAGTATAATCACATCTAGAAGTTCCCCATCTCCTTACATCTTCCTTTTCTCCATCACAAACGTTAAGGGTTAAAACCTCCTTTAGCAGTAGACATGTTCTCAAACTTGCCCCCCACCACCACCACTACTCCCCAGCAGTAGGCATGGGCTTCAACACAAAATAGTTTGTGCATCTCTCTCCAGCCGTAAATATGGGCCCAAGCATCTCTCCAAAGCCCCCATAACAGAAAACATTTTCAAAACTCCTCCTCCAAACATACAGCAGTAGACATGGCCTTCAACATCTCTCAGTCCCTACCCAGCAGCAGACATGGATTCAAACCTCTTCCCCGTCCTTGTAAGGTTTGCACAAACCACTCACTCTTCCATTAATCATTCTGTTGACTGTTACATATGCTGTGCCTTGTGTAGGATGGTCTTGCATGTCTCTTCTTGAGCAGGAGTGCTCCTCTCTGGCTTGGCAGCGTGACTATGTGTTGTGGGTAATGCTTGCCTCCAACGCATTCACTAGTCACAGCATCTTGCTAATGCCACTGTTTGCTGATAACAAATTTAGCTAATTCTGATTCCCAAGCTGGGAGTGTCACAGCATCCCAGTTGGGAATCACTGGTCTAAGCCCCCACTGACCTAGTCTAAAAATACCAGCTCATAGACTTATTCAGATATTAGCCAAACACCTTTTGCCACATTTTACAACCTACATGAAGGTTCCTCAAAAGGTTGTCTCACAGTTTTCTCAGTGGTTGTCCCTTTAATATGGAAGCTGCTATGGAGAATACAGCAGGTCTGGCTTCCCACATTCCTGTCAAACAGTTGATTTTATGTCTGTCTGTTACATCCAGAACTGCTGACCAAACAATAGCGAACTACAGGGAGCTGAGAACTGAGGCAGACTGAAAGATTTGTATACGGACGAACAAGAAGTTGCTAAACATATAGGCAGACAGTAAGTGTAATGAAGCACCCCAAAGCTCCTTGACAGGACCCGCCACAAAGCGGAGCACCTGCCCTGAAAAAGTGACCCTCACTGCTTGTATGATGCACGATCAGAGAGGAACCAGGAAAACTAAAAACAGTGCATAACAAACGCTGAGAACAGAACACAGAGGAAGTAGTAACAAACACACACAGAACTACAAGACTCAGAGAGGCACACAACCAAACAAGATCACCACTCAGGACAGAGTCACTACAGACTAGACCTGACCAGTATGCAGGAAGTATAACCGTCAGCCTTTGGAAGGAGAGGCTGGTTTAAATATCATAAAGGCGTTGCAGACTGGATGGCAATCAGCCTATCAGTGAAACAACCCCAATAAAGTTAGTGATTAGCTGGCTGGGCTATCCGTCACCCAACTAGCCTTTCAGCCAAACTGCAGCAGGTAGAGGTTTTAACCCTTGGATGAGAAGGACTGAATAAAACTTGAATGTGTCGGCAGATGCTCCACTTGATCTGAAGCTGAGGTTGTGATGATGCCCCCAAATGAATCCCAAGACCTGGGAGAAACCGATGCCAGCGGCGCCGTGACACTCTCCATGTCATTGCCATCAGCTCTTTGATCTGGTAGCTAGAAGAGGGTCTTGAGGTGGAGACCCCCTCTGACATTTATATGCCTTTTTTAAGGTATTTTTCTATAATTGAGGAGAAAAAATTAATCTTTTGTATTGGCCCAGTAATATTTGTAATTTTCTATTTTTTCTTTGTCATCAGGAAATTACTAGACCCACAGATACATTTGCACAAATGGCTTAGCTCAGCATTTATCAGTGAAAGAACAAAAATGAAACACCCTTGACAGGCGATCAGTTGAATTCAGGTTTTCAATCATTGTTTTATTTCTTCTATTACCTGAATTTGCAAGTTTATGGAACGTGTGACAGTGAGATACAGTGTCCTTTAAAAATTGCTGATTATTACAGATAACAAGAACAAAGCTTCCTCTGGCTGATAAATAAAATTTGATTTGTTTTTTGTACGCTTCACATTTTATACTTGTTGCAGAATCATAACTTCTTATTCCTGAGTAGAATTTTTTGTAAGCGTATTTAATAAAGTCTATGTGGCACATTTATAAAAGGTGTCTAATGCTGTCAGTTTTTCATGCTGTGACCCATATTTGCATTGGCATGCAAAAATAAGCAAGCACATTTGCTAAAAATTATTCACTGATGTAGAGGACACGTAGCCCCATAAAGGACACCAGTAACTTACAAATCAATAACATGACTGTTCTAGCAGGTAGAACAGATGTAAACATACCTGATTGACCAAAATACACCTACTACACTTGTTTGGTGCATTATAAAAGGTCTCATTCAACTACTGTGCTCACAATGCTAGGAACCATAAAAAAAGCTGTTTATGGCTTCACCACCTGCCAGTCTGTAGGACACCTTAGAACTGGATTATGTGGTGGGTGAGGTGGTTTTCATAGCTCATACAAAAAATAATAATAATCTTTCTTTATATAACGCCAACATATTACGCAGTGCTTACAAAACAGGGAGAACAGATACAAAGATGCAAAAACAACGGTAACATGAAGTAATCAGTTAATATAAACAATAGGGGTGAGGGTCCTGCTCCAACGAGCTTATATACTACAAATAATGGGGTACTATAGAAGGTAAAGGGGTTGAAGATGTGCATGGTATGACGAGGTGGAGAGTGAGGGATGCTATACACAAGCAATGGTCAGACTTGAGCCGATCTAAACATCCAGCGATGGACAGATCTCAAGTTTCTGTAGGGGCCTGAATAGGCCAAAAAGTGGAAAACGTAAAGGGCCACTTTAGCAAAAACATATTTTTCCATCCCAGTCCCCCTCACCTGATTGCCTATCGCTCTCTGGAGGTTTCCTCTGTGTATTGCACGTCCATGCTGTGCAGTGCCCTGTCTGATGCTTATCGGGCATCATATTGATTGTTGGATTTTTTTACTTTTGGTTTCAAATCAATTCCACGATACTTCAGCACAGTATTAGCTAGAGGTTATATTATTATTTCTGCATACTCAGAAATAATTTAATTATTACCTTCTATATTCACCTATATAAGCTACAGACCATAAGTATACAGTCAGCAGGATGAGCTGTGATCTCCTGTATTATCACTGTGAGACAGGAGCTGTGTGATCATCAGTAACTGTGATAGGAGAGTCTGTGCCCCCCACTAGACAGCTTTGTGGTAGGTTCCATGTAACTGCATAACACATACTGTGAAATTGACTGATTTCTGATAACATAAAACCAAGTAAACCTGACCAGGTCAGAATTGAGATCCCATGACCATCTAAAGATGAAAAGGCCAGGAGTTTCAGATAGACATAACTTAGCAAGGTAAAGCTAGCTCACTTATATACTAGCTACATCATGAATGAAAAAAAAAAAATTTCTGGAGCATCCCTCCCATCATGCTAAGCCACACTTGTCGAGCGAACTGCTAAAGACATAATTCTGGTACAAGGCATGAGCATCAGTTTCCCTGCCACAAATTGAACCACAACTTTGGTGCTTAGCTTAGTAAATCTGCTGCATTGTGTTTAAGATATATTAGAACATAATGATTGAAAGACACTAAAGCTTGGTCTATACGCATCACTGATGGAACTCGTCAAAACTAATAGCAACCAAACAAAAATATAACGAACATTTCGTATCACACGAGGCTCATCACGTCTGGAAGGCTATGATTACATAGCGTAAAAGAGGTTGTCCAAGTGTAGAATTTTTTTTTTAATGGCTGCAAATGTATTAAAACAATAAAAGCAGCGCTGCTCATCTGTTTTATTCCTCCAACAATCCATCGCTACAGCTTCCGTAGTCGTCCTTCCTATTTGCAAATGCTACCACATGACCACTGCAACCAGTTGGCATGTGACTGGTGTGGTCTGCATTTTCATGGCATCAGAATTTAGATGCTTGGAGCCAGGATGCTAAGAGAAAGGCATGTGACTACTGTGGTCCCTGATTGACTGCTGCATTAAGGTGGTTGCTGTTCGTAAAAAAAAAACAAAAAACACTGGGGGGAGAATGGAATCTACAGTCAATGAGACCGTTGGTGATTGCGGAACACTTCACTATCTTCGGCACATCCCGCTTAAGTGAATGGAGCGTGGCGGGCATGCGCAGCCACCACAGTCAGAATTTCAGGATGCGGCAGGAGCAACATGGTTAAAATACCCCTTTCAACCTTCAGATCTATTGTCTATGTGAGGCAGAATGGTACCAATAGTGGTGCTGATTAAAGCAACCTTCTAGTCCCAGACAAACCTGGATGTCAGATCCAATTCTCTAACTACCAGATGTGCATTGGTAGTGCAGCGGTAGTCTAAAGGCTCATTTAGACCCAACAATTCTCGCTCAAAGCCGTCTTTTGAGCGAGAATCGTTGGGTCTAAATGCACGGACATCGTTCCTCGCTCAATTCTAGTTTTCTTGAATTTGGCAATGAACTCTTATCAGCTCGCTTCCTGCTGGTTCACAGCAGGACGCAAGCTGTAATCACGGAGAACAATACAGCTTTTTGCTTATGCAAAACAGCTGTATTGTTCGCTGAAAGATAGTGGCGGTGTCCCGCTCCACCTGCATAGCTCTTAACTACTATATACTATAGACTGTCGTTTGAGCGACTTTTGAGCGATCATCTGTCAGTGTAAATGGGTTTTAAGACGCTACATGCTGCTTTGATTGGCCAAGACCAAGGCAACTGATGCACAGTGTGCATTAGGAAGTCAGAGAAGCAGTACAGCCATCTTTATCGGGGACTGGAGGGTCGCTTAAAAATTTAAATTCGCTGTTGTGAAAGAATTTGCATTAGCAAGATGCCCCAAATTTTTGAAAACCATTATTAATATTTGATCTGTGTTTTAATTCATTGTTCCATGGTTTTTCAGTCAAAAATACATGCATTTAAGTGAAAAGTAAAAGAAAAAAAAAAGCTCCCAAAGCTGTGCAGTCTTTACAGTGTAAAACGCCCTGTGGGTCTAGAATAATGCCCTGATTATCCAATGATTGGTTTTCATCACGTTTTAGGGAAACTCTTTTGAATTAAATATTTTTCTTTTTGGAAAGTCTTCTGCTGTAGATAATTTCAGCTGTAGCTTTGGGTGAGTGAAATAAGTAGTTCCATGATACTCTGTAAAGATGAATGTTTTAAACCACTCATGCATGATGCAGTGTAGAGAACTCTTTCTTTTTGTGTCTTCTCTTTGTACATCATGTGAAATCTCCTTGAATGATTATGATGCTCTTATTGATCTTTTATGTTCTCTTTTAGGAATTTGTCAAAATGGCTAAGAGACTGATGAGTGAACCAAACCTGAAAAGGAAAATTACTAATAATGCGAAAAACTATATTCGTACTCACCATTCATGGGAGCTTGAAAGGGAAACCTATCAAAATCTTGTTCAAATCTGTCTGACGGAAGGCCTTTGAAGTGAAACTAACCCCATGGTTATATATGTATTTCTGCTTCATATGATTGACTATTTTTATATTGTGAATTTTTTTTTAGATTTTCAAGGGATGTTTTTAAGATTTTAATCTTCACTGTTTTTAAAGACATAAACACCTTTTCTGTCTTTTAAGTTAACAAATCAGATTTTTTTTCTGTTATTGTTTGAATGTTTTTTTGTTTTTTTACATGGTTTGAGTCTAAATCATAAGTATATTTTTTTAAATTGTGGTACGCCATTCAGTGAAGGGAATATTTATTTTTTTTGTATGAGAGAAATGGGATTAATTGTCAGATTTGTGACTGTTGTTTTGTATCTGGCACGACTATATAGATTGTTTTTTTTTTTTTTGTGTTCGATTACATCGGTAAGGC
Source organism: Eleutherodactylus coqui (assembly GCF_035609145.1). Classification (NCBI taxonomy): domain Eukaryota; kingdom Metazoa; phylum Chordata; class Amphibia; order Anura; family Eleutherodactylidae; genus Eleutherodactylus; species Eleutherodactylus coqui. The sequence continues at coordinate 148,433,259 of NC_089841.1, forward strand.
AATGCCTCACAGTGAGGCCATATTCTCACAGCACTAATCCGCATTGGGTTTTCCCAGTGGGCACTTTAATGAAAATTTGTATCAAGAATCTCTGTGGTTTCCACAGATTTTCATTTATTTCAGCCCAGATTTACTCGGCTTTATCCCAGTCAGTGGTAAAAATGGGACAAGTCTGTTTTCTTTCCACGGCATGGTGCGAATCCATATTAAGCGTAATGGGAGACTTTTGTATGCAGATTTTGTGTTACATCCATTGCAAAATACATCATGTGAAAATAACCTAAATAAACAGTTTTTCAATCTATAAACTCACACTGAAATTGATGTGAGGAAACAAGATCTTGGCAAACATTGTGACCATTATAAAAAGTCTGGGCTGCTTGGATTTTTGTGACTATTTGTGTTTTTACTGCAGCTTATGGGCGACCAAAGGTCTCTTTATGACCCTATAGTAAAGGGGATTTTATAGTAATGTGATTTATGACTTATTGGATCTCCACTGCAAGGCTTATGTATTGCAGTGAAAGGTAAAGTCTTCCCGATTAACCAGGACCTTATTTCTTCTTTATGTTGCTTCATGCTGTATGTATCTGTACACATCCAATGGAAAGAAACATTTTGAAAACAATTAAAAGGTGGTCACATTTTTGTAACAGTTTCACCAAATTTCTTGGTGGGCCTGGGATGACATAAGTAAAGCATTAAAAAAAGGTTAAAGTACAATCTGCTTAAAAGAGTTAGAGAACTAAATCTTCCCTCTAAAGAATAGCTGCTTACCAATGTAGCAAAGTTTAACTGGTGTGTGATAACGGTCTGCCAAAAGTTATCCTAAGCCAATAAATATCTATTGTTCTCGTAATACAATAAAAGCTATTGTGAAGCAATTGAAAGGGTAAAACTGTGACACAGAAAGTTTGTCATAAATCATTATATGTACAGATGAAGCAGAGTTTAATTTGAAATTTAATGCAAGAAACGTGCCTCTCAAAAAGTTATTAATCAATAGAAGGATCAAATATTTATGGTCAATAAAATTCAATTGTCGGTCGTCAACATGGTATTGGAACATTGTACATAGTGGAGTAAAAGGTACAAAAAGAGTACCGGGGTAGTGGGAAACGGAACCCAGAGGTGATTTGAAACAGGGAATATAAGATTGATTAATTTGCGTTCTGAGGCTCTGGCCAACATACGTCCGCTTTTAATTCCAAACTCATAGAATAAACTACAACAGAATGGAAGAGTCCGCTAGAGACCTCTGGCCTCAAGATGAATGGATTGTAGATTCTTAAAAATTGAAGCTGAGAGTGCCTGTTTATAGCAAATTTGCGGGAGTTTAAGGGCATGAGCCCTGTTTTTTTTAAATTAGCACCATGTTTTATTGGCGGTCCCCCCCCCCCCCATTCCAAAAGGACACATTTGAGGATCTCCCATTGTATAATGGGAGAAGTAGGGTCCTGTGCATGGTCAGAGGTAAAGTGCACCAAGCAGAAAGAACTCATTACGTTTCCATGACCAGGAACCCTTAGTGTGGGATGGTGGTTTCAAGGTACAGAAAACGGGAGCGTGGTAGGTCCTAGTATATTACTTGTACTGGAAGATGAGACCCAGGGAAGGGCAGCATTTTAGAACATGATATAGTCCAGATGACTGTAGGCACCATGGGTGGGGGTAGGGGGGAGAATAGAAGCTATAATCCCTATTGAGTGAGTGCTGGATCTGCCATGTGTCATATAATTGAAGCATGAGGAAAGCACACTTAAGCCGCTTGAGAGCATTGTAGCTCAGACTGGACCGGTCAGAGGAGATAAAAGCCGGGTCCAGCATGAGAACAAAGTTTCTCCATAGCACCACAGTTTCCTGGCCTAAGGGCAGAGCCAAATCAATAAGCCTCAGGAGAAAAGGGACCTGACCCTGATGAGGTGCATAAGCATTGATGACTGCAAACTCCAAGCCCCCACTGTAAAAAACTAGTATAAAATAACGAGCCTCAGGATCTGATGTGAAACTTATGACTTGGTAAGCAAGGGAGTTGTGAATAGCTCTGGCCACCCCAGGGATCTAAACTGGGAGTTATTGCTGAAATATCAGTGTGTGAATTGCCTATGGTGAATAGAGAGTGTCTGGCCCTCCTTACAATGTGTCTCCTAGAAACATGCGATATGCACCTTCTGTTTATGTAAGTGATGGAGTATAAGCAGGCACATTAAACCCGGTGCCCGTGTCCACAAGTAGGAGCAAGTCCACATTTCCACGGTCTAATTACACCAAATGGGCACTCTGGGTTTTTTTTCTTGGACTACGTGCAGACTGTCCCTCTCCAGGAATCAACACAGGCTGTGAGGGGTGGTTTGTTGCTGATTGGGCAGACCTCAGTGTCTTACAAGCTGAGGATAAAATTGAAGGCAATGGTGATAGTGCTAAAGAGGGGAGGTCCAAATTCTGCAAATAGTTAGTGAGATCCTCTGGTGATTTTAGGGAGATAGAACAACCCCCACGCTAAACCACTAGATGATAGGGAAATCCCTGTCTGTGTTGTTTCTACAAGCTAAGTTCCTTGACTCCATGGAAGTGAAGGCGGCAGATAACACATCTCAGATGCTGTCAGAAATTGATCATGCTCATCGAGTCCTATGTCCTCCAAGAACTGTATGTCCCGTTGGAGAGTTAAAAAGAGTAGTTAAGATGGAAATTGGGTCAGAAGTAGGAACCGATTCCGGAAACCCACAGATACACAACTTATTCCTTCGGTTTCTATTCTTGATGTCATCTAAATGTTTCTGTAAGGCAAACTGTGCAGAATGTTATTGCATGGAGGTCTGCAGTGAAGTAATAGCTATAGGCTGATTCCAAGGTGTCGATTCTGCCAGACAGCATGGAAATTTCTGAGTAAATTCAACAAATTTCTGCTTGCATTGGTTTACAATCTGTTTAGCAAGAGGGGAGTTATCTTCTCAAGAAGGTAGTATTTGTACCATGTTTTGTAAGTCAGTCAAGGTGACTGGTTTGTCACCCTTCGAAGGTAGGTGAAACGGAAGATGAAGCATGAGTAGACCTAGATGGAGGTATTTGTAGCAAGGATCCTTGTTTTTTGTATCCCCCTGAAGGTGCAGTGTTGCAGAGGAGGGGGATTTATCAGGGAGGGAGGCTACCCAAAGATGAGCCAGAGGACCAATAAGAGGATGTAGCTGCAGGCAACATACCTGACTTGTAAGGTGGATAAGATGGTCTAAGTGCCGTTTCCTGTGACACAAGGGGGACAGGTTTTTTACACAGTTCATGCCAAATATAAAGGAGACCAGTAAATTCATAGAATCATAGAGTTGGAAAGGACCTCCAAGGTCATCTGGTCCAACCCACTGCTAAATGTAGGATTCACTAAATCATACTAGACATATGTTTATCCAGCCTCTGTTTGAAAACTTCCATTGAAGAAAAATTTACCACTTCTGGTGGAACCTGTTCCACTCCTTGATCACCCTCACTGTCAGAAAGCTTTTTTCTAGTATCTAATCTGTGTCTCCTTACTTTCAGTTTCATCCCATTACTTCTGGTCTTTCCTTGTGCAAATCAGAAAAGGGCTGATCCCTCTGGACTGTGCCAGCCCTTCAGATATTTGTAGATAGCTATTAAGTCTTGCAGCCTTCTTTGCAAGCTAAACATTCCCAATCCTTTAACTGTTCCTCATAGGACCGCTCACCATCTTGATAGTTCTTCTCTTAATTTACGCCAGTTTGTCAATATCTTTTTTAAATTGGGATGCCCAGAACTGGATACGTTATTCCAGATGAGGTCTGACTAAGGGTGCTTTTAGATGGAATGATTACATGTTATTTAAAAAATCATTCAAACAAACGAAAGCGAACGATAATTGTTCGGTTTAAACGCGAGCCAGTGACTGAATGACGAACCAAAATCATTTACTTCTCGTTCATTCAGTTTTCGCAGGCATAAAAATTATCATTGGCTTGTTCACTCGTCGTTCCATTTAAACACTTCTCATTCAGTGTTTCACATAGCCAATGTGAAACTGAACGAGAAATAAACGATTCTTGTTGGACGAATCAGTAATACATCTGCCTATCTAAACAGGCTGCACGAGAGCAAACAATCTGGTGCTGATGTCTCCAACTCGTTTGCTAAAAGAAGCCTAAGGAAGAGTAGAGAGGGTTTATTACCTCACGTTATCGAGAATCTATGCTTCTCTTTATACATCCCAGAATTGTGTTTGCCTTTTTTGCTGTTGCATCACACTGTTGACTCATGTTCAGTCTATTAGTATCCAAGTCTTTTTCAAATGTGCTGCTGCTTAGCTCGATTCCTCCCATTCTGTATGAGCTTTTTACATTTTCCTTGCCCAGATGTAGGACTTTGCATTTCTCTCTATTAAATTCCATTCTGTTAGTTGCCACCCACTGTACAAGCTTGACTAGATCTTTTTAAATCCTCTCTCTCTTCTCTAGTATTAGCTATTATTTCTAGCTTTGTGTTAACCCATTAAGGTCCAGGCATGGTAAATATACGGCTCCTGGGCTTAAAATCCTGCCGATAGTAAAATTACAGCGGGGCTTTAAGCCTCCTTCCTCTGCAATCATTCAGAGACAGGACGGGTTATCATAAAAATGTTGGACAACACTTTGTCTAGGATAGGGCCTTATGGTACCCCACTTGAAACATTCTTCCAGTTGGATGTGCAGCCATTTAGGATCACTCATTGAGTATGATCAATCAGCCAGTTGTGAATCCACCTAACAGTTGCCTTGTCAATCCCATAATAGGTCATTTTTTCAATAAGGATGGGATGAGATACCCTGTCAAATGCTTTACTAAAGTCAAGATAAACTATATCTACTGCATTTCCCTGATCAATCCAGGTTGTGATTCTGTAATAGAAGGTAATTGGATTTGTCTGGCATGACTTGTTTGTTACAAACTCACGCTGGCTCTGGCTTTTTTGAAGATAATGGCTACACGCTAGGTTGCAGTGCTGTGCAGGTAGGAGGCCATCTGCATTCTGGTGGCAGAGAAAATGAGAGGCTTAGTGACCATTAGGAGGCAAGGCAGAATGAGAAAGTGGGGCAAGATCCTGAGTCAGTGGTAAGTGGCCAAAAACATAGAGAGATCAGTCTATAAGGTTGCAGGGAGGCAGACTTTTCCTTTTTTAGATGCTTTCCCCATGATTTAAGTTGAAACGCCAGCGGGTTTCAGCAGAGATTGCAGGGAGCTCAGAGAGACGTGTCTTCACTCAAGCATAGCTAGCCATGCCCCCTATTTCCCTCTATTTTTGTGGGCCAGTGGCATTTGGCCTTTGTGGACCACAAGTTTTGATAACAATAGTTGCCTAGATGACTATCTATAACAGTCTGTGGCAAAATAAGTGTTTTGCTCTGCACAACACATCAGATCATATTAGTTGATATTCGTACTTTTCAATTCTCAATGAATGTGTCTATTTTATGCTGCAGGCAAATAGGTTGTGTGAACCAGAAGTAATGCAGAGAGCCTGCAGTGCACATTTAATGTAGAATTGTATGCGTTGAAGTCTTTTACCTCAAGTCTTACTTGAATTCTTATTAGGGTAAGCTCACAATAATGGATACGTTTTGCTACCTTAAAAAAAAGACAAAATTTGCATATAAGAATTGTAATTTTCTTAAATAGCCATTCCAACTCGTTTGTTTTGAACTTCATAGCAGAGAGTGAAAGGTCTAGGAAGAAGAAGAAAATCGATTGTCCCTGTGAGAATAGCATTTTCAAGGTGATCCAAATGGTCATATGTAGTTGCAAGAAAAGTAAGTAAAACCATTTTGGAATTACCTGAATTTCTGTATTTACCACTAATTAAATGTGTACTGATTGTTATCAAAGTCACAATTACAAACCAACACAATCTAACTAGACTAATAGCACAGGTAATTCCAAAGGGTTCATTTATTTTTTCTTGCATCATGATTCTGCAAACATAACCTCTAAAAGGGTAAGTAGAGCAGTGCTTGTGATGGTTTTTACAAGGGGCTGCTGATAAGTCTTTGGCTTTGTGTTCTTTTTTTGTTTCTATGGTAACAAATGTTACCATAGAAACATGAAAGCCTTATGAGTCTAATATATGTTTTCAAAATTTTGTGTTTATAGCTTATGGCAACAGTGATCTAGGCACGCGGGAAAACAAAATGGCAGAGTCTAAGGCGATATTTACAGCAAATGAGAGCAGAGGAGTGATAAAATTCTTGTTTCTGCAAGGAAAGTCCGCAAAGGATATTCATGGTGATATGTCGCAGACATTGGGGATCAATGCCCTTCGTATTCTACAGTTAAGAACTGGGTTGAAAAAATTTAAAATGGGCCACTTCAGCACCAATGATGAGGAACGTCCTGGACGACCGAGAGAGGTTGTTGTTCTGGAGATCGGCGATGCTGTGCACAACCTCATACTGGAGAATCGACCAATTTCAGCTAAAGGAATAGCCGACATCATGGGAATTTCTCGTGAACGTGTTTGTGTCATTATCCATGAACATTTGAACATGAAGAAGCTATCTGCAAAGTGGGTCCCCAAATGTTTGACAACAGATCAGAAAAGCATGCGAGTGAAAACTTCCCGGTCCATTTGTCAGCGTTTCCGGACTGATAAGAACTTCCTGGATTGACTGGTCACTTCAGATGAGACCTGGATTTATTTGTATGACCCTGAAACCAAGGAGCAGTCAAAAGAGTGGAGGCACAGTGGTTCTGCTCGCCCAAAGAAGTTCAGGGTGCAAAAATCAGCCACTAAGGTGATGGCGTCTGTGTTCTGGGATAAGGAGGGCGTGCTGCTAGTGGACTACCTTTAAAATGGTTCCACCATCAATGCAAGGTATTACACTGAACTTTTGGACCAATTAAAGGCAACTCTGAAGGCCAAAAGGTGCGGCAAGCTGTCCAAAGAAATCTTGTTCCTGCAAGACAATGCCTCCGCTCACACTGCACAAGCGACCACAGCAAAACTGGTGGAGCTAGGCTTCCAGCTGGTTGACCACCCACCTTATTGACCAGATCTAGCTCCCTCCGACTATCATCTGTTTCCAAACCTGAAGAAACACCTCAAGGGTACCAAATTTCGCACCATGCCATGGCTGCTATGGATGCCTGGTTTGAGGCACAACCAAAATCCTTCTTTTTGCAAGGCTTACAGAACTTGGAATAACGATTCAAGAAGTGTGTTGACATTAGGGGAGAGTATGTGGAATAAATGTAAAGTTTCATCTTCCTATCTCATTTCTTTCTGGGTAAAGCCAAAGACTTATCAGCAGCCCCTCGTATCTTCTATTAATTTTCAGAGCCAGCTGTTCTTTACTACTCCTCTTTTCTCTGTCTAGTGCCCAGCTTTGGAATAGGAAAAACCTGGGAAGCAAACACACTACTCTACAGCCAAGATGTCTACAACTTGTTCAACTCTTCTAAAACATCTGAAATACAACAAAAATGTGCAAATACTTGGTAAACTGAGAAGATTCCATGTTAGTGTTTTCATTCATATCTGCATCTTCGATAAGTATTTTGCATATTTTTCTTTCTTTTCTTAAAGGGGTTTTCCCTTTACTCAAAATTGCTCCACAGCCACACTGTACTTCCTGGTTGCTGCTGACCAGGACATGTGACTACCACAGCCAATCACTGGCTATAGAAGGTCTCTGCCAAGAAAATGGTAATTGGAAAACCCCTTTAAGTCGAAATCATAAGTGATTCCTAAACGCCAAAACTGTAATGGAAACATTTATACTACTGTGTTTAGCAATCACTCTTGACATTTAAAGTAAAAACCCTATGCAAATCAAATATGCAGATGCAATGAGGGATTTACTTAAATCAATATTTTATATGTTGGTTTTAATCTGAAATGCACTAAAGTGAAATATAAAAGTGAATTATATAAAATCTGAAAGTGCTTGATCTCTGGCCGTCTGTGTGACAGAAAATGTAATCTACTCCAGCCATAAACTAGAGTAGATTTGTGCCATAATTTGCTGCAGACTCTGGTGTTACTTATAGTACATTTTTTGGGATGTGACCTCCTTTCAGTAAGCGCAACTAAATTTTTAGAAATGCGGCAAAATGTCACAAATGTTTGCTCAAGTAAGGCTTGCTCCAAAGTTTGCCACTCTTTTTTTTAATGTCAGAGTTCTGGTGCATGGCCTTCATTAATTTACCTCCTATGTCTTATATTGAATAATGAATGACTACTCCACTATTGCCCACATTTTTTATAGCTGTTTTCAGATAGTCTTAACAACTACATTTGTATTATTACCTCAAACCTTAGCAGTTCTACATGAGCTTCGATGTTGGTCTAAGTTCACTGTAGTAGAACCAGTGAAGGGTTGGGTGTTGCAGCCAGAAGAGATATGCTGTGACACTACCCTGAAAATCAGTGCTACAATTAAGAGCCTTTTACACAAGCCAAATTATTGGGTCTAACATTTCTATGAACAGTCTTTCACCCAACATTTGGGATTTGTAAAAGGACAAACAATCCTTGGTTAATCATGACATTTGGGTGAACATAAAAATACTCAATAGTTAGCTGCACATCTCCCTGTGTAAATGAGGAGATGTGCAGCCGATCAATGGTAGCTGTATGGGGGATGAACGATTGTGTTCGTAATTGGTAATCCCCATAGAGCTGTCTGCTCCCTGCAGGAGGTCACTGGTCCAGAAAACAGCTGATTGGGAGCTTTCCCAGGTGGTGTACCCCACCAATATACTATTAAGTCTGTCCTAAGAATGGGCTATCAATAGTTTATAACTGGACGACCGCTTTAACCCCTTGAGTGGCACGCCCGGAAATTTTCCGGGACGAGCTCCACTGCTCATAGCAACATAGCCCGGAAGATTTCCGGGCTATGTATCACTATGGGAGCTGCAGAGCACAATGCCACAAGCTGTAACAGTGTGCTCTGCCTGCACAGACCCACAGAGAACAAAGCAAGGGCTTTGAAAAACCAGCAGAAGATATTGCCGATATGGCAATCTCCTGCACTGGTTTGTTTACAGGTTGCCATAGAGACCATCGGCTTGTCAGAAGCAAGCCGATGGTCTCTGTGGCAGGGAGAGCTGGTTGTTAGCTGTCAGAGGACAGCTAGGTACCAGCTCTTACAGCAGAGATCAGAGAAAACCTCCGATCTCTGCTGTGTTAACCCTTTACATGCTGCAGTCTATGTGACTGCAGCATGTAAAGGGCTGTCACTGCAGCATGTAAAGGGCTGTCACCGCAGCATGTAAAGGGCTGTCACCATCGGACCCCCAGAATGTGATCACGGGTCCTGATGGGTCCCTGTGGAAGTCCCCTAAAGGGACAAAAGAAAAAAAAAAAAGTAAAAAAATTATAAAAAAAATAATAAAAACACTTGTCTCCCTTTACTTTGTAAAAAATCAAAAATATAATCACACATGGGGTATCCATGCATCGTAATGACCCAGAGAAGGAAGTTAATACATTATTTAACCCCTTAATGACATGGCCCCTTTTTTTCTTTTTTCCCCATTTCTTTTTTTCCTCCCCCCTGTTTAAAAAATCACAACTTGTCCCGCAAAAAACAAGCCCTTATATGGCCATGTCAATGGAAAAATGAAAAAGTTATGGCTCTTGAGACGCAACTGCAAAATTAGTTGAAATTCAATGATTAGACCATTTTAAAAAACCTGCCCTGGTGGGCACGACAGGGTGGTAGGAAACCCGCCACTCAAGGGGTTAATGGTTGTACTACTTCTAAAATGGAACAACTCCAACCAGATACTATAATTTGATATCTTTCCCATCACTGCTAAAGAACATTATACCATGCTGTTGACAGTAGCAGTGTGGAACTAAGCAGGAAAAAAAATCCAGGTGCTGCTGTATTTTGCTAGCGCTGCAGCTGTATTCTAGCTCCAACCTAGTCTAGCGATACTGCATAACTTATACTAGTGAGTAAATGTAGCAATAATTAAAAACTGTTCTATGAACGCTCATATTACACCATATCAGCACTTTACATGTCCTATCATTCCCAGATATTCGATTCTTAATCATTTTTATACACAGGAGACACTCTCAGGAAAGAAATGCCTAATCTTATTTTACAATGAATATGTAATGATCTGATTATACACGATCAGGAAAATTTATGAGCAATTGCAATCATGAGAATTTGCTATTAAATACTATCCAGAGGCTGTTGATGTGCGGCACTACATTATGCAGAGCATTATTCTCTAGTTTATAAATCACACACATACACCTGCTTTCTTCTCCAAGATACTATATGTAAATGTATAATGGGGAAGAAATTCTAGATCACAGGTGCTGTATGTTACCCCAGTGTTTCCCAGGAATACATAATGTTCAATGGAACAGAATTTTATTGACTTTAATTTCACAGTCTTGGACTGTAAATGGATAAAGCATTTTCATCAATTGTATCATAAGAGTAAGTATTTTGCAAAAGTAAAATCAGATGTCTACTTTGGGACACACGGGACATAATACAGGCAGGAGATTAATACAGCAAAAACTGCATTACAGCATTACAAGAGTGCCAGAACTATTGCTTGTTTTGTCACACCAGTTGGCTGCTGCTCCTTTTCAAATCTATCCAACAATTCACAATTTAAAAAAAAAAAGAAGGGACAGTCCTCCGAACAAGGTGGTGGATTAAAAAGGAAGATCTTTTATGAAAGACTCACCTTGGGTGTAGGTACTCAAAAAAGGGGCACCCTAACACCAAAAAGCCAAAGTGGCAGTTGGATTAGGCCAATATATTGTTTACTGTTCAGAAGGAACATCCACCAAGGCGAGCGTCAAAGGTCCACAACATTTTTTTTAGCGCAAACTGCGCTACCGGTATATCTACGTAGTAACATAGTATGTTAGGCTGAAAGAAGACAATGTCCATCTAGTTCAGCCTGTTTTCAGCCTCCTCACCACCCTTCCTAAGGGCGCATTCAGATGACCGTATATCGGCCGGGTATTCACGCCGGCCGATATACGGCGTCTCTCTCTGCAGGGGGAGGAGGCTGGAAGAGCCGGGAGCAGTGCTCTGAGCTCCTGCCCCCCCCCCCCTCTGCCTCCTCTCCACCACCCTGCACTATTTTCAATGAGGAGAGGCGGGATGGGGGCGGAGCCATTTCCTGGAACTTAGCCCTGCCCTGTGTCCTGCCTCCTCTCATTGTAAATAGTGCAGAGGGGTGGAGAGGAGGCAGAGAGGGGGCGGGGGCTCAGTTCCTGCTCCTGGCTCTTCCTGCCTCCTCCCCCTACAGAGAGAGACACCGTATATCGGCCGGCGTGAATACCCAGCCGATATACGGTCGTCTGAATGCGCCCTAAGGGTGTGCTGATTAGAAATATAATATGAACTTGGAGAATCAAATACACGTCACACTCTCAGTAAGCGTTAAATACATTGACCCTACTTTTTTACAGTTAGGTGTCAGTTTAAAGGGGTTGTCCCGCGGCAGCAAGTGGGTCTATACACTTCTGTATGGCCATATTAATGCACTTTGTAATATACATTGTGCATTAATTATGAGCCATACAGAAGTTATCAGAAGTTATTCACTTACCTGTTCCGTTGCTGGCGTCCTCGTCTCCATGGTTGCCGTCTAATTTTCGCCGTCTAATGGCCAAATTAGACGCGCTTGCGCAGTCCGGGTCTTCTTCTGTTCTCAATGGGGCTCCGTGTAGCTCCGCCCCGTCACGTGCCGATTCCAGCCAATCAGGAGGCTGGAATCGGCAATGGACCGCACAGAAGAGCTGCGGTCCACGGAGGGAGAAGATACCGGCGGCCATCTTCAACCGGTAAGTAAGAAGTCACCGGAGCGCGGGGATTCAGGTAAGCGCTGTGCGGTTTTTATTTTTAACCCCTGCATTGGGGTTGTCTCGCGCCGAACGGGGGGGGGGGGGGGGTTAAAAAAAAACAAAACGTTTCGGCGCGGGACAACCCCTTTAAATAAAGTTTTAAAAAAGGGGTAGGTTTATAGACAAAGGGATGTGACATACATTTACATTCACAGAAGGCTAATCATTCCTATAAAACTGGCTTGAACTAGTTATTTTTCCATAGAATAAAACTATCACATGCCCAGGAGGAGTCATCGCTCCTTAGGCAGAAAAATTCTGGTTTCTAGTTGTTTGAGATCCAGTATTCATTGTATATTTTGAAACTCCTTTCTGCTCTTATCAGATGAGGAACAAGACAAACCTGCTTTCCTTGGTAGGTGTGAGGGATGTTTTCCGCAAAGCGTTCCAACTGCTTTCTCATAAAAGAGTTTCTATGTATCAACTAAAATACTTTAAGGCATATAAAAAAATGAATACATATCTACTTCCATCACAGTATCAAGCCAGGATCAGTAAAATACACAAAGAAAACAAGGGGACAAAAGAGAACCAGTGCTCAGAGAACAAAAACAAAGGCTTATAAAATGGCTCAATATTTTATACTGGTTCATAGAACTTACTTGAGAAGGGTAGGTCTTGTAAAAACGAGATCTCCCTTAATCCATGTGCACAGATGTTAATGCAATGCTAATGACCATACTACTTAGGTAACTAGTGTGTGTTTATTCATCCTATTCAGCAGACCTGTGTTGTAATATATCAAAGAGGCATACAACCAGAAGTGGAGGTAGCCAGTGCAACATGTTTGAGGGTAATAGTCCCTCGGGACTGCTGAACATCATATACCAAGGTAAGTACGAAGGTGACTCAAAAATTATCCACACTTTGACTTAAACTTTCAGAAAAGACGAATACATTTTCAACATAATTTCCCTGCTTTTCACTACACTTTGTTCATCTGCCAAAAGCTTCCGTATTCCCTAAATAACAAATGTTTTAGACTGAGCTGCAACCTCAGAATTCCTTGCTGTCTTTACCTTTTCATCAGACTTGAATCTTCACGCTCTTAGGCCTCATGTCCACGGGGAAAATCAGATCCGCTGCGGATTTGTACCGCGGATTTGGGCTGCAGATGCAGTGCGGATGCACTGTAATTGTATTTTATTTTTCATGCAGGAGATCTATTGAGTTATGTGCTCTATGAGCTCCCGCACGCGTGATCCGCACTAAAATGGAGCATGTCCATTTTTTTTCATGCTCCAGAAATTTTTTTAATTCACTTTTATTGACCATCCATGGGTATTTATCTACCCGCGGGTGGTCAATGAATTCCTATGGGGCACGGATCCGCCTGCGTGAAAAATGCTCCGGATTTTAATTCTTAATTTGCCCGTGGACATGAGGCCTTAGGACTTCTTTCAGGGTACCAGACAGGTGAAAGTCCGATGGGGCAAGATCAGTACTATGGGGAGGATGCTTTTGAACCTCATTTTTGGAGAGTGTCAACAGTATGCACAGCAAGGGGCACAGGTGCATTGTCACGCAATTACAACACCCTTAATTAGCAGTCATCTGCATTGATAAGATAGTGCAGCCAACAAAAGTTTTAATATAACAGGAGTGTGGACAACTTTTGACTCAAACTCCTATAAATATGGGTGTATCATATGTGTGTTAATTCTTTTCATTCAAGTGCTTGAGGAAGGGGGACCATAACCTCCGAAACTATCACCCAGTTGCACTGGCTACTTCCACTTCTGGTTGTAAACAATGTATGAGTCCTTGACATATCACAATGATGCTCTGCTCGATAGCATTAATAAACACATACTCGTTACACCAGATGTATGGTTGTTACCACTGATTTAACATCTGTGGATCTGGATTAAGAGGGTTCTCAATTTTACAGTACCCCTCGATATAAGACTTTTCAATGCTAAGCCGCAGATTTTTGCCAAAGAATTGCATTTACTCATACTGCAGATCCATGTGAGATTAGCCCCATTCAATGTAGCTAGTATACATTTAAATATCTTGAAACAGTATTCCCGTCTCATCATTCCTTTTTTTATCTCCCATGATGTGGATTTCCAACTTACACACAGAAAACTATGGCACAGATTCCTAATCATTGGGATTTATCTGTTAAAGTGCTATAGCTTTTACTCTTAAAATAATTCTATCATGATGTTGTCATAGTTCTGCCTCCAGGAGGCTAAACTGTCCAAAAACCTAATTAGAGTCCTATACTTTGTCAATCTACCACATTTAGGTAAGAGCTACATGGCGACTTTGACCACCATATATGTTGTGTAGGCAAAAATTGCAGTGTCACACTGTCTTCCCTGCATGTACTGTTAGTGAATGCAATTATGTTGCATCTCACAAGTTTTTGTGACCCAAGAATTGCAAGAAATCCAAAGCGGCTGGATTTTTTGCAACTGTTAAGTCCTTGCAAGTTGCATTCATTTGCACTGCGTGGCAGGAAGGCAGCGCAACACTGCAATCTTTGGTAGCATAATGTGTATTGTGGCTAAAATCACATAGCACTAGCCTAGGAGTACATGCAAGCACCTGAATAGGGTTTGCAGAAATTCATGCACATGCTCCCAAAACAATACCAGTGTAAGGTATTGTAAGGAATGGATTTCTCAGTCGAAGAAATTTCTGCATCATATCTGCCATGTGTTCCTACTGATACATGTAGGCACAAATGACACTGCAAAAAAGGAACGTACAACTATCTGCAGAGACTTTGAAGGAAGTTGGAGCACAGGTGGTCTTCTCATCTATCCTCCCAGTGGATGGCCGTGGAATAAGGAGATAGAACAGGATTCTAGAGATGAATAACTGGCTACGTTAATGGTGCTGTCAGTACAGAATTGGATTTCTAGACCATAAAGTTAATTACCTATATGATAAACTGCTTGCTAGAGATGGGTTACGCACAAAAACAGGTAAGCATATATTTGGTGGGCACCTTGCTTCACTTATTAGCAGAGCTTTAAACTAGAACAATATGGGAAGGGAAGTGAAAGGCCAGGTAAAAATATACAACTAATGAATACTACTGAGAACCTTGCTATTAGAAGTAGAAAGAAAGAATAAGGACAACAAATTCAAAAGGAAAGTGAAGGAGCAAGAGACACCGATCACAAACTAAAATGTTTCTACACAAATGCACAGAGAATGGGTAACTAGAAGAATTAGAGCTCCTAACACAGAAAACATGATGTCATAGGCATCACGGAAACTTGGTGGAATGATACACATGATTGAAATACAAGGCTTGAAGGATGCCACTTATTTATAAGAAACATACTGTAGTTAATAAAAGAGAAGGAGGTGTTGCATTGTTAGGAAAGCATACATCTCCACAGAGATTCAAGCTTCAGATCATGGTAGTTCTGTAAAAACTGGGTAAGAATAGGAGAGAACAGCAGAAAGGACACAATTTTTGGCATGTACTATGGACCACCTGGAAAAGCAGAAGATATGGATGAACTCTTTCTACATCATATGGCCAAGTTCTCAAAAAAATACGACATAGTGATCGTGGGAGATTTTAACTATTGTTGGAAATCTCTCTCTGGCAAAAGTAATGGGTCCAACAAATTCTTATCCTCTCTTGTTACTAAAGGGTAAAAGCAAAAACGAGGGAATCTGATATCTTGGACCTGATTCTTCGCAACATGGATGAAGTGGTTGAGGAAGTAAGGGTGGCTGGGACCTTAGGAGGCAGTGATCATGTTATTATTAAATTTTGGATAACAAGCGGAGAAAAACCTGAGAAAACTCAGACTTCAAGGTTTGATTTCAGAAAGGCAGATTTTATTGAACTCAGAAAGAGGATGAGGAGGATCCAATGACTGGATGTACTTAAGGAAGAAATGTCCAAGAAGGGTAGGAAATATTGTGAAGTGAGATTCTCAAAGCACAATCGTTAATCCCTAAAAGAAGGAAAAATTGGAAGCATTTGAAAAGACCAGGATTAGAGATGAGCGAGCATACTTGATAAGGCAAATTACTCGAGCGAGTAGTGCCTTATTCGAGTACCTGCCCGCTCGTCTCTAAAGATTCAGGTGCGGACAGGGGGCGGGGAACGGCGGGGGAGAGCAGGGAGGAACAGAGGGGAGATCTCTCTCTCCCCCCCCTGCTCACCGCCGCAACTCACCTGTCACCCGCGCCGGCAGCTGAATCTTTAGAGACGAGCGGGCAGGTACTCGAATAAGGCACTACTCGCTCGAGTAGTTTGCCTTATCGAGTATGCTCGCTCATCTCTAACCAGGATGGATGAACACAGAACTGAAGTGCATGCTAAAAAGGGAAAAGATATGTTTATCAAATGGAAAGAGGCAGGAATATCTAAAGAAGAATATAATGCGGTCTGCAGAAACTGTAGGGCAAGTGTCAGAAAAACTAATAATGAATTACGGCTTGCAAGAGAGGCTGAAAGCAATAAAAAAGGATTTGGGAGGCATATCAAAGATGCGATCAGGTGTCTGCAGGATGAAAATGGTGAATTGGTTAAAAATGATGCTGAGAAGTCCAAACTTTTAAGTTCCTATTTGTATGTTTTCTCTCAACATAAATGAAACATCAACTGATCGTCCCTGTGCTATTGTGGAAATAAAAGAATGCAGGTTATCTATAAATAGAGAGATGATGAGACAGCTAACTTAAATCAATTCAAGTATCCAGGTTTAAATGAATTACATCCTGGGATACTGAAGGAAGCAGTAGAGATAATTGCTGAACCACTCACCATAATACTTGAAAATTCCTAGAGAACAGGAGAAGTGCAGATGTCCATATCTTCAAAAAAGGGAAGAAGGTAGATCCAGGAAACTACAGGCCTGTAAGCTGGACTACTATACCGGGAAAGATCTTTGAACAAATTATTAAATGGTATGTATGCAAGTACTTGGGCGAGAATGGAGTAGTTAACCAGAGCCAGCAAGGGTTTGTAACTAACATGCCAGTCAAATCTAATTTCCTTCTGTTTCAAAATCACAGACTGGGTTGATCAGGGAAGTGCAGTAGATATAGTGTATTTTGACTTTAATAAAGCATTTGACAAAGTATCTCATACCATCCTTATTGAAAAAATGACCAAATAGGGGGTTGACAAGGCAACTGTTACATGGATTCACAACTGGCTAAGTGATCATACGCAAAGAGTGGTCATAAATGTCTGCTGTCACGTTTGCTTCAAGTGTGTAATAACTGCAAATCAAAATAATCTCTTGGCAATGTACAAAGGGGACTTGCCTGCAGACATCCAACAGTAACTTACAAACACTAAGACACCCAAAATACCAACACATGTAAGATGGGATAGCTAAAGTACGAATGAGTTATTGGTTCGTATTTTGGCCAAAAGTCATGAGCCCACAACAAGGGTCCTTGTCTTGTGAGTCTCTACTCTAACAAGACAGATCAAACCCCTGGGAGTCCTGCCTTCAAGCTGGGTGATCATCCCAAAAGGGTTAGCCCCAAGCTAGAGGCCTTGCTCGCCCTAGATCAGTAGTGGCAAACCTATAGCACGTGTTCCAGAGGCGGCACACAGAGCCCTCCCTACTGGCATGCACTGCCATCGGCTGCTCACCACTTGTGAATACCGGCATTTGCTCAGCTGTGATTCTAGCAGCGCCGATCCGGCGCACACTGTGACGTCAGTGTGCAGCCGGGATCCTCCTCCCCCAACGTCTCTGTACTGTTCTATTATGTCGCCGCCGGAAGTAAGGGGTGGAGACATAATACACATGTCAACCAACTGATTCACGCCCCCCAGCTTCTGATTGGCTGGGGGCAGAGGACTGCGGCAAGGCGGAGAGCGGCAGCACAGGTAGAGCAGAGCCTGCCCAACGGCTCCGACATACAGGACAGCGGTGAAGCTGGGAGCACTGGCACAGGCAGCGCAGGGCCTGGCCAGCGGCCCTGGCATAGAGGACAGCAGCGAGGCAGGGAGCGCCTGGACAGAGGACAGCGCCGACCCTGGGAGCTATGGCGTCAGAGGCTGAGGCGCAGGAGGACAGCACAGAGTGCAGCACAACTGTGAGTGAGGGAGGGGAGGGGGGGCCGCTGCTATGGGATGTTGCTATTACTACTTGGGGCCACAGTGGGGTGTCACTATTACACTGGGGGCCTCTGTGGGATGTCGTTATTACACTGGGGGCCGCTGTGGGGTGTTGATATTACACTGGGGGCCACTGTGGGGTGTCGATATTACACTGGGGGCCACTGTGGGGTGTCAGTATTACTACTGGGGCCGCTGTGGGGTGTCAATATTACACTGGGGGCCACTGTGGGATGTCTCTATTACACTGGGGGCCACTGTGGGATGTCGCTATTTCACTGGGGGCCGCTGTGGGATGTCGCTATTACACTGGGGGCTGCTGTGGGGTGACGCTATTACACTGGTGGCCGCTGTTGGGTGTCGCTATTACACTGGGGGCCGCTGTGGGGTGTCGCTATTACACTGGGGGCCGCTGTGGGATGTCGCTATTACACTGGGGGCCGCTGTGGGGTGTCGCTATTACACTGGGGGCTGCTGTGGGGTGACGCTATTACACTGGTGGCCGCTGTTGGGTGTCGCTATTACACTGGGGGCCGCTGTGGAGTGTCGCTAGCCAGCGCAATCATCCCATAACTGTGGAAGTGTGCTCCTAGAAATCCATAGAGCTACTGGTCCTTGGAGCACAACATGACAGCTGCACATCCAAGTCGAAAAAATGTCTCAATTGGTATTTAACAAGGAAAGATGCAAAGTACTACATTTGGGCAAGAAAAATGAAAAAAGCACACACAGAACGTGAAAAATTGAGCTAAGCAACAGCACATGTGAAAAAGACTTGGGTATACTCATATATCACAGACTGAACATAATTCAACATTGTGATGCAGTAGCAAAAAAGGCAAAAACAATTCTGGGATGTATTAAGAGAAGCATAGAGTCTAGATTACATGAAGTAATTATCCTCCTTTACTCTTCCTTTGTCAGATCTCATCTGGAACGCTGTGTACAGTTCTGGGCTCCCCAAATTAAAAAAGACCAACAATCTGGAGCAAGTTCAGAGAAGCTACCAGGATGGTGATCAGTTTGCAAACCATGTCCTATGAGGAACGGTTAAAGGATCTGGGAACGTTTAGCTTGCCAAAAAGAAGGCTGAGAGGAGACTTAATAGCAGTCTATATGAAGGGTTGTCACAGTGCATAGGGCTGATCCCTCTTCTTATTTGCACAAGGAAAGACTAGAAGCAATGGGATGAAACTGAAAGGGAGGAGACACAGATTTCATATTAGAAAAAACTTTCTGACAGTGAGGGTGATCAATGAGTGGAACAGGTTACCAGAGGAGGTGGTGAGTACTTCTTCAATGCAAGTATTCAAACAAAGGCTGGACAAACATCTGTCTGGGATTATTTAGTGATCCTGCATTGACCCTGGAGGTCCCTTCCAACTCTACCATTCTATGATTCTATGAATATTTTAATATTTCTGCCATACCTATTGTGCTGTAAATATAATTCGCAAGTGAACAGACTGCAATTTACTTGTATGCAACATTCTTGGTGATTTTTGAATCCAACCGTTGTGAGTAAAAGGTAATTTTTTAGGAACATTTTACAGGCTAATTTGGGTTTTTCTATTGTTATTCGTAGTCATGTGTTATTTTTCTATAAGTGGAAATTCTTTTCTTTTCCATAAGCATAACCTCTATTGAACTTTAAAACAGTCATAGAAGTACAGTATGTACCCATTTACATCTACTGCAGCCTGAAATCATGACTGCTAGTTCTTAAAAACATTTCAGATTTGTCAGGAAATACTTTTAAGTCATCTCTTACTTTGTATTGAAATTGTTCTTGTATTTAACATTAATATTTTAAAAAACAACTCTGCGCTTTGCCTTACATTAGTAAAAGTTTTACAAGTGAAGCACCATTCTAGTAAAGAATATACAGTATATGTCAAACTGGTTTCTTTATTAGTGAAATCAAACTGGATGTATTCCCTATGATAAAATCCAAACTCATTGCAAATTAAGACAATAAATACCATGTGCATCACAACATTTCCTCTCTAAGGGGGCTTTCACACAGGCCAGAATTAGTCCACAAGGTGCATTGAAAGATGCAACTTTATCTGCAGGTGCAGAATTTCCCTCCAATACCCAAGAACTCCATGTGGATTTTGGTGCAGAATTTTCTAAAAAAGTGGCATGGCTTCAAAAATATATTTGCCCAATTTTTTATGCAAAAACTTGTATAAACTGTGCCAATTATAATCATCTATAGCCTGAATCACGTTTATTTACAGCACTATCATAGCTGCACTGAATTGTGTGTTTAGCAATGCTGAACCAAAATTGACATATTTTGGATCAAAGCTACTGTAGATATGCCTCTTTATACATATCGGTCTTGTAGTCACTTGTCCATTGATATTGCATTTGGTAAAGATTTTGTTAAATTATTAATCTGCTTGTTTATATGTACTACACAGGACTAATTGATGATATAAGATCTATTGGTGCCATATGTATAAACCTATTCTGATTTATGGGATCAACTTGATTATCAGATGATATTTAATTGTTATTATCTATAATTGGCATCTACTGATACTATATAACCCAGCTGTGTATGAGTCATCCATATACGCCGGTCCCAAGCCCGGAAAAATGGGGAGGTTTAGGGAAAGACCTGGCAACCTACCCTGTAAAAACTTTGCCTTAGAAAACCTATGAAAGAGCTCTCAAATGATTCAGATATGGTATCCGATGGCAGGCCCCCTAGGCCAAAGGATTCTCTAAATGCTACTGGGGAAGAGCAAGGTTTGAGTAAAAGTAGTCGGGATTTTTCTCATGACGCAAGCCCAGCTGCTGATGTACCTCATGATGAAAGGAAAGGACTGTGCTGTACCAAAGCTCACATACTACCAACATGGAATATGTGTGCCATGAGAATGGAGTAGCCTTTATTACAAACAAGCAGACCTCAAAAGCAGTAGAAAGTTTTAGAACGCAACAGCACAATCAAAGGAAAAAATGGGAAGGAACTGAATGACCAACCGAGTATCAAGCATAGGTGGAGGGAATACTCAAAGGAACTATATGCCTGCAACCACATACCTGGCTCATTGCATGAGGTGGAGCCTGTGGACTTGTAGCCCTACATTATGGAGTCAAAAGTGGTTATGGCAATGAAACAACTAGCCAAAAATAAAGCATCAGGCATAGATAACATATCAGCAGAGCTATTGCTGCCAGTAGCAGTGAAAAACATCACAGCGCTGTGCCAGGCAGTATGGGCATCCACACAATTGCCACAGGGCTGTAAAATATCTGTCTTCATCCCTCTACCAAAGAAAGGTGACTCCCAAAATTGCTTCAACTACTGAACAATAGCCCTCATTCTGCATGCAAGCAAGATCCTTCTCAAAATTATCCTGGAAAGACTGAGATCAGTAGTTGAAGCGACACACCCTCATCTGCAGGTAGGATTCCGGCGAGGACGCGGCACCCGCAACTATATTGCAAACCTGCGATGGACCATGGAAAAAGCTTGAGAATACCAAAAGAATATCTACATGTGCTTCATGACAAGCTATGGCAGGCCTAAGCTATGGGCGTATCGGTGCACCTAGTCAAGCTAATAAAAGCACTTTATACCAACCAAGAATCCACTGTGAGAACACAGTCTGGGGGCACAGATTGGTTTGAGAGCCACAAAGGCATCCGACAAGGCTGCATCCTCTCACCCTTCTTGTTTAACTTATATGTGGAAGTGATCATGCGTAAAATGGACCTAGACGAATTGGAAATCGGGATGAAAATTAGTGGCAGAAACATCAACAATCTCTGTTATGGGGATGACACAGCTCTGCTTGCAGAAACAGAAGCAGGTCTGAAGCAGCTGATATGGAAGATTAAAACTGGAGGTAAAAAATTGAAAGATACAGTTGTGCAGTACTAGGCTCATGCATCTATGTGGCAGACCTACTGTATTATAAATTATTCAACTTTGTACTCAGAGGCTTTAATGTATTTAAATGCACCCACGACTGACACAAAGAATATGTATATATATCCTAGACTGTCTTTCAAACATGTCCAATATACAAATATGTAGTCCATATGACAAAGTAACTAATACTACGGATATTGTAAAATGGATTCATACTAATTACTAATGTAATCAGTAGTGTCTATAATATGAAACAATGCACTCCAAAATAACTATAAATCAGCATATGGACTCAAGTGAATAAATATTTAAAGGAATCAGCTGCCAGACTGAATTGCTCATTAAATAAATAAATGCATCGGCTTACCCATGCATTATGAAGAACCCAGGACCAATTACTCAAATGTGCGTTTTAGGGCTCCTTCACATGAGTGTATATGTATTTATGCATGCATCAGTGCTGCACATTTGCATAATGAATCATATTTTTTGGGCGTGTGTTTACTGTACTTTTTCCATCCTCAGAGCATGCTCATTTGTGAGTGGCAAACAAGATGCATGGCTTAAAATTGCTGATTAGTTCAACATCTGTTCTCTTTCCAGTGGAATAATGCTTCTCCTTGTGTATTGAGCGCACATTTGCACACACCCTCATTGACTTCTACGGGGACCTTGGTGCACAAATGTGCAGAAAAGTAGAGAATGCTGTGTTTTTGGTTTTTTTTGTGCTGCCAAAACGCCCATGCAAAATACGGAAATCTAAACAAACCCACTAAAATCTGCATATTGTGAGCTAATAGGCCGGTGTGAAGGAGCCCTTACTCTCTTGCTTTATCAGGAGGTGAATACACGTTAAAATATATGCGCTTAACTAGAGTGGGTGTAATAAAACACAGCTGTATGGATACTAATGAGACACAAGTCTGCCATGATAATGTCTCCGTGGGTCTGGCGCACCAACCACACGTCTTCACTAGAGATGAGCGAATGTACTCGTTTCGAGTAATTACTCCATCGAGCACCGCGATTTTCGAGTACTTCCGTACTCGGGTGAAAAGATTCGGGGGGCGCCGGGGGGCAGGTGGAGGCGTGGCAGAGCGGGGGGTAGCAGCGGGGAACAGGGGGTAGCCCTCTCTCTCTCCCTCTCCCCCGACTCCCCGCTGCAACCCCCCACTCACCCACGGCGCCCCCCGAATCTTTTCGCCCGAGTATGGAAGTACTCGAAAATCGCGGCGCTCGGGCGAAAAAGGGGCATGGCCGAGTATGCTCGCTTATCTCTAGTCTTCACGTATCACATAGTAATGTGCATGAACATTCATTACTGTGACAACCGGAAAAGTACAGAGTGTCATTTACATATGGTACATGCAGAGATTCTCCCCAGTCTTTGAGCAATTGCTTTACAGTACAATGAGTAAGCTAAATTAACTCTTTAGTTCCCTATTCTGACTCCCATTTCTTATTAAATTAAATGCAGCATAACTAGCTTTTTGTTAAATAAGCTGTAGGTAGAACAGTTGCTCTTGACTTGCAGGTAAAGCATTTTTATTCTGTAGTGCCACATCAGGTCACTCTAAATATATATTTGCAAAGTTACTAAACTTTTTGTATAAATCACATGTGCATATATACATACACTCGTAATCTATATAAAAAGAAGAGTTACAATAGCAAAGTTACTAAACTATTTCTATAGATCACACTGTATACACACACACTCTTAATCTATATAGAAAGTTGAGTAACATTGCGAGTACACTGCATTTCCTATCATTATATTATAGAAACTTTAAAATGGTGTTGACAAGTTCACACATTGATCTTCAGTAAGGATTCCTAGACCCTAGTTGCTCTCAATGTTGCTACAAGATCTTTGTTGCTTCGGGCAAATAATTATGCAAAGGTACAGAATCGGACTGTAAACTAGCCAAGAGACCACATCATTTATTCCTATAGGCAACCATTTTAACTAATGAGTGACAGCTGCAGTCCACAGAAGAGCACATTGTTGTAGGTAATACAGAGTAATCCCCTGCCTCCAACTGCAGCTCGATAGTTGAAATCAGAAAGTTGCGCTACAAAAGGTCTCCATTAAGCCCTGGCTTAAGTAAGAATCCTTACAGAAGATGAATGTCAGCTGAATTGGTATCTAAATTTCTGCTGGCTAAACGGAGTAACACACTTTGTGCCCCTTAGACTATCCTCTCTGGATGGCTGCTCAAGCAGAAGTAGACAAAAGGCAAACTTTAACCATAATTGCATTGACATTTTAAGGTGGTGTTTACGTTAGTTTTTTTTTAAAGGGATTTTTGATTGCGCTGGACAAAGAAAAGGTCTACAATAACGTGGCAATTTTTTTTAACTAAATCCCTTGTCTTACCTTCTATTCAAGCTAAAGTACAGTATATGGAGCTGCATAGAAAATGTGCTCCAATGACTTCTTTAAAACAAGAAACCTCAATCCCTTTCATACTATTTATTTCACCACTGATCATACCATCAATGAATTAAAAGTACAGGGTGTTTCAAAAGTGTGGGAACACCTACAAAGAATGAAAACTGTTTACCAACTGGTGATCCAACTTTGCATACAAGCCACCGGGAAAGGAGGAAATCTGTTAGGTCATGTCACCAACAGGATGTCCATTTTGAATGCCACCATCTTGGATTCTCCATTTTTTCCAATAGGAAGGTAGATATGTAAAAAATCAATGTGGCAGAGAATTTCACCAGAAAAACAATGGTGTGCTTCATTTTAGCTTGAGGAAGGCCTATTTGGCCGAAACGTTGCTACCTTATCTGTAATGGGGCAATAAAGCATTTTGCATCTTTTCTACATCCTTGTATGCTGCCAGTTACTGCTGCTTTATCTGGATTGTACTTCTGGAGCCTGTCTGGTTTGGGCTCTCTACTGGCGTTCTGCATTGAGCTGCCTGACCTTGTATGAGGGATTATCTTTGTGCTGCTGAGAATTCATCATATTGCCATAGGATTATACTGGTTGTCAAACTTAGAATTTTTTTTCCCTTTAATATTATGAATATTGGGTTGTTGGGTTTTTTCCCTTCCTTAACATTGGGGGTTAATAGGCTGAACTAGATGGGCATATGCCTTTTTTCAGCCGTACACACTATGTTAGCATAACATTTCAGGAGGCTGGCTTGCAAGAGAAAGACTGCACATAGTTACTACACAGTTTAGGAGCGCTCTCACCTTTTTCATGTTTTGCAAAGCCATATTTTAATATGTGGAAACATTCTTGACAGGCAGGTGGTAATACCAAACTACTCAGTTAACCAATAGAGTGCTTAGCCACTTTGATAAGCTGGCAGTCTGGGCGGGAATGTGGAAGATGGAATTCAATGTTGTTAAATGTAAAATAATGCACAGAGGATACAGCAATAGTATTACTGCATACATGTTGAATGGAATAAAACTGATGATAAAAGAATAGGAGAAGAATGTGGGTATTCTGGTTGCAAGTAAGCAAAGCAACAGTACTCAATTGTGAAGCAACGACTGAAGAACAATATATAATTTTAGAGAATGAAAACAGATAAAAACATATGACCTACATACAATCAGTCAATTATGGGCTCCAAATTATCAAACTGATTTAGAAATTTTGCATCATTTGTCTTCTGCTGCTTCTGATGAGATGAGAATGGCGTAATTAACCAGAGCCAGGATGTATTTGCAACAAACAATTCATGCCAGAATAATGTAATTTCCTTCTATGACAGAATCACCGACTGGGTTGTGGATATAGTATATCTTGACTTTAGTAAAGCATTTGACAAAGTATCTCATACCATCCTTATTGAAAAAATGACCAAATATGGGATTGGCAAGGCAACTGTTAGGTGGATTCACAACTGGCTGAGTGATCATACTCAAAGATTGGTCATAAATGGCTGCACATCCAAGTGGAAGAATGTGTCATGTGGGGTATCACAAGGTTCTGTTCTTGGGCCCTGTGTTCAATATTTTTACAAATGATCTGGAGGATGGAATTGAGGGGAAACTGATCAAATTTGCAGACGACAGAAAGCAAGGCGGGATAGCTAACACTAGAGCAGAGAGAGAAAGGATTCAAAACGATCTAGATGAGCTTGAACAGCGGGCTGCGACTAACAGATTGGTATTTAACAAGGAGAAATGCAAAGTCCTACATCTGGGTAAGGTAAATGAAAAAAAAACATACAGAATGGGAGGAATTGGGCTAAGCAGCAGCACATGTGAAAAAGACTTGGGTATACTAATAGATCACAGACTAAACATAAGTCAACAATGTGATGCAGCAGCAAAAAGGCAAACACAATTCTAGGATGTATTAAGAGAAGCATAGCATTTAGATCACATGAGGTAATTATTCCCCTCTACTCTTCCTTAGTCAGACCTCATCTGGAATACTGTGTCCTGTTCTGGGCACCCGAATTCAAAAAGCCATAGACAAACTGGAGCAAGTTCAGAAAAGAGCTACTAGGATGGTGAGTGGTGTGTAAATAATGTTCTATGAGGAATTGTTACAGGATGTTGAAACGTTTAGCTTGAAAGAAAGAAGTCGGAGAGACAATGTAATAGCGGTCTACAAATATCTGAAGGGTTGTCACAGAGCAGAGGGATCAGCCCTGTTCTCATTTGCACAAGAAAAGATTAGAAGCAATGGGATTAAACTGAAAGGGAGGAGACACAAATTACAATAGAATTTTTTTTAACAGTAAGGGTGATCAATGAGAGGAATAGGTTGCCACAGGAGGTGGAGAGTTTTCCTTCAATTGAAGTGTTCAAACAAAGGCTGGACAAATATCTGTCTGGGATGATTTAGTGAATCTTGCACTGAGCAGGGGATTGGACCTGATGACCCTGGACAACTTTACCATTTTATGATGATTTTGAACAACACTGTATATAGATCATGCAGTCTACATCTTAATAGGAGATCCATCAGTGAGGCTACACTGACAACTTAGCTTACCTCTGCTCTCTCTTTCCCTGTATCTTCTTTTCAGCTAATTTATGACCATAGCAATTTGCAGACTTCAAAAACACCATCCAAACACCCCGTCTGTGATTGATTACTGCAGCACACACACAGCATTGCACTAGCAATACTGGCTGACACTATTTGATGCATCCTTATGTATACACTACGGCAAAAAAGATGTCACTCAGTCTCAGCAATTGAATAAGAAGATGTAAAGCACTGCTCCTCTATCTACTATAAAAATGTTACCAGTTCTCCCCTTATTTCATGACTTCTGTACTCTTGGCTAAGAACTGTATTATTATGACTATTCTTGATTGACAGATAACGTGACATCTACGACCGTGTCCAAGTTGCAAGCTACTGGTTTGATCAATACATGAAGGTAATATATCTTCTAAGAAGAGGGATCCTCTCTGCATCAACTCTGGCATTCTTGATAAAGTACAATGAATTGTGATTTATAGGACTTTGTATTAGTGACATGAAATTAGTTGTGCTTATTTAATGTCACCAATTATCTCTTATTTTATTCATGCCACAGTTACGGGCTACATCAGAAGATTATGCTTGGTTAATAAAACAAAGGGTCCAAATGTTCAGCATCTTGTGATGTTCCCAATTTTACACACAGAAGGGTTTATAGATAGAGATGAGCGAGCATACTCGTCCGAGCTTGATGCTCGTTCGAGTATTAGGGTGCTCGAGATGCTCGTTACTCGAGACGAGCACCACACGGTACTCGTCTCGATTAAACGAGCACTGACCATTGAATTCAATGGAGCCGGCAATACAGCCGGCTCCATTGAAAGCAATGGGCTGCCGGCGAGCGCGGGATGAATTGTCGGGAAGGGCTTAAATATATAAGCCCTTCCCTGCAATTCATCTAGAAATGTGTAAAAATAAAAAAAAAATATATACTCATCTAGTCCCGGCAGACGGAGTTCAGCGCGGCCGGCGGCAGTCCTCCTGAACTGCTCTGAACAGCTGTGAGTAGTATTCAGCAGCCGGGGATTTAAAATCCCCACCTGCTGAATGAGCTGCCTCTGATTGGTCACAGCCTGACCAATCAGAGGCAGATCTCACTCACACACCCATTCATGAATTCATGAATGGGTGAGTGACTGCTGCCTCTCATTGGCTCAGCGCAGGGCCCAATCTGATTGGTCCCGCTGAGTGAGATCTGCCTCTGATTGGTCAGGCTGTGACCAATCAGAGGCAGCTCATTCAGCAGGTGGGGATTTTAAATCCCCGGCTGCTGAATACTACTCACAGCTGTTCAGAGCAGTTCAGGAGGACTGCTGCCAGCCGTGCTGAACTCCGTCTGCCGGGACCAGGTGAGTATATATATATATATTTTTTTTTTTACACATTTCTGGATGAATTGCAGGGAAGGGCTTATATATTTAAGCCCTTCCCGACAATTCATCCCGCGATCGCCGGCAGCCCATTGCTTTCAATGGAGCCGGCTGTATTGCCGGCTCCATTGAATTCAATGGGCTAACATCGTTCTGCTGGGACAAGGTGAGTATATTTTTTTTTTATTTTTACACATTTCTGGATGAATTGCAGGGAAGGGCTTATATATTTAAGCCCTTCCCGACAATTCATCCCGCGATCGCCAGCAGCCCATTGCTTTCAATGGAGCCGGCTGTATTGCCGGCTCCATTGAATTCAATGGGCTAACATCGTTCTTCTCTGCCACAGCTGTTACAGCTGTGGCAGAGGAGAACGATCTTTATGCTGACAGTGCGGGGGCGGGGGTCTCAATCTCTTGCCACTATTGTGGCTTAATAGTGGGACCTGGGAACTTGAGATGCAGCCCAACATGTAGCCCCTCGCCTGCCCTATCCATTTCTGTGTCGTTTCCATCACTTTCTTGAATTTCCCAGGTTTTCACAACTGAAAACCTTAGCGAGCATCGGCGATATACAAAAATGCTCGAGTCGCCCATTGACTTCAATGGGGTTCGTTACTCGAAACGAACTCTCGAGCATCACTGAAAGTTCGACTCGAGTAACGAGCACCCGAGCATTTTGGTGCTCGCTCATCTCTATTTATAGATATTGCTTGGCTATGCTGTGTTTTTAGTACATGCTTAACTGATGTTTTCTTTTCAGCTCGTGGTATATATATTACTGATTACTTTTCCAAATACACATGAATTATTGAATCTGCTTTAGGGTGATTTCACATCTGTGCTGGGGATTCCACTTTCCTGCTCTGTTTGGGAGCTGAAAAGGGGAATCCCCATGGCCAAGAACTAAATAGAGCCGGCCAGACCCCATGACTATAATGGGGTCGCCTGCTTTACACCTAACTACCTGGCTTTTGGATGGAAGAAAAAGGGGTGCATACAGCACTTTTTTTTCCCTGGTATTTTTAGCCGGATCTGTGACGGAATTACCGTCACAGATGTGAAACCTATAGTGTTATAAAGTATACACTATATGTTGTACCCCATACCAAAGATTGCCAACCATCAGTTAATTTTTGTACAGTCCATCATTTTTTTTTTCTCTTAAGGTTGAGGATCTTGTGCGGGTTATTGTAATTATCATCATTTTACAGATCACTGTAAAACAATGTGGTCATATCAATAGTCTGAGCTGTTTACAGATTGTAGCTTACTTATGATTGTTATGTGTAGTGATGAACAAACTTTTAAAAAGTTCAGTTTGGCCAGTTCATCAAACTTTTGCAAAAAGTCTAATTCGGTCCAAATTAGTTCAAACTAATTTTCTAGTCATAGACACAACATGGAAAACATGAAAGTTATTATATTAAAAGGCAGTTTCAAATCACAGCGGCACAGAAGAATTTGGGAATATAAATTTATAACAACTTTTGACACTTTCAACAGAGAGTTAAATTCTTCAAAGGCATTTATGCGTGACTGGAAAGTATGAGACATCTATAACACAGATAACACTGCTGGTCTGGTGACCCCCTAACACTAATTCAGGGACCATTAACCCTTTCCAATCCACTTTCTGACCTCTGAAGACATTATGATTTAAGGCTGTACAGCTCAGATGTTGGAAGACATCCGTTGGGGTTCTCTTACTGTATATTGCCAGCCTCTCTGCTGTCGGAGCCTATCCAATGTGTCACCTCATGCAGTACTGGCTTTAGCCAGCATATAGCGTTGTTGTATGCCGGCAGAAAAAGAGTAAGCCCTTTAGGAAAACCAGGATACAAATTGGATTGGAAAGGGTTAAACCTTCAAATCTATGTTTGTATTTCTGCTGTAGTATTCTTTTAAGTGCAAATTGACACATCTATGTCTGTGCCTTGTCATTAGAAAGTGTGTATAAATATGCATACCTCTTCAAATCCCTTTCATTATGCCAGAGGAAGAACCCTGAGTAGGTCCGAAAAGCTCGCTATAACATCATGTACTCTTGTTAGCCATTAAAAGGTATCACATCTACAAGGTTAATTGGTTTCTCTTGCTGGAAACAATCACATTTAACTAAACTATAAGTTCACCAAAACCCCTAAAGCTGGGTTATAACACTATCTAGGAGCCATAAAAGCCCTTTACAACACTCTGAGAGTGTCACACAGGTCTTTTATGGCTCTTAGAGAGTGTTATACACCAGTGTTCAGGACGACTGTTGAGTGAACTGAACAAGTAGAACGTGGTTTTGGGTAGAACTTTGCTAAAAGTTCACGTAAGTATGAACCAAAACTGAGTTTTTAGCAAAGTCTGAGCCCCAGGGCTCTACTGGCTTGGTTCTCTCAACAGTAGCTATGTTTTATTATTGTTTTCTTTCAAAATCTGTTTATTGATTTTCCACTCTGCATATCACATCTGTATATATTAAGCATAAACAAGTGCAGAACATAATTTTTATGTAAAACAATAAGAATAGCCGACTCGGCAGGAACATTGATCCCAGTAAGAAAAGAGGAGGGAGAGGGAAGCGGGGGGGGGGGGGGGGGGAGTGAGCTTTCACCTGTGTCTGAACAACGAGTTGCTAGTTGGGGCGAAGTAGACTAGGGTGGCGGGTTTCAGCCCCTCGCGGCTCTCGTCCTGTTTCTTTGTCGCTTTCTACACGGATCCGTCGACGAGCCACCGAAGGAGAGATGGTGAGCTCCGGAAGTCCACCCAGGGCGCCCATGTGTCCCTTGTGCCCCGGTTAGACTCGGTCTCGGAACTCCGAAGGTCCTCCATGTATTTAATGTGATCTACTGCCTCCACCCATTTCGTCCTCGGGATCGCCCCCTTCTGTCTCCAGTGCTGTGAAATGATATGGCGCATAGCCATGAGGAAGTGTCTGAGAAGCCCTTTTTTGACTTTAGAGATGGGGCCGGGCACCATGGAGAGGAGGGCGATCTCGGGAGCCATTACAACCTGCGACATGCTCAACTTTCCATGAACTCTGGCGATGTCCCCCCATAGGGGAGCGATTAGCGGACAGGACCACCATAGGTGAAGCATAGTTCCCACCTCTGCACAGCACCTCCAGCATTCGTCCGTGGTGTCAGGGAAGATTCTGTGGAGTCTGTCTGGAGTTCTATACCAATGTGTGACAATTTTGTAGTTAAGTTCTTGTGCCCTGATAGAGATAGACAGCTTGTGAGTTAACAGGTAAGACTTGCTCCAGAGCTCCCCGGAGATCTGCCTGCCCAGTAATTCTTCCCATCGCGTCTCCCATGGCAAGCGAGTCTCCCCCGTCCGCTCGTCAAGCAGCAACCCGTACAGCAGAGATATTGTGTGAGGCGGAGCTGAGGACGCGTCGCACAGCCTCTCAAACGGGGTGAGTGCTGCACTAAGCGGTCCCGGTTCCCCTAGTGAGCCTAGGTAGTCCCTCACCTGGAAGTATTGCAACCAGGCTCCCGGTCTCAGTATACCTCCCGTTCCCCACACCTCCTTTATTTGGGGCCTGTGTCTGTCTGGGAGGATTGGAAGCTTAGAGACTGTCCGTGTGGAGGGTAGTTGGGGGTTTCCCGTGAGTGGGGTTAGGGGGCTTGGGATATTTGCCGTCTTACCGCTCTGAGTTACGCGCCTCCATGCCCCTAGCAAGTGAATTGCTAGGGGAGATGTCCCCAGCTCCCCCCAGTCTACCTTTCCTGGGACCCAAAAGGCCCCTCCCAGGTTTAAGTTGTTCTGTTCGGTTTCTAAAGATACCCAAGCTTTTTTGTCTGAGTTGTGTATTATGTCCAAGATGCATTTCCCTATTGCCGCCTTATGGTAGAGCTCTAAATCTGGCAATCCTGCTCCTCCTGACTGCCTAGACCTGGTTAGGGTCTTGTAACTTATTTGGGGTGTGTGACCTCTCCAGACAAACCTTATTGAGGCTCTCTGTAACAGGTTGAAGAAACTTTTGGGGATGTCGTAGGGCACTGTTTGAAAAATGTATAGGATTCTTGGGAGGATGTTCATCTTCAAGGAATTTATTCTGCCAAACCACGAGAGATGCAATTTAGACCATCCGTCTAGTTCTGATTCAAATATGGATAATAAAGGTCTGTAGTTTAGGTCGAAGGTGTCTGAGGGGTTGGCTGGGATGTGTGTACCAAGGTACTTTAGTGAGTCTGTCTTCCAAGTGAAGGGATAAGACTCTTCTAATGAGGTGGCCATCGATGGCGGTAAGGTTATGTTTAGGATTTCCGATTTTTGAGGGTTTATTTTCAAGTTACTAAGCGACCCATATTTGGTTAGCTCTTTTATGATCTCAGGGAGCGATGTGTCAGGATTTGTGACGTATAGTAATAGGTCGTCTGCGAAAATTGAGATTTTGTGTTCGCCGCTTGTCCCTGTGATCCCTTGTATGGCTGGGTTTCCTCTCAAGGCTGATGCCAGGGGCTCCATTGCCAATATATATAAGAGGGGAGAAAGAGGGCAACCTTGTCTGGTGCCGTTTCGGATCTGGAGGGGCGCTGATAGCAGTCCATTGACTCTGATGCGAGCCGAGGGTGAGCTGTATAAAGCCATTATCCTAGACAGGGTTTTCGGTCCCAGGCCCGCCTCCCTCAGTGTCAACTCCAGAAAAGACCATTTTACCCTGTCAAATGCCTTCTCGGCATCTATCGTGAGAAGGCACATGGGGATGTGAGAGCTTCGGGCCTTGTTGATCAGGGATATAGTTTGAATCGTATTGTCCCTGGCTTCTCTGCCGGGGACAAAACCTACTTGATCCACGTGTATCAGGGAGGGGATATGGGGGTTTAACCTGTTTGCCAGAATTTTTGAAAATATTTTGAGGTCGCTATTTATGAGGGAGATCGGTCTGTAACTCTGGCACAGGAGAGGGTCCTTTCCTGGCTTCAATATCACTGCTATGTTAGCCTGCAATGCCTGGGGGGGGGGGGAAGGGGCTCCCCTGAGAGACCGCGTTAAACGCTGGCAGCATGACTTCTGAGAGTTGGGTCCCAAAAGTTTTGTAAAATCTTGGTGTGAACCCGTCTGGGCCAGGACTTTTCCCTAATTTAAGGTCCTCTAGGACTTGTGATAGCTCCGTGGGAGTGAAATCTTCCTCGAGAGCTTCTATGTCGGCCGGCGGAATAGTAGCGTGTGTGTTGTGGTGTAGATATCGTCGGATTTGTTCATTTAGGTTGGGGTCATCTGCCTCCTCTGGGCATGGAATGTTGTATAATTGGGCATAGTAGGACCTGAAGGTTTCTAGTATCTCGCTCGGTGTGTGTACCTCCTTTCCTGAGGGGTCGAGTATAGACTGGATGTTCGTCTGGGGGGCCCTAGGTCGTAGGTAGTTCGCCAGCCACTTCCCACTTTTGTTGCCGTATTCGTAATGTCCTGCCCGGAATCTGTCTCTGATGTGTAGGGTTTTTTGGTCCAGGATAGCTAATATCTCGTGTCTAATGTTGATTATTTCCAGTAATAATGTCTCTGATCTCAGGGTTTTATTAGCCAACTCACGTGCCTCTAAGTCCTGGAATAGCTTTTTGAGTTTGTGTGTTCTTTCCTTCTTGAGTCTTGCGCCGTGGGCTATGAAGACCCCTCTCACGGTGCATTTTAGTGCTTCCCATTTTATTGGCGCTGGGGTCGGGTCGGGTCTGTGTACTTCTAGAAAGGTCTCTATTGTCTTGTCTATGTCAGCTTTACATGTAGGATCTTTAAGTAAGTTGTCGTTAAGTCTCCAGTTGAACCCTCTGCAGTCTTGTGTCGCTGGGTTTATTTCCCCTAGGATTGGAGCGTGGTCTGACCATGTGAAGTTTCCCATGGAGCACTTAGGAGCTCCATCTAACAATCTATGTGAGACAAAAATATAATCTATTCTGCTGTACGTGTTGTGCGCCTGCGAGTGACAGCTGAAGTCCTTGACGGCTGGGTGGAGGGACCTCCACAGGTCAACAAGGTGGAGACTTAGCAACATTTTCCGTAGCTTGCCTATGGTCGAGCGAGGGGTCGAGGATTTCCCGGATGAGGTGTCCAGGCGAGGGTCCATCGCAACGTTAAAGTCCCCACCGGCAATGATGGTCGTGTTTCCCGCGAATTCTGACAGCCTCCGGAGAGCTCTGGAGCCAAAGGAAGCCTGGCCCTGGTTAGGGAAGTAGAAGTTAGCGAGGGTGTAAGTAACATTTGACAGTTTTAACTTCAGGAATAGGTACCTTCCCTCGCCTTCCCTTTCGTGGTCTATGATCTGCGGTTTTAGGGATCTGTGGAAGGCTATGGAGACCCCTCCGACTTTATGGTTGGGGTGGGGGGCATGGTACCAGTATGGATAATACCTGTTGTGACAACTAGGAGTGCTAGCCGTGGTGAAGTGGGTTTCCTGAAGAAAGGTTATCAGCACCTTCTTTTTGTGGAAGTGATATAGGATTTGATTTCTTTTCCCAGGGCTGTTCAGGCCTATGGCGTTAAAAGAACTTATTGTTAGGGGGGCCATCACTCATGGTCCGGGGGAACATCGTCCAGAGTATCTAGGTGGAAGCTCTGTGTCTTGGGGTATGAGTGCCCCGGGGTACTTGGATTTGGGGGAGAGGGGTGACAAGAGGGTGGGAGATAGAAAAAAAGAAAGAGAGAGACAAAACATGCTATAATGATAATAAACATTTAGGGACGCTGTCTTAGGCCAAGAAGACCTCGTTCCCTGATTAAATGTTCACATGGCAACCGGCCACGGAGTAAGAAGTTTAACTAAATTGCAGCAACACGTGCTGCTGGCCTAGTTGGGGGGGAACTGTACCGAAACGCGGGCAGCGGCTCCCCCCAAACCCCGGCAACTGGGACTGAACCCAAATACGGGTATGTTGCAAGGCATCCACGGACTTAGATTGGAGGAATTTCAGTGGTCGCGGTCGACCAGGGCCTGACAGGAGTATGGCCACACAGGGAAGGTGCCACGTCCCATCAAGGTTAGCGTGTCCCTGTTGGGCCGACCAGGTGCCATTCTTCTCTCGGGGGTAGCGGGTCCGAAACTTCGACTTTAGGCCAATCCGGGATTGCGATCATCGGAAGTTCTAGTTTGGCCAAGAACTTTGGGAGGTCGCCGAGACCTCTAAAAATAGCAGTGGACCCGTCTTTCCCTGCCTGCAGCTGGAAGGGGTATCCCCAAAGATAGGGGATGTTCTTTTCTTTTAGCGCCGAAGTAACAGCTCTCACTGCTTTCCGGAGTTGAAGAGTCCTCCTTGATAAGTCAGGTAGCATCAGGAGGGCAGAGTCCTTATAGGTTAGTGGGCCTTTCTCGCGGATTTTCCTCAGTAGTTCCTCTTTTTTTTTGTAGAAGTGCACTCTACAGACGACATCACGGGGTCTCGCTGGATCAGAACTTTTGGGGCCGAGTGCTCTATGAATCCTGTCAATTAGCACTGGATTGTCAGCAGGGCGGTTGAGAATGTCGCCGAAGCACTTTGTGGCCCATTTTTCTAGGCGTGCTGGTTCCACGTCTTCGCTTAGGCCTCTTATGCGGACGTTATTTCTCCTGTTATGGTTCTCTAAATCGTCAAGTTGGGTTAGGATATTAGTTATTTGTAATGCATGGTCATGGAGGATATGGTGGTGTTCGGTGAGTTGTGAATGGAGTTGGCTCTGCGTTTCCTCTAATTCGGCGACTCTGTGCCCTATGTGCTTTATTTCCGCCTGCAACATTTCTATTGCTTGCATTTGTGTACTAGTGGCTTTAGTTAGCAGGGCGTCTATTTCGTTTCTTGTGGGAATGCTTTTGAGGTGCGCTTTCCAATCCCATGTGTCACTTTCGTCTTCATCAGGATCTGGGGCAGCGGCGCCTAGAGTGCTTGCGCTTTTATTAGATTTGGAACTTTTTCTCGGCGGTGAGGGGGTTAGAGCATAGTTGGTGCTGTGAGGACTGTATGTAGACTCATCTGGGTCTGTGAAGCCCTGGGAGTCTCTGGGGATCTCTCCCTCCACACTTGCTGGGGACATAGGCCTGCTGTGTGTCCCTTCTCCTTCTGCTGCCCTATCAGGGGCCTGACCGTTGCCCCCCTTCTCTTCTACAGCCCCTGGGTTTTTGCTCACCCGGCCTGGGTGTTCTGCTGCCTGGTAGTGGTCTTCTGTTGGCCCCGGGGTCACCGCGGCCGCGGTGCTCATTTCGGGGGTGCTATCAGCTCCTGTGAGGTTCGTTAGGTCTCCCCTGGGGCCGCGGGTGGTGGTTGGCCTCTTAATAATGGCGGCGGTGGGCGGGGCCTGGCGCGGGAGGCTTTTTGCGCTTCTGACCTACCTCTGGCGCTGGGGAGATAGATGTCCTCGTTCTCGGGGCTCCGGTGGACTGGTTCGGGGCGCCGGGAGCATAATTGGGAGCGCCGCTGCCTGCACACGGGCTCCGGCTCTGGTCGAGAAGGAAGCTCCGCCCCCTTTCCTGAGCAGCAGCGCCATCTTGGAGCCCTACGGAGCTGCCGGCCGCCGCGGGAGATGGTCGATGTATGCGTCCAGCGGTCCTGAATCTTCGCTTCCTGGCGTCCCCCGGTCTCCTGGCTTCCTGATGTGTCCCATAGGGCAAGGTAGGCGTCCGTGGATGCGGGTATGCTGCTTGCCGGCCGGGGTTCAACGGGAGCACTCAGGAGATGCGTCCTACTGCCTCATGGATCAGGCCACGCCCCCATGTTTTATTATTGTTTTCTAATATGTTCATAACAAATGTCATCTTTTTCCCAATTTTGTTTTAGAGCAGGCTCACACGAGTATAATTAATAGCGTATTACGCGCACATAGTACGTGGTGAATTGAGTTAATGAAAGTTCATTGATTTTCATTGATTAATTCACGCTTGCATATATGCCTTGTGTATAATTTGCGAGTAAAAAAGAACACAGCATGTTCTACTTTATTGCGGATTATGCGCGATAGAGCAATATTGTTCTCTGTGGGCGAGTAATTGATGCTGTACATATGCAATTACACTGGTATGTGCAGCGTTTTTACGCGACATCGCTAAGAGTCAGAATAGGAAATGTAAAAGAAAAATAAGAGATAGGCTGTCATGTGCAGTTAAAAATCGCTGTGATACGCCGGCTCACACACCGGTAAAATATTATACATGCAGCGTTTTACAACACGCTCATGTGAGCCCGGCCTTAGTGAGCCCTAAAAAATACATAAAAATCAGCTTGATAATCCTTAACCTCCCTCACAAAATACATAAAAATTTTGCCTGTGTTTAACATATTTTTAACCCCTTAATGCTACAGAGAATACAGGTGCGTCCTGCAGCTTCTGGATATGTATAGAGAGAGATTGAGGTGCGATCCCGCTCCATACAATGCGGGTGCCGGCTGTTTCTTACAGCCGGCACCAGCCCGCAACAGCTCCCATATGCCACACCGCTCATGTTAACCCTTTAAATGACGCTGTCAATTCTGACAGCAGCATTTAAAGGGCCAACTGATGTTCAGGGTTCCCATGCAGTCCCCTGTGATGAGATTGCGTGTTGCCGTGCCGTTGTCATGGCAGCCAGGGGCCTTTTTTAATGGTTTTTTTTTTTAAAGGGGGAGGAAAAACTGAAAAAAAAAACAGTTTTAAGTCAGCGTTCTATTTTGGAGAGCATTATTATTTGTTGTTTGCTGGTGGGGACTAGATGTTTTATGCCTTACATGTACTATACATGTGTGTTTGATAACACTCTATAGGTTTTACTGCTGTTACAAATTTGTCATGCTACCATACACAAGTTTTTCCTGTTGGATACTGTACAGTGAATAATTTCTGGGGAAAACTAGCTTCATTTGATACGCCACGTGACAGACATTATACAGCAGAACATTTTATCTATAGCTCTAAAACATCTACAATGAAGCAATCTTAAAATACAGTACTCTTGATTAGAAATCACCTACGGAAGCATTTGGAGTATACAGTTCAGAGGCAGACATTTATGTCTGTACTGTTACAGACTGCAAACAAACCTTGTTTGATTCTGCTGGTATGCATTAGTCGATTCGCGAGTCTACAAAGAGTAGGTGAGCGGGAAGATAGAAGAGAATAATACATGACAGCAGAAAATGACTACATGCAGGTTTTATTTGTAGTCTATAACCATGGCGATGCCTAGCTGTAGACACAAACTTGGCTGCAGAGGGGAACCTTTAATGTAAAATAACCATTGCGTGATATTCATTTTAGCGAATCACATTGATTTGTTTTGGACGCCCATCGAAAAAAAAAAATCCTTTTGATGCTAAAGTTTTTGAAAGGACTCTGTCACCAGTAAAGACTACTTTAAAGCAGTGAACACTGGTGGGCGCTGCTGTCTGGTTCTCTTATAGCATAGAGATAGTCATAGCCCGCTATATCATATACAGGTTTTATTAACAAATAGCTACAGTCTACACTTCCAAAACTTTCTCGATGTTTTGCACTTGA
Organism: Eleutherodactylus coqui; assembly: GCF_035609145.1. Classification (NCBI taxonomy): domain Eukaryota; kingdom Metazoa; phylum Chordata; class Amphibia; order Anura; family Eleutherodactylidae; genus Eleutherodactylus; species Eleutherodactylus coqui. The sequence continues at coordinate 148,471,856 of NC_089841.1, forward strand.
TGGATGGGATGTATATCAAATCCAACACATAATATGCTTGAACTGTTGAGACCATGTAACTCTCCGCTGGTAGCTGAATAATGATGTCAGGGTACAATCTTCCAGCTGGCAGGATATTCTCTAGTCTGAGTATCTACAATAGATGAGTATTAGATTTTTCTGGCAAGGGACCTGTCAAGAACAGGCATGCTATTTATTCACTTTTAAAAGAGGAGTTATGCAAGTGATAGCTATGCTTTCAAATAAATTACTTTTCAGCAGCGCACGTCTCCAGGATTTTCAAGGGTAAGATTCTACTTATTAATACTGTAGCTTATTGTGCAGTGTTCTGCTTGCAATGTATTGTGTATCCTGACAAAGCATCATTGGGAGTGCAGGCATTTACAATCTCCTGATGTGTATTTGATGGAATTGATGTGCCGGGCATTCAAGTAAAGTAATGTAAGGTAAAGTTATATTAATGACATGTTAATGGTACAATGCGGCTTTCTTACTATCCGGTGGCGGTCTATAGGTCTGAATATGTTATCTTTTTGAACTTGATACATGAGCCACCGTCAGATATCTGAATGATATGTGATACTGTGTATTACTAGCTACAGGACACTGCATGTATGAAGAAAGGGGCGCCAGGGGTGACTTAGATTAAACTTACTGTCATTTGCTGATGTCTCTTCTATTAGGACTTTACGGGGTTTTATAGGACACTAAACACTGTAAACTATTTTAGATATTTTAAAAGGTATAAGCCATTACCCAAGAAATGATTTCATATTTTAAAACACATATTTTCCAGAAAAGTCGTAGTATCCATGACTACTGAGATGTCCGCACACCAAGCACTTTCTCATGCACGCCTCTCGCAGCATGGAAGCATCAGCGCCGGGGACAGTTCTTCTCTACATGTTAATTTCTGGCAACAATGAACCCTAATTAACAGCAGCGCAAGGCGAAAATTCTACAATTCACCTCACTCAGTCCTTTCCTTTTAAAGGTTTCCTTGATGAAAAGGTTGATCATTTGCAGGGACCCCCAATAATCAGTGACAATCTGTAGAGAATTCCACAGCAAGTAATCAATTCTGCAGCAGCCCAGCAGCAGGTAGAATTAAGCAACATACAGTTCTCATTGAAGTTATTAGGCAGTTCCTGTGATACACAGACATGTCAGATCCTATGTCATTTTGGTTAATATAGGGTGCGGGCTCCTGAGGAAGGGTCCCGATTACGTTAGTATGACTTTACATGGCATATGGACAGCAGTTGTCAAATGCATCTCATAAGGTGCTCAGCAGAGATGGAGAACTTTTGAAAAGTTTGATTGGTTCGTTGAATTTTAGAAAAAAGTATGGTATGGTTCAAATTAATTCAAACCAAACTGGATCTTTACCAATACCCCTAGGAAAGAGGTGGTGGAGGTTCTCCTCCTCCTGTGGCTCAGCAGTTAGCACTGTTGCCTTGCAGTGCTGGGGTCCTAGGTTCAAATTTGACAACCTCTACATAGTTTGTATGTTCTCCCCATGTTTTGTAATAATCACCTTTGTTTTTATAGCACATGCATATTATACAGCACTTTACATGATTTAATATTTTCTTTCCCCTTTGGGGTCTGACTAGTGTGGTTCGCTAAGCACTAGTGCTCAGATCATAACTGCTCCAAAAGGGAGAAGATCAAGCCATTTGATTTGATATTTTTCAATAGAACAGAGTAATGTTGCATTAATCAATTACACGTTAGCTTCTTCTAAAATACACCCGAATAGATACTCTCTTATGTCTCCCTACATAATACTAATTTATTACTAAGGCTGACTTCACATGAGCGTCAAAATTACGCGAGATATGTGCTTTGCGAGACGCATAATTCTCACACAGATATGGTTCTTTTGAATGGGGTCATACAGATGAGTGATGTTTTCCTGCATGGCACTACAATGCCCCGCAGGAAACGAATCGCAACATGTTCTATCTTCCTGTGTGCTTTTATACCACAGTGCCCATTGTTTTCAATGGGGTCGGCAGCATCATCACGAGGTCTTCTATTGAAAGCAATGGGAGAAATTCTGCGATCCTCCTGCCGTGGCTGGCATCAGTGTCAGGAGGTTTGCCTCTTCCTCAAAGTGATGTGAGGCTGTTTTGTCATGAAAATAACGCCTCACATTCCTCGGGGAATTCACATGGCGGGGAGCACGATATGGGGGTGGGATTCACAGTCCGCTATCATGCTCACCAGTGTGAAGTTAGCCTAAGGGAACATTCAGACAGGCATATTTTCTATCCGTGTAATCCACAGACAGCACACAGTTCTATAATATTTTATTAATCTATTCAGTGGTCTGTGTGACCAAAAAAACGCTTTTTTCATGGACAAGAAGAGAATATGCAGTGAATGGGTCCAAAATATTACTGTAAGAACACAATAATAACTGGGCAACATGAGGGCATTAGAAAAGCCAGGTCACGCTGCTCCCGTGTTCTTCCTGATTTGGAACTCTCAGAAGTTTAATGAGTTTAATGAAACTTTAAAATGTTTTATTTAGCAAAACTGTCTAACAGCAAGATATCCTTGTTCCCCATAGCAACCAATCACAGCGCAGCTTTCATTTCTCAAGCTGCTGAGGTAAAACAAAAGCTGCTGTGATTGGTTACTATGGGCAACAAGGACATCTTATATATACAGAGTTTTGCTAAAAAGTTTCTTTCTGCCCTAGTCCAACAGAATAATCCGTCTGTCCACCAGTAAGCATGGAAACAGTGGAACGTGCCCATGGAAGTTTCATACAAAGTCCTCAGAAAACCACCGTCGGAGCAAGCAGAGAACTGGACATCCCGCAGCCGACTGTGTGGAAGATTCTGCACAAACTTTTGCAATGTTTTCTCTACTAATTGCAATAGTTACTGGCCCTGAAACCAGACAAGAGAGCGAGGTGAAGTTGTTTCTGTGAGAGTATGCAAACTCTAATGGAAACTGATTGTTTCATGGAATCTTTAGTGTTTAGAGATGAGGCCACTTTCCACCTTTTGTGTACGGTTACCAAATATAATGTAGGTATCTGGGGGAGGGGAAACCAGCATGAAGCGAGACTCCGCCAAGTTGAATGTGTTTTGCGCTATAACCTGTAGGACAATGTACGACGCCTTCTTTTTCCTTGAGGAAACAATCCCAGGGATTTCGTACCTGATCGCTACAGATATGTCTTCTCCTGCTGCTGGAACAGAGAATCCCAGGCTTCATCTTCATTTTCATAATGAAGCCAGAATTGAGCTCAATAGGCGACTACCAGACAGATGGATTGGGCATGTAGGTCGCGATGATAGTAAACTTCTTCCTTGGCCTCCACGTTCCCCGGACCTTACACCTTGTGATTTTTTGTATCTGGGGGATTGTTAAAGATAGAGTCCACATGCCACCCTTACCACCCACCATGCATGATCGGCAGCATCACTGAAGGTATTGTATCAGTCAATCATTATACCCCTTAACATGTATGGACGGAATGTGACTACTGGCTTCATGTGTGTCCAGTGACAAAGGGGGCTCACATTGAATACCTCTGATATGGAAAACATTTGTGATGTTGTGCAACAAATTTTGAGTTTCTGTTTCCATTGATATCAAATTTATGTATCTGAGTGTTATTAAACTTGAGTTACGATGGTTTCAAAGCAGAAAGATCATATGTAATTACCCTGTATATACAGGTTCTGAATTTTTGTGCTACAGTTGTTTAAGGCGCAGCTAATGATGCTGAAGGTAGTGCACTGGGACTTCATCCTCTGAGATGTTCTTAGGTTGTCTACCAGCATTGTAATTGCAGAATTCACCTATTTTGTCTTAGCAGCAAGGGTCCAAAGACTGACAAGCCAGTCGTCATCCCTATGTTTGATGTGCATATCCCTTTATTAGCAGGTAAGAGTGTAATTGTCCAAGCTTGACAAAGTGCTATAGGGCAGACAAGCTTTACGGTGCATACAACTGTATTACATTTTAATTCTGTGTTCATGGTGTACTGTGTGATAATACTTCTGTAGTTGCAAAAATGCAGCTGTCTCTGGTGGTAATAATATATACTGCATCTGCATCTTCAATTTTATTTATATAGTCTCTCCTTTTAATCAAGAAAATTTTTTAAATCCTGCAGCAGAATCCGGCCCTGGCAGCAGCGGCATCCGCGCGTACCTGCTCTGTCGGCTTCTTTTCTGTACTGCGGATAGACCCGGTTGCTTGCTGTGGCATATGCGCAGTACAGATTAAAAAAGAAAACAACTGTTGGTCCCTGCACCGCTGCTAGGCGACAATGCAGAATCCGCTGCCCATCCGCAAATGCAATTGCAGATGGGCCGTGGGTCTGACGACTTGCATTGACTTCAATGGAAGCTGTCCGCGCGGAATCCATGGAAAAATGGAGAATGCTGCGATTTTCCTCCGCTTGCGGAAACCACAATTGGTTTCTGCACGTGTGGAGGAAGAATCAATTTCTCGTAGCATACTATGGGCGCTATTTGCTGCAGATCCACGGTGTGAATGCCCACCGCAGATTCCACAGTAAATATCCGTCTGAGGGCAGGAGCTCTAAGAGGGGGCAGGAATAGAGGAACAGAGCTGAGGAAGTGCAGTTTGGGAGGAGGGCAGCTAAGCTGTGGACAGAGGAAGAAGGCAGTCTCTCCCGGTTTGTTCTACAGGGCTGTAGCAGTTGTCCTATGGTCAGTTTTCATCTGGTGAACAGGAAAAGGAGTGCTGCACAGAGAAGTCAGTGCAAAGTAGTTCCTTCTCTCCATCAACGCTGAACCCATACTGGCGTGCTGCAGAGAAACTGATGCCTGGTTGGCCGGCACAGAGCTGCTGCCAGTATCCCTTGCTAACAAGCCTAAAGACTGTTTGATGAACTTGGAATCACTTATTGTTTCTTCCAGTTAAACGGAGCAGGACTTTGAGTAATGTCCGATTACATGGCTTTTTGGACGTACTGAAATATTCCAGGTTACCAGATTAGAAGTTACTGCGTTACTGTTTATTGCTAATAAACCCATTATTAGGGAGCTATGTTGACTCCAAATGGTGCTGCCTACGGCCTCACATCATGTCAGTCAGAGAACATAGTCATTATTATTGTAATATCATTGTATTGCTATGTGAATTAGAAGTTGAACGCTGCCGCCCACATTACTATATCATTCTTTGCTAGTATGTGGTGTAGAGTTACGAAGATCTGGGAAAGAAATAAAAGAAAAGTAAAAAGTGGTAATCACTGTGACTCATAATTTAAAATCTGTAGGTATAAAATACTGCCACATAATACCTAAGTAAAACCTGCCTAGAGTATAGAAATGATATTACTATATAGAGCCCTCATAACACTTCCATGTATTGCCCACAAATTACTGTCATTTAAGTTATGGTAACACTACCATTTCACTTTATAGCATCACATGCGAGGAGAGGGGGTGGGGGTGGGGGGCTTGAAATATAAGCCCTACCCCAAAAATAAGCTGTAACTGAAGAAAAAAAAAGTATACAATCACCTCTCCCGCGATGTCTGGGGCGCCACCGCATCTTCTCCCTGGGTCCCGGCACTGATCATCTTCTTCATCTTCTGGCCGGGGATTGAAAAATCCCCGCCTCCTGGAAGCGCTGGCTGTGATTGGCTGATGCTTAGCCAATCACAGCCAGTGCTCGATGAATGGCTGAGATTGGTTTCTAAGATTATGTATGTCTTTTTTTTTTTTTTTTTTCAGCTAGGGCTTAGATTAGGCTTTGACAGTAGGATTTCCTACTGTCAAAGTTGCATTGCGTTTTCGTGTGATGCAATGCAACAGGGAGGAAGGCTCCATAGGGAAACATGCGCTACAAAACCTTGCGTGTCGCAGACAAATCGCCGCACCCACTGGAGGGCAGCGTGCGTGTGGCTAGCCTGCAGCTTATTAATATGCAGGACCAGTTCTGTATCTGGCTGCTACTAACAAAATGCAACTTTCTCCAAAACTACTGCACAGATCTACACAGCAGACATATCACTGTGACAGGCACTACCATATGGTGCTCACAGAAATGGATGCAACCATTATACACCCTGACCAGACCGGATTTATGCCAGGAAAATCCACGACAATCAATATACGAAGAGTCCAGACAGCGATCCAACTGGGCAAACAATTTAACATGCCCTGGGCACTAGTCTCACTGGACATGATGAAGGCCTTTGACTCGCTGGAGTGGACCTTCCTTGAGACCTGCCTGGCCCGTTTCGGGTTTGGCCCTCAATTCTCACAATGGATCAAAACCATTTACAAATCCCCAAGTGCCAATGTAATAGTAAACGGCATCCCATCCGCCGAGTTCCGCCTCGCAAGAGGCACCCGGCAGGGATGCCCGTTGTCCCCAGCTTTATTTGCCATGGCCATCGAAGCCATGGCAATTCGGTTGAGAAGCACCCCTGAAGTGACCGGCATTAAATGGGCAGGACTTGAAAGTAAAGTGGGCTTATACGCGGATGATACGATCCTATTTTTGTCAGACCCTTTAACCTCCTTCTCCCACGCTATGTCTCAAATTGACAAATTCTCCCACCTATCTGGACTACATGTTAACTGGCCCAAGTCCACAATCCTATACACAAATCTCAACCCAATAACAGACCCTTGTGTTGCCAGATATAACCTAGCCGTGGTCTCTACATTCAAATATTTGGGGATGTATATGTCCCAAAACCAAAACAATGCTATAGAAGATAACATTGTCCCACTGCTAGAAAACGTAAAAAATAAATTCGAACGATGGTCGAAACTACCACTCTCGGTAGCCGGTCGCATAAACCTGGTAAAGATGGCCACGCAACCCAAATGTCTATATATACTGCAGCACATGCCAATATCCGTACCCAAACGGATTTTCCAAACCCTCAACTCCCTCATCAGATCCTTCATTTGGAACTCCACCCGCTCAAAGCTCAGTCTTTTGACCCTACAAAGACCTAAAGAGCAAGCTGGAATGGCGCTTCCAGACCTGCACGTATACTACCTAGCCGGGCAGCTGCGTAATGTTCGGAGCTGGTTCTTGGAACGAGAAATGCCCATCGCTGACCAATACCTGGCAAAACAAGTGAAAGGCAACAACCTTCTAAGCTTCCTGGAATTCCCAGAACATACCAATCCCTCCGATATTTTGCCACTTCACAAACTCGCCCTAAAGGTGTGGAGGGAGGCTAGGGCCATCCAACAATACAAAGGAGTGATGTGTGAACTTCCCTTGTGGAATAACCCTGGCCTTAAGGCCCTGCAGTCGGTTCCAGATCCCCAATACTGGAGATCGTTGGGGGTGGTGACGGTGGGTGACGTCTATACAGACGGGAACCTCCTCACATTTAATCAACTACGCGAAAAAATACAGTCCCCACAACTTCAACTATTTAGATATTTCCAGCTGAGACATGCCCTGAACTCCCAATTTCCACCTACCTCTACAAACATATCCAAATTCCCCACGATTGGCATCCTCAGATCCCAAGGACCTAAGGGTCTAATCTCGGCCCTTTACACACATCTCCTTTCAGCCAAAACCGACCATAACCCCCCCTCAGCTTACGATAAATGGAAAATTGCCATCCCGTCCTTATCTCCGGAGGACTGGGTAGATATATCGAAATCCCACCTCTCAGTCTCCCCCGCAGTCAACAATAAACTGATTCAGCTATACATTATTCACCAAGCGTACCTTACACCCAGCCGACTATATAAAATGGGCAACTCCTCCTCTAACTCCTGCCATAGATGCCGTCAACCAGAGGCCAACTTTTGGCATTTAATCTGGGATTGCCCCCTGATAAACAGATTCTGGTCCGAGATTGTATCCTTCATAAACTCGCTACTACCATCCCCCTTTAATATTGGAATGGACCCCAAAATAACTCTGTTTGGCCTATTGGAGGAGGAGGAGTGGCCGTACCACACTCGCATTTTTCTACAGGAGACCTTGTTCTTGGCACGTAAAACAATAGCTACCCATTGGATGGCTGCGGGAACCCCAACGATCTCGGGATGGGTTCGGTTGGTAAACACAGTAATCTCATACGAGAAAATCATCTATCAAAATAGAGGATGTCCAAATAAATTTCAAAAAATATGGGATATTTGGCTGGATACCAACTCCACCTTATCTACGGACTAAATCCCCAGTCTGGCGTCCCCTGCCCTCTTTCCACCCCCCCCTCCCCCCCCCCCCACTGAGGGTGCCCCGGTACCCATCCCCTTTCCAAATGGCAAGTACAGAGCCTTACCCCACAAAGAGTTTAAACAATCGACACAGACGGTCCAAGTTTATATGTTATAGTTTACTGTTAATTATATGGAAAATACACAAGGAAAATGTTGATATACCACTATGTTCAAGCAAGCTATGGCACAGCATGTATTCTATGTAACACTGAGTTTATTTCATTATGATTTTACTATGTACTGTGCAATTATCCTTAATAAAGAAAACAAATTAAAAAAAGAAATGGATGCAAAAACAGGTGTCAGAGTCTCTTTAACCCCTTAAGGACCAGCTGTTTTGTGCCTACAGGACCAGACACTTTTGGGATTTTCCTTCACCTATTTTTGCTGTGTTTTCTTTTTTTCGTGACATATAGGACAATTTTTTTTATATCTTTTTTCACTGACTTTTTTCGGGGTAAAAAGCTATATATATAGCTATATATAGCATAGTTTTAGATTACAGGGCGCATATGGTGACAGTTTTGGCTGGCATTTGCTGTGGGTCATTTGCTTTTTTATGTATATATATATATTTTATTCTGTAATTTCTTTTTACTTATCTTTTTACCTATTTTTTTAACCATCTATGACTCCCATGACGTCATATATTTTTAAAATTTATTTCAGACTTTTGCTCTGTAGCTTGAGCATTCATAGAAGCCCAGTTACAGGGGCAAAGATTCCCCTGTAGTGACATCAGTCACTGACAGAGCTGATCAATGTCTGCTAGTACCCTGCAGCTCTGCAGTGCCAGGAGATCCTGGAGGTCACATTCTAAAATCATCTTTGAATAAACCAATAAATATTACTCTTTAAACAGGTTTCAACATTATAAAGGCAGTGCACAGCAAGGACACGTGCTATTCATTTCACAATGCACTGCTTTATTGTTATTCCATTTTTTTCTCCTTGTTCAAAGTTTTTATTAACTGAACTTGAGAAAATGACTTTGGATATCCCGGCTATGGTTTCTATAAAATTACAGCTGCCATGCCCTTGTACTTTGACATTGTCTTTTAGCAAAAACACCGAAAACAAAGGGGAAGCGCATTAACCAGCTGGCATCTGACAGCTGGCTACATGTATTATATTACATGTATTTTTCAATGCTGTTATGTCTTGATTCGTTACAGCACATTAAACTGCTGATGGCTAAACTAATGCATAATTACATGTAATATTGGTGTCTTACATGCATTAAAGTGTTATGCAGCATTAATCATGTGAAGTCTGTCATTATTTATGATTCTTCGCTGCAGATGAAGGAATAAATGTTAAAAGTTGGTTCATTAAAGACCATTAAAGACTGAAGACCTAGTCTTCTTAAACTATTAAATAGCCAAGATATTGCCTTCTTACCAATTACCATACAGAAGTTATTCTAGATCTATGGTGCAGTGGATAATATTGGTAGGGCCCGAATAATAAATTTCAATTAGCTCTCAAAAACAGCATCATATTTCAGATGTTACTACCATCCCCAGCAACTGAATTGACAATTAGAAAAGATAATAAATTTGTGTCATATAAATATCATTGATATACAGGATGTGCAGAAGGACATTTTGTTAAAAAAAGGAGGCATGTTTGATTGAGTTTGATTAATATTTTATCTATTAAATGTTTTTTGTAAATTAACCCCGTAAACACCAGGCTGTTTTGGTCCTAAACGAGCAGACACTTTTTAGGGCTTTTGCCCATGTGGTGGTTTTACTTTTTCAGCTACCAACATTATTTTTGCAGCATTTTTTTCCCATCACATACAAGGCTATTTTGTTGCATCTTGGGTGCATATGGCAACAGTTTTAGTTGGCGTCGGCGGTGGGTCATTTTCTTTTTTATGTATATATTTTTATTCTATTCTGTAATTTTTATTTACTTATTTTTGTAACCTTTTTTTACCACCTATGAACCCCATGATGTTATTTAAGATTTCTGGGGGTGGGTCATTCACATTAGCTTTTTGTTTAATTTACACTTTTCCACTGTAGCTAGGGCATCCCCAGGAGCCCAGTTACAGGGGAAAACATCCCTCTAGTGTGACAGTAGTCACTGGCACAGCTGATCTGGGTATGCAAGGACCCTGCAGCTCTGCTGTGACAGAGGATCCCCAGCGGTTAAGAGATTGTCAGGTCGCATAGTGTAACTAACACTCCCACTTTCACTCTTTAGTACGTAGTGCTCATTGAGCGCTTTGTAGCCTGTAAAGGAGAAGGCAAAAGTGGTTAAAAACTGCTTACTTCTTCTCCTCCCGGTCCTCAGCTGTGTCTGACAGCCAAGGACCCGACCTGCTCCTGCTTGATTGCAGGAGCAGAAGCTTTAATCCTGTGCTGTATATCTGCTATTGGCTTGGATTTAAACCCAGGATCAAGCGTCATAAATTTACCGTGCTTGGTCCTTAAGGGGTTAATAATAATAATGCTTTTGTACCTTTCTTTATTTTCTTGATTTCACCATCACTAATAACTGCTAAGACATTCTCATCTGGGTTCTTGCAGTAAAAGGTATTGTTGAGTGTCAGATTAACATCTCAGGAGCTGTTAGACATAGATTCTCAGGCGCGTTATACTCCTCCCATTAAGTGGGAGGAATCGTAAATAGCCTTACAATGTTTGTCTGCTCTTACAAAATAAAACAGAGCATTGTAATGTGGTTCTCACAACATATAGCACTGTCTATAGCCTTTCCTTCTTCCTTGCTGTGTGTCCTCCTCTTATTCCCACATTCCAAGAGAATAACATTATCTTGTGACCATGGCACCTGACAAATGGATATAATTGCAGCAAATGAACAGTCACTTCTTTTGGAAACAAGAATAATAGGCAAGCATAAGATTCTGACCATCTTTGACCAAAACAAATTATGAGGCTAGATGACTGGGTCAGCACCTGTTCAGAAATGGCAGGTCTTGTAGGGTATCCCAAGTATGCACTGGTTATTACCTACAAACCTGAACCAAGAAAGGTCAATTTTTTTATGTCCAGTGACAGGGTTTTGGGTGCCTAAGGCTCATTGATGTTCCTGGAGAGCAAAGGCTAGCCCATCTGGTCCAATCCCATAAAAGAGCTACTGTAGCACAAATAGTTGAATAAATTAATGTTTGCTGTGATAGAAAGGCATCAGAATACACAGTGCATCACAGCTTGCTGTTTATAGGGCTAGTAAGTTGCGGAATGGTCAGAGGTGCCCATGCTGACCCTTGTCCACAACCAACAGCACCTATAATGGGCATCTGAGCATCAAAACTAGACCTTGAAGCAATGGGAGGTACTGTTGTATCTTGTCTCCACCTGAAATGTGGGTGTAGACAAGGAGTTTTGCTGCTGGAGTAAAATGGGGCACCCACAGCTGGCTATTGGTCCCCGACTCCCAGGTAATTTTCAACCCTCCATCTCACCTCCCTGCTTCTGTCACTCTGCCTGCCGCTTGGATTTATCTGCTCCCCACTTGGGACAACCACTGTCCCCCCGGTAATCTCACCTCACTACTGCTGTCACTGGCGCTGTCCATAGTGGCTCTTCCCGCCGACCTGCCATCAGTGCTGCAATATCCATTCCTCGCTGTCCGCTGTCTGGTCCCCGCTGTCATTCACCGTGCCGAACTCATACTGACCACTTAGCCTGATGAAAGCATGAAACTTCCTGTTCTGTAGAGAAAACTTTCAGCAGTCATCTGATTGTCATGACAGAAATGATTATAATAAAAGGTAACACTGGATCCACCATTCACATTAGGTGATAATCACAGCTCACCTCCTGCATGCAGAATGATCTCCGCGTGGGTCACAGAGCGTGCCTAGAAAATTCTCCAGTAGAAGTCAATGGGTTACTTCCAGTTCATTGTGTCTATGGCCAAAGAGATATGCTGTAAAGCTTCTATAAACACTGTTTACAGCTGAAAAAGGCAAGATGGCAGCTCCCATTGTCACGGGCAAACAATACAATAAAAAAAAAATCTATGAAAAAACGGTTATAAAAATCAAAATGTTTCATTATCTGATTTTAGTTTGTAAGAAAAAAATGTAGGTGGTACATTCTCTTTAAGTTGGCTATACACAGATATCCATTGACCAGGCTCCCCCATAAACATGCATGCCTAAATCAGCCCAATGTGCATGTTTATTTGCAATAGAGAGAAGGGGATATACCTCTGCCCGCCAACTTTATTTCCTCCAGAAAGCTCTTCCAGAGGTCTGTTTCCAAGGTTAAATACAGAGCAGAATGTTGAAATTCATATGTCCAGGCCTTTTTACCAGATAGAGTAGGGATTTGTCTGGCTGCCCCTTAGGCATTAGATTATTGACCAAACCCAACTAAATTGGTAGGTGTGACCACCATTTATTTTCTATGTGCGGACATATTTAAGCTTTATTTGAGCCATAAATATTAAACAGTATTCAAAGGATATTGTTGGTTACACCAGTTTTAATGGTATTTATTTGCTGGTAGTAAATATAAATATGCACTACCAATTGGGTTACTGAGTTGCGGATCTAGAAAACATTACTTTTTTTGCAAATTGTGCTCTAAATAACTTACATTATATGGTATACAAAGCACTTCTCACACAAGCGTAAAACAAGAAGGCTAAGTGTATAGGTCAATAGTACGAAGTTGTAATTACCTTAGTCACTTACTATACATACATGACATTACAGACATAAAGTGCACTTACCTAGTCAGAGCCCTGGGGCATTACCTACTACCAGTAGATAAGAAAAACATTTTTTGTCGTTAAAGGGGATTTCCAGGAATATATGGGCCTTGTGTGGTGCAGAGTGTTAAGGCAGCAGAAATGCAGTCATAAGCTCTCGCTCACGACCTGAAGGTTGCGGGTTCAATCCCTGCTTGGATCAAGTAGCCGGCGCAAGGTTGACTTCCTTCTGAGATCAGTAAAATAAGTATCAATTTTGGGGGGTAAAGATGGCAAGCAGTCTGCCAAGAAAATGTCATGACCCGGTGCTAGCTCGACGAAACTTTACCTTACCTTTTCAGGGAAATACTATTTATGACCTATAGTTGGTCAGTTGCAACACACAATACAGAGCTGCTGCTACGACCCTTGTGTAACGCCCAACACTTGACTTATTCTCATGGTAGGTCACCAATAGTATATTCCTGGTAAACCCCTTTAATATTGATTTCTCTTATGTAACCCTACATGTAGGGAAAGATTCTGCTCTCAAGTATATAGAGCAGAACCTGTCTAAAAGACAACTTCTTTCAGAAGACCAGCCCCATCTAAACCAGATTATTCTGTGACAGATTTTCCAGTCGCCTATATTCGGTGTATATTGGCAATCTTCTTTGAAAGGATCACTCCTCTATTAAAAAAAACAATCTAATTTTCACTGCAATTTTGTGTGGTTAGCTCAAAAAAGGGTTTCAGTATATATTTTTATATTATTGGATGCTGCAGTTTGATATATGAAGCCGTACAAATACCGCCTAGATTCGTGGAATCAGTCAAGTGATTAAAGGGGACTTCAAACCGTAATCAAGGAAACATCCGAGCCAGGGTGCTTGACAGTTTTCCAAACTGTAATGAAGAGAGCAAGAAGCATAAAAACCATGACTCAAGACATAATGGGAATCCAGGAAGCATTTAAGCAGCTTTTTAAAAATGGGTTAAAACATGATCATTCTGAGTTCAGGGCAGCAGATGAGACCTGCATCTAAACCTGTCAGGAAAAGAAGTTTTACATTAGCCTCCGCATTTAAAGGAAATCTGTCATCACCCTCCCACCTGCCAAAACCGCCATATAGGTGATGCAAGTAATCAGTTGAAGCACATTTATATTGCCGGTCTAAGTGACAGCAAATTATATACATGACACCCAGTAACTGTGCAGCGCTACTTGCAGGCGTGGATCTGTAGTTGTGCCAGTATTAGGCCATTAGACACTTGCAAACCTGGCAGCTGACACAAGACTTGATGCTACGTTGATCTCGGTTTTTACCTTATCTTGTACACAAGCATAGACATACTTTGATAGAATAAGGCTGCCGTATGCTCACGCAGCAGTTCACAGACAGCTTTTTCCAGTTTTGATGGCATACAGCTCTATTCTTACTATAAGAATGACGGAGACTCTGACACATCCGATTATAAGATAACGAGGTGCATCAGGGTCTATGTGGATCCTTCGTATGGCGGACCCGGCACAGTGCCAGAGCCATGCCAAATGCAGTCTTAAGGTTAACTAGGTTAATTTTTCATTGTAACATCCTCTATTGATTATAAGAGTTGCCTTTATTGTCCACGATTTTCAATATTTTCCTTCAGTCTAATTATCAGGCCCCGTTTCATATGGTTGGCGATTAGTGAACAGGCAGCACCTTATTCTGTTTCTACATGAAAAACTAATTCCTCTGCTCACAGTGTCAGTAGAAGTTGCTCCACTCTCTCTGTTTCTTAGATTCCCTACATAGTCTAACATTGTCCAATCAGTGCTGACAGTATCAGCCTCTGTAGGGACACACCCTTTTGCCAGGGGATATGGAAACACCCAGTTGTTAATTAATTCATGAATTTCTAGGAGGAGCAACAGATGACCAGCACAACACAGAGTGCTGAGAAAATATGCTCCAGAATTGGTATTTCATTGGGAATGCAGGCATTTTCTATTTGGACATGTCAGATGTTTTGGCACGTCTTCTTTAATGTGAAGACCCTTATGTTCTTCAGGTGGTTTGTTACACTGCAAAGCCTGCACTAGGCATAATCCAGTATCCTAGTTCTGTCTGAAAGAACAATGCAACCACAGGGACCCTGTCTTTGTATTTTCTTTTGAATCTCTGTGTCATATATCACTGTCTCAGGTTCTCCACTAAGCATTTAATTGCACCACATCTTTTTACACCAGAATGTTTCCTATCTAGTATTATGCTGGATCGAGTAGTATTTCAGGATTTCTATATCAATTCTTCCTACCTAAAACAATATTTTATAAAAATGTTAACACTTTAAAGGTAACTAAACTTTTTTCAAACTTCTGACATGTTATAGTGACATATCAATGGTTGTGATAGGTGGGATCTGGATGCTGAGATCCCCATTATCACTAAAACCGAAAGGGAAGAAGCACTCATCTGAGCACTGTGCTCATTCATCTGTTTCCATCAATGCTCAGAGCAGTGTACAAGCTCCATAGAAAGTCTATGCAGTCCAACTCCACTTACAGTGACAGCTAATATAGCACAACACTCAGCTGAGTGCTGCTGCCCATCTGTTTTAGACACCAGTGTGGGTCTCAGCATCCAGATCCCACCAATCAAAACTTTTGAGATGTCACTATGACATGTTGTAATGGCCTAGAGTTGGGGTGTCTTTAGATGAGGTGTATATGGTGGAGTCGAGGGATGTATCCCCTCAGTGGACTGAAGCTCGGAGTTTGCATCCTGCTATAGTAGTTGGAGGAAGTACCTAGCAAGAAAGGTAGAGTTGTGAGTTGTCTACCATGTCAGAACTGTACCCCCGGGATTGTCTATCAGATAACCTAGACTGAGGAAACATAAATGATGGGAAGTAAGAAAGACTCCTGGAAAGTGTGTGTGTATGCAACAGAGTTGGAAAAGGAAGGAAGTTTTCCAGAAGTGTTTTGTCATTACAATCTGTTCTTGGAAAATCAAAGTTGATTATGTGAGTAAACATAAACCGCGTGCCTCTGATTTAAAACTAACTCCTTGACTGTGGACTCTTTTATTTGCCACCTGTGACCATTCACTCGAGCAGAGGCATTGGCATCATGTGACATACCATTAAGGACTATTATTACCGTTCGCTCTTGCCTGTTTTTGCACTGCAAGCGACCAAGCTGGGCCATGTTCCGCCATTGTCAGTAAAGATCACAGAGCCACCCATGACAACAATTTTGAGAACCCCGTCGTCTACCCCACAACGGCCAGCCTCGGCTTCGATGCTGCAATGTCAGAAGTTTGAAAAACATTTAATTACACTTAAATTTTTTTGCATTATGTCTGCCTGTCCTTCCACACTAAATGCCAAGCATGTAACATCTATGGAGTTCAGCCATTGTCACTCTTTTCGTCCCTGCAGCTGTTGCTAGACCAACATTTCAAAGAGACTTAGACACAGCACATAAAATAGGTCTGATGAACTTACTAAATTGTTACGGATCTTGAGGGTGCAATAGACAGGAACATGGTCTGACTAATCAATAGTCAAACCATAGAGAGCACAATCATATTAGATGCCTATAATGCAATAGGGTTGCAAGCAATTAAACATATGTCTAGACAACCACACACAGACTATGGAGCCATATGGACTCTTTGTGCCAATGTACAGGCTGTGAATATTGCCTTGCTGTATCTACGAGGTTTATGAATATGGTGCTGAATTTTAATTTAGTCCTTAAGTGTTTGTTCCCAGAAAAACCGGTTCACAGTTCGGCATAGCTGCGCTATAAGTCAAAGAGGTGATTTGAAGAGTTATACACCAAAGATCTTTGTCTTTTGCAATAGAAACACAAGTTAGGGAGAGCGCCATAACCATGGGGAGAGAAAGTAAATACTGTTGGAAATTCTACTTACCGGGTGTCAGGCGGAGCAACAAAAAACGTTTTGTGTCCCGCCTGCACCTGGAATCCAAGTTCGCCTTTCAGGGATTTCTTTGCTGGAGGGTCTCTCGTATTATCCAGAAAAACATATATATGTGTATCTGATATTACTCATCCATGCTATCCTGGAGAGCAGCAGCTTAAAAAGTACCCCAGAGTTTTTACAAACAATGGGGAAAACATAATCCATGAACAACTAGAAAAAACTTTTTTTACGGCTGCGCTACAATACCGACCCTTTAAGTAGAGAGGGAATAAGCTCCTAGAAACCGCAGTTCATAGCAAGCTGATTTTTATTCCCCAAAATAACATATACATCAAAGATAATAAAAGCAACGCGTTTCTGCGTCAACTGACGCCTTTATGGAGCTTGATAAAGGCGTCCGTTGACGCAGAAAAGCTAGAGTGTATACACAATGATTCTGCATTCTTCTGCACCTCATGGGAGGACCCAGAGTCTATACATACATCCGCCTAGTTCTAGAGAGTTCAGTGTAGTCGATCCAGTGTTCTAGTTGAAGAAGCAAGTAGCAGAGTTCTGAAGAATCAGGCCTAATGTCCACTTGCACGCACAGATTTCACTGCTGAATCCCGCAGTGATATCTGTGCGTATCCACGGCCATAGTCATAAAAAGACAGTTTCTTACCTCTCCGGACCCAGTGCGGATCTCCTCCGTGCCGGCAAGATCTTCTTTCTTCAGCATGGCGGATGTGTTCGTTGGTTTGTTGAATAAAGTTGAATAATAAAGAACACCCAGAAACAGTTCACCCTCTAATTCTGAGGAAAGAGGAAAAGGTACCATATACGACGCATCAGTGTTTTAAAGGAATAATTGCAATGGGAGCGGTATCTCTAGTCACCATACTCTGGATTCTGAAGCAAAAGGAAAATTGGACTGTATTGGACATTGCTTTGTTCTGCCTGATTCTTCACATAAACGTAAGTTATAGTGTTTCAACTTTACCCCGACTCCTGGAGCTCCTTCGCACTAAGAACATCCGTACTGCGCTATACACTACACCACCCTCCAGGCACAGGGACTACAACCGCCATCAATTTATTTGTAGCCTAGCCAGATGGGAGTCAGAGTATATAGCCATCGTGATAACCCTCATAAACCCCGACCTACTGCCTACTCTGCTATACCTTACATACAGATGGAAAATGTAGACAAGAGCAGCTGTGCAGAAGAGGGTAGCAATCCTGATGATTTTTTGGCAAGGGTTCCACATCAAAATATGCAACAAATACAAAACTATACATGTGAAAGTGGTTTTGAAAACCCAATCTACATGTAGCTGAATAAAGAATAATAAAAGAGGCGGAATCTATGGAATATTCACTGTACAATGGATTAATACATGCACATTTATTAAGGACCTGCTGCAGATTTTAAGAGTGGTCCTTGAATTTTGAGCCCAACCATCCAGACTTGTGCCGGAATAGAAATTTGATTCCTATGAATGAAGATGAACCATTATCCAATCCTTCCTGCCTGTAAGAACAAAAGAGAAGACCCATAACAGATATATCATTATGTATATTATTGCACTTATGCAAATCCAAGAGAGAAAAACGCACACATGACAGAGTATGCCTAGACAGATCTGGGACTAGTTCAAGGTTGAATTCTTCAAAATCTCATCAAATTTTCCCTACTAATAAATGAAGTTGGCACTTGCCATTACATGATCTATAAGGATTGCCGTTCCAAGGTTAGGGAGTTCATTATGCTCAATATGTTAGCCAGCTAACCTGTCAAGTTAAATATTGATGAATCCTTCTTGCCATCAAGTAAAATTTCTGTTCTCCAAATGAAGTTTTTTTTAGCATATAAATTCGAATAACCTGTTTGTGCACAAACACAACTATCTTCAGGGTTGGTGACTGCCTGTTTCTTAATAGATGGTCCTATCAGCAGTATAGGATATTGTTTGCTTAAAGGGGCTGTCCGGGTTGTAATATCTCGGTATACCCCTTCCCCATGCAGTACTATTAGAAATAGCCATACGTATACTCACCTCTTCCTGCTCCTGCTCTGTCCTGTACTGGTGCTCAGTGCTCCGCCATGTCTGTGTTTACAGGACCTCACAGGGCTGCAGCCAATAACAGACCTCAGCAATTGAGGTTACAACTTGGACAACCCCTTTAAAGAGTGTTCCAAAAATGCTACTTTGTTGTGTTTTTGGAGTAATCATTATAGAATAATATGAGAAGCCGTGTCGGACTGGGATACCTAGGGTCCACCGGTGGAATTGAGTATGGGGACCAACATGGAGGCTACATGGAAATATTACCTGTTCATCTGTAGTGCTGTGTATTTGCGCAGTCACCTTGACGTAATGGTACATCTTGCTGTACATCTCAGCAAATTCGAAATGTGTGAACTCAGCCTAAACTTTATATCCACAAGAGATATCATAAATGCCTGATTACCAATTTCCGCATTTTCCATACTCATCAATGAAAAAGTGGATCCACTTGTGTGCAGCAATGTATGTTAAAATGTATGTCAGCATTTGGCTCTTTTGTAGCTCTGGCACACTTCAATGACAGATGCGCACAAGCATTCCTTAACATGTATAGAGAATGCAGCAGATGGGTATTGGCAAATGGGGGACAGGAGACTTCCATTCTCCCGATATGTGTGGGTCCCAGAGATTTTTTAAAAAAAAGGGTCTGTCCTTTTTCCATTGGAAGGAGTTAAGCTAGACACAGCCCATGGACAGGTGTGACACTGCTGGAAACGCAGACCACTCTTTCTAATCCTGGGCAACCCCCTTTAAAGCCCGGCCTATTTTGGGCCTTCAGGATGCAGCAATTTCTTGATGGTTGTTTTTTTAAATCACAGAAAACAGTAATAACTTTTTTGAGGGTTTATTTTGGTGGGGGTACACACCATTTACTGTTTAATTCGGGGAGGGTGGAAGGTATGAAATAAAATGGTAAATGGTTTTATCGTTTTTTCTTTTAGAACAGTAAGCACTGTGCAATTTAAAAGTTTCAATGGCATATCTTTATTCTACAAGTCATACCTGATATGTATTGTTTAGTCATTTTACTACGTTCGTACAATAAAAACACTGTTTTATGAAAAAAGTATTTTTTGTGTAAAAGTGGGATTTTTCTAGGGCTCCATATGAAGCCAAGCCCTACTTCATACACAGCCATCACACCAAGAATAGGGTCAATACTTAAACATAAACTCACTCATTAGTCCGCCATTAAATACGTTAACAACAAAAATACACACACCGAGTAACACTTTAAATGCCCAATACATCTTTATTTAATCCTAACAAATGCATAAAAACCTTATGAACTAGAACAGCAGATATGTAGAAAAGCCCGAACAAAAATAAATCCCCCTGGAGAAGGCTGCATGCGAAACGCGCGTCGGGGTGGGACCGGGCAAGTAGAAGGTACTATGTGCTTGGTTATGTATACTATTGTGAATGTTAATGCAATGTACATGTGTTAGCTTATAGAGATAATGGGTTGATATTTGTACCGGCTTTTCTACATATCTGCTGTTCTATTGCATAAAGTTTTTATGCATTTGTTAGGATTCAATAAAGATGTATTGTGCCTTTGAAGTGTTAGTCAGTGTTTCAGTTTTGTTACAGTTTCCATACACAGCCAGTGATGGCTGTCTTTGACAGCTGATATGCATACATAGCAGCCACAATTATCATTCACTCCGATTGTGGTTGTTAACCCTTCAAATGCTGTTCTCAATTCCGGCAGTTGCATTTAAATGACCCCATCGGTGTTTGGGGAATGTTCCCCCACCTTTGATGAGATTGCAAAATGCCGTTCGTTTGTCATGGCAGCTGGGGGTTTCTGAAGGCCTACGAGGACTGCCTTTTATTTCTGCTTGTTTAGATGGGCCTGTGGCCTGTCTCTTAATAGAATGGCAGTAGAAATACCAAATATAGTGCAATACTTCAGCATATGGTATAAGCGAGCAGAACAAAAGTTCAAGTCCCCATAAACAACTGTTTATTCTCTAAAATAAAAAAATCCCTTCCTTTCCTAATCTTAATAATAGAAAAATCAAAACAAAAAACTCTCAAAATATATTTGGTATGGCCGCATCCGTAAGAGTCAGATCTATCAAAATAACACGATTTTTCTACAAGGCAAGCATTATCAGAAAAAAAAACATATACAACACCAGAATTGCAATGTTTGGTCATTCTGTCTGCAAGAAGAAAAAAAAAATCAATAAAAACTGATCAAAAAGTCACATCTTCTCCAAAATGGTACCAACAGAAACCACAGGTTATCCTGCAAAAAATGAGCTCTAACACAACTCCTTTGAGGCCTCTTTCACATGGGCGACAGCGATATCGCTGCTACAAAATCGCTGCAATATCACCTTTATGGGGGGGGGGGGCTCTCCAGTGGATAGTTTTGGAATGACTGAAACAAGTCCACTATAGCTACACAGTTTCCAGCTTTTTGTAAAGGCATGGATTAACAGTTACAATTCCCAGTGGTGCAGACTTATCTTGCATTTAAGTTATGTTGTTTCGGACACTTGAATAACATATACAGTTGCATTTCAATTAAGCTCTGTCATTGGCTGCAGCGCATGTGATTTGCCATAAACTGGCTGGCGAAGCCTGTAAATGTAACGTCAAAGAGGAGACCCGAGGCAGTGGCACAAGACACAGTGGGAGTGGGGAGAGGTAAGTATATGCTGGTTTGTTATTTTACAAAATAAACTTTTACTAAAAAAAATATAACTTTGTCCACCCCTTTAATGCGTTAATTTTTCTGCCAAATAAGATCGGCTTTTGCGAGGATTTAATGGCCAGGATTGTAGCGATTTATGATCCTAGTCATTAGATCGTGATATCAGCTGCATAAGGGTGCATTCACATGGGTGGAATTATTCTGCCAGGGTGCACTACAAGATGTAGCTCAAGTTGCTGCTGTGGAATTCCGCACCAATTTCTGCAGGGTTAGGGTGACTACCCACTACAGTTTTTTTTCACTGCGAAATTCGCAGCGTTTTTTTTCTGCATGGGGTCTATAGGACTCGTAATGTTAAAATTGCGATCGCGATTTTAACATTACAAGTCCCATAGACCCCTGCAGAAAAAAAAACGCTGCGAATTTCGCAGTGAAAAAAAACTGTAGTGGGTAGTCACTAGAGATGAGTGAGTATACTCGCTAAGGCACTACTCGCTCGAGTAATGTGCCTTAGCCGAGTATCTCCCCGCTCGTCCCGAAAGGTTCGGGGGCCGCCGCAGCTGACAGGTGAGTTGCGGCGGGGAGTGGGGCAGAGCGGGCGGGAGAGAGGGAGAGAGAGATCTCCCCTCCGTTCCTGCCCGCTCTCCCCCGCAGCTCCCCGCCCCGCGGCGGCACCCGAATCTTTCGGGATGAGCGGGGAGATACTCGGCTAAGGCACATTACTCGAGCGAGTAGTGCCTTAGCGAGTATACTCGCTCATCCCTAGTAGTCACCCTTAACTGCATCTTTTGATGCAGAATTGCAGGCAGATTTGAGCCATCTTTAATTGTCAATCAAAATCAAATCCACAGGTAGCCTTGCAGAAATTGGTGCAGAATTTACCACGTGTTGTGGTGCAGATTATGGGCTAATTTTGCTTGTCCAGGAGCGGAGCCTTACAGATAAATCCGCCTTTAGGCCCAGTGTCATCCTGTGTCCCGGAGTGTGTGGGCCTGTCCAGGAGTGGAGTCATACAGATAACTACGACTGTAGGCCTGGTGTCATCCAGTGTTCTCCTTCCTGAGGCCTCGGTCACACGGGCGTTTTTTCCCACGATTTGCGGATCGCATAACGGATGCGCATCCGCAAATCGCATGACCGGGGCCGACGATTTGCTGAAAAAGCTGCACCTAGCAGCGTTTTCAGTGAAACCGCCCCACACTGCCCGCTATCCTCTGCCACAGCTGTGCCACAGCTGTGACAGAGGAGAAAGATGTTCGCTCATTGAATTTAAAGAGCCGGCAATACAGCCAACTCCATTGAAAGCAATGGGCTGCCGGCGAGCGTGGGATGAATTTTCAGGAAGGGCTTAAAAATATAAGCCCTTCCCTGAAAATCATCCTTAAATGTGTAAAAATAAAAAAAAAATGTATACTCACCTTTTCCCAGCAGCCGGAGTTCAGCCGCGTCCGACCGGCAGTTCTCCTGAACTGCTCTGTGTAGTATTCAGCAGCCAGGGATTTAAAATCCCCGCCTGCTGAATGAGCTGCCTTTGATTGGTCACAGCCCTCACCAATCAGAGGCAGCTCTCACTCACCCATTCATGAATTCATGAATGGGTGAGTGAGTGCTGCCTCTGATTGGCTGAGCGCAGGGATCAATCAGAGGCAGCTCTCAGCTGTCATTCAATAGCTACACAGAGCAGTTCAGGAGAACTGCCGGCCGGACGCGGCTGAACTCCGGCTGCTGGGAAAAGGTGAGTATACATTTTTTTTTGTTTTTACACATTTTAGGATGATTTTCAGGGAAGGGCTTATATTTTTAAGCCCTTCCCGAAAATTCATCCCGCACTCGCCGGCAGCCCATTGCTTTCAATGGAGCCGGCTGTATTGTCGGCTCCATTGAATTCAATGGGCGAACATCGTTCTTCTCTGCCACAGCTGTTACAGCTGTGGCAGAGGAGAACAATCTTTAGTATATGTTTTCAATGGGATCGGCGCTGCTGCCGCCGGCCCCATTGAGCGCATATATAGAACACAGCGATGCGCAGAACGCAGATAGGCGCGTTCTGCGAATTGTTGTGTCCTATAATTGATCGCACATCCGTATAAAAAGCGGACAAGTGACTGATCCTATTGGGATGCATTTGGTCTATAGATCTGCAGATCGCAAGCGCGTCTGCAGATCGGACCAAAAAACAGTCGTGTGACTGAGGCCTGACCTTGCTAAAATTGTTCTTCCTGCACTGGTGTGTGAAAGTTATCTTAAAGAAGTAACGTTCCAGTCATTGCCCGTTTCCAGTGATTGAGGTATTCATTATAGCCGTGTGTGGGCTCTATTATTTTCTCACCGGATAACCAATGGTGTGAAGGAACAGAGGCATCTCGAGTGACAATTTCTTCAGCCCCCTACACATCTACACAGGTAATCGCTGTCCCAGCCTTGTTTGGAAGAGGCCTAGCGGTGCCTTGGCTGAGGTTGCATGCATCCCTCTGGGGAGGAGTCTGGTAGAGCCACTGTGACAAGTGCCATCTTTACCCCCGCCATCTCCTCAGCGAGTGCCTCGTGCCTCGGTTGCTGCAGGACACCACATTTAGAGCATTTTGGGGGGGAGGGTTAATTTTACTGTTGTTGCACTGGGCTAACCATCAATAGGGAGACCTGCTTGTTAGTTCAAATTCACCGGCTCCACAGTGGGCCTGTCCGAGCCTGATTGTGGGATCTAAGCGTGGGAAGGAATGGTTAAATTTTGATGCAGAGGTCTGAGTACATTCTGGTCTTTGCCCAAGACCAGAACATACTCAACCTTTCATAGTTTCTGATCGAGATAAGGGTTTTTATAGTTTTTAAGTTAAAAACCATGAGTTATATTCCCTTTTTCACTAGGTTCTTGTACACGTAGGAAATATACTTATACTATATAGTGTGTTCACCGGGTGTATTACAGCATAATTAACACCTTCTTTCCTGAAGAAACAAGTCTCCGGGGTCCTCTGTTCCTGCAACATCTCCAGCAATATATTCACCACCATGTAACTTTTGTCCCAGTAACTTACACTGCAGCCATCCTGAATTTATATTGTGATGCGCAAACGTTTAAGGCAGATGTGGGAAAAGTGCTGCAAAGTAAGAATGCTTTCAAAAACAGAAGTGACGATAAATTATTTTTTGTTAGTTAACAAAATTCAAAGTGAATGAACAAAAAGAAATCAAAATCAAATCAATATTTGACCAACCTTTACCTTCAAAACAGCATCAGTTCTTCTAGGTACACTTGTACACAATTATTGATAGATATCGGCAGAGAGGTTGTTCCAAACATCTCAGAGAACTAACCAAAGTGAATGTAGCCTTGCTCAAATCCTTCTGTCTCTTCATGTAATCCTAGATAGACTCGATCACAGAGGTGAGGAAAAAGAAAAAAACACATATTCACTGAAAAAGCCAAAAATAACTGAAAGTCTGCAAAGCAGACACGGTCGCCATAGGCACGATCGCCATAAGGCAGGCACAATCGCCACCGACACAATCGCCGTAGGGCAGGCGCAATGGCCTTAAGCCCTGAAGATATGTAGTAAGCCAGACAATAATGTGTGGAGGAGCAGCTTGTTCCTGGCAGGCTAATATGCAGTCACCCACTCAACCCAGCCCAGAATGGGGAGGAGTGACTGCATATACTAATAGCCTGCACATGTGAACGATACTAAAGATGTCAGCCATAGATGGGTGGTGACCCACCATACAGGATATCAACCCTGGCTGATATGACAGCGGGTTGCCCTGTATCTCCAAGGTGGGCCACACTGGCTGACATCTTGGGCTCCCCCACCAACTAGCCAACTACATACAAAGATACTAATGCATACTAATAAAATGCGGGTGTTAGTACTGCATTTTGGCCAAAACGCATAGGCTGACGGACCGCGTCGAGGTCACACCGCTTCCGTCAGTACCTACGCTAACTCACAATAAATTACATAAAATCACAGAGGTGAGGAAAAAGAAAAAAACACATATTCACTGAAAAAGCCAAAAATAACTGAAAGTCTGCAAAGCAGACACGGTCGCCATAGGCACGATCGCCATAAGGCAGGCACAATCGCCACCGACACAATCGCCGTAGGGCAGGCGCAATGGCCTTAAGCCCTGAAGATATGTAGTAAGCCAGACAATAATGTGTGGAGGAGCAGCTTATTCCTGGCAGGCTAATATGCAGTCACCCACTCAACCCAGCCCAGAATGGGGAGGAGTGACTGCATATACTAATAGCCTGCACATGTGAACGATACCAAAGATGTCAGCCATAGATGGGTGGTGACCCACCATACAGGATATCAACCCTGGCTGATATGACAGCGGGTTGCCCTGTATCTCCAAGGTGGGCCACACTGGCTGACATCTTGGGCTCCCCCACCAACTAGCCAACTACATACAAAGATACTAATGCATACTAATAAAATGCGGGTGTTAGTACTGCATTTTGGCCAAAACGCATAGGCTGACGGACCGCGTCGAGGTCACACCGCTTCCGTCAGTACCTACGCTAACTCACAATAAATTACATAAAATCACAGAGGTGAGGAAAAAGAAAAAAACACATATTCACTGAAAAAGCCAAAAATAACTGAAAGTCTGCAAAGCAGACACGGTCGCCATAGGCACGATCGCCATAAGGCAGGCACAATCGCCACCGACACAATCGCCGTAGGGCAGGCGCAATGGCCTTAAGCCCTGAAGATATGTAGTAAGCCAGACAATAATGTGTGGAGGAGCAGCTTGTTCCTGGCAGGCTAATATGCAGTCACCTGATGATGAGATCAGGGCTCTGTGGGGCCGTATCATCACTTCCAGGACACCTTGTTCTTCTTTACGCTGAAGATATTTCTTAAGGGTATTGGCTGTATCTTTGGAGTCATTATCCTGCTGCAGAATAAATTTGGTACTAGAGATGAGCGAGCACCAAAATGCTCGGGTGCTCGTTACTCGGGACGAAATTATCGCGATGCTCGAGGGTTCGTTTCGAATAACAAACCCCATTGAAGTCAATGGGCGACCCGAGCATTTTTGTATTTCGCCGATGCTCGCTAAGGTTTTCATGTGTGAAAATCTGGGCAATTCAAGAAAGTGATGGGAACGACACAGCAACGGATAGGGCAGGCGAGGGGCTACATGTTGGGCTGCATCTCAAGTTCACAGGTCCCACTATTAAGCCACAATACCGGCAAGAGTGGGCCCCCCCCCTCCCAACAACTTTTACTTCTGAAAAGCCCTCATTAGCAATGGATACCTTAGCTAAGCACCACACTACCTCCAACAAAGCACAATCACTGCCTGCATGACACTCCGCTGCCACTTCTCCTGGGTTACATGCTGCCCAACCCCCCCGCACGACCCAGTGTCCACAGCGCACACAAAAGTGTCCCTGCGCAGCCTTCAGCTGCCCTCATGCCACACCACCCTCATGTCTATTTATAAGTGCGTCTACCATGACGAGGAACCGCAGGCACACACTGCAGAGGGTTGGCACGGCTAGGCAGCGACCCTCTTTAAAAGGGGCGGGGCGATAGCCCACAATGCTGTACAGAAGCAATGAGAAATATAATCCTGTGCCACCGCCATCAGGAGCTGCACACGTGGGCATAGCAATGGGGAACCTATGTGCCACACACTATTCATTCTGTCAAGGTGTCTGCATGCCCCAGTCAGACCGCGTTTTTTTATAAATAGTCACAGGCAGGTACAACTCCGCAATGGGAATTCCGTGTGCACCCACAGCATGGGTGGCTCCCTGGAACCCACCGGCTGTACATTAATGTATCCCATTGCAGTGCCCATCACAGCTGAGGTAACATCCGATTAAATGCAGGTGGGCTTCGGCCCACACTGCATGCCCCAGTCAGACTGGGGTTCTTTAGAAGTGGACACATGCAGTTACAACTCCGTGTGGACCCACAGCATGGGTGGGTGCCAGGAAGCCACCGGCGGTACATAAATATATCCCATTGCATTGCCCATCACAGCTGAGGTAATGTCATGTTTAATGCAAGTGGGCTTGGGCCCACACTGCATGCCCCAGTCAGACTGGGGTTCTTTAGAAGTGGACACAAGCAGTTACAACTCCGTGTGGACCCACGGCATGGGTGGCTCCCTGGAACCCACCGGCGGTACATAAATATATCCCATTGCAGTGCCCATCACAGCTGATGTAACGTCAGCTGTAATGCAGGTGGGCAAAAAATTAATTGGATTACACTGTAGGCGAGGGCCCCCAAAAATTGGTGTACCAACAGTACTAATGTACCTCAGAAAAATTGCCCATGCCCAACCAAGAGGGCAGGTGAAACCCATTAATCGCTTTGGTTAATGTGGCTTAATTGGTAACTAGGCCTGGAGGCAGCCCAGTTAAAATAAAAATTGGTTCAGGTGCAAGTTTCAACGCTTTAATGAGCATTGAAACGTATAAAAATTGTTTACAAAAATTATATGACTGAGCCTTGTGGGCCTAAGAAAAATTGCCCGTTCGGCGTGATTATGTGAGGTTTCAGGAGGAGGAGTAGGAGGAGGAGGAGGAATATTATACACAGATTGATGAAGCAAAAATGTCCCCGTTTTGGATGGTGAGAGAGAACGATGCTTCCATCCGCGGGTGCAGCCTACGTATTGCTTAGGTATCGCTGCTGTCCGCTGGTGGAGAAGAGAAGTCTGGGGAAATCCAGGCTTTGTTCATCTTGATGAGTGTAAGCCTGTCGGCACTGTCAGTTGACAGGCGGGTACGCTTATCTGTGATGATTCCCCCAGCCGCACTAAACACCCTCTCTGACAGGACGCTAGCCGCAGGACAAGCAAGCACCTCCAGGGCATACAGCGCGAGTTCAGGCCACGTGTCCAGCTTCGACACCCAGTAGTTGTAGGTGGCAGAGGCGTCAGGGAGGACGGTCGTGCGATCGGCTACGTACTCCCTCGCCATCCTTTTACAGTGCTCCCGCCGACTCAGCCTTGACTGGGGAGCGGTGACACAGTCTTGCTGGGGAGCCATAAAGCTGTCCAGGGCCTTAAAGACTGTTGTATTGCCTGTGCTGTACATGCTGCTCGATCTCCGCACCTCCCCTGCTACCTGGCCCTCGGAAGTGCGCCTTCTGCCACTAGCGCTGTCGGATGGGAATTTTACCATCAGCTTGTCCGCCAGGGTTCTGTGGTATAGCAACACTCTCCTTATACCGTGGGTCGAGCAGTGTGTACACCCAGTAATCCGTAGTGGCCAGAATTCGTGCAACGCGAGGGTCACGAGAAAGGCATCCTAACATGAAGTCAGCCATGTGTGCCAGGGTACCTGTACGCAACACATGGCTGTCCTCACTAGGAAGATCACTTTCAGGATCCTCCTCCTCCTCCTCCTCCTCAGGCCATACACGCTGAAAGGATGACAGGCAAGCAGCATGGGTACCCTCAGCAGTGGGCCAAGCTGTCTCTTCCCCCTCCTCCTCATCCTCCTCATGCTCCCCCTCCTCCTCCTGAACGCGCTGAGATATAGACAGGAGGGTGCTCTGACTATCCAGCGACATACTGTCTTCCCCCGGCTCTGTTTCCGAGCGCAAAGCGTCTGCCTTTATGCTTTGCAGGGAACTTCTCAAGATGCATAGCAGAGGAATGGTGACGCTAATGATTGCAGCATCGCCGCTCACCACCTGGGTAGACTGCTCAAAGTTTCGAAGGACCTGGCAGATGTCTGCCAACCAGGCCCACTCTTCTGAAAAGAATTGAGGAGGCTGACTCCCACTGCGCCACCCATGTTGGAGTTGGTATTCCACTATAGCTCTACGCTGCTCATAGAGCCTGGCCAACATGTGGAGCGTAGAGTTCCACCGTGTGGGCACGTCGCACAGCAGTCGGTGCACTGGCAGATTAAACCGATGTTGCAGGGTCCGCAGGGTGGCAGCGTCCGTGTGGGACTTGCGGAAATGTGCGCAGAGCCGGCGCACCTTTACGAGCAGGTCTGAAAAGCGTGGGTAGCTTTTCAGAAAGCGCTGAACCACCAAATTAAAGACGTGGGCCAGGCATGGCACGTGCGTGAGGCTGCCGAGCTGCATAGCCGCCACCAGGTTACGGCCGTTGTCACACACGACCATGCCCGGTTGGAGGCTCAGCGGCGCAAGCCAGCGGTCGGTCTGCTCTGTCAGACCCTGCAGCAGTTCGTGGGCCGTGTGCCTCTTATCTCCTAAGCTGAGTAGTTTCAGCACGGCCTGCTGACGCTTGCCCACCGCTGTGCTGCCACGACGCGCGACACCGACTGCTGGCGACGCGCTGCTGCTGCTGACACATCTTGATTGCGAGACAGAGGTTGCGTTGGAGGAGGAGGAGGAGGGTGGTTTAGTGGAGGAAGCATACACCGCCGCAGATACCACCACCGAGCTGGGGCCCGCAATTCTGGGGGTGGGTAGGACGTGAGCGGTCCCAGGCTCTGACTCTGTCCCAGCCTCCACTAAATTCACCCAATGTACCGTCAGGAAGATACAGTGGCCCTGCCCGCCTGTGCTTGTCCACGTGTCCGTTGTTCAGTGGACCTTGGCAGTAACCACGTTGGTGAGGGCGCGTACAATGTTGCAGGAGACGTGGTCGTGCAGGGCTGGGACGGCACATCGGGAAAAGTAGTGGCGACTGGGAACTGAGTAGCGCGGGGCCGCCGCCGCCATCATACTTTTGAAGGACTCCGTTTCCACAACCCTATACGGCAGCATCTCAAGGCTGATAAATTTGGCTATGTGGACGGTTAACGCTTGAGCGTGCGGGTGCGTGGCGGCGTACTTGCGCTTGCGCTCAAACACTTGCGCCAGCGATGGCTGGACGGTGCGGTGCGAGACATTGCTGGATTGGGCCGAGGACAGCGGAGGTGAGGGTGTGGGTGCAGGCCAGGAGACGGTAGTGCCTGTGTCCTCAGAGCGGGGTTGGATCTCAGTGGCAGGTTGGGGCACAGGGGGAGAGGCAGCGGTGCAAACCGGAGGCGGTGAACGGCCTTCGTCCCACCTTGTGGGGTGCTTGGCCATCATATGTCTGCGCATGCTGGTGGTGGTGAGGCTGTTGGTGGTGGCTCCCCGGCTGATCTTGGCGCGACAAAGGTTGCACACCACTGTTCGTCGGTCGTCAGGTGTCTCTGTGAAAAACTGCCAGACCTTAGAGCACCTTGGCCTCTGCAGGGTGGCATGGCGCGAGGGTGCGCTTTGGGAAACAGTTGGTGGATTATTCGGTCTGGCCCTGCCTCTACCCCTGGACACCGCACTGCCTCTTGCAACCTGCCCTGCTGCTGCCCTTGCCTCCCCCTCTGAACACCTGTCCTGAGTAGGCGTTGCACACCAGGTGGGGTCAGTCACCTCATCGTCCTGCTGCTCTTCCTCCGAATCCTCTGTGTGCTCCTCCCTCGGACTTACTGCCCTTACTACTACCTCACCGATAGACAACTGTGTCTCATCGTCATCGTCCTCCTCACCCACTGAAAGGTCTTGAGACAGTTGCCGGAAGTCCCCAGCCTCATCCCCCGGACCCCGGGAACTTTCCAATGGTTGGGCATCAGTGACGATAAACTCCTCTGGTGGGAGAGGAACCACTGCTGCCCAATCTGAGCAGGGGCCCGAGAACAGTTCCTGGGAGTCTTCCCGCTCCTGAGCATGTGTCATTGTAGTGGAGTGAGGAGGCTGGGAGGAAGGAGGAGCAGCAGACAGAGGATTCGGATTTGCAGCACTGGACGGCGCAGAACTGTGGGTGGATGATAGCTTGCTCGAAGCACTTTCTGCCATCCACGACAGGACCTGCTCACACTGCTCATTTTCTAATAAAGGTCTCCCGCGTGGACCCATTAATTGGGCGATGAATGTGGGGACGCCAGAAACATGCCTCTCTCCTAATCGCGCAGCAGTCGGCTGCGATACACCTGGATCAGGAGCTCGGCCTGTGCCCACACCATCACTTGGGCCTACGCGTCCTCGACCACGTCCACGTCCTCTAGGCCTACCCCTACCCCTTAGCATGCTGTATTACCAGTGATTTCCCAGGCAGGAAATAAATTGGCGCAAGCCTGCAGGACAAATAGAATTTTTCCCTTTTTTTTAAAGAAAAGGCCCACTGACTATATTCAATCAGATAAGAAATGTGTTCCACTGAAATGCAGTTATATGAAGTGCAGCAGAGCGGTGATTTTTCCCAGGAAGGCAGGAAATAAATTGGCTCAAGACTGCTGTTAAACGTAGCTGGCTGCGTATGATTTTTTTACTATCTCCACCCACCACACACGTACCCAGAACGCTGAGGACTGACAGAGGCAGGCCAAATAGAATTTTTCCCTTTTTTTTTTTAAGGGAAGGCCGGCCCACTGGCTATATTCAATCAGATAAGAATCTGTTCCACAGAAATGCAGTTATATGAAGTGCAGCAGAGCGGTGATTTTTCCCAGGAAGGCAGGAAATAAATTGGCGCAAGACTGCTGTTAAACGTAGCTGGCTGTGTATGATTTTTTTACTATCTCCACCCACCACACACGTACCCAGAACGCTGAGGACTGACAGAGGCAGGCCACATAGAATTTTTCCCTTTTTTTTAAAGAAAAGGCCCACTGACTATATTCAATCAGATAAGAAATCTGTTCCACAGAAATGCAGTTATATGAAGTGCAGCAGAGCGGTGATTTTTCCCAGGAAGGCAGGAAATAAATTGGCGCAAGACTGCTGTTAAACGTAGCTGGCTGCGTATGATTTTTTTACTATCTCCACCCACCACACACGTACCCAGAACGCTGAGGACTGACAGAGGCAGGCCACATAGAATTTTTCCCTTTTTTTTTAAGGGAAGGCCGGCCCACTGACTATATTCAATCAGATAAGAAATCTGTTCCACAGAAATGCAGTTATATGAAGTGCAGCAGAGCGGTGATTTTCCCCAGTCAGGAAGGAAATAAATTGGCGCAAGACTGCTGTTAAACGTAGCTGGCTGCGTATGATTTTTTTTACTATCTCCACCCACCACACACGTACACAGAACACTGAGGACTGACAGAGGCAGGCCAAATAGAATTTTTCCCTTTTTTTTTTAAAGAAAAGGCCCACTGACTATATTCAATCAATAATATATGTCTTCTGGCCCTGCCTACACAATTCTCTCCCTGTAGTATTACTGCAGGGCGCAATGCTCTGCACAGCCGATTTTGAAGAAAAAAAAAATGCAACACTGCTAACAGCAGCCTGCACAGTACTGCACACGGTTAAATGTGGCCCTAAGAAGGACCGTTGGGGTTCTTGAAGCCTACACTCACTCCTAACACTCTCCCTGCCTAACCACCACTTCTGTCCCTGGACTATTACTGCAGGGCGCAATGCTCTGCAGACAGCCGATTTTGAAAAAAAAAAATTGTGCAACACTGCTAACAGCACCCTCCACAGTACTGCACACGGATAGATGTGGCCCTGAGAAGGACCGTTGGGGTTCTTGAAGCCTACACTCACTCCTAACACTCTCCCTACAGCAGCACCAGCAGCAGCACTTTCCCTCAGCTAACTCACAAGGCATCTGAGGCGAGCCGCGGGAGGGGCCGACTTTTATACTCGGGTGACATCTGATCTCCCCAGCCACTCACAGCAGGGGGGTGGTATAGGGCTTGAACGTCACAGGGGGAAGTTGTAATGCCTTCCCTGTCTTTCAATTGGCCAGAAACGCGCTAACGTCTCACAGAGGAAAGTGAAAGTAACCCGAACACCGCGTGGTGCTCGTTAAGAGTACCGAGCATCCCGAACACCCTAATATTCGCCCGAGCATCAAGCTCGGACGAGTACGTTCGCTCATCACTATTTGGTACCAATCAGATGCCTCCTTGATGGTATTATATGATGGATAAGTATCTTCCTGTATTTCTCAACATTGAGGACATCATTAAGGCCTCATGTCCACTTGCACACATGGATTCCACTGCTGAATCCAGCTGTGCAAACAGACATGAACAGGAAAAATACATTTTCTTACCTGTCCAGATCCAGCACACGTCTCCTCTGTGCCGGACGGATCTTCTTTCTTCAGCACAACAGATGCATCCTAGCGCACCAGCAATTTGCCGGATGTATACGGCAATTTAAAAAAAAAATCTCCTGCTTTCCCGTGAATCCACGACGACGTCACAATGACAGCTGTGGCTGTGCCGTGAATTGGACGGCTTCCATTGACTTCAATGGAAGCCGTCCCGTGGGATCTGCAGAGAAACCCCATGTGCTGTGAAATTTTTGCCTGTGAGAGACCTTGCTGATGCAATATAAATACCATGTGTCTTGCTGTTCTGCTTAGTCTTACCATGGTGCATGACCTGTGACATGAAACTGTCTTCCACAACCTCACCTTTGTAACAGAGTTTGGCTGTTCCTCACCCTGTTTTAAGCCTTCTACAACCAACATAGGAAAATAATGATCTGTATCACCTCTTTTGTGTAATTAATCATACACCTGACTATAATGCTTAAAAATCCCTGAATTTGTGCAAGTATACCTAGAAGAATTGATGCTGTTTTGAAGCCAAACAGTGGCTATGCCAAATAATGTTTTGATTTAGATTTCTCTTTTGCTGACTTATGGCTTTCTTAACCACCTAGTGTAGAAGTGTTTCCTTTTTCCTGTATTTGTAATCCAGGTTTTCTTTTTTTCTGCATGCAATTCTCTGCTTTCAGGCCAGAAAAACGCCCTCTCACACTACTGTGAAATTATTATTCCCCTCTTTTGTTTGCCAATTCTGGCTCACAAACTACAGGGCTTTTCCCCCACAAAATCTGAAACAGATCCCAAGAAGGAAAGAATTACCCTGTCTTGTGTGAACAAAGCCTCAGGATGATTTTCCTTGTTACGACAGACCAGCTACAGAGCCCATTCCATCATGTACAGATTTCCAACGACTATGGAGAAGTATTTTCTCATAGCTAACCTGCACAATAACTTCTGATACTATTTCCTAGCTCTGGCTCCTTAAACCAACTCTGCTGCAGACAGATGTAGCCCAAGCAGCCTAATAATCACACTGGCCTTTGAGTACACATCAAATTTATGACCACTGCAATATTTTAGCAAAGGCACTTTTTTGAAGGAGGAATGGTCTGCAAAGCAATTAGAATGAAAAAGAGCTCAGGCTGCCTTTGGCCCAGTAGGACTTTAATCTGTCAGCCTTGTGAATTTATACTGCTGCAGAAGGCTGTGTACAGGTCTGGGACAGGCATTTTCTGCTCCCATTTTCTTATACTATTTGTAAGCAATTTGTGCTAATCCAAGGCTACAAATGCCTTCACACAATAAAAAGCTGTCACCCACTCAAAAAAACACCACAAAACAAATTGCAACGTTTATTAGAGCTCCCTAGCTGCAATTTTACAGACCGGCATAAGATTTGCTAAATGACAGAATCAGCATGCGATTGTGTCTTATTTTTTGATAACGCTTGTATTGCACTCACGCACAAGATTTATTACATTTTCTTTAAGCTGAGTATTGTGTGCACCGGGTGTATCGAATCTTCAGTAGAAGGAAAAAATGTAGCTAGGTAATATTAGTAGAAATCTGCCATCTTGGCACCAGCCCATCAACAGCTAATGATGACCTTCGTGATTGAGGTCACAGACATGGCCTGTTATTAATTAAAAGCAAAAGCTGAAGCTGGAGAGAA
This sequence comes from Eleutherodactylus coqui, assembly GCF_035609145.1. Taxonomy (NCBI): domain Eukaryota; kingdom Metazoa; phylum Chordata; class Amphibia; order Anura; family Eleutherodactylidae; genus Eleutherodactylus; species Eleutherodactylus coqui. The sequence goes on from NC_089841.1 coordinate 148,507,045, forward strand.
AATGAAATGCAAATGCATCAGCCTAGTGAGTAAATGATGCACAATAAGTAGCTGTTTCTATGTCTTTCGTTGAATTGTCTTAAAGTAAGGTGACCAGATTTCCCCAGGGTCAAAGCAGGACAGAGGGGTGTGGTTAAGGAAGGCGGGGGGTGGGGGGTGGGATTATCACAGCCTACTATTTGACCTCCGTCATTATAAAAAGTACAGGGCCATTTCCAAAATGACAAGGAACAAATTCCGTAGCTTTTCTGCATCCAAAGAACAGTCATACCATTGGTGCGGATTTTGACTGGAAATCAGCCGCTAAGCTACAGCTGATTTTATACTATGCAGTGCTCCTCCTCACCTCCTCCGAAGGCTTCCCGGTGTCAGCACTCCCCGGCTTCCGATTCCCAGCGGCCTGTGGTGGCCTCAACTAACCAGCATCACCTGACCGCAGCGCCGCACCTGACCTGGCCGCTGGGAACTGGAAGCCAAGGAGGCTGACAGCAGCCTTCGGAGGAGGTGAGGGGGAGCTCCACTTAGTATGAAATTAGCTGTAAATATGTGGCTGATTTCCAGTCAAAATCTGCACGAAAAATTGCAGTGTATGTGTCTGCACTCCTCCTCCCCTCTCCTCTTCTCCTGCGGAACCAATGAGGAGAGATCAGGAAAGGAAGATCCTAGATTCACACACTGTTGTCAGTGTGTGCGTACCGCAGCAGTGGCAGTGAGTGATTACCAGCCAGGGAGCTGCAGCACCCCGGTTGGTGATCACCTTTGTGGTGACCAGACATCCCGAAAACAGGCAGATGGCTGTCCTGCTTGGGACCCTGGGGAAAGCGGGACACAGGGTCCCAAAGCTGGACTGTCCCACCTAAATCGGAACGTCTGGTAACTTTACCTAAAGACTGACAACACTTAGGCAATTACTGCACTCAAAGTCACTCTACATTATTGTATTCTAATGGAATTTTCTACAATGTATTGATTTGTCTTACACCCTAAGATACTGTATCAAGCTGGCTTCACATCTGTGTTGGGACCTCCGGCCAAAGGCTCCGTCAGAGATCAGGCTGCATGCAGCACTTTTTCTTCCTTCCAAAAGCTGGGCAGCTGGGTGGAAAGCGGACGGACTCCATTATAGTCATTGGGGTCCGTCATCTGCTCAGCTTTTTCCAGAGATGGAGCCGGTTTGTCATGGGGATTCCCCTTTTCTGCTCCCCAAACAGAGCAGTAAAGCGGAATCCCCAGCACAGATGTTAAACCACCCTTATAGGAATTCATTTTCTGTGGCATAAATTGTAAAAATCCCTGCCTCTAGACTTTACCTCTTGGCTTGCAAATGGACTGTACACACAAAGTTGATTATTACCAAATCTATATGTGAAAAGGATTTTTATGTTTATAAGGCATTTTGAAGAAATAGAAGTATTGTTTTTCTTATATTGTTCAACTATGGAGATGGGCTCCACTGACTGTGACTCTTTATTAGGCCTCTTTCACACGAACCTTTAATCGCAGCTTTTTTGCCCTGATAAAACACCGGCCTAAAATCGCGACAGTTTGAAGCATCTGTCTGCACAATAAACTCTTTCGAGAAGTCGGCCATTATCCACACTGGCTGTTGGCAAAGAGCAGACTTCAAAATCTGAAAGGCCTGCTCGGCCTCGGCTGTCCATGCCACCATTACCAACTTGTCCCCTTTCGTCAAGTCTGTAAGTGGTGCTGCAATGGAGGCAAAATTAGGCATGAATCTACGGTAGTACCCTGTCATTCCTAAAAAAGCTCTGACCTGCTTTTTTGTCACAGGTCTAGGCCTTGCCTGTATGGCCTCTACCTTGTTGACCTGAGGTTTAACGAGGCCATGGCCAATAACATAGCCAAGGTACTTGGTTTCCTCCAGGGCTACTACACATTTTCCCAGGTTTAATTTTAAATCAGACCCTTTTATGGCATTCATGACCGCCTGTACCTTCCCAAGGTGACTCTCCCAGTTGATACTAAAGATTACGACATCGTCTAGGTATGCAGCAGAATAGTTACGGTGAGACCTCAAAATCCGATCCATTAACCTTTGGAAGGTAGCAGGTGCGCCATGTAACCCAAGTGGCATGTCTTTGAACTGGAACAAACCCTCTGGGGTTGCGAAGGCCATTTTCTCTTTGGCCTTGTCAGGCAGAGGTATTTGCCAGTACCCTTGGGTGAGGTCATGGGTGGTAATATATCTGGCATTACCCAATCTTTCAATTAATTCATCAACCCTGGGCATGGGATACACATCAAATTTGGAGATTTTGTTTAATTTCCTGAAATCATTACAAAACCATCAAGTACCGTCTGGTTTGGGAATTAACACAATGGGGCCTGACTACTCGCTTTTTGATTCCTCTATCACCCCTAGTTCCAGCAGGCGCTTAATGTTGGCAGAAACTGCTTCCCTACAGGCTTCTGGAATCCTGTACGGTATTAGGTTTACCTTCATCCCGCGTTCAGTTATGATATCATGTTTTATGACGTGTGTGCGACCTGGCAGGTCAGAGAACTTGTCTCTGTCTCTTTACAGGAACTCTTTTGCCTCCTGCTGTTGGCACACCAAGAGGGTCTCACCTATTTTAACATCGGGCAGGGAGGGCTGCGGCCCACCCCTCCTAATGCTTGAGGCAGCCAAAGCTTCTCTATCCTTCCAGAGTTTTATTAGATTAACATGGTACACTTGGTACGGCCTTCTTTTCCCCGGCTGGTGCACTCTATAGTTTACGTCACCTACCTTCTTAATGATTTCGTAGGGACCCTGCCATCTAGTGAGGAATTTACTCTCTACAGTAGGTATCAAGATGAGAACCCGGTCACCGGGACTAAAAGTTCTCACCCTGGCAGAATGATTGTACACTCTGCTTTGGGCCTCCTGTGCCCTCTGCAAGTGTTCCCTGACAATGGGCATTACTGTGCTAATCCGATCCTGCATCTGAGCCATGTGCTCTATGACGCTCCTATAGGGGTCAACTCGGCCTCCCAGGTTTCTCTAACTATATCTAGCAACCCTCTGGGGTGTTGACCATATAGCAACTCAAATGGCAAGAAACCTGTGGAAGCCTGTGGTACTTCCCGTATGGAGAACATGAGATAAGGTAACAGACGGTCCTAGTCCCGACCATCTTTCTCTACTACCCATTTTAGCATTTGCTTCAGGGTCTTATTGAACCTCTCCACCAACCCGTCCGTATGAGGGTGGTATACTGAGGTTCATATGTGATCAATTTAAAAGAGGTGACACAATTCTTTCGTTACTTTGGACATGAATGGGGTCCCTTGGTCCGTGAGGATTTCCTTGGGAAGAACTATTCTGGAGAACATAAGGGACAATTCTCGTACAATGTTTTTGGCATTGGGCCTTCTTAAAGGAATTGCCTCCGGGAACCGTGTGGCATAATCCAACATGAGCAAAATGTATTGATATCCTCTAGCCGACTTGACTAGGGGACCCACTAAATCCATTCCAATTCTCTCAAAGGGAACCTCTATAATCAGGAGAGGCACTAAGAGACTACGGAAGTGCGACACAGGAGCGGTGCTCTGACAGGTGGGGCACGACTCACAGTACTCTTTTATATCCTTGTACACCCCTGGCCAGAAGAACCTTTGAAGAATTCTATCCTTTTTTATCAGTTCCTAAATGTCCCCGTAATACATGATTATGTGCCAAGTCTAGCACCTTACGCATGTACAGCTTCGGGATGACCAACTGTTCGACCACGTTCTCGCCTATTTTTGTTACTCTATACAACAAGTTATTATTAATGGCAATATGGGGGAACCGTTGGTCAGAGCCTGGTTCCTGTAACTCACCATTGAATATCACGACATTTTCTTGTGCATTAACAAGAGTGGGGTCCCTTAATTGGGCTGTCCCAAAGTTCTCAGCTGCATCCTCCAGATCAAACACATCCTGAACCAAGAGATGAACTTCCTTTTCAACCTCATCTCCACCCAAGACGTGTAAAGGAAAGGTTACATCTCCTAGTTCAATGTCCACATTAACCCCGCTATCCTGCGGAGGGGTAAGATCAGCTGAGTTTGCGCCAGTCTCACTAGAAGTGGTTATCATCTTCCCCCACAAGTCCCAGAACACAGGAAAATCACGTCCCAAAATTAAACTGTGCATTAACCCTTTGACCACACCTACATCGTAGGTCACAGTTCCGGCATGGGTCTCAAAGTTACAATTTGCCATAGGATATACCCTTGTGTCACCATGTATACATACCACACTGATGTGTTTACCTGGTATGAAGCCCTCTGCTACCAGACTAGCATGCACTAAGGTGACCAGGCTCCCCGAGTCCAGTAGAGCCTTCACAGAATGGTGGCTTCTACTTAACCTACACAGTTGTGGTTCAGTCTCTGGGATGCACCGCAACTAGGCCTCTCGAACAACGACCGGCGCCAAGCAGCGTCACACTCAATAGGCTCATTGGTTACGGGGCACAGAGCCAACACATGTCCAAGCCCCTGGCACCTCCAGCACCTCAAAGGCCCTGATCTCCTCGGCTTAGGAGACAGGCTGGGGCCATCCGAGCCTTTCAACTCCAGTGGTGCCCTCTCTGGGGGCCCGACCTCCTTCCCGCCAGGCCACTGCCTCCCCCCGGTATCCGGTGGTCTCCTACCCTCTCCAGGTCTCGGACTCGCAATGGGGGTCTGGATGAAGTGGACATCTCGGAGGTAGTTTTTTGTTGCCATGTAGCGATCGACTAGTTCTACCAGCTGGTTAGCATCCTTAAGCCCCCCCTTGGCTGACCCAGCGCTGCAGATCTGCCGGCAGGGCACGGATATAACAGTCAACCACGACCTTGTAAACTATCTGGGCGGGCGTGCAAATATCCGGCTCCAGCCATTTTTTTACCAGATGATAAAGGTCAAACATCTGCGACCTGGCTGACTGGTCGGCCGTGTAGGTCCAATTTTGCACTCTTAAGGCCCGGACCACTGCTGTAACACCCAGACAGGCCAGGATCTCTGCCTTTAATCTGGAGTAGTAGCTTACCTCGTGGGCACTGAGATCATGGTATGCTTTCTGAAGTTCTGCCCTGAGGAATGATGCTAAAACCTCAACCCACTCAGCCTTGGGGAGGCTCTCTCATTCAGCAGTTCTTTCGAAGACGGTCAGATAGGCCTCAACATTATCATCAAAGTCATCTTTTGTAGGAACTTTTGCACCATCTCCCTGGGCCTGGCTGTAGTTGAGGCTCTGCCCTTCCTCTAAGGCTGGGTGTTTCAGTAGGACATCCGTCAGCCAGTCCATTCGTGCCAATAGTTCCTCCATAGCCGGAGATGGCGCTTGCATCACGGTCGCCGGCTTTATCAAGGACATCCAGGTGCCGCACCGTTACCCTCAGCAGCTGGGATTGCTGCCCTTATCTGAAATACCAATTTCCAGCACAGCAAACAAAATAGTGTCCTTCAATGTAGCATAGGCACCGCGCAGGGTGCTCAAGTCCATACAAAACATAAACACAGTTTGCACCATAGCAAGTGCTCAGGGGTTTCCTCCTCAGTCTGTGCTCCCTTAAAGGGACCAGTGCCTGCAGCTGCACTTCCTGAGAGCTAGGGTGAAGCTGTGGACTGGAGCGCCACCCTGTCCAGACTAAAAGCCTGGGAGGGAAATACACTCCATCCCCAACTTCACCCTTTACTTGCCTACAATATGTATGCATCGATTGTTACTTTAACTACTGTTTTATAAAGTATGATATTCTTTATGGTTATCTCTGTATACTAGAGATGAGCGAGCGTACTCAGAAAAGCACTACTTGCTCGAGTAATTTGCTTTATCCGAGTATCGCTGTGCTCGGGTCTGAAGATTCGGGTGCCGGCACGGAGCGGGGAGCTGCAGGGGAGAGCGGGGAGGAACGGAGGGGAGATCTTTCTCTCCCTCTCTCCCGCCCGCTCTCCCCTGCTCCCCGCTGCGACTCACCTGTCAGCCGCAGCGGCACCCGAATCTTCAGACCCGAGCACAGCGATACTCGGATAAAGCAAATTACTCGAGCGAGTAGTGCTTTTCCGAGTACGCTCGCTCATCTCTACTGTATACCCATTTATATAGAACAAACCTTATTACTGAAGACACGGGCTATTTGGACCTCATTGAAAGAAAATATATCTATGGGATGAAGACAAATCCTGTTATGACATCATCATGATAAAACGCTGTCAAAGAATATAGAAAAATCAGCAACGTCTTACAGAAGCCGGAGCTTCCCATCATGGAGATACAAGCTGCATGATTAGAACTTACTTCTCAGTGACAGATTCTCTTTACATCTCTCTGTATATTTATTGCTCGTTATGCTGCACTATAACATCATTTCATAAGCAAGCGCAAATAGTATACATTACAGTTTATTTTTCCCAATCTCCAAAAATGATATGTGATGTAATGGACTTCATATAAAGCGTCAGTAATGCAGAGCAGCAGAGCATTTCTCCTCTAATTTACTGAAAACCTAGGTTGCCAATTTAGCTGGAAAGTTTCCTTGGACATTGAACATGAAGCGGTAAAATGGTCTACTGCCTGAGCTCTCATCACAAATATAACTGCCAGTTCACCTTATGTAACATGTTCCTCTGCTGCCCGTACAAAATATAATTGCTGCCATATACTAGAAATAAAGTGTTAAAATGGTCCTCTAGTTCTTCATCCGGGTCTCAATATTCTTCATTAAAGTGTGTGATTTCTAAACAAACCCTTGATGCTGTTGTGAAACTGAAATAACAACTTAATTACTGCACCAAATGCACTGTTGAAGACATTAGTGAAATATTGCATGCTGGGAGCTCTTGAAAATGCACTTGGCTTCATTTGAAAAATAATGGGAAGAAGCAGAGCAACTGTATCTATTAACCCACTTGCTGCTAACATTAGTTTCGTACTTAAAATCCTTCATGGACTCATTTCTTCCTGTGTATATTAAATAATAGGGACATTCTGTACTTTTCTCTGGGCAAGAATTATATATTACACAATGGAAAAATATTTATTGTACATGTAGCTAGTTTCCATAATGTAATATACATTTAGTGTACAGAGTACAGTATCTGAGGCTATACTGTACATACTCTGTTCTATATTTGTGCTTATGTAAGGCTGCCTGCACACGGCTGGGTCAGATCCCGCTGCAAGAATGCGACCTATACCCCAGCATTCACCTTATACTCACCAGTTCAGAGTTGTCTCGCCTCGCTCTGCTATGTGCCGGCTGGCGCACAGCCACACATGCGCAGTGCAGAGCTTGTGCGTCACTAGTGGCCCACGCAGAAATAGGACATGCCGCAATTTGTTTCCCGCGTGAGTTTTCATGCGGTCAAATCGCAGCTGTCTGCATAGGATTGCATTATTTAATGCAGTACTATGGCAGCGTGTATGGGTGAAAATTCTGCGGGAAATCCTGCCGCGGAATTTCCGCTCATGTGCAGGATGCCTAAGAGGGGTATGATTGTTGTTGATTGCTTTATTGCTTATTTGATGTTTTGTTGACTCAATGTTTGTAAATTACTGTGACTTTAAAGAGGGGAGGGAACAGCTCTCTGCGCAGGAACAGGAAGTAGTTAGTCTTTGCATCTATGATACAGTGTGAGGAGCTGGGGATGCTCCTCTTTGTCTGTGCAGCTATGCTGCAGTGTAATGGTAAGGATCAGAAGACAGAGGGAGGGAAAAATAAACCACACATAGAGTATCACTGTAATTGTTGTGGCCCGTATAATTACCTCTGTACTGTCACTGAAGAAAACCCACTATACAAAGACCAACATTACCAATAATAACACTATTAGGTATTATTAGTATAAAATAATCCCGCCACTCCATGATCACAAAATAGCACCACGTAGTGTATAATGCCAACATATTGTCACTGAATAAAGACCACTACAAAAAGATCAATATTACCAATAATAACACTAGATGGGGGCCAAATAATACTCCTAGACCATGATCAAATATTACCACCACATTGTTATGGTCACAGGTGATGTCTCCTCTAACTGTTCATTATCCTTTTTTCTTCATTTAGCCAGACCATTATGATGACTTCTCCTGGTCACAACTTGTTTCTGCAAAATTTGACACAGACATCTTTGATTCCTCAATTTTCCAGGAAATAAGCTTCATTTTCCAAACTTCTATATAATCTCCCCATCCATAGTGCCTCAGATAGTAGTAATGCCACTTGAGATGATCCACATAGTAATAGTAATCTCCATTTTTGTGCTCCCTGTATGATCCACATAGAAAGTGCCACACTTTGTGTCTCATGTATAGTAAAAGAACCCCCAGCCAATAATAATGCTTCTCTTATAATACTACTCCATTTAGGCCCCTTACTCAGTAATAATGCTTCTCTTATTACCCCACTCAGTAGTAATGCCCCATATAGGCTCCCACCCAATGATTATGGCTCATATAGGCCCCGATTCAATAGTAATGCTTCATATTGGCTCCCACTTAGTAGTAATGCCCCTCTCACTCTTACACCTGAAAAAACTAAACACAAGAATATGAGGACACCATCCCAGATTAGTTGGGGGGTGGAGAGATCAGCAGCAATGTTAGGAACTATTATTTTACTGAAAGACGTGGTTGGAGAATCAATCGTAAGTGAATTACAACATGTCTGGAACAAACACACTATATATCTATCTAAGAGAAGAATGTAAAGATAATACCATAAGACCGTTTTCACACAAGCGCTTTTTACTGCAATTAGCTTGGCGTTTTGAACGCCACCCAAATTGCGGTACAATGCTCCCATTGCGCTCAAACGCAGCATCTTTAAATCTGTGATTTGTGAGAGCTGTATGCTTTATTTTCGTGTGTTTTTATGTTTTTTAACGCACTCCATCACCCATCATAATGATTAGGTGTGTTAAAAAAAAAGCCAATCAAAATCACTGTAAGGCCTTAGTCAGACGGGCGTTTTTTCACGCGATTTGCGGATGCGCATGCGTCCGGCGATTTTTTAAAACCATTGCTTTGCAATGGTATCGGACACATGAGCGCTTTTTATGCGCTCGTCCGATAAATTATAGAACAGAAATCGCAGATCGCACCTATCTGTGATCTGCAATTCCTATTCTCTTCTCTATATGCGCTCAATGGGGCCGGCGGCAGCAGCGCCGACCCCATTGAGAACATATAGAAGACACATCATTCTTCTCTGCCACAGCTGTAACAGCTGTGGCAGAGAAGAACGATGTTTGCCCATTGTATTCAATGGAGCAGACAATACAGCCGGCTCCGTTGAAAGCAATGGGCTGCCGGCGTGCGCGGGATGAATTGTCGGGAAGGGCTTAAGTATATAAGCCCTTCCCTGCAATTCATCCAGAAAAGTGTTAAAATAAAAAAATATATATATACTCACCTGCTCCCGGCAGTCGGAGTTCCGCGCGGCCGGCCTGCAGTGGGTGTGAAGGGGGTGTGAGTCAGACCTGCCCCCTGATTGGCTCAGCGCTGAGCCAATCAGAGGCAGGTCTCACTCACACCCATTCAGTGGGTGTGAAGGGGGTGTGAGTCAGACCTGCCCCCTGATTGGCTCAGCGCTGAGCCAATCAGGGGGCAGGTCTGACTCACACCCCCTTCACACCCACTGCAGGACGGCCGCGCGGAACTCTGGCTGCCGGGAGCAGGTCAGTATATATATATTTTTTAGTTTAACACTTTTCTGGATGAATTGCAGGGAAGGGCTTATATATTTAAGCCCTTCCCGACAATTCATCCCACACTCGCCCGCAGCGCATTGCTTTCAATGGAGCCGGCTGTATTGCCGGCTCCATTGAATGCAATGCGCTGGACAGCTCCGGCCCGTTTCTAATGAAACGCGGCTAGGAGCAGATTTTCGGGCGATTTTCGGGCACCGGTCACGCAATTTGCGGATGCGCATCCGTCATGCGATCCGCAAATCGCGCGAAAAAACACCCGTCTGACTAAGGCCTAACACATCGTGTTTGAAATGCGGCGTTTAACTGATGCCATGTGTGAGACCAGCCTAAGGGCCCACTAAACTAAATGGACCATGTAGTCTATTTCTGCTGTTAATCTATGTTTCTATCTAATACTTTTATAAGGTCACATTGCATATATAATGGAAGCATATGGAAAAAATAATAACAATATAATAATAATTCCGAAATTATTTCAAGGAAAATTTTATGCACTATATTATAATTGGAAAATTATTTGTAGACACAATTGTTTTTGTAAGCGCCATCATGACAACAAAGGAAGCACACGTCCCCAACTCTTTGTATCTTGCAAGCCACATTCAGTTTTCAGTGATGTTCAGAAGTCTCATAATAGTAACACGAAGAAACCACAATTTATAAAATTGCAAGATTTGCAGATATTTGACACATTCATATTATGCATCCAAAGTGGCTTTGTTTGATATATAGGATAGGTTTTCAATATTGTAAATGTGCGAAACTAATTGCAGCCAGTGCAAATGGTTATAATTCAGGGCTCCAATGACAAGCGACACAGCGCGGGACTGCCAGCCACATGTAGCTCCCAAGTCACTGCTTGGGGACCACTGATGTAAAGCCTTGGCAGATGTTCAGACCACATTTTTACAATAAAGATTTGGCAGCAAGTAAAAAATATTGAAAACTGGAAAGTGATACAAAAGCCATATGGGACAATTGTATAACTTAAAAAAAATGCTATGACATATGGCTTGGTTTCAAATTTAGTGCTAATAGTTGCGCAATTTTCTTACAGCGCTGTATGAGATAGCTTTTAATATGAAAAAAGTTTGGTACTGTGTTAGCCAGTAGAGTAAAATCTGATTGTTTTCAGCAAGAGAAACCAAGTAATCTTGTAGATATGATACCTATTCATGGCTAAGAAAAATGCATAATGTTATGGCGAGCTTTCAAACCTACGTCGAAAGAAGGGTCGAAATACATGAGGTTATAGATTGATAAAATATAAGATGTGATATTGAGCTTTCAAATCTACTTCAAAATAGGTTTGAAAGCTCGCTATAACATCATGTATTTTTGTTAGCCATCAAAAGGTATCATATCTACAAGATTGCTTTGTTGCTGTTAATGAGAACAATCAGTTTTAGCTTTTAACATGTTACATCTTTTCTGAACAATGTAAAATGCATACTAAGGCTGCTTTCAGACAACCGTATTTTTGCTCCATAGTAGGTCTGTATTGCTGGGACCATAATACGGACCTAATGTTAATATTTAGGGCCTATCACATGGCTGTATTTTTTATGGCCTTTTTAAAAAAAAACAAAAAAAAACACATGATCTATTTTTTGCATATTTGTCTTCCTATTTGTATTCTTTTCCATTGGGCAAATACGGATCAGTATTTACCCAATAGAAAATATTTAAAAAATGAAGGCAACTGCAGATGTCATATCTTTTGAAACACGTTTGTAATACGGATCTGTATTAAAGACATGTTTTTATACACCCGTCTGAAACCAGCCTAAATATGAGTCTTAAAAAAGTCACAACAGACTAAACAGAAAGAACAGAAGAGGACAGAGAAAGATAGAGAGCAAGGAAAGGAAAAGCTGAAAGAGAGAAAGAAACAGAAACAAGTGTTAAGACAGGAAGCAAGTCACCAGTTAACCCTTTACAGTCCAAGTTAGCTAACTGAATTTATAGTGAATGCTGCACATGGATTCTGTGATCTAAATAATGTCAACGTAATGGGATTGGTGTAATTGCTATTGGGACATAGAACTCTCCTAATAAAGTTTGGAATTGTTTTTTCAACTAAAGTCTGCTTCCTTAAGTGCTTCCCACCATGTACAACACTGCACTGACGTACCACACAAAACTACAGGAGAGCCAGGACTACTACCCCATTATTGTTTATTTCTCCAGTATTTATACCTTATTATTTTTGTCTGGAATGGGTCCCTACTAGAGATGAGCGAACGTACTCGTTTAGGGCTATTTCGCAATCGAGCATCGCTTTTTTCGAGTAACTGCCTACTCGGGCGAAAAGATTCGGGGGGCACCGGGGGTGAGCGGGGGGTTGCAGAGGGGAGTGAGGGGGGGGGGAGAGAGAGAGAGCTCCCCCCTGTTCCCCACTGCTACGCCCCGCTCCACCACTCAGCCCCCCGCCGCCCCCCCGAATCTTTTCACCCGAGTAGGCAGTTACTCGAAAAAAGCGATGCTCGATTGCGAAATAGCCCTAAACGAGTATGTTCGCTCATTTCTAGTCACTACCCATATACAGACTGGCATCATGACAAATTAACATCTTACCTTACCCAACTCCATGGATAGTAGGCAATTACAGCTGCCTATTAGTTATTTTAATTATTATTCTTTACAACTGGTTTAGTTTAGCCAAACAGGCCACCATTTTTACCACCTAACAGGAGGAGCAATAGAGCCACCATGACTACCATCTCATTTCCTACCCCGCTGTTGAAACACCTCCTAGGTTTGGGTTGTTACAATAGCTGATCTCCACATGTACTACCACCCTTTGGAGCTCCTTCAGGGAATCAGGTGTTTCTCGGTGCACTTGTATATAGTTACCAATTATATAATTATATCTCTCACTTTTGTAAAACTGTTGTTCCACTTCAAGTTTTGTTCAGGTTTTTTGATGCACTTTTTTTTTTATTCCACAAAAGTTTTATTAACAGTGTCTAAAGACAAACTATAACAGTGTACACAAGTAGCAGACTGCAACCCACACAGGGGAGCAATGCTGGTACACATAGACAAAAGGTGAAAAGCACAAAAAAAAGTTTATATGAGTATCTGCTATGGAAGTTGTCTTAAGAAAAATATACTCAAACACAACAGTCAAATAAATGTCATTTAGAAAAATATAATACCATTAAATGAATTTCCTGTAATATAAATGGCTCCCATCCAGTTAGTATAAGTGGACAGAATGTCCACTGCATTTGGTGTAACAAAAGCAGAGGTCCAGGGGGACGACATATCTAGTGTCTATATAGGTGGCACGTATTTTTCCAAACTACATAATTTGATGCAGTTCTTGAAGCGCAAAAGCAATTTGGATTTAAAAAAAGCAAAGAAGCAGTATCTGTCCTTTGTACTTCCTCTCTTTTATGATCAACACCTGATTTTGGCTTCAAAAACTGCATAAAAAACTGAACAAATCCTGCATGTGGGACAACAGCCTAACTTTTGAGATGAAGAGGTAATCTTTGAAAGGATTAGCACAGGCAGTGCGCACAGATATGACAGTGCCAAACTTCCAGCAGATGTAGACATGGCCGTTCCCCCCTTGTAAGCCATGAGGTCAACATTCAAACTACGTATTGTCCTTCATAAAGTCTTTAGTGCGCAAATGGCTAAAATAATTGTGCACATTACATTTTGCTACTGCCCATTGTAGCTTTCACAATGTTCTAGCTGGTGAACATTGTCATATTATCACTGCTGACTGCATTTATAGGTTTCATTGAAGGAGCCATTTTTACAATGGCACACTATATATTTTACTCCGGACACTACAAAAAGTTTTAAAACTACATGTGACTACTGAATTGTGGGATTCTACCATTAGGAATAAACCGCAATCCCACCTATCACAATGAAACCTGGTATGAACTGTATCATCAGCCAAGTACAAACATAATATTCTGTAACAATATAACGATTCTCATTTTCTGGGGTTTAATAGAGGCAGCTTCTTTGTTCAGAGTAGCTGACATGTTCAGACTTTATCTCTGCTAAGCAGGTTTTCTGTGTAAGAAATGACGAAGCGCAAGGAAAGAGTTTAATGAAGTGGCTCTAAATATTATGTCAAAACAAATCACATGAATAATGAAAAAGCTAGTTTCAGGAATCTTGTATGATAACTAGAATGCTGTCACATGTAGAATTCAGATTGTAATGATGATGGACAAAGGTGGTTTCATTTCACTCGTACGATATTGAATAAAGCAAATTTGTAAACTTAGAAAAATCAGTTGACATAGTTAGAGTTGGGTCAGTTTTACACATGAGCATTGCAGGAGCATTTGTGCACCTATATTGTGATTGGAGATCCTGGCCTGACTGAGTCTGATGACCCAAACTGACAGCATCATAATTGATACTGTAAATTTAGTTAGACCTGCATTTGGGACTTGTGGCCATAAGGCACTTGTATAAAACAGGCCTTAGCCCCAGTCCACTTTCTGTTATATCACATGATTTTTTTCTCGAATATTTCTTAGGAAACTCAAAATGTGTCAAGATACTAGTTAAACTCTTTACATACACATTGAAAGTAGACTAGGCTATTGTATTTGAAGTGGAAATCCATCTAAAAGTGGTGATCTATGAAATTACAGAAACACGCAAAACACATAAACTTTAGAAGCAAGTCACAGAAAAACAACATATTAATTCAAAAACTCACTGCCAGAGGCCATACTTACTGTTACACAGATACAAGGGCAGGTAGAAGCACCACATCCTTCAGCATGCAGACCGCCAGATTGCTGTAGGGAGGGACATCAACAGGTGCAAATTACTGATGAACAACTGCTGACATACTTACCACATATTGGTGGAGGGTGACTGCTTAGCATTATACTTGCACATAGATAAGGCATACAATGGGTAAAAGTCTCACTGATACGTGTAGTGCAACATTCAGGCTATTAATGACACCCATATGATAAAGTATGGCAGGCATCCCTATACTTCACAAGTGAATCACACTGGTATTGACACCTTGGGCTTCCCCAGCATTTTAAAGCAAGACTGCTTCCTGCAAAAATAATGATAAATACTGATAAATATAAGGTATTGATTAATATTTTGGCCGAAATATGTAAGCTCGTTACCTACGTCAAGGGTTCATCGTTATCTTACAAGTCCCTATAATAGCATTACAAACAAGTAACAGTAAAAGGACAGATTGATTCAAAATATCAATGCCAATGGCCATACTTTCTGATACGATGAAACAAAAATATAAGGGTAGGTATCTTTTTATTAGTATATCCATTTGTATGGCCACCTGCAGTGATATTTTGGACAGTAATCTCTATGACCAAATAACTTTCTGTTTTAGCAATTCTTTGACACAGTCTAAGCAAAAAGCCATTCATATCAATGGCATCATGCTGACAATGCTGTGCCAGTGGTTTCTATCGAGGCTGGGTTCCCATACTATATGTACATCAAATCTTTTCCTCTTGCATTATGGTGAAACACTGGAGAGAAACTAATGACATAGCCAATTCCATATTTTTTTATGGCATCACTCAGGACATCAGCACAGCATTGTATAAAGACTTTTTCTGCTCGGATATCTGTCAGATAGGCTCACCCCGGAGATCCGTCAGCAGGCTCCTGTTCCAGGGTGGCGGCTCCCTCCGAGAGCCTGGAGCAGTGACCGGTGGCCTTGTTGAATGTTTCCCAGTCACATGATAAAAAGGTAGCGATCTACCTTAGGCCAGTCTCACACGAACGGATAGAAATTGCAGATTCCGCATGACTTTAATCCGTGGTAATATGCAGATCAATTGAATGCATTGGATTTCACAATTCCGCTCACATTAGCAGATCGGAATTTCGTAATCCACTCGCAGAAAACAGCATGTTCTATTTTACTGTGGATATTCATGACATAAAGCCCATTGTGCTCTATGGTCGTGGATATACCCGCAGCCCATACGCAACTACATTGTATACGGGCTGCAGGTACCCGAGTCATTGCTTAGCAATGTCACAGAACATATTAACATAAAAAGATGTACTGTGCATGACCGCCTGTGTGAGTATGCAGTTGGGCGCAGTACATTACGCGGCTGTACGCAGTGCCACAGACGGGCTCACAGCTGGGATCCGCTGTGGGTCTCCACAAGCGTATTTCACATACTGCTGTGTGAGCCTGGCGTTATTCAGATTGCTATCTGTAATACGTAATTTACAAGGAGTTCCCGGAACGCTCGCCTTCCTGCAGTTCCAGGAGCAGCTTGTTGAGCATCTTCTGCTTGAGACTGCCGCACCTCAGCAAGCTTACAAAGCCTCACAGAGTGACACTTTTTACACCCCATCCCTGCCACGGAGCTCAAGAAATACCCCCAAAAAAGTGTTGGGTTTGCAGCAAGTATTTTGGAGGAGGAGGAATACCTGGTTTTATTGCCACAGGACCCAGTTTCTCAACACAGGACAAACAGGGGGTATCCATTTTAAATGAAAGTGTTCCTTCATATGTGTGCTGTACAAAAAAGGCCTCACTCAGATAAGCGTGTTTACGTGCGCACATATGCTGGCACAAAACTGCACATCTATCAGAACCATTGGTTCCCTATGGTGTGTTCACATGTCTGTGTTTTACAGGTGTGCAAATGTGCACACCTGCAAAATGTAGGCCATGCGTGCACCATAGGTTCATGACGCCCTTTAATATTCCCCGCGAGAAGTCCCCTCATCGCTGAACACTGTGACAGCACTGGAGGACAGCGCAGAATCCCAGGAGGTCCAAGTTCAGCCTAAGGGCTTATTCACACATCAGTATTTTTCATCAGTGTTTTGTAAGCCAAAACTAGGAGTGGAATGTATAGGGAGAAAATATAATGGAAATATTTGCATTTCTTCTGTATTTTAGATCCACTCCTGGTTTTGGCTTACAAAATACTGCTGAAAAGATAGATCCATGGCAGCTGAAGGCCCAGTAAAGGGTGCCTAGTATGCCTTTGCATGGCCTAAGGGATACAAAAAGTGCCTCATGGTGTACGCCAGGCTTATTAACAATAATGAGCAATAAAATTTAACTTTTATTGAACTAAATTAAAATACTAAGAGGCATACGAATTAAAATAAAAACTCCTGCCTAAATAATATCACCAGGTCTGGGTGTTTGAGCTAAAAGAAACATGGGAAACCCCTCCGAACATGTTTGCCAATACAGTAGTGTCCTTAGCGGTCTGAGATTACTAGAGATGCAGCCACCTAAATGACAGCTGTTATGTAACATGCGGGAAAGATTCTCCAATTTGACTGACCAATGAGAAACACTGCATGCTGAGCGGCCAATGGAGAAAAAGCTAATGATGTAGGATGGGTCCTTAAGTCAATCATACAGAGTGCCTCCCTCATATACGGCCAATCCCAATGTGTGATCATGTAATCAGCCCTGCAAACTTCAGTTCAGCCTTTCAGAGCATGCTCATCGTGTCCCTTCTAGGACTTTGATATTTTTTCCGTTCATTTTCTGGTGCATTTGTAGTGGCTACTCCATAATGTTAAATGTTTGTCTTGTGCAATGGTATTGTCAGTGTCTTCAGTGTAGTGTGCATTTTATGTGTATTGCACCTCTGCAGCACTGAATGGGTTAATGTCTGGGTTATGTCTGAGAAATGTATTATGTTGTAAGTCATGTAATCGTGCTATGTATATGTGTTTGCGAAAGGGATGCATATCAGTCAGGACCTGGCAAGGAAGTGAGATAGACTGATTTGCCTAGAGCTGCAATTCAGCAAGATACTATGATTTATAGAGCACATCCAGTTTGCAGAAGTCCACATTTTCAAAAACTTTCTTGTTGCTGTGAAAATGGATTCTACAATGCTCACCATCTAAGGAGTGCTGTGGGTTACTGACTGGATATTAACCCCTTAATGACACGGCCCCCTTTTTTTTCCATTTTTGTTTTTTCCTCCCCCCTTCAAAAAAATCGTAACTTCTATATTTATCCATCGACGTCGCTGTATGAGGGCTTGTTTTTTACGGGACGAGTTGTATTTTTCAATGGTGCTATTTAATGTACTATATAATGTACTGAAAAACTTTTAAAAAATTGTAAGTGGAGTAAAAGGAAAAAACCACATTCCACCATCTTTCAGTGTGTCTTGTTTCTACGACGAACAAACTGCAACAAAAACGACATGATAACTTTATTCTATTGGTCAGTACGATTGCTACCATATCAAACGTGTATTGGTTTTTGTTTTTTTTACTGTACTATTCTTTTTTTTTCAAAGACATTTAATTTTTTTTAAGTATTTACTGCTGTCATCTTCTGCATGCAATAACTTTTATTTTTCCGTCAACATAGTTGTGCAAGGGCTCATTTTTTGCAGGATGTCCTCTAGTTTACATTAGTACCAATTTGGAATACATACGACTTTTCGATCGCTTTTTATTGTGTTTTCTCTGGGAGACAGGGTGACAAAGTGCATTTTTGGCATTCTTTTTTTTTTTTTCAGACGACGTTTACCGTGCGGGGTAAATAATGTGCTACATTGATAGATCTGACTTTTATGGACGCGGTGATACCAAATACATTTTTTTCTTTTATGATTTTGATTTTTTTTTAATATAGATATGGCAAAAGGGGGGTGATTTAAACTTTTATTACTTTTTTTCCCAATTAATAAAACTTTATTGATCTTTTTTGTTACTTTTCTTTTAAGTCCCCCTGGGGAACTACAACATGTGAAACTTTGATCGCTCCTGCAGTATTACGTAATGCTATAGCATTACGTCATACTGCATTCTGACAGGCAGTCTCTCAAGGCAGCCCTGGGGACTTTCAAAAGGCCCCTGACAGCCATGATATCTGCACAGCTCCCCCGATCTCACCACGGGGAGGCTGTACGAGACCCCCGAACATCGTTCGGGGCATTTAAAGGGTTAATAGCTGCGATCGGCCGTGCGGCCGATCGCAGCTATTGCCCGCGGGTGTCAGCTGTAATAAACAGCTGACGCCTGCGCTGTATGAAGAGAGGTAGCCCCGCGACCTCTCTTCATACATACCCTAATGCTCCAGGACGCAAATGTACGTCCTGGAGCGGGAAGGGGTTAAAGGCATTGAATCAAGGATGAAGTTCTTATATTAAGTTAAAAAGAGAGTGTCAGTTACACTAATACATACATTTTTTCCTCCAAATTCCTCCAACATATGCCTATGGCTAAAAATTATGTCAGTATGTACCAACGGTGCTGTAGCTGGCACAGACCCCAACCCTTATGACCTAATGTGTATAACCATCAAAGATTCCTATACAGCAGATCAATTTTTGATTTTGCTGGGTTACTCCTGGTCATAAGTAGCCTTATATGATCCTCAGTTTGAGCTATTTCATATGCTTCCCCTAAACATTTAAACGGAATGCAAAAACCTCATGAACAATTTATCGCATTCCCTTTGGAAGAGGTAGCTTCTTCTTGTTCTTAAAAATTGCCCCGCTGAAATGTCCCTCTGAATGAGGGGGATGCAAACTATTTCAGCAGCAGGTTGTTTGTTGCTGTAGGCTTTTGTATAGGTGTTGTTTTGAATGCATCCAGTGAGATGTCCAAATCTAAAGAGTGAATATGTTTTTATGGATATCACAGGTAAACAGCATGCCAATGTTATTGTTATTCAAAGTGGATATGAATTCCTCAAAAAGTGCCCTATCTCCATCCCGTACGGTAAACACGTCATCGATGAATCTGCCACAGAACAGTATGTGACTTGTATAAAGTTACATGTCATCAGAAAATACCACTGTGGATTCACACCACCCTAAAAATACATTTGCAGAGCTTGGCACACGTCATGCCCTTTGCTATGCCCCATTCTTGCAAAAACAAATTTTATTGTCAAAAATAAAATAATTCTGTGTGAGAATGAATTAATTAATAGTTTTTCCAAAAACCTATGGTGAGGGAAGAAATGTATGTATAAAAAATGTTTAACAGCTGTTAAGCCCAGTTTGTACTGAATATTACTGTAGAGACTCTCTGCATTTATGTTGGCAAGTAATGTGTTACTGGGGACAGTAATCTCATTTTACTATGGTGTCTTTTGTATCTTGAAGATATGAGGGAAGTGTGCTGAGAAACGGGGTCAAAATTTCATCTAAATAAATGCTTGTGTACTGGGTTAGATTATAGTTGCCCAGTGCTATTGGTCTGCCTGGAATAGTTAGAATAGTCTGGAATAGTCTTTTTATGCAATTTAGGAAAAGCATAAAAAGTGGCGATGGTGGGGTGAGGGTTATAAACTCATCACTGGATAATAGGTTATCGATACGTGCTTCTTCTAATAGATGATAAGAGTCAGTAAAATATTGGTTTGTGGGATCATGGGATAATGTCTGACATAGTCATTTATCGTAAAGGAGTCTCTTTACCATTACTGTATAGTCAGGTTTGTCCATGACTACTTTGTTCCCCCTTTGTCTAATGGCTAAATCCCTATTTTGTGATTAGTATTCAACTCCTCAAGGGCAGTTTTCTCCTTAAAGTAGAATGTATCATACTTTTCTTTGGTTTGATCTCACAAATTTCTTTTGTGACCAAGCAAGGTAATAGGTCTATACTGCTGTATTGGCTCACAGTACGTGTTTTTTTAGACTTTGGTTTCAGTCTAGTAAAATGGGCTGTCATAATCTGTGTGCAGTATCATTTTCCTCTAAGATGTCTATCAGTCTCCAAATACTGCAAGATCTTTCTGATTCCCCTGTGTATCCTGTTTTGCTCTTCTAACATGATATTTATGGAGAGCTAGCTTCCTTGAGAATAAATTGATGATCTTTACTCAATTGAAATGTGAAAATGTGGGAGATAAGGTGTATTTACACGCAAAGATGATCGCTCAAAAGCTGGCTTTTGAGCTGGCTCATTTTGCATAAACTACTACTTGGTTCTAATGCCTATTAGAACCAATTAGTAGCATGTGAGCCATCAGGAGCTGTAATCAGGGAACAGATCACCCGCTGTTCCCTAAATAAATTCCCTTTGTTCTGCCAAGGGACTGACAGCTGAGACAATGTAATCAGCACTCTCTGGGTAGAACACAGCATGCGGTCCTTCTTATCAGCTGTTCTGCCAAATGATGGATTTCATACCGAACTGAAATTCATAGTTCGGCAGAAGAGTGAAAGATGGGCAACAATTATCACTCAAAAGATGATGTGAGCGATAATCGTTGTGTCTAAATGGGCCTTAAGAGTAAATGACAGTTGTTTTCTGGAGGACTGATACTTGTGACTCACTTAATGTGTGGAAGGACAGGTTGCATATTTGCAAATCATCCTCATTGCTGTTATATACATCTTCATCATCATCATCATCATCATCTACTTTGATCCTCTTAGGGATTTTTCCCCGTCTCTCATTGGTGCGATTATTGGTATGCTGGTAATGAAAACTGGTCGGTTTTCTGAAGAAGCAATAAGTGTCAGCCGTATACTAGGTATCTGTGATGTGGTGAGAGATAAAGAGGCTAAGAGTAAAGAAAAGGACGTGGGAAAACTGGATTGAGAAGTTTTCCGATTGGGAAGTGCATTGTCCTATTTGATGTGCGCTTATGATGGCTGAGAGCTTGGGTTTTATATTAGCCAAATGATTGTTCATCTGAGTAATAGAAGGGCCAGGTAGGGAAGATATATTGTCCATAATCGCACCACTGCTATTTGGTATCGACGTATGCTGTCCTGAAGCTTCAAGTACTGCCTTTTTAATGATTAAATTGTCTTATTTTTGATCTTCTTTTTGGAACTCTGGCCCAACATTCCCTCTTCAATTTCCGAAACTTTGGACTTAGAATTGTTTGTATATTTATTTTAATAGGTATGCGTGTTTTTCTTCAAATGTCTTCCTCACTGAGTGTATGATCATTAGTAGAAAATAACTGTGCCACTTCAAAGCTAAATTGTTGGAGATTAATGGCATGCGAAAGGAATCACAATTCTCAAATATTATTGAAACAACACTAATAACTCCATCATGAGGCGAAAGAGGGAAAATAGTTCCTGCACAAAATCCATAAAGTATACAAAAAGTGCCTCAGGGTGTACACCAGGCTTATAACAATAATTAAGACCACAATTACCCAAAGGGTAAGAACCCCCTCCCTCCAGTTAGATAACCTCATTAAAATCTAACTTTTATTGAACTAAATTAAAATAGCAAGAGGCAAATGACTTAAAAATACAAACCTATACCTAGCAAACCTGGGGGAGCTGAGCCACTTATATACTATTCAATGCTGCAGCAATATGCTGTATGCTATGTTTTATAGAGCTCTACTAAATAGCTAGTAGCTATATAAGATATCAAGCAGGTCCCTGCTGCAGACTAATGGCTCTGCCTAAATAATATCACCAGGTCTGTGTGTTTGAACTAAAAGAAACATGGAACTCCCCAGCATGTTTAGCCAACGTACTGGCGTCCTCAGGAGTCTGGGGTTACTAGAGGCGCACCACCTAAATGACAGTTATATAACATGAGGGAGGGATTCTCATATTTCACCACAAAATGAAGTGAAAAAATATCAAAGTCCTGGAAGCATGCTCGGGAAGGCCGAACTGTTATTTGCTGGGCTGATTACATCTGCACACATCAGGAATGGCCGTGTATGAGCGAGGCACTCTGAACAATTGGCTTAAGGACCTATCCTACATTGTTAGCTTTATCTCCATTGGCCATTCAACATGCAGCATCTCTCAATGGTCAGTCAAATGGGAGAATCTTTCCCTCATGTTATATATCAGCGGTCATTTAGGTGGTGCGCCTCTAGTAACCCCAGACACCTGAGGACACCACTAAGCTGGCAAAATATGTTCATCAGGGTGTTCCTATGTTTCTTTTGGCTCAAACACACAGATGTGGAAATATTATTTAGGTGGAGTCATTAGTTTGCAGCAGTGACCTACTTGATATCTTATATAGCTACTAGCTATCTAGGAGAGCTCTATAAAGCACAGTATACAGCAGATTGCAGTGGTATTGAATAATCAAAATACTAACAACCACCTGTCTGAGTGAGTGACTGCATGAGTTATGTCATGTGATCAGTCACTGGGGCTATTAGCTCCCCCCTTGATCACATGATGGTGACATCATCATAGGTCCTTCATCCCTGCGCAGATTACAGGCAGACTACATCCCCTACAAACCACCAAGGCCTCAGTTGTTATGGAATACTAACGACCACCTGTCTGTAAGTGAGTGACTGTGTGAGTTACATGTGAAGGTGCACCATCATGGAATCAGTCACCAGGCTCTGAGCTCTGCCCCTGATCACATGACTGTGACATCATCACAGGTCCTTCATCCCTGTGATCCCCTATAAATCCCTACGGCCTCAGTTGCTATGGATACAGCAGTACTCAGTCTAGCAGTTTGTAGCTGATTGTGAGACAGCTGGACACCTGTGTGGAGACTCCAATAAATGACACCTCACGAATGTACACATACATAGCTGGCAGTGCATATTGACCAAAACATTGAAGCATAGTCCTTCACCACTATCTTCACATATCCTGAACTTGATATAAGGTCATCTCAAGTGCTAATGCCGCCAACACCAGTCCAGCCTTCATCTAATTGTGAACCGTTGGCCAGTGTTGAAAAAAAAACATCACTGTCGTGTAAACATGTCACCACAGAGGGTTAAATGCCGCCGTGAAGCTAATGTAGCTTACATGATACATCGACAAGCCACAATTTCTCGTCAATGAGCTGTTGAAGTTCGTAAATCACATACAGCTTGTATGCAAAAGCAACTAGCAAATATGTCATCTCAGCAAGCTGCTGAAGTTCGTAAATCGCATGCAGCTTGTATGCGAAAGCAACAAGGCTACATGTCTCCTCAGTGAGCAGCTGATGTTCGTAAATCACATGCAGCTCATATGCGAAAGCAACGAGCGCATATGTATCGGTACTGCTATTTTGTACATTTACTGACGCTTTCTTATTCATAGGTGTTCGCACTGTTCAGCAAAATTGCAAATAATGGCAATAGCTTACTATTTCTACGGAAATATTTTGACCAACTCCAATCCCTTTCACTATTATAGGTGGCTACCAGGTTTTCTAGGCAGGTGTTTGTATTTTTCATTCCTATGCCTCTTAGTACATTAATTTAGTTCAATAAAAGTTAGATTTTAATAAGGGTCTTTAACCAGGGTGTTTCTTACCGTTTGGGTGATTTTAGTGTTAATTTTGGATGACCTAATAGATTGCCTGTCAGTTTTACACATTGTTCACATTGTGATGTCCTCTACTGGAATTAAATAACTAATGAAATAAATGTTAATAAAGTTTAATAATAAATGCAGTTTGTTTGAAAAAATATTAAAAGACTCCCACACCACTGTAATGATCACGATTCATATAATAAACCACATGACTTACTATATCATATTAGTTAAACCGCTCTATAATAAAAAAGACTCAAAATAGAACTTCTTTTTGCATTATTAATTTATGTATTTTAAAGTGCCATTAATTCTAGAGTGCTTTAAATCACAAACCTGAAAAAAGCTGACTTACAAACTGATACAGTGGAGAGAGAGCCCTGCCTGCCATAACATACATTCTACAAGTGAGAGGGAAAGAGGCAGTAGTGGAGAGTAGAAGAGGCTCATATAGTGGTAGTAGTAGGGCTACTGTCGTGCAATAATTCTTTCAAATTGTTTTATTGCTTTTTGTAAACAATGCTTGTACAATTATCACATATAAAAGGAGCCACTTTAGTGAATCTGTACGTATTATAACTGTATTGGAAATATCACAATATTCTACAGTAACTTAAACCAATAAAGCTCCTTAACAAACTAACAGGTTGTCTTAATTATGTTGTAACTCATTAAAGCATTAACATAAAGGGAATGGGTCTTTAAGACAGGGGAAGAGGAGTAGGAACGATAGGGCGGGAAGGGGTGGTATAAGTAAGTGTCCAGGTTACTTTCATTATTTCCTACTATTAGATACAGACTGACTCTGTCAACCACAAGTGCCTGTGTGAAGCCACCTTGAGAACATAGGGGTGTTTCGCGCATCGATCCAAATGGCCCATGTACGATAGAACTTGTCATATTCCGACAAGTCTTCCCTCACTCTGAGTCTCTCCATCCGCTCAATCTCGTCCATCGCGCCCACCCATGCGCTTCTGGGAATGTTTAAACTCTGCTTCCAAAACCTGGGTATCACTTGCCTTGTGGCTATGATGAAGAACTTCAGCAGGCCATTTTTGAGTGATGGGGCGTCCTCATAAGTGATTGACAAAAGTGTCAGTTCAGGTGTTAGGTTAAGAGGTTCTCTGCATATCTTTTCGAATAGATTTCATTATTATATTCGTTTCATATCTTGCCATATGGGTGATACCATGGAGCATTCCCACCAAATGTAGAGCATTGAACCCACTTCTGTATGGCAACGCCAACAAATATTCGGGGATGAGGGGAAGAAGGTGTGCAATCTCTCCGGAGTCATGTACCATCGTGCCATAATCTTTAAATTTAGCTCTTGGAGCCTGCTAGAGATTGACATTTTGTGGGTGAACCGAAACGCCCTGCTCCGAGCTCTCTGGGAAAGGACCAGCCCATTGCCTCCTCCCAAGCACCTATCCATTTGGGTAGATGATTGCCCAAACGTTCTTCTATCAGCTGTCTGTACAGCAGTGAGTCTGTATGTTTGGGTGATTCCAAGGCACAGCATAGTTTCTCGAAGGGGGTGTATGTTATGTTCCATCCTTGACTAGACTTTATTTTCCCCAAATAGCTATGTATCTGTAGGTACTGCATCCATGAGCCCGGTGGCTGCCCCCCGGATCCCCCCAGGGACCCCATATCGCGCAAGCCTCCTGAGTCCACCATCTTCCCCACCCTGGCCTCCATACCCGGAGGTGTAAACTACAGATTTCGCAGCCTCAATGTTGCTGGGAGTTGTAGGTTCCTGACCAGTGGAGTAAGGGGCTCCGGTACCGACATCCTGCACCCCCCCTTCCAGGCCCCTAAAAGTGTGATTAACATGGATGATGCGTCTGCCTTCTCCCAGTTGACCTTTCCTGGTATCCAGAATATCCCTCTTGTCTCACACGTGTTATTCCCATTCTCTATTTGTACCCAAGCTTTATCCTCCTTGTGGTGGAATAAGTTGAGTATGAACGTACCTATAGTCGCTTTATGGTATAAGCGGAAATCAGGGAGTCCCACTCCACCCTTTTCTTTCTGTTTAGTTAAGCTCTTATAGCTAAGCCTTTTGGATCCCCCCTTCCAAATGAACTTGAGTAGCTTGCCCCGCAATCCATCAAAGAAGGTGTTTGGTGGATTACATGGTGCGGCCTGAAAGATGTATAATAGTCTCGGGAGAATGTCCATTTTAATCACATTCATTCTACCAAACCATGACAGTGGAGTTCCGGACCAACCCTCCAAGTCTCTCTTCAGGGTCGTTTAAATAGGTTTGTAATTTAGTTCATATATCTGGGTCAAATCTGCCGGAATCTGTACCCCCAAATATCTGAAAGAATCATATTTCCATAAAAATGTGAAGGTTGAGGCCAGGACCTCTGCCTCTTCCCTGGGGATCGAGACATTGAGGATCACCGATTTTTGTGCATTAATTTTATAGTTGTTTTGCCAAAGGATGTGAATTTTTGCATGATATTGGGGAGGCCCACTCAAGGATTTGCAACATAGACAAGTAGGTTATCCGCATATAGAGAGACTTTATGTTCTCTATTGACCCGTATCCCTTTAATTGAGGGATTATTTCTAATGGCATTGGCCAGGGTCTCCATTACCATTATATATAGGGTGGATGACAGGGGACACCCCTGGCGTGTGCCATTCCTGATTCCGAAGGGGGAGGACAAGCTACCATTAACCCTGACCTGGGCCGAGGGGTTGCGATATAATATCCATGCAAGAGCTCTGGGTCCAAGGCCTACTTTCTGTAAAGTCATTTCTAGGAATCTCTGGCTTATCCTGTCGAACGCCTTTTCAGCGTCGACAGAAAGCAGGCAAAGTGGGGATCTTTTCCTTCTTGCCCAGTCAATCAAGGACAGGGTCCTGGTCGAGTTGTCCCTGGCTTCTCTCCCCGGGACGAAACCAACCTGGTCCCCATGAATAAGTCGGGGTATCAACATGTTTAGTCTATTTGCTATTATTTTTGAGAAAATTTTGAGGTCGCAATTAATGAGCAAAATCGGGCGGTAATTGCCACACGCCAGGGGGTCCTTCCCTGATTTAGGGATCAACACAATATGTACCTGGAGAGCCTGAGGTGGGAGGGGACATCCCTGGGACACTGCATTGAAGGCCCGCAGAAGCAGATCAGAGAACAAACTCCCACAAGCCTTGTAGAACCCCGACGGGAACCCATCCGGTCCCGGGCTCTTCCCATTTTTGGTTCCCTTTATCACCTGTGCAAGCTCCTCCACCCCAATGTCCTCCTCCAGGGCCTGAGATTCCTCCGCGGAGAGATGTTTCGAAATGTGGCTATCTAGGTACTCTTCTGTTTTCCGCCAACATTGGGCTTCTGATATATTCTGCTCTTCGGGGATGTTATATAAATTGGCGTAGAATGAGCGAAACTCTTCCATAATCTCCTTCGGAGAGTGTAACCGTCTGCCTTCCAAAGAATTAATGGAATGTATATGTGAGTGGGGCACCCTGGGATGTAGTGCTCTGGCCAGCCACCTGCTGCTCTTGTCGCCGTATTCGTAATAGCCCGCTTTGAGTTTTCCTTCCTACTCAGGGCTTTTTGGTCTAGGATTTCTAGTATTTTATGTTGCAAGTTGGATATTTCAGCCTGGAGAGCGGCAGTTCCCTGGGCTTTGTTTGCTGTCTCTTTAACCCCTTAGTGACCAGGCTTTTTTGCTTTTTTCCATTTTTGTTTTTGCCTACTCCCTTTTAAAAAATCGTAGCTCCTTTATTTATCCATCAACGTCGCTGTATGATGGGTTGTTTTTTGCGGGACGAGTTGTATTTTTCAATGGCACTATTTATTGTACCATATAATGTACTGAAAAACTTTTTAAAAATTCTTAGCGGAGAGAAATGGAAAAAAACGACATTCCACCATCTTTAGGTGCGTCCTGTTTCTACGGCGCACAAACTGCAACAAAAATGACCTGATATTTTTATTCTATGGGTCAGTATGATTACTACGATACCAAATTTATATCGTTTTTTTTTTTGCTGTAGTACTTGTATTTTTTTTTTTTAAGATATTTAATTTTTTTCAATTATTTTCTGCGGTCATTTTGTGCGCGCAATAACTTTTTTATTTTTCAGTCGACGTAGTTGTGCAAGGGCTCATTTTTTGCGGGATGTTCTGTAGTTTCCGATAATATCAATTTGGAATACATACAACTTTTTGATTGCTTTTTATTGCATTTTTTCTGGAAGACAGGGTAACTAAAAAAGTGTATTTCTGGCATTCTTTCTTTTTTTTTCCGGACGACGTTTACCGTGCAGGAAAAATAATGCACTACTTTGATAGATCAGACTTTCTCGGACGCGGCGATACCAAATACATATTTTCATTTTATGATTTAGATTTTTTAGTAATTGATATGGCAAAAGGGGGGTGATTTAAACTTTTATAACTTTTTTTTTTTTTTACAATTTAAAAAACTTTATTGATCTTTTTTTTAACTTTACTTTGAAGTCCCTCTGGGGGAATTTAACATGTGATGCTTTGATCGCTCCTGCAGTATGACGTAATGCTATAGCATTACGTCATACTGCTTTTTTACAGGCAGTCTATCAAGCCACCCTGTGTGGATAGCTTGATAGGCAGTCTGCTAAGGCAGCCCTGGGGCCATTCATTAGGCCCCCGGCTGCCATGACACCTGCACGGATCCCCCGATCTCACCGCGGGGGGGCCGTGCGGGACCCCCAAACAGCGTTCGGGGGATTTAAATGCCGCTGTCAGAATTGACAGCGGCATTTAAAGCGTTAATAGCCGCGATCGGCTGAACGGCCGAGCGCAGCTATTGCCCGCGGGTGTCAGCTGTAATAAACAGCTGACGCCCGCGCTGTATGGAGGGAGATAGCGGCGCTACCTCCCTCCATACACGTCCTGCAGCTCCAGGACGTAAAAACACTATAGGGTGGTCACTAAGGGGTTAAGGTTGAGATCTTTTATGAACTGAGTGAGTTGTGATGTTTGTTCTCTTTTAATTCTTGCACTGTGAGAGATAAACACTCACCTAAGTACACATTTGAGGGTTTCCCATTTTATCGGGGCAGGTGTGGGATCCTCAGCGTGATCCACTTTAAAGTTTTCTATTGTATTTTTCACATCATTAAAACACGCCGTGTCCTTTAATAAATTGTCATTAAGGCGCCAAGTTGGTGTTCCTTTTTCTCCCCCCACCAGGCCAATGGATGCAAAAACCGGAGAATGATCCGACCACAAAAATACATCTAAGAAACAATGAGGATCCCTATCGAGTAAACTATGCGATATGAATATGTAATCAATTCTACTGTAAGAATTGTGTGCCGTGGAATGGAAACTGTAATCACGCTTACCCCGATGGAGGATGCGCCACAAGTCGATCAGGTCCATATTCACGAGTGTTCTCTGAACCCTGCTGATGGCTGCCCTTGTGAGTGCAGAACGTCCAGTGGAGGAGTCCAACCGGGGGTCCATTCACATATTGAAATCACCTCCCAAGATGATCGGAGTTACCCCCACAAAGTCCCTCAGTCCCCAGAGAGCCCTGGTAGCAAAGCCCACCTGTCCCTGATTAGGAAAGTATAGGTTAGCGATTGTGAAAGTCTTATTGGCAACAGATACCTTAAGGAATATATACCTTCCATCCTCTCCCAACTCTTGCGACAGAATCACGGGGGTTATAGATTTGTGAAATGCTATAGAGACTGCACAGGTTTTATTCTCCAGGTGAGTGGAGTGAATCCATAAGGGATAGAATTTGTTCCTTCCACAGTCTGGGGGGCCGGTACGTGGTAAGTGTGTTACCTGCAGCAATGCAATTGTAACCCGTTTCCTGTGGAGCCTGTACAGCACTTGGTTGCGCTTATTAGGGTTGTTAAGACCTTTCGTGTTAAAGGAACATACATTCAATCGCGCCATTTTGTCTTAAGCAGTTGACCTAAGCCAGTCCATAGGCTTGGAGAGCAACCTGGAATGGTAGGGGGAGAGGGAAGATACGAGGGTGGAGGGGGCGGGGGGAAGATAAGGGTAACAGGTATCGACTTGTAGAAAAACAAAACTGTTGCTTTCATTGTTAATTAAATGTGGACAGTATCTATCTACTCGTAAACGACTAATGTCTCAGCAGCCAACTGTAGCTGCGGTCCCTAGTGGAGGAGTGAGTGAGTTCAGTCGAGTCCAGTTCTGAGTCCTTCTCCCCCACGGCGGCTGATAACAGTATGCTAGGCATCCACACCTATGTAAAGAATAAGAAAAAAAGAGAGAAAGGGCAAAAACAAGAGAATAAAGGGAGAGCATGATAGAAAACAGAGGGGGGGGGGGGGACCCCTATAACCAGGGCCACTACTGGTCTACAACGTCCCACAGGACGAGACCGGGCTAGGATCCTTGAGTTATGGATATATGTAGTCTCTTTGGTGAAGATTCTTGTTCGTGCGAAGTCCATTTTTGCCAATGACAAACTTACAATGTGTCCTGTAGATTATGGCTGTGGATGGGTCCAATCATTTTGTCATAACAACTGGGAGCGCCCGTCGTTAAGAAGGTCACTGTTTGTTGCTCCTTGGGACGTCTAGATTTCCTTCCTGGGGGTCTTGTTTCAGAAAGTGTCCCCCTCGTTTTCAGTGGGTATGAACCCTCGATGGGTGATCTTTGTTGCTTCCGGTTGGCCTTTTACGCTGGGTGCTCACTGTTTGGCATAACCCCTTGGGGAGTGTAAGTGTGGGAGCACTTATTCTTTGCCAATCTGGTAGTGAGACCATTGGTAGCTTAAGTACTGTGAGGAATTTGGGAAGATCTCCTAGGGATCTGAAAATGACAGTCTCTCTCCCAGAGCCTGCTATCAATTGAAAGGGGTATCCCCAGCGGTATGGGATTTCTCGCTCTTTCAGGATTGTGAGTACTGGTCGGAGTGCTCATCGTTGTTGGAGTGTCTTTCTGGATAGGTCCGGGAGGAATAACAAGTTTCTGTCTCGGAACTTGATCGGCCCTTTGGCTCTGGCTTGTCGCAGAATCTCTTCTTTCTCCTTAAAAAAATGTATCCTGCATACTAAGTCTCTTGGTCTTTCTACATCTGTGGGTCTGGGCCCCAGGGCCCTGTGGATCCTATCTATCTCTATTGGATCATTTGGGGATCTACCTAGCAGGTCTCTGAAACATTTAATAGCCCAGGTCTCTAGCTGATTATTTTCTACTTCTTCATTTAGGCCCCGGATTCTTAGATTGTTTCGCCTATGGCGATTCTCGATGACGTCTAAGTGAGTAGCAAGTTCTGCAATTTAGTTAGCATGTTCGCTTAGGATGTTGTGATGTTCATTTAAATGTTGAGTCATTAGGTCTTGGGTTTCTTCTGTTTCTCTGATGCGTTGCCCCATTTGTTGGATTTCTTTCTGTAAGGATTCCAACTCAGATTTTTGTGATGATGCAAACTTAGCAAAATAGTTTTCAAGGTCTTTTTTTGTGGGGATTGATCTGAGATGTTCCTTCCAGTCCCAATTGTCAGCTGAATTTTTGTTGGATTGTTTAAAGTTTCCCTTTTCTGCCTTTGTAAGGGCCGCGGTCGGGGTCTGCTTATCTGGTCTCTGTAACCCTTGCGGGTGCCTGGTATTATGAACACCAGTGCTATGATTATCTCTGCTGTTCTCCCAGCTTGGTACAGATGGTTGTGGAGGTTTTCCACTGCTTCTTTCGCTTCTCGCGAACTCATGTGAGGGGGGTTCTGCCTGGCATGTGGGTCTGTAATCCTTGCTCATGGAGCTTGTGATGCCCCTTCTCTCTCCCCTCTCTGGGGGTATGGGTGAGGGACCTGGTGTGGCGGCCCACTCTTCTTCCCCCTCTAGTGTGGTGTCCCTGGGTGGGGGTAGTCTGTGATTCACCCCCTCCCCGCTTGCCGTGTCTTCGTCCCCGCTATCTTGTCTAGGCTTGGGAGCTCTGGGGGTAGGGGGGCTGACCTCCCTCCCCTGTACCTTTGGTGATGTCCATGGGCCGTGATGTGACGGGGGCTCCGGCCATCTCCCTCTGTGCCATCAGGCCTTCGCCGTCCCTCACTTCCTGTCACGAGTTTAGAGAATATGGTGGCCGGGCCTGCACTTCCGGTGCGGCCTGGCGCTCTCGTGCTACTGGTGCCGGTGGATGAGCTCCTTGTGGTGAGTTGTGTTTCGGGCGCAAGGGGAGGGCGGGATATTCTTTGCAGGGGTCCGGTGGAGGGCCACTTGGATGTCGCGGACTACCCTGATCTCCTGGGGGCTTCTCCGTTGTCACTGCGGGAGGATTGGGGGGGCGGCGCCGTTCTCCTCGGGTGGGGGACTGCCCCTGGGTGCTCTTCTCCGGGTGTCGTCCGCTCGGGACCTCCTCTCGTGTATCTCCGCGGCTGGCTCCGGGTTCGTCGATTTCCCGCATCCTCCCTCCTGTGCATGGCGGTCTCCTCCGGCCGTTATGTATCGGTCCAGGGGCCCGGAATCATCTTCCCTGGACCTGCTGGTGCCTCCTCTCTTCTTCCCCATAGCTTGCTTTGTGAAGGATTTGGTGGTGGATGCCTGTTTTTTAAGGGTTTAATGCCGTGGTGGAGACGGAGCGCAGGCACAGCATGTCCTAGCTCTCCATCAGTCAGACCACGCCTCCCCTCGCGCAATTATTCTGCATGCTGTCAGGAAGTGGTGTCTCTACCTGCCCTTCTATATCTTTATATTAGTATATTGGTAAATATGGACACTGGCAGTGATATTTGAGTGGATGTTTCCCTTTGCAATGATATGTTTGTAAATGTTAGTGTAGGTACTCACAAGATAACGAGGACCCTTAACTTGGGCTTTCAAGCTCATGTTTATTGCCAAAATATTAACTAATACCCCATATTTATTAGTATTTTTTTTTTTGCAGTAAGTGCTTTTAGATGTTGAGGGATCCCTGGGTGTCTGTCAAGGGTGGCTCACTTTGAGATTTAGGGAAACCTACCGAGTTGAATCATATGGGGGTCATTAATAGGCTGTAAGCCTGCATTATGCATTACATGTATCAATGGGGCTGGCATCCTTTGTATCCTTTGCCTTATCTATATGTAATGGGGAGGCACTGCCTGCCTGTCCCCTTACAGAAGAGTGACATGCAGCCATGCATACCTGACCTTCTCCAATCTGGTACCCGGCCTAGAGGTAGGATGAGGGTGCTTGCCAGCACAAAGTCTATAGTTTCTAAAGCCCTTCACAGGGGGAAAGGGAAAGAATCACTGACAAGGCCCCTTTGCTGGCCAGAGACACAGCCTGGGAGGTGAGCAAGTGGTAGGGGTGCCCAGAGTCATATTAGAGTCCCTGGTTTCTGCAATTTTGGAGAAGCCTCAACAAAGGCTGAAGTTAGGAGGTTTCACCTCCACCAGTGAGGTAGTGGTGATGCGGCTAGCTCATCACTGCTACAAAGACTTGGTTTCTGATAGGGAATAATGCAGGGATAGGCCCTAACCACCTCCTAAGTGCGGGGGAAGTGTTTTGGCTCCTCGGGGGGGGGGGGGGGGGGTAATGTAAATAGAGAAGAGCTGAGTCACAGCTCCAGGAGAGCAGAGCAGCTGCACATAGGCTACATTAGGAAAGAGCTAAGTAGGGAGAGCTGCATTGTGGCAGCGGTCAGTGCAGAGAGGCTGCAGTGTAGGCTATTTCACCATGCTGCAGAAACTAGTGAGAGACAGACAAGGCCCTGAAGAACCTGGGGGGGGGGGGGGCTAAAAAAGAATCAATACCATCTGGACCCTTGGGGTGAAGCATCCCGCAACATTTTGGAGGAGTGGCAGTCTCCCTCCCCGCTGTGCTGGATGAGAAGCGGAAGTGAGCATCCAAAGTTGTATTGTGCAAGTGGAAGTGGACTACAATGCCTTGTTCCATATGAGATCAAATCCCTGGCCAGGGTGGGAGAAATGGACTCACAGGACTGTATTAGATACTAGTGTAATGGGTTAAATAATGGGGCAGTAGTTTAATGAGCTAGAATGCAAAGCTGTGTGAGGGTTAAAGATAAGTGGGAAAATGTATGCAATGTGATGTCATAGTGGTATGCATAAAGGGTTAATGGCAGTGTAATGTGCATGTACCAGTATGTCTGACATATTTTTACTAGTTTTGTAAGTGGGAACACTATATCTATGGGACATTTAAGGTTGAAGGCTATGGCCAGAATACTGATGTATTTAGTAGAGATGAGCGAGCACCAAAATGCTCGGGTGCTCGTTACTCGGGACGAAATTATCGCGATGCTCGAGGGTTCGTTTCGAGTAACGAACTCCATTGAAGTCAATGGGCGACTCGAGCATTTTTGTATATCGCCGATGCTCGCTAAGGTTTCCATTTGTGAAAATCGGGGCAATTCAAGAAAGTGATGGGAACGACACAGCAACGGATAGGGCAGGCGAGGGGCTACATGTTGGGCTGCATCTCAAGTTCCCAGGTCCCACTATTAAGCCACAATAGCGGCAAGAGTGCCCCCCCCAACAACTTTTACTTCTGAAAAGCCCTCATTAGCAATGCATACCTTAGATAAGCACCACACTACCTCCAACAAAGCACAATCACTGCCTGCATGACACTCCGCTGCCACTTCTCCTGGGTTACATGCTGACCAACCCCCCCCGCATGACCCAGTGTCCACAGCGCACACCAAATTGTCCCTGCGCAGCCTTCAGCTGCCCTCATGCCACGCCACACTCATGTCTATTTATAAGTGCGTCTGCCATGAGGAGGAACCGCAGGCACACACTGCAGAGGGTTGGCACGGCTAGGCAGTGACCCTCTTTAAAAGGGGCGGGGCGATAGCCCACAATGCTGTACAGAAGCAATGAGAAATATAATCCTGTGCCACCGCCATCAGGAGCTGCACACGTGGGCATAGCAATGGGGAACCTATGTGCCACACACTATTCATTCTGTCAAGGTGTCTGCATGCGCCAGTCAGACCGCGTTTTTTTATAAATAGTCACAGGCAGGTACAACTCCGCAATGGGAATTCCGTGTGCACCCACAGCATGGGTGGCTCCCTGGAACCCACCGGCTGTACATTAATGTATCCCATTGCAGTGCCCATCACAGCTGAGGTAATGTTCGATTAAATGCAGGTGGGCTTCGGCCCACACTGCATGCCCCAGTCAGACTGGGGTTCTTTAGAAGTGGACACATGTAGTTACAACTCCGTGTGGACCCACGGCATGGGTGGCTCCCTGGAACCCACCGGAGGTACATAAATATATCCCATTGCAGTGCCCAACACAGCTGATGCAACGTCAGCTGTAATGCAGGTGGGCAAAAAATTAATTGGATTACACTGTAGGCGAGGGCCCCAAAAAATTGGTGTACCAACAGTACTAATGTACCTCAGAAAAATTGCCCATGCCCAACCAAGAGGGCAGGTGAAACCCATTAATCGCTTTGGTTAATGTGGCTTAATTGGTAACTAGGCCTGAAGGCAGCCCAGTTAAAATAAAAATTGGTTCAGGTGCAAGTTTCAACGCTTTAATGAGCATTGAAACGTATAAAAATTGTTTAGAAAAATTATATGACTGAGCCTTGTGGGCCTAAGAAAAATTGCCCGTTCGGCGTGATTATGTGAGGTTTCAGGAGGAGGAGCAGGAGGAGGAGGAGGAGGAATATTATACACAGATTGATGAAGCAAAAATGTCCCCGTTTTTGATGGTGATAGAGAACGATGCTTCCATCCGCGGGTGCAGCCTACGTATTGCTTAGGTATCGCTGCTGTCCGCTGGTGAAGAAGAGAAGTCTGGGGAAATCCAGGCTTTGTTCATCGTGATGAGTGTAAGCCTGTCGGCACTGTCGGTTGACAGGCGGCTACGCTTATCCGTGATGATTCCCCCAGCCGCACTAAACACCCTCTCTGACAAGACGCTAGCTGCAGGACAAGCAAGCACCTCCAGGGCATACAGCGCGAGTTCAGGCCACGTGTCCAGCTTCGACACCCAGTAGTTGTAGGGGGCAGAGGCGTCATTGAGGACGGTCGTGCGATCGGCTACGTACTCCCTCACCATCCTTTTACAGTGCTCCCGCCAACTCAGCCTTGACTGGGGAGCGGTGACACAGTCTTGCTGGGGAGCCATAAAGCTGGCAAAGGCTTTGGAAAATGTTCCCCTGCCTGCGCTGTACATGCTGCCTGATCTCTCTGCCTCCCCTGCTACCTGGCCCTCGGAACTGCGCCTTCTGCCACTAGCGCTTTTGGATGGGAAGTTTACCATCAGTTTGTCCACCAGCGCCCTGTGGTATAGCATCATTCTCGAACCCCTTTCCTCTTCGGGAATGAGAGTGGAAAGGTTCTCCTTATACCGTGGGTCGAGCAGTGTGTACACCCAGTAATCCGTAGTGGCCAGAATGCGTGTAACGCGAGGGTCACGAGAAAGGCATCCTAACATGAAGTCAGCCATGTGTGCCAGGGTACCTGTACGCAACACATGGCTGTCCTCACTAGGAAGATCACTTTCAGGATCCTCCTCCTCCTCCTCCGGCCATACACGCTGAAAGGATGACAGGCAAGCAGCATGTGTACCCTCAGCAGTGGGCCAAGCTGTCTTTTCCCCCTCCTCCTCCTCCTCCTCCTCAAGGGTGCTCTGACTATCCAGCGACATACTGTCTTCCCACGCCTCCGTTTCCGAGTGCAAAGCGTCTGCCTTTATGCTTTGCAGGGAACTTCTCAAGAGGCATAGCAGAGGAATGGTGACGCTAATGATTGCAGCATCGCCGCTCACCATCTGGGTAGACTCCTCAAAGTTTCCAAGGACCTGGCAGAAGTCTGCCAACCAGGCCCACTCTTCTGTAAAGAATTGAGGAGGCTGACTCCCACTACGCCGCCCATGTTGGAGTTGGTATTCCACTATAGCTCTACGCTGCTCATAGAGCCTGGCCAACATGTGGAGCATAGAGTTCCACCGTGTGGGCACGTCGCACAGCAGTCGGTGCACTGGCAGATTAAACCGATGTTGCAGAGTCCGCAGGGTGGCAGCATCCGTCTTGGAGTTGCGGAAATGTGCGCTGACCCGGCGCACCTTTCCGAGCAGGTATGACAAGTGTGGGTAGCTTTTCAGAAAGTGCTGAACCACCAAATTAAAGACATGGGCCAGGCATGGCACGTGCGTGAGGCTGCCGAGCTGCAGAGCCGCCACCAGGTTACTGCCGTTGTCACACACGACCATGCCCGGTTGGAGGCTCAGCGGCGCAAGCCAGCGGTCGGTCTGCTCTGTCAGACCCTGCAGCATTTCGTTGGCCGTGTGCCTCTTCTCTCCTAAGCTGAGTAGTTTCAGCACGGCCTGCTGACGCTTGCCCACCGCTGTGCTGCCACGCCACGCGACACCGACTGCTGGCGACGTGCTGCTGCTGCTGACACATCTTGATTGCGAGACAGAGGTTGCGTTGGAGGAGGAGGAGGAGGGTGGTTTAGTGGAGGAAGCATACACCGCTGCAGATACCAGCACCGAGCTGGGGCCCGCAATTCTGGAGGTGGGTAGGACGTGAGCGGTCCCAGGCTCTGACTCTGTCCCAGCCTCCACTAAATTCACCCAAAGTGCCGTCAGGGAGATATAGTGGCCCTGCCCGCCTGTGCTTGTCCACGTGTCCGTTGTTAAGTGGACCTTGGCAGTAACCGCGTTGGTGAGGGCACGTACAATGTTGCGGGAGACGTGGTCGTGCAGGGCTGGGATGGCACATCGGGAAAAGTAGTGGCAACTGGGAACCGAGTAGCGCGGGGCCGCCGCCGCCATCATGCTTTTGAAAGCCTCCATTTCCACAAGCCTATACGGCAACATCTCCAGGCTGATCAATTTGGCAATGTGCACGTTTAACGTTTGAGCGTGCGGGTGCGTGGCGGCGTACTTGCGCTTGCGCTCAAACAGTGGCGCTAGCGACGTCTGGACGCTGCGCTGAGAGACATTGCTGGATGGGGCCGAGGACAGCGGAGGTGAGGGTGTGGGTGCAGGCCAGGAGACGGTAGTGCCTGTGTCCTCAGAGGGGGGTTGGATCTCAGTGGCAGGTTGGGGCACAGGGGGAGAGGCAGTGGTGCAAACCGGAGGCGATGAACGGCCTTCGTCCCACCTTGTGGGGTGCTTGGCCATCATATGCCTGCGCATGCTGGTGGTGGTGGCTCCCCAGCTGATCTTTGCGCGACTCACCTGTCAGCCGCAGCGGCACCCGAATCTTCAGGGACGAGCACAGCGATACTCGGATAAAGCAAATTACTCGAGCGAGTAGTGCTTTTCCGAGTACGCTCGCTCATCTCTATTAATGACCAAACCCTTCTATGGAGTGCAATTATGTTTATTAGGCAAAATTTGAGTAAACTTATTTTTATTGAAAAACGTGTGCTGCCTTCGTCTGTCAACGTGCATTCCTGAGCCTGTGTCGCACTACCATCTGCAACGGCTTACATATGTGCAATTATAATACTAAGCAACCACTCTTCTAACATGGGGTAATTGTGTGAGTGGTTGTTCACCAGTGTCTTGCACTTCTGCAATACTCCTCCATATAGCAAACTGCCTGTTTGCATTTTTTCGGGAAGTTGTGTTTGTACCTGCCCTTCTGTTAAAAACGCAATGCAATGCAACTTGCGTTTTTGGTGCGTTGCGTTTTTAACATTAGAAAGTCCCATTGACAATCGCGTTAACAGAAAACGCAGCGTTAAAAAAACGCAATTGTGGGGGAGCCCTAAAGAATGCACTATGATTTATGGAACAATGGAACTATTTACTGCCCATTTCATTTTGTCACAAAACCATCAAACAAAGCTGAAATTCCATGAGCTGGTGTAAGGATATGCTCATCCATACATCTTGTCATAGGGAAAACCTACAAATCCCAGTAAGAGCACCAGGGCTGGTGGCTGTCCCTCTTATTTATTTATTACAAAATCTCCAAGCCAGTCCGGGTGGATGAATTGTCAGTGGAAAGAATGTGAGCCTGTCTCTTCTTAAAACTGATGTCATTGCAATATTTCCCTGCAGGACATAATAAATTGGTTCTTAAAGTGACATTTATATACTTTCGTGCAGCCCATAATACTATAAAAAGATGTACGAGAAAGGCAGGAGCTGCATGATATTACATACATTGCTAAAATCACAAGACATTATGTACCAAGAAAGAATTTTCTCTTTACACATTCAAGTAAAATATATGGTAGTTTTCATAAACTCACTCTAAGGGCTTATTCACACAAGCGTATATGGGCCGGCGTTTTCACAGCCAACCGATATACGCTACAATGTAATGCATGGGCTCGGCGTATATGCCGCGGGGCGGGTATAAACAATTTAGCTCAACTAAGCTGTCTCCCTCTTCCCTTCCCCTTGCCGGCTCACCTCCTTTCTTCCCCCCCCCCCCCTGGCTGTTTGCAATGGGAGTAGGCAGGATGGGGGCAGTGCTAACTTCCTACCTCCTCCCCGCCCCTTGTCCGCAGCCAGCAATGGGAGGGGGCAGAGCTTAGCAAACAGCAGCAAGGGGCGGAGAGGAGAAGAGAAGGGAAAGGATTGGAAGTTTTGCAGTCACGCTGCTAAACTACCTCCCTTCTCCGGCAGCTGTCATTGGCTCTGATAGGAGTCAATGGCAGCGGCCATAGTCCAGCCAGGAATATGCCTGTGTAATCTGATGCATTGGAATTCAATGCATCAGATGGTAGTGTATAACAAACGGCTGTTAAAATGCCGGCTGATATACACTTGTTTGAATAAGCCCCAAGGCTGGGGTCACACGGGACCGAAATGCCGCGGAAATCTCAAGTAATGACGGCACGGAAATACCGCGAGATTTCTGCAGGATAAATGCAGCTTCGAAACTCACACCTGCATTCTGCTGTGGCTATGTCTCCCCATGGAGAGGAGAGCGGTCGCCGTGGAAACAGGGAAAGAATTGACATGCCGCGTCTTTGAATTCCACTCAGTATGTCAATTTCAGTGCGGCTTGGACGCAGCATGTGGATGAGATTTTTGCAAATCTTGTCCACTTTGCTGCTTTATCCCAGAATAAAAAGCCGCGGGCGGATTTTTCCATGCAGAGAGTCTGCACGGAAATTCCGCAGCTATTACGCCCAGTGGGAACCCAGCCTAAAGGGATGTTCACATGTAGCAGAATTGTTGCAAATTTTCCATAGAGGAAAATCCACACCAATACCTGTGTGAAATTCCACATTAAAAAATTATGTAAAAGTCTGTACCATTGGTGCAGATTTTGAGGAGGATCTTGATGTGGATTTTCATCAGTCCTCACCTCTTCAACGGAAAGGGTTAAATCAGCTGCAGATCCACATCAAAAACTGCAGAAAATCTGCACCAAATGGTGTGGATCCACACCAAAATCTACTACAAGTGAAAGAACCCTTAAAGTTCTATCAAATTATAGATATATTTCTATATATCTCCAACTTTATAGGAAATGCACCAAAGAATTGTATTGGAAATTGTACTGAAGCAATTATAAGGATATTGACATTTTGTTTTAGTGCAATAAAACTATGAAAGTGCATTAACCTCTTAGTGACATGCCCTTTTTTGGACCTAAAAAATGTGAGGAATTTTCATCTCAATTTTTAAAAGCTTTTCAAATTGACTTTTTAACTTTTCCACTGACATGGCCCCATGAGGGCTTGTTTTTTGCATGCCAAACTGTAGTTTTTCTTTGTACCTTTTAAGGTTCAAATAATATAGTTTATAACTTTTCTTAATTTGTTTGGAGGGCAGAAAAAACATCAATTTTGCCATTGTTCTTAGGGTTTTTTTTTTTTTTACAGCGTTAATCATGACGTGGTAATTTTTTCTGCGGTTTGGTACAATTACAACAAAAGCAAAATTATATATATTATATTCTTTCCCACGTTTGCACAATAAATACCCTTTCTTTTTATTTTTTCTCTGCATTGCCCAAAGTTGCATAACATTTAAATTTTTCCTTCAAGGAAACTTTGTGACGGCTTCTTTTATGTAGTTTTTTAGTACCATTTTGGGGTACTTATGGCTTTTTTTTAATCAAATTTTTTGCATTTTTTTTGTGAGGCAAAATGAAGAAAAAAGAATTCTGTTTGTTTCTTGTACAGTGTTTGCCCTGCAGGAAAAAAAAGTATGTTCAATTGTACAGGTTGTTACAAATGTGCCAATACTAAACATGTTTAATTTATTTTTATTTTTTAAACAAAGAGGGGAAAGTGTGCAAAAAGGTTTTTTTTAAAATACAAATTTTTACATATTTTAAATTTTTTTTTACATTTTTTGTACCTGTATGGGACTTGAACCTATTAACCTTTTATCACTATGCTAATACATTTCAGTACATTTCAACGAACATAGGCCATGGCATACCCAAATGACATTGTCTGGTGTCCAGTTGCCATGGTAACCCATCCGTCTTCCACGATTACATAGCAGATGTCTGATGGCATCAGAAAGTGAGCGCCCTCCGTTTGTGAGCCCTTTGTGAACACTGATCAAGGCATGTAAGGGACTAACAGCAGGAGGCTGGCTGTCAGTCAATGTGTTGGCTCAGCTTCTAAACCCAAAACTGTAAATTATATTCATGGATGTAACTACCATACCAGGGTGGCAGGCAAAGGGGGTTAACTTATACTGAGTGGTAAGGAACCATAAAGCCTATAGATTATGGAAGGTGGTCAGTAAAACTGAATGGAGACCAATTTTTTAAATTTTACTATGGTACTCCATTACATTCACCTTGTGTGCATTATTCATCAACTAAACCATAACTATATGCATTAACTCATACTGTGACATCATTATCTGTGATTTCCTGTGCTGTGATGTCACATTTTTGTATCATTATTATATTATCACATGGATTATCTATGTGCTGTGATATCACTGTGTCATTCCTGTGTAATATTCTTTTATGCTGTGACATAATCATGTGCATTATTCCTACACCATGGCATGGTATTTTGATGCCAGTTTGTATGATGATATTTTGTATGCAATATTTCTGTGGTATGATATAATAATGTGCACTATTTCTGTACTGTGACATCAATGTATTGTAAATTAAATGAGTAGAAGTGAAAAATCACATTGTGAATTACTGCTCCACTGTGATAGCATTGTGTGCATTACCAGAGTACTGAGAGTGGAATCCATAAGAATCATAAGCTTTTTGTGTTGTAAACTTGCTTCAGAAGGTGATCATGGTGGAGCAGCATCCCACTGTGGAATGCTAGTGTTCGGTTAAATCTCATGAGTAAATTCTATATAATAATAGCCTGAACACCCATTTTTCCACTTTTTTAAACCTTCTGCCAAAAGGTAAATACATGTCTAAAAACATCAAAATGGAGATTATGGACCACTAAATAATATACCATATGTATAATTTGTGATAAATTTATTTTTTTCTTTAATAATCTTTTATTTTATTGATTTTCAAGAAAAATGAGTTTGAAAAAGCTACATGACAAGTGCCAATTGTGAAATTACTCATATTATAGCTTTCAAAATGCATAATGAATGTTTCAGAGAGAAAATACAGCAAGTACTACCACAATACCTGTCAGGGATCAAACCAGAGACCTCCTGTGTTCCAGTCAGTAGCTCTCCATGCTGAGCCCGCCAGCCTTTTAGACAGTTCCCATGCATGACTTTTGCCTTGTTCCCAGAGCCTGCAAACTCTGTCCCAGTTCTAGCTCTGCCCGGTTCCTGATTAGGCTTACTTCAACTATAAAAACCTGACCCTGGCACTCCCTCAGCTCGTGATTATTGTGCTCCATAGCCTTAGTCAAGCTCCACTACTAACCTGCTCCTCTACAAACAACTGAGACCTTCCATTATTCGACCTCTGGCATTCCTGCTGACAACTAAGTTTAAGGGCTTTAAATATAAGCTCTTCCCTGAAAATCATCCCTAGAATGTGTTAAAAATAAAATTATGCTCACCTCTCCTCAGTTGCTGGGGCTTAGGCCCGTCTACCCTGTCTTCTCCCTGCACTGCTCTGAAAGATCTGTATCTGATTGGCTGAGCGCTCAGCCAATCACATACAACTCTCAGCCATTCATTGAATG
This sequence comes from Eleutherodactylus coqui, assembly GCF_035609145.1. NCBI lineage: Eukaryota > Metazoa > Chordata > Amphibia > Anura > Eleutherodactylidae > Eleutherodactylus > Eleutherodactylus coqui. The sequence goes on from NC_089841.1 coordinate 148,549,963, forward strand.
ACAGCTGAGTGCTGCATTGTGAATTCAATGTATGGCCAAGCCCTGCCTGTGATTGGCTGAGTGCTGTGTCCAATCACAGACAGTACTCACAAGTGTTCAGTGTCCTTGAGATACGCGGGTAATTGAGTGATGCATCTCTGTAGTTGTCTATCAATGTATTCAGACAATGTTCTTGTTACTGAATTCACCCCCCTAATGATGGGTCTGCCTGGGGGATTAGTTATGTTTTTATGTACTTTAGGGAGGAGGTAGAAGTATGGTATTTCTGGATTTAATTGACAAATATACTTTCCTTTTTGTTTTGATTATCTGTAATAGCTTGATTTATTATTTTATAGAGAGTTGTGGATATCTCAGTTGTTGGATCTTTCTCTAGTCTAATGTAATAGTTTTTATCATTTAAAATTGTGACATTCATTATTGTATCATTTGTAGTCCATAATTAATATCCCTCCCCCTTTGTCTGCTCTTTTTATGACAATTTGTTCTCGTCCAGATAATTCTTTCAAGGTAAATTGTTATGTTTTAGTCAAATTTGGTTTCTTAATTGATTTTCCATCACACATTTTTGTAAGATCCTTCACCACATTCTGATAGAAGAGTTCAATGTGTACTTCTTTTGTTTCTGTAGGGTAACATTTGCTGCAGGGTTTTAAATCTGTTTGAATGGGATCTTCAAATCAAAATTCTATTTGCTTTTTCTCATGTTCTTCGTCTTTGTGCAGTATATAGTATTGATTTAGTGTGAATTTTCTGATGAACTGGTTTAAATCAGCGAGTAGTTCGAATAAATTAGAGTTTCAGGATGGACAAAAGGATAGCCCCTTTGGTAAAATTTTGCTTTCATTCTGACGGAGGATGTAACTGGAGATATTAAAAGCTCTATATTCTAGTGCCTCTGTAAAATGTATTTCCTCATCCAGAGGGAGGTTTTTCCTCTCCCTATTTTTGGAGACACGTTTGCCTCCCCTTTTTCCCCCTTCTCCGTTTGGATTTCTTTTTGATCTGATGTCTTTAGTCCTGATTTGATGTGTTAGTAATTTTTCTGTGTTCTTAGTTTTGGTATAATCTTGATCAGTTTTACTGTTTTATTCAGTAGTTTATTCATTATTTTTCTTAAGGGAGGGTGTATATTCCATGTTGTGGGAAAACTTTGTAGATTTTCTACTTGATTTTTCCTGGTTGTGCCATTCAGGGGTATTTTCCATATTTGGTATAATTATATTGTTCATTTGCTGCTTTAATGGTAGTTTCTTCTTTTCATTTCAAATGGAATTTCTTTTGATTTATTTGTAGAAGTTCTGGTTTCTCCTGACCAGAGTTTAATTATAAATTGTCTGTGTGAATTATTTTGTAGCTTTTTCGTATTTTTATTGTTACTATTTTCATATTCATTAGGAAATGTTATTTTTTAGTTTATAGTCAATGCGGTCTTGTTTCAATTTGTTAATTTTGTGTGCAAATACAGGCATTTCTAATGAGTTAGTGTAGTTGAGAATATATACAAGATCTATTTGGTTACATTTGATGCTCAGATGTAATAATTTATTCAGTAATGATAATCTCCTTTTTTCTATTATGTTTTCGATAATCAAATTAGAAAAAGTATTGAGCATAACTAGCCATTCTCCAGAAAATGTAACGTCTTTTGGAGGCTTTATAAATAGACAGAAAGAGCCAATCCATAGAATGTCTCCATGAGTCATTTATGCAATTGTTTCCCACAGTCCCGTGGTAAGTCTTCCTCTAAAATATCACCCTGGGGCCAGAAATCTTCCAGTGTCTCTGGGATTTCTGAGATCTTTATGTCATCCAAATCTTTATAAATGCTACGGATTGAATTCTGAATCCTCAGGGGTATAGTCAGCCATTCTTTTTTCAAAGAATCCATCCCTACAAGTCGCTCAGTTCTTAAAGTAATATAGTGGCTCACCGATGAAAAGATAAAAAAGAAGAAAGAAAATAGATGAACAGCGCCTCGTGTCATTTCGTAAAAGTGCATAAAAATATATGTAAAGTGCATAAGTGCATTGAAGAAAAACGCACATACCTGGTGCTCGGCGGAAAGTCCTTATAAGGATTAAAGGGTTAAACCCACCAGCACCTCTGTGTCCCAGATTGCTGATCACACTTTCCCATCCTAATCCAGGTATCTGGAAAGACATTTCTTTCTTTGTTAGATCATTAAAGGATTTTGAGTTAATGTGTTCTAATGGGGTTATTCATAATCCGGCATGATTAGTTAAAGGTCTTTCCACATGAGACCCTAAAAGTGGTTACGCTCTTGGCCTATAAAAAGGCTCTCAGGGGCTATTGTGTGTAGTGGACTTCTTTTTCCTCATGCGTAGAGCTTGTTGACCACTAGACATACCTCTACAAAAAGATTTTGCCCAGTTAACAGCCTTTCACAGAGTGCAAATTATTGGAATGCAAGAAGCTAGATGGTCATATAAACGAATTGGCTGCCACCTGTGCTGTTCTGACCAGACTGTTAGGAGGTGTTGGGTGCAGTGGATGTGTGAGGGCAAACAAGGTGACAGGGTACAGGAAGCCCTCAACAGACCAGCAGTAGAGAGGATCATCTGATAGGCACAAGCAGCTTCAAATGTTAAATTATCCATCCTCCAGAGACAGGTGGAACCATCATTACAGGCCCCTGTGTTTGTCGGAACAATTTCCAAGTGGAGTGGCATATTGCCTCCATTGCTGCTATGATGATCTGGGGAGCCATTGCATATAGCAGTCGGTTACCCCTTGTGTAGAGGTGCATGGGAAAATGACAGCTCAGTGATATGTTTAGGACATCCTGCAGCCACATGTGTTGCCTTTAATGTCAGGGTTTCCGAAGAGGCATTCTCTAGCAGGAATGTGTCACAGAAATGTCTCCACAATATTGCCACAGTGCCCAGTCGCCAGATTTATTGCCAATTGAACATATATTGGACCATCTGGGATGCCAACTTCAACAATCTATGAGTTTGCACAATCTAGAAGCTCAGTTACAGCAAACATGGAGTGATATACCACAGGATACCATACAGAACCTGTATACCTCTGTGCCTGACCATATCATATTTTCATCCAAGCTATAGGAGGACCAACAGCGTACTAGAGCTTCCCTTAGTGTTCTGTTTTCCACAGTAAATTATTCTTTTACTTGGATATTGTAATCATTTACTTCTATCAACACTACAATCACACATAGAAAGTTTCATTTGGTTCTGATAACTTTTTAGATGCTTGATCTTATTTGACAATGAGTGTATTTAAGCAATATGAAAAACATAATATCATCCTTCTCCTGCTAGAGAGGTGCAATACTTGTGTTACAACAACTGGTGAGAGCAGCGGTTCTCAAGATAATGATTTAGCTCAATTTTCCTGAAACATTTTTCCCAGTCACTTGGTGCTTAGTCAGTGGCCTTTCTCTGTCCAGGCGCTGTCCTAACTAATTTGGCTCCTGAACAGTGTCACACCCACTTCCCGGTTACAGTCTTTTAACTAATCCACTTTTCTGTTCCATCCAGCAATGGCTCTGAGACTAACTAACACCCCTGGGTTACTGCATCACACATTTGTCAAAAGTGACAACGACCAACAGCAACTTGTTGAAGCGTGCTTTTTAAGAACTTCCAATGTGCTATATAATGTACTCTATATATTGATCAAAATCACACAGGCAGGTATTTTTCTGTCCTGTGTGCATGACACTAATAAGAGGGTTTTATTGGTATTGTACTTTGCCTCCCTGTCCCTAACAATCCCACTTGATCATCAACAACTACCAGTAGTGTTGGAACCTCTGGAGAGAATCTAAAGGCAATAATTTTGTCATAAAGATTGTTAATGTTGATCAACAATCTAAATTTAGGACAAGATATCAGATCTTTCCTTGGTTTTAACAAGACCAAAATATGAGCAGTAGAACTGTGGGCATGGTGAGTATGTTTATTATTATTATGCTGCCAACTACCGACCCATCTCCAACCTCCCCTTCATCTCCAAACTACTAGAAAACCTGGTTTACTCCTGCCTTATAAGCTATCTTTCAGAAAACTCTCTCCTTGACCCCCTACAGTCTGGCTTCTGCCCCCTACACTCAACAGAAACCACCCTGACTAAAGTGCCAAACGATCTCCTGACAGCCAAATCGAGTGGCGACTACTCCCTACTGATCCTCCTCGATTTCTCTGCAGCATTTGACACTGTTGACCACCATCTTCTCCTCAGTATAATTCACTCCATTGGACTAAAGGACACTGCCCTCTCCTGGTTATCCTCCGACCTATCCGGCAGCTCCTTCACTGTCTGCTTAGCTGGCTCTACCTTCCCTCCTCTTCCCCTTGATGTTTGGATCCCCCAGGACTCAGTTCTCAGCCCCTTCCTTTTCTCCATCTACACAGCCCCCATTGGACAGACCATTAGGAGATTTGGCTTTCAGTAAATCTCTATGCTGACGATACCCAGTTATAAACCTCTTCCCGTGACATCACAGCAACATTCCTCCAGAACGCCACCAACTGTCTGTTGTCTCTAGCACTATGTCCTCTCTCTACCTAAAACTGAAATTCTCAAAAACTGACCTTCTCATGTTTCCGCACTCTACTAACTGATCTCATCCTCACATCTCCATCTCATTGTGTGGCACCACCATTACTCCCAGACAGCATGCCTGCTTCCTTGGGGTTATATTCGACTCTGATCTTTCATTTACCCCCTACCTCCAATCTCTCGTCCGAATATGTCAGCTGCACCTCAAAAACATCACAAGAATCCATTCTTTTCTCACTGTAGACACGCTAAAAATGCTTATTGTTGCCCTTATCCACTCACGGCTCGATTATTGCAACTCGTTGCTGATCGGCCTCCCTTGCACCAGACTTTACCCTCTCCAATCCATCCTGAATGCAGCAGCTAGGCTCATCTCCCTGTCCAGCCGCTACTCGGACGTCTCTGTCCTGTGCCGGTCACTGCACTGGCTGCCCCTTAAATACAGAATTCAATTTAACCTCGCTACCTTCATCCACAAAGCCCTCCACAGCGCAGTACCCCCTATATTGCCTCACTCATGTCAATCCATCACCCAGCCCGGGCTCTCCGCTCTCCTAACGAAACCAGACTGCACACCCCTCTAATTCGAACTTCTCATTACCGCCTCCAAGACTTCTCCAGAGCAGCACCGATCCTTTGGAACGCATTACCAAAGGCTACCCGGGCAATCCAGGACTTGCAGAACTTCAGGCGTCCTCTAAAAACGCACCTCTTCAGGGAGGCATACCGCATACCCTAAAACTCCTTTGTACTGCCCTGATAACATGCTCCCTGACCTATTAACTGCAATTCTTGCTAGCCATCATAAACCGCTCCTGCAGTCATACCGATTCTGCCGTCACACGTCCAAATGTCTGACCATTGTCTGTGTATAGCATCCCTCACTCTCCACCTCGCCATACCGTGCACATCTCCAGCCCTTTACCTTCTGTATCACCCCATTACTTGTAGTATGTAAGCTCGTTGGAGCAGGACCCTCACCCCTATTGTTTCCATCAACTGATTACTATGTAACCGTGGTTCTGTAATTTTTTGTATTTTTTGTCTTTCTGTATTCCCCCTGTCTATGTAAGCGCTGCGGAATATGTTGGCACTATACAAATAAAAGATTACTATTATTTCTACAAGGGAAATTACTACTATTACTGAAGTGGATAGTATGGATATTACTAAAGGGGACATTATGCCTATTTATTGCTACAGGGGAACATTATGGCTAGTTATTGCTACCTACAGGAGAATAATAAGGCTATTTATTACTACAGGCAGACAGTATGGCTAGTACAGGCGATATTTTGGCTAGTACAGAGGATATTATGGCTACTACAGGGGGACATTATGGCTGTTACTAAAGGAGACATTATGGCTACTATTACTGGAGACATCATGGCTACTACAGAGGACAATATGGCTATTTATTATTACATGGAAATATTATGGCTATTATTAAAGGGACATTATGGCTTTTACTAATGGATACATCTTGGCTACTATAGGGGATGGTATGGCTTTACAAAAGGGGACATTATGCCAATTTATTCATACAGGAGGCATTAGGGCTACTATGGGGGACAGTATGGCTATTTCTAAAGAAGACATTTTACCTATTTATTACTATATGAGGACAATATGGCTATCTATTACAACAGGGGGACATTATAGCTACTACAGGGGATAATATATCAATTACTAAAAGGGACATTGTGGCTACTATAGAGGATATTGTGGCTATTTCTGTGGGGAACATTATGGCCATTTCTGTGTGGGACTTTATGGCTATTACTAATAGGGACATTATGGCTTGTACTAAAGGGGATATTATGGCTACCACAGGGGACAGTATAGCTATTGCTACTTTAGGCAACATTATGGCTTTAACTAAAGAGGACATAATGGCTATTACTAAAGGGGATATTATGGTTACTATGAGGACAGCATGGCTATTTATAACTACAGGGGGATATTCTGGTTATTTCTACTGGAGAACATTATGGCTCCTTATTTACTACAGGGGGACAATGCATTTTTTTGTTCGTTACTTAGGGGGGCTCTGTAAATTGCAGTGTTACACTTTATTTAGGAAAGCCATGTGTGGCACTATTAAAGGGGTTGTCCCGAGGCAGCAAGTGGGTCTATACACTTCTGTATGGCCATAATAATGCACTTTGTAATGTACATTGTGCATTAATTATGAGCCATACAGAAGTTATAAAAAGTTTTTTACTTACCTGCTCCGTTGCTAGCGTCCTCGTCTCCATGGTGCCGACTAATTTTTGGCCTCCGATGGCCAAATTAGCCGCGCTTGCGCAGTCCGGGTCTTCAGCAGTCTTCTATGGAGCCGCTCGTGCCAGAGAGCGGCTCCGTGTAGCTCCGCCCCGTCACGTGCCGATTCCAGCCAATCAGGAGGCTGGAATCGGCAGTGGACCGCACAGAAGAGCTGCGGTCCACGAAGACAGAGGATCCCGGCGGCCATCTTCAGCAGGTGAGTATGAAGACGCCGGACCGCCGGGATTCAGGTAAGCGCTGTGCGGGTGGGTTTTTTAACCCCTGCATCGGGGTTGTCTCGCGCCGAACGGGGGGGGGGGGTTTAAAAAAAAAAAAACCCGTTTCGGCGCGGGACATCTCCTTTAAGAGTTAGTTTTAACATAGGGATTGAGAATATGCAAAAGCAAAGAGCAAAAGACATCTATGTGGCAACCTTTAAAGAGACAAATTGTGTCCAAGAGAAGCTGTCATGTTGGTTTGGACTGGGTGGTGATGAAAACGACAAAACTAATTGGAGATGATGTAATGTGTAATTCACATGTTAGAATATCATTGGCTGCCATTGGCTACTTCTGATCAGTCCTGTAGTCACTGTATGGTCTGTACAGTGATTATGGGTAGTAGAATGCTTGTTTGTGAAATTACAACTCGCATCCTACTTTACCATTGTTCAGGTCATTTTTGAGCATACATATATAACTAGCAGGGGCTGACTTGACTCTACAGTGCATCCCCTTATTAATCTTGAATCTGGTGTTTTACTTATGCAATGAACTTGATTCTGATGTGGCATGTCTGTACTGAGATTGGTTCTGGTGCTGTACTTATGTTATCTGCTTCACATGGTTTGTACTGTAGCAGAATTGACTGTGGAAATTCTACAACATTTACAATGCATAACACAGACATACAGTGGGTGGACAAAAATATGGAAACACCAAAGCTGTAGTATGCTTTTTTTCATCACAACCCTACACAATGATCATCCCTCTGTCACTCAACACCCATTTCCATCCATGGTCCTGATCCAGTTTCCTGTCTGGCTCCATGCTGTTCTCCCAAATTGGATGTCCTATTAAAGCCTGCCTCCCCTGCTGCTTCCTCCCTGCGTGATTATTGAGCTCCCAGACAGTAGTCAAGCTCCACCAACTGTCTGTTCCTTCACACCGTGAACTAACACCCATTACCAACCTCTGGCCTTCCCCTGACCATACTCCCTGCCTGCTTCTTTGTACTGGAATTGATACCTATCCGTTACAGGCCTCTGGCCTTCCTCTGACTACACTATCTGCCTGCTCCTTTGTACTGAAACTGATATTTACCCATTACCAACCCCTGGCTTTACTGACCATGCCATCTGTTCACCCGGGTTACAACAAGAGGCTCCAAACCCGCACAAGATACTTACAGATATAGTTAAACTTTACTGGTAGTATTGTGAAATATTATTTATAATTCCATGTAACTTAAGCCATGCATTTCCTATGGTGTTTCTATATTTTTGTCCACCTCCTGTACCTGTGTACTCCTTGATACTTGCAGGCAGGGAACATTGCATGTCCAATTCTAGTTTGTGATATAGACCACAACAGCACATGCTGCAATTTTCCTCACACAGACCATTGATCCGTGTGAAAAAAATTTCCATCTCAGTAGCCTAATTGTCTGTAATGAGCCTGTGTGCTGTCTATAAAATACACGGATATGGACAAGAAATATACATGTATGAATGGGTGCTGAGGCTGTGTTCACACATAGTGGATTTTGTAAAGCAGGAATATCTGCAGCAAATCCACACCAAAAATCTATCAATATTTGTACCTTTTAGATTTCACCCCTCTTTTTCCAGGTCCGCACCAAAATACATGTCAAAATCACACAAAATGATACAGATTTTGATACAGATTTGCTGTGGATTTTTCCTTCTGCAGAAAATCTACCACATGGGAATATACCCAAAAGGAAGGGCCTCTACTCATTGGCCAGTGTTTTGCCCTATGCAAAAAATATACCATCCAACCACTGTGCGGTGCTGCAACCAGTTGACATCTCAACACGGTTTTATCTAGCGTGTTTTAGTATAATAGGTAAGGGGCACGCCATAAAAACTTTTTGCACAGGATGTCATCTAACCTAAGCCTGTCCCTGCACAGAACAGTAGTATTTTACTCATTTATACACCATAGCACATACACTGTGCTGTACAGAGATGGTCATTGTAATCACATTAGTCCCTGGCTCCCTATTAGTGGCCTTTTGAAGTGCCAGAGGAAAGCCACAAATACATGGGGAGAATATACAAACTCCATGCAAATGTTGCCCTTGGTAGAATTTGAACTTAGGACCGCAGTGCTTCAGTCCCTTGGCTGCCCATGAAAGGAGTCAAGCCCAAAAGGTATCCTGGCTACAGTGAAGAAACACAACACTGTTAGTTTAGACAGCAGTGATTATGTGCCGCGCAGGACTTTCTATGGTTGCACCAATATCTGATTTAACAAGATAACTAACTCCTTTTGTACTTATTTTAACGTTCTGCAGAGTTCATTAAAAGAAATGTAATTGGTTGGTGCTGGACTTTAATCAATGGGAAGGCCCGGGCATTACGGTGTTCTGGCTGGTGAGGCCTCAGTAACATAGTAACATAGTATGTAAGGCTGAATGAAGACAATTGTCCATCTAGTCCAGCCTATCCTCCTGTGTTGATCCAGAGGAAGGCAAAAAACCCCAAGGGCAGAAGCCAGATAGCCCTTTTGGGGAAAAAATTCCTTCCCGAATCCCTAATGGCAATCAGACTGTTCCCTGGATCAACCCCTAAAAGTTCCTACCTGCCTGTATACCCGGATTGACAATTAACCTAAGATTTATATCCTATAATGTCCTTCCTTTCCAGAAAGACATCAAGTCCCCTTTTAAACTCCTCTATGGATTTTGCCATCACCACGTCCTCCGGCAGAGAGTTCCACAGTCTAACTGCTCTTACAGTAAAGAATCCCCTTCTATGTTGGTGATGAAACCTACTTTCCTCTAATCGTAGCGGATGTCCTCTTGTTACCGTCGCGGTCCTGGGTGTAAACAGATCATGGGAGAGATACTTGTATCGTCCCCTCATGTATCTATACATAGTTATTTGATCACCCCTTAGCCGTCTTTTTTCTAGAGTAAATAATCCCAATTTTGATGCCTCTCTGGGTATTCCAGTCCCGTCATTCCATGTATTAGTTTAGTTGCCCTTCTTTGAATCCCCTCAAGCACTGTGACATCTTTCCTGAGCACCGGTGACCAGAGTTGTACGCAGTATTCCATGTGAGGCCTGACTAGTGCCTTATATAATGGAAGGATAATGTTCTCGTCCTTCGCCCCTATACCTCTTTTAATGCACCCCAAGACTTTATTTGCCTTTGCAGCAGCTGACTGGCATTGGTTACTCCAGTTTAGTCTATTATCCACTAATACCCCCAGATCCTTTTCCATATCACTTTTTCCTAGCGGTACTCCATTAATCGAATATTGGTGACATCCGTTTCTCCTGCCCATGTGCATAGTCTTACATTTTTCAACATTGAACTTCATTTGCCATTTTCCTGCCCAAGCCCCCAGCTTATCCAGGTCCGTTTGTAGCCTTACATTGTCCTCCGTTGCATTAATTATATTGTATAATTTTGTGTCATCTGCAAATATTGATATTTTGCTGTGCAGCCCCTCTATCAGGTCATTGATAAATATGTTGAACAGAGTGGGGCCTAATACTGAACCCTGTGGCACCCCGCTAGCGACTGTGGTCCAATCAGAGTACGAACCATTTATTACCACCCTCTGCTTTCTATCATTGAGCCAATTTTTTACCCACTTACACACGTTTTCGCCCAGTCCGAGCTGCCTCATTTTGTATATTAGCCTATTATGTGGCACGGTGTCAAAGGCTTTAGAGAAGTCCAGATATATGAGATCAATAGATTTTCCCTGGTCCAGCTTAGAGCTTTCTTCATCGTAGAAACTGATCAGATTTGTCTGACATGAGCAACCCTTCATGAATCCATGCTGGTGAGGAGTTATTCCCGTGTTCTCCTTGAGGTGCTCATCGATGGCATCTCTCAGAATCCCCTCGAAAATTTTTCCCGTTACTGAAGTGAGACTTACTGGCCTGTAGTTACCAGGCTCACTTTTGCTCCCTTTTTTGTAAATTGGAACCACGTTGGCAATGCGCCAATCTAATGGTACTACACCGGTCTTGATAGTGTCTAGAAATATTAGATATAACGGCCTAGCTATCTCGTCACTTAGTTCCCTTAGTATCCTTGGGTGTAATCCATCTGGGCCCGCCGATTTATCAATTTTAGTCTTCTTTAGTCGCTTCCGCACCTCCTCCTGCGTTAGGTATGAGATATTTTATGATGGGTTCATTTTATTCCCCTGCATCTCGTGTGGCATTTCCTTTTCGTTTGTGAATACACTTGAGAAGAAACTGTTTAGTAGATTTGCTTTCCCTCCGTCATCATCAATGATCTCTCCTGCATTATTTTTCAAAGGGCCAGTGCTCTCCCTGCAAATCCTTTTGCTGTTAATGTAGTTGAAAAATAGCTTCGGGTTGTTTTTGCTCTCTTTGGCGATCAGTCTTTCTGCTTCCTCCTTGACAGTTTTGATCTTATCTTTGCATATTTTGTTTTTTTCCCTTCTTGCTTTAGTAGTTTGAACGCTTTCTTTTTTTCATTTATTGCCCCTCTTACCGTCTTGTCGAGCCACATTGGTTCCTTTTAGTTGAGTTTCTTTTATTTTTAAAGGGAATGAACTGCTCACATGAGGCGATTAGGATCCTTTTAAACTTTTCCCATTTGTCCTCTGTACCGTTATTTTTGAGGATGTTGTCCCAATGAATGTTACCGATAGTAGTTCTAAGCTCATCAGATTTTGCTTTACTAAAGTTTAGTTTCTTTGTCGCTCCCTTAGGCCTTAGTCAGACGGGCTTTTTTTCGCGCGATTTGCGGATCGCATGACGGATGCGCATCCGCAAATCGCGTGACCGGTGCCCGAAAATCGCCCGAAAATCTGCTCTTAGCCGCGTTTCATTAGAAACGGGCCGGAGCTGTCCAGTGCATTGCATTCAATGGAGCCGGCAATACAGCCCGCTCCATTCAAAGCAATGCGCTGCAGGCGAGTGTGGGATGAATTGTCAGGAAGGGCTTAAATATATAAGCCCTTCCCTGCAATTCATCCAGAAAAGTGTTAAAATAAAAAATATATATATACTTACCTGGTCCCGGCAGACGGTGTTCAGAGCGGCCGGCCTGCAGTGGGTGTGAAGGGGGTATGAGTCAGACTTGCCTCTGATTGGCTCAGCGCTGAGCCAATCAGGGGGCAGGTCTGACTCACACCCCCTTCACACCCACTGCAGGCCGGCCGCACGGAACTCCGGCTGCCGGGAGCAGGTGAGTATATATATATTTTTTATTTTAACACTTTTCTGGATGAATTGCAGGGAAGGGCTTATATATTTAAGCCCTTCCTGACAATTCATCCCGCGCACGCCGGCAGCCCATTGCTTTCAATGGAGTCGGCTGTATTGCCGGCTCCATTGAATTCAATGGGCAAATATCGTTCTTCTCTGCCACAGCTGTTACAGCTGTGGCAGAGAAGAAGGATTTGTCTTCTATATGTTCTCAATGGGGTTGGCGCTGCTGCCGCCAGCCCCATTGAGCGCATATAGAGAAGAGAACAGGAATCGCAGATCGCAGATAGGTGCGATCTGCGATTTCTGTTCTATAATTTATCGGACGAGCGCATAAAAAGCGCTCATGTGTCCGATACCATTGCAAAGCAATGGTTTTATAAAATCGCCGGACGCATGCGCATGCGCAAATCGCGGCAAAAAACGCCCGTCTGACTAAGGCCTTCTAAGGCTTCCTCTTGAGTGACAGCTGGAAACTGATTATATTGTGGTCACTGTTCCCCAAGTGCCCCTCAACCTGCACCCCCTTTATATGTTCCGGTTTGTTAGTTAGTACTAGGTCCAGAATGGCTCTCCCTCTTGTTGGTTCCTGCACAAGTTGGTTCAGGTAATTATCTTTAATTACTCTCAAGAACTTATCACCCCTGTGAGATTTGCAGGTTTCGTTCTCCCATGTTATATGTGGATAATTAAAGTCCCCCATGATAATTACTTCATTGCGGTTTGACACCTCTTCTATCTGCCTTAGTAGTAAGTTATCAGTTTCTTCTGTTGCTTTTGGTGGTCTATAGAAGACCCCCTATCAGGATTTTGTTATTTTTTCCTCCCTGTAGTTCTACCCAGAGATTCCACCTGTTCTTCTCCTACCCCTATATCTTCCTGTAGCCTCGGCTTCAAGTTCGATTTGACGTACAGACATACCCCTCCCCCTTTCTGGTTCCTTCGGTCCCTTCTGAAGAGATTGTACCCCTGCAAATTCACCGCCCAATCGCACTTATCATCCAGCCATGTTTCCGTAATTCCGACTCTATCATAATTTTCATCAGTCATTCTCGCTTCAAGCTCACCCACTTTACCAATCAGACTTCTTGCATTCGTGGTCATACAATTTATATTGTTTTTTTTGTTTTTTAAATTTGTTTTGTTGCTATTCATACTTATGGCTGATCTATCAGTTCTAACTGTGCTAACCCCACCCCCTGCTCAACCCCCATTCCCTTTGCTTGGACCTGGGTCGCTAGTTATACTTGCTACCCCACTATTTTTCATTTTACCCTCCCCCCAGTCCCTAGTTTAAACACTCCTCCAGCCTTCTAGCCATCTTATCCCCCAGCACAGCTGCACCCTCCCCATTAAGATGCAGCCCGTCCCTACGGTAGAGCCTGTAGCCGACAGCAAAGTCAGCCCAGTTCTCCAGGAACCCAAATCCCTCCTTCTTACACCAACTCCAGAGCCACTTGTTTACCTCCCTAAGATCCTGCTGCCTTTCTAGTGTGGCTTTAGGTACAGGTAGTATTTCTGAGAAAACTACACTGGAGGTCCTCGCCCTGAGCTTGGACCCTAGGTCCCTGAAATCATTTTTGAGGGCCCTCCATTGACCTCTAACTTGTTCATTGGTGCCAACGTGCACCATGACCGCTGGATCCTCACCAGCCCCTCCCAGTAATCTGTCAATTCGATCGGCGATGTGTCGAACTCGAGCGCCAGGAAGACAACACACTGTTCGACGATCCCGGTCTTTATGGCAGATTGCCCTATCTATCCCCCTTATAATTGAGTCCCCCACCACTAGAACCTGTCTAGCCTGCCCTGCACTCCCCGTCCCCGTCTCACCGGAGCAGTCATCCCCCTGGCGTTCAGAGGGCCTGTCGTGCTGCAGCGGTGCTGGCTCTGTAATGGCATCGCCCTCATCTGCCAACGTTGCAGACATGTTGGGTTGTGCCAGTTCAGGACCAGCCTCCCTGGATCTATTCCCTCTACGCCTCCTTCTATCTGTCACCCAGCTTCTTGCCTGCTCCCCCTGCTCTTCCGTAGCACCATCCGCCCCAACCTCTATCCCAGCGAGTGTCTGCTCAGTGAGCAGCAAACTCCTTTCCATGTTGTCAATGGCTCTCAGTGTTGCCAGTTGCTCATTTAAATCCAGAATTTGGGCTTCTAAATGTGTGACGTGCACGCATCTTGCGCAACAGTATGCACCCTCGATCGGCTGATCAAGGACCGCATACATTGCACAAGTAGCACACTGGATGGCATTGCCAGGCATGAGGCTTATCCTAATGGGGATCTACAATTTACTTGTGGAAGTAGTGAAGATAGACTTGTTCACACTCCGCTCACACGCTGCCGCCTCCGCTAAACCACTCACACGCTGCTGCAACCGCTCAACTGCTGCTGCAACCGCTCAACCGCTGCTGCAACCGCTCACACGCTAGAAAAAGATTGATAAGTCCTAGTCTATTTAATAGCCACACTTATAAAATGTGAATTAAATGACCACAGAAACTAGGGATTGGGAACAGTAATACTGGTCTCCAGGGACATGAGCAATAAACCACTAGACACGGAGGAATTGGGTACTAAATCAATGGGTACCAGCACTTAGGCAATAAATTAATGACCTACAGTTGCTCTACCCAAAAGACCTTACCTGGTTGCTGAGTATATAATATTAACAGTACATTCAATTAAATAAAATGTTCCCTGGTTTGGAATTGACTACAAATTCAGCATGTTGCTGCAAGCAAATAGAGAAACCACAAATCCCTATTCTCCTAACAGATTTAAGTGAATATATAAAAATATAAATCCACAATAAATCTCCTCATAGAAGTAAATAAAGCCCAAAATATGGATCTGTATTTTAGCCTACAGATTTTATGAGAACATTATGGACTTGTATGAGGATGTAGAGATGGGCACATAGATACATATGAACCAATATCTTTCCTATAGTCATCAGTTAACTCATTGGACCTCATTTATCAGAACTAATACTCTCCGTGCTGCCCTAAGCAATTAATCAGAGCTCAGTTTTCATTTATTAAAGGGGTTGTCCCGCGGCAGCAAGTGGGTCTATACACTTCTGTATGGCCATATTAATGCACTTTGTAATGTACATTGTGCATTAATTATGAGCCATACAGAAGTTATAAGAAGTTTTTCACTTACCTGCTCCGTTGCTAGCGTCCTCGTTTCCATGGAGCCCTCCTAATTTTCGGCGTCTAATGGCCAAATTAGACGCGCTTGCGCAGTCCGGGTCTTCTTCTTTTCTCAATGGGGCCGCTCGTGCAGGATGCCGGCTCCGTGTAGCTCCGCCCCGTCACGTGCCGATTCCAGCCAATCAGGAGGCTGGAATCGGCAATGGACCGCACAGAAGCCCTGCGGTCCACCGAGGGAGAAGATCCCGGCGGCCATCTTCAGCAGGTAAGTAAGAAGCCACCGGAGCGCGGGGATTCAGGTAAGCGCTGTGCGGTGTTCTTTTTTAACCCCTGCATCGGGGTTGTCTCGCGCCGAACGGGGGGGGGGGGGGGGGTTGAAAAAAAAAAAACCTGTTTCGGCGCGGGACAACCCCTTTAACCTGCTCTGGAAAATGAAAGTTGAGCTCTGATTGGTTGCTATGGTCAACAAGGACAATCTTACTGTTAGACAGTTTTGATAAATGAGACCCATTGACTTCTATGGGTCTTTTATATATGTTGTGTGAGTCATCTTCTATAGCCGGGGTGTCAAACTCATTTTCACTGAGAGCCCCATTTGCATCATGGTTGGTTTCAAAGGACCATTTGTAATTGCAAGACTGTATTTTGGCGAAAGGAGAACAGATGGACCAGAGCAAGGTTCTAATCCAACAGAGTGTTCCAACAGAGACACTTGACTCTAAACTGCCAAGTAGTCAGAGAAAAGGAATTATGTGAGTTAGCAGAACCTGATGGAAGGTTACCAAAAAATTACATAATGCAGAGCCCTTCCTCACTGGGTTAAGCAGCAGTATAACACAACATACTCTCTGATCTGTGTAGTAGTCTCACAGAATACGGACAGGATATGGTAGCGAGGACCTGGCAGGATGCACTAGCTGCCTCATGGTCTGAGCCCCAGGAAGCAGTGCTGTACTGCAGGATCGTTTCAGCAGACATGGAAGTGCATGACTAAGGCCCCAGGGGCCGCGGTACCAGCCACAGTGGTCATGTTACGTTCGTGTGGGCAAACAAACACTGGGCCCACCCGAACGTGACCAGGACACAAACAGGAACCGACTGACGACACACACTCGCCATGCATACCTGTACACATAAGCAGATGTTATAGCTAAAAAGTACGAGGTATTGGTTTGTATACACTAGGGTTAGCATGCCAGACACTCAACCACATAGAAAAGGACAGTGCACTCCTCATGTGTAGCCACCTGTACAGACATACAGAACATGACACTGTTTACACTATATACACAAAACAGAGCTATCCATACCTAATGCCTGGCCACCTGCGCAAACACTAGACTAGCCCCATGCTCACACTCTCCACAGAACAGGACTGTTCACTCCTCATGCTAGCCACCTGCACAGACATACAGAAAATGACACTGTTCACACCATATACACAAACCAGGGCTATCCACACCTAATGTCTGGCCACCTCACGAACACTGGACTAGCCCCTGTTCAAACACATAACACATGAACAGGCATGCAAAACCAACAAACCCTAGAGTGAGGGGAAACCAGCTTCCTCTTTCAGAGGGAGGATATTTAACTGCAGCCAGACCAGTGGTGATTGACTAGCAGAAGAACACCACACCCAGCCAGCTCAATCATTTCACACCTGTGGGGCTGTGCTGCTAGAGACCTATATGGTACAACAGATCCCAGCCAGCACAACCCTAACAGGTCAGATCGCATGTACCCAACATTGCAGTCTACAACCAAGATGGTGGCTGTAATCCTGGTAACCAGCAGTAGGCCACAAATGAGTCCACAGTGCACCAGAGGGTCTTCCTGGCACATCTCAAGACCCTCCCACCTAAAAGATGCTCTTCTGTGTCCCTACCTTGTAAGCCACATAAAATGATGAGGCGGGTCAGATTTGGACTTCGGGCCTTGAGTGTGACACATGTGTTCTATAGGATGCAATGGAGAAATATTATTAATACATATTTTAAACTTCCAGTCCTGGAGAAACAAAGATGATGGCACTGCTTCTCTGGCTACTTGATGCACGCTTTGCACTAGTATGCATCATTAGTCTAAGAAGCTACGCCTGTTTGATTAGCCATTGTGGTCCACATGAGCAGTGCTGGCTGGTCAGAGCAGCATGTAGTGTCATAGACTATCAATGCATATTATGTGCAGTGTGCATCAGGTAGTCAGAGAAGCGGTTCGACATCTTTGTTTCTCCAGGCCTGGAGGGTCACTTTAAGTAACTCCTATGGGAAGAATACGGATCAGATATTTTGGGGGGGATTTACTAAGCCCAGCATTTCCATCTCTGGGCTTAGAACAATTTTCCCTGTAGCACCGTGCACTAGAGATGAGCGAGCGTACTCGCTAAGGCAAACTACTTGAGCGAGTAGTGCCTTATGTGAGTACCTGCCCGCTTGCCTCTAAAGATTTGGGTGCCGGCGGGGGAGAGCGGTGAGTTGCGGGAGTGAGCAGGGATGAGTGGGGGGAGAGAGAGTGAGAGAGAGATCCCCCCCCCCGTTCCTCCCCGCCCCCCACCGGCACCCGAATCTTTAGAGACGAGCAGGCAGGTACTTGCATAAGGCACTACTCGCTCGAGTAGTTTGCCTTAGCGAGTACGCTCGCTCATCTCTATAGTGCACTTAATAATACAGGCGCATCCCCGACACCTCTGCATACCTTCAAATAAATGTATGCCAGGTTTGACCTAGTGTACATTTCTGATATAATTTAAAAAGTTTCTGGGGCAAATTATTCATAAATATGCCAGTCCAAGGTGGCCACGCTCCCCCTCAAAAGCTCTGACCACTTTTTGAAAAGGTGTCGTGGCCAGCACAGAAATAAGAAAAATCACACATTTTGTGCAAATACCAAAAGTGTTCCCCTATATGTTTTGAGTGTTCTTAATTCTTCATAATGCCATTGTATGGAGTAATTGAGTCTTCATTAGAGTAATTTTTGAGTGTTTTGCTTATCTCTCATAAGCATGTGTTTGAACAAGTTATATGCTGTCTGTGTTTCAGATGGGTTTTACAGAAGCATATGGAATGTGCAGTAGGTTAATTGTATATCTTCTTGTTCCTTATTAACAAAATGGTTTCATGATGCTAATATAAAATAATGAAAAACTATGACAGGTGTGCCATATACCATTGGCAGTTCACATGTATTCCCTTTTCTATTGGCTTATAGACAAATTTAAGAAGAAACTATTCTCAAATCCAAAATCTTGTATGCATGTCATTGGTTACACAGACAATATTTTATTTTAATTGTACAGATCTCCTCACAGAGTATCACAAAACAATGTTGTATTTTTAAGGTGGTCATCTTGCATCATTCTTCTTGTGATATGTAAGGCCAAGAGGAAAAAAAGGGAAGCCTCATTTACTGTATACTTCTCTACAATTTTCAACATACTGCAGTGCTTTAGCATTTACCAGGAATAATATACAATTCTCACTGCTATGTAGAGATGTTGTCTCAACTAGATAGCACTTGTAGGCTATATATATGCCCTATTAATGCATGAAATAATCGAGGGGGCTCCTTTGCTTGAAGCACCCTTGAATTAGCCATAGCTGAAAACCTTCTGGGATGCCCCTCAATAAGCTGTAGTGCAGAACCACCACAGAGACAACCACTCCAGTGTAATCAGTGCAACTATGTATTGCATGGCCACCCATTCACTTGAATTGCTTGGGGATGGAAATCTTCTCTGTTTGCTGCTTCCCATAACAATTATAGCTGATTACCAGGGGTTTCAGCAGCTGAACCTGAAACTATTAGTGTGATTTACTGGTAATGCCCAGTGCTCTAACGGTCCCTTTACACTTAACGATTATCACTCAAAATTCATTCAAACAAACTAATTTGAGCAATAATCGTTCAGTGTGAATGCAAAAATAATTGCTCACTTGTCGTTTGCGGTTGTTTAGTCTGACTTTTCAGTCAGCTTAAAAGACATTGTTGGCTCCCTGGCTTCTCGTAGGAAAGGAAAGGGGTGGAGCAAACCCAATAGTATTGGAGGTTTTGGTCCCAGATGTCTGGAGACCAAAAAGCCTTAGAAAATTCTGTGAAAATTGAATGAACTGTGGAGGTGCTGCCGACCAGGAGAGCTCACCAATGGTGGGCACAGCAGATGTGTGAAAAGCTATAGAGAGTAAAGACTGGTGGATAGGCGCAACTCTCCAGAAGAGATAGTGGGACGGTAGGATATATTATGCAACTTCTCTTGGAGGAATAGGGAGTCCAGGGAGCTGAGTTGTAATATCAGCAAGCTACAAAAAATTACCAATTTCAGGGGTGTAGTTATAAAGAATGCAGTCTTTGACGTTTGCCATACACCTTGGTACCTATCACATAAGTAAAGCCTAGTATTATAAAAACACATAGCAGCTGGAGGAGCCCTGTTACAGTATTTGGATTGGGACCCAGCATCTTCAAGTTCTGCCTTTGCCCTCTATAAACTTCTTTGCATGAGTATATGTAACAAAATAGAAATATTTCTAGTGCAGAAGAAAATATATGACCCTCAAAAAATATCAACATGTGCTATGTACCGTATATTTTAAATTATGTCATTGGCAGAATCCAGGGAAAATCTTTATGTGGTTGTAGAATTTCATATAAACGCTTCAACAAATTTTGTCATGTGGGACCATTGCTTTGATGTGCTACATCAAAGTGCCATGAATGAAATCTATCTTTTTGCCAATTTGCTAGTAACCCTGTAAAATCAATAGCATTATATCACACCGTCATCTCAACAAATTCATTTTATTTTGCCTGCCGTGTTAAGCACCTTAAATCCTCCTCCAAACTGGTAGTCACAGTTTTATGCAAGACTTAAAGAAATGTGACTCTTTGCTGGCTCTTTCAATCTGACAGCAATTTTCTGTGCTTAAACACAGGCACAGAGAGTATGGAAATAAGATTAGGACTGCAATATATGGCATAGAGACCCTTTGAATGTGCATGAAATTTAACATTAAAATTGAAACATACCATTTTATCTGTGGTTTTCAAGCCAAGCCGTTATTATTAGCGAAACGGGACAGACATTTCTGTGGTAACATCAATGCATTACAGCTTTTCATTACCATTTTAACAAAATGTCGAAATTTTCATGCCTATAAACATACCATTAAGGGAAATGAAATTGTAGGCTGGTGCTTTTTTTTAAACAATTATATTCTAAAAAGCAAAAGCAAATATATAATAAAAGGAAATTAACTATAAGTGCAACACACATGGAAAATTTTGAGACACAGTGTACAATGAAAGACAATGGATAAAGACAGTCTAGGAATCAATTAATATTGCCAGGGTAAGCAGCAGCCAACCATACGTTTTTTTCCACAGTAGTCCCAGTAGAGGAAATGTAGTATTACACACCGACCATATAATGTCCAATCATGTTAAACATGATCAAACCAAGTCCATCAAAACAAGAGATACTCTCTGCTCCGGGCTAATGGAAGTGTCTGGGAAAGCTTCCCTTAATGAAGCCTGTATGTTCTACTAGGGTATAGAGAAAAGGTTTGTCTCGTGCTAAACTATTACATTTTTCTGTAAGATGAAACAAAACGGATAGATATTGCAGATACAAACATGTTTTGGCACACCCTGCTGTTCTTTTTTTGTGTGTGTAATAGTGAGAAGAAGTCCCCTTTAGTGCACTAGTTGGAGCACAATGGCCGGAATCCAGACAGCGCACTTGAGCTACTGGGCATATGTGATCATTGGTACTTGATTTAATAGTGGGTCAACATCAAGACCTTCCTCTCCAAACAAACAGAAGCACCTCGCGCCCTACCCTACTCATACCTACTATCCCTCTCTCTCTGCTTCTGCTTATTGCTGTTGAGATATTTGTTTTAATCCTAAACCCCCTGAACAAACCTCCACTATCAAACCTGCATTCTGCACACACAGCCTCTGTTTTCTGTACACCACAATTACTTCAGCTCCCAACTCAATTGCCCCTCTCTCACATAATAGAAATCAAATAATCAATTGACAGCCTTGGCTCACCAATCTGATGAAAAGACGGAGGCAAACTTCTAGGATTGCAGACCGGCATTGGAAATAAAACCCTCTCCAAGAAAGACCTTATAACGTACAAACATGCAATTCTAAAAATCAAGTCTGCACTCATTTCTGATAAACAGGACAATTTGTTACTGTCATATCTTCTCATCTCAAAATCTCATATACTTTCAACTCCCTACTCTATTGCCTAGTGCCCCCTTCTACATCTCTCATCTCAACTGATGACCCTTTTCATAATTTTTAAACACAAGAAGGGACATTACTAAACATTCCCCACCAGAATATTTGCGCAAAAAATTAGCAACTTTCTTTCCTCCTGCGCCAGCCTTGACACTTTTCCAAAAGCTTGATAGGAGGGGGTGTGGGCACCTCAGGACCAACAGATTTATATATAATTTATGCCACAAACTAGTGTAAGTTATGCCAGAAATGTACGCATGGTCAGGACTAGGCATATATATCTGTGAAGGCGCATGGAGATGCCAGGGATGTGCTGAATACTTGAAAAGTCCTGCGCCCCTTTTTGTATTCAGCACACCATTAGCGGTGGAAAATCATACTACGCCCAGATCAGGAAATGCCGGAGTTTCCCCCAATATCCTCAACATTAGAGAAAGTTTCAACCTACAGTTCCCACAACCCCTCTATACACCTGCTCAGTGCTCTTCCCCAATAACCTGCCCCGGCATCATTACTGTTGAAAAGCTTGCCAACCTATACTCCTGTTGCCATTGCAGTATCCGAGGAGTGGGCCCCAGCCTAGGAGACAGCGGGGTAGAGTTTGGGCCTTGTCACAGGGCTCTACCATCTCCCACCTGGAGGGTAACCAGGGACACGTCCAAGGGGCCCGAGGGCAGGCTATTAAAAGGGGAATAACCCAACTGGTTTACTCAAGTCCTTTTGTCTTGTGATGCCACCGTCCCATTCACTGCGGTAGATCCAGATGATGTTGTAAATAAAACACTCCACTCACAGGGATAACTTTTAAAGAGCAGAGTCGGGAACGAATGGCAAATCTCATTTAGTGAACAAACTTAGTAAAACAGTCCAAAACACTTTACATCCAGCAACAATTGAAGCAGCAAATCTGTATGCTGTGTGACAGGGAGTATTAATGGGTATGCAGGAGAAACCACAGCCCTGTTATCTGTGGGTCCTGGCCCCGGCAACACTCTTCCTTCTCTCCAGCTCTCTACCGCTACACACTCACAAGTCCTGTTGCACTCTGTTAACTGGCAACTCCTCTCATTCCTTTCTCTCTTTCTCTCTCTCTCTTTAGGCTGCAGACTCCTGAGGGTAGTAGTCCTCAAGCAGCCATTAGGCCATCCTCTCGGCCTCCTCCATTCTGGGTCTCAGTCAGGCAAGGCAGAGTTTCTTCTAGAGCCTGGCAGACTTGCTCGTGCCCTTCTCCGCAAAACTCCAGACAGACTCAGCCTGACTTCTCTCACTTAACCTCCTTTCCAATTCAGAACAGACTCTCTTCCACTCACATTCTGTAAACATTAATATAAAGCATGGTCAGGTGACCACAAATCCACAACACAAAACGCTACATTTCCAGACAGAGACAGCTCATTTGTAAACATTTACCCTTTCACTCCTACAAACACCAATACACATTCAGATGAATCATACCACATTCAAAGACAATATACAAGACAATACAGACTACAATGCATTTCTGAGGAGCCCTGTTGTTCTGGGCCACTACATCATTACACTACCAATATAATCATCTTCTACCCTCACATGCTGTCTCCATCTACCTTACCTGATAGATTGCATGTCCTATTGGACAGGATCTTCTATGATCCTCTATCCCACTGTACTAATTTGTCGTTATTAAAGGTCTGTGGTATTTTTTGTCTAAAAAGACAAAAGTTTGGTACTGTGTTAGCCAGTAGAGCAAAATGTGATTATTCTCAGCAAGAGAAATCAAGTAATCTTGTAAATATGATACCTTTTAATGGCCATAAAAAAAACATGTTATAGAGAGCTTTTGAACCTACTCAAGGTTCTTCTTCAGGCTGCCTGAGGAAGAACCCTGTGTAAGTTCGAAAGCTCGCTATAACATCATTTTTTTTTGTAACCATTAAAAGGTATCATATCTCCAAAATTACTTGTTTTCTCATTTTTACGTCTGATATCCAATTTATTTGTAGAGTACCCTAGAATTAATGGCGCTTGAAAATAATAGTATAATAATAACAACGCCTTTAATGAACTTGCATGCTATTCATCCAAAAGCATTTTCCAAAAATCCTTATACTATTTTTCTCTCATTTACATCCTTTTATGCCAAAGGCAAGATTTATAAATTGGAACCATTTGATTAGTCTCTTGTGTCAACTTTATCATTCTCTGCATGCTACAGTGGAATACAAACACAAGTATATGAGAGTCCCCTCAATAAGCTCTTCTTTAATTCCATTCTAGAAATATAGTGTGTTGGTGTTTAAGTAGTTTGAGGATAAATTAGAATGATGAGCTATTCTGCTTGTCAAATTGATATATATATATATATATATATATATATATATATATATATACACATATATGTAGGGGTTATTTTGGCATTAGCCCACAGCAGTTGAAGTATGACTCAGATTTCTATATTTTCCAGTAAGAATGGGGTAGGTACAGTATTAATTGCTGTAACCCTGACTACTATGCTGCAGGATACTAGCCTGAAACAGAAGCAAATGTCAAATAGAGCAAATTATTCTATGTTACAAGAATAGTAATTTTGGTTCAGATTAACTTTGAAAAGACTACAGCAGCAGTTAGATAATTTGTGATGTTATGACGTGTTTTCTATTGCCTTAGGTAGGACTGAAAGTAAAGCTGACTGTACATTAGAGTTTGGTCCTCTATAATGACATATTTATTCACATCAGTTGCTATATGTTGAAAGTGCTATGTGACATTAAAGTAGCTGTTCAGGGTTAAAAATTAGGGATGAGCGAGTATACTCGCTAAGGCACTACTCGTTTGAGTAATGTGCCTTAGCCGAATATCTCCCTGCTCGTCCCGAAAGATTCGGGTGCCGCCGCGGGGCGGGGAGCTGCGGGGGAGAGCAGGGAGGAATGGAGGGGAGATCTCTCTCTCCCTCTCTCCCGCCCGCTCTGCCCCGCTCCCCGCCGCAACTCACCTGTCAGCTGCGGCGGCCCTCGAATCTTTATGGACGAGCGGGGAGATACTCGGCTAAGGCACATTACTCAGACAAGTAGTGCCTTAGCGAGTATACTTGCTCATCTCTATTAAAAATGTTTCTTCCTTTCGAATACAGTGCCACATTTGTCCACAGGTTGTCTGTGGTATTGCAGTTTGGCTCAATTTCTTTCATTGGAGCCAACTGCAATAGCCAACACAACTTATGGAGAGGTGTGGCGCTCCTACTGGTAAAAAGTAGTTGTGTTTTTGGGAACTTGTACAATCTGTGCAAACGTTGTGCTGATCTCATTGGCTTTAAATGGTCACTTTTGGGTGTAATTGCTACATTTTAAAAATCTGCCATAATAAGCAGTTCAGCACTAATATGTATATGCTACTAATCTGGTTGCCTCCTCAATATTGACTTGTTGCACCTACAGATGCAGCATCTCTTAA
Source organism: Eleutherodactylus coqui (assembly GCF_035609145.1). NCBI lineage: Eukaryota > Metazoa > Chordata > Amphibia > Anura > Eleutherodactylidae > Eleutherodactylus > Eleutherodactylus coqui. The sequence goes on from NC_089841.1 coordinate 148,575,061, forward strand.
ACGGAGGCTCCATTATTTGTGTAGCCTGAAAGTAATTATCTGTCAATGACTATGCAAATAATGTCCGTTAAACAAACAGATTTAGTGTACTGAACAGTCGTTTATTCTCCAGAGTGCAATCGATTTCCCACTTTCAATGTTTTACGCAGTAGGATTTATGTAAAATTACAACTGCAACTCTTACCACAGAACCCATGACAAAATGAGCTTTTAGATAATCTATTTTAAACTGAGAACACAATCCCCCATTCACATGATGAAAGGATGGCAACATCAGACCTAAGCAAAACACATCTAAAAATCTATATCTAGACAATGCAGAAAATAGTGTAGTTATTCTGCTGCTATAATTGTAACTTTTACATAGCAATACCAAATTGAAGGGTTTTATAGAAAAACACATCACATACAAACATATTATAGTAGTTGGTGGCTTTATAAAGGCATAAATAATAAAGCTTATACCAGCGTCACTCAAGTCTTTCATTCTCCCATATATACATCATGTCATGTGTAATGATAATGAAGTCTATCTATACAAAGGATCCACAAAATGCTCTTTTGTCAGCAGTGTTAGTTACTAAAGGCCAACTTACACCTACGTCAGAGCTTTCCATCTCAATTCCGTATCTCTGCTCTGTTTTTGGAGAAAAAAAATTGAATAAAACATTTTCATTTTTCTCCTCATTGATTTCAATGGTCTTTAAAAAAATGATCTTAGATTAGTTTGGAATGAACTGACCTTAGTAAAGCTGTGTTCAGGGTTCAACAAGTTGTTTTCCAGGTGATCAACTCCTCTTTCTAAGGAGAGTTTCCATTAGTTTTAGTACTACTGGTGTTAAGTGGGTTAGTCAATTTTTCTTCTGTTCTGTTATATTTCCATTGCTTTAACAGAGCAAATAGCACCGCAGAATGTGCTCTTTGTTGGGTCATAAATACAGAAACACATTGGAATGGAAAAAAAACTAAAAGCATCCCTGTTTTTTTTAAAGCCCATTGAAATCAATGAGGAAAAAAATGGAATTTCTTCCCCCATTTTTGCAGCAGAAAAATGGAGTTAAAGAGATGAAATTGAGACAAAAAGCCCTCACGCAAATGTGAACAAGCCCAAAGAGGTTCATATATTTTCTTGACTCCAAGTTTTTAAGTAAAAACTCACATGCATAAATGGAAATAGCATGATTTCTTGCAAATCTGGAAAAAATAAATCCTTATAAAAAATGTATACCAAACCCTAAAAAAAAAAGAGCTAAGCAAATAAATTAAAGGGATTATTCAGCACTCAAAGCAATTAGGGGCAGGGAATGGTGGGGAATAAGATATACTCACCTCCTTAAGTGGTCCCATTTCCAGCACAGGAGCCATGGTACCCACCATACTGATCCTGGAATAAACTGTGACGGGTGCACGTCATTCACAGACTTCAGTAATTCTTTGCACAATTACAGCTGAAAGGCACATAACTGCTGCAGTTTCTTCCGGGATTGGGAACCAGGGCACCTGCACTGGACAAGGGGCCACTTAGGGCAGTGAGTATGCCTTATTTCTTTATTTTACAACATTTTTTTTAAGTCCCAGAAAGTACTTTTGAAGACAACCTAACACAGTCCTGTTACCTGCGGGTCCTGGTCCCAGCAACACACTTCCTTTTCTTCAGCTCTCTACTGGTACACACTCAAGTCCTGTTGCACTCTGTGTTGGCTGGCAACTCCTCTCATTCTTTTCTCTCTTTCTCTCTCTTTTTAGGCTGCAGACTCCTGAAGGTAGTAGTCCCCAAGCAGTCATTAGGCCATCCTCTCGGCCTCCTTTATTCTGAGTCTCAGTCAGGCAAGACAGAGTTTCTCCTAAGGCATGGTAGACTTGCTCGTGCCCTCCTCCACAAAGCTCCAGACAGACTCAGCCTAAGCTTTCTATGTGGTATCTCGCATGACCTCCTGGTACCAAACATGGCAGCACTAAGTTTCAGACTACGAGATGTCACCAGTAGAGATGAGCGAGCATACTCGTCCGAGCTTGATGCTCGTTCGAGTATTAGGGTGCTCTAGATGCTCGTTACTCGAGATGAGCACCATGCGGTGCTCGTCTCGATTAAACGAGCACTGACCATTGAATTCAATGGAGCCGGCAATACAGCCGGCTCCATTGAAAGCAATGGGCTGCCGGCTAGCGCGGGATGAATTTTCGGGAAGGGCTTAAAAATATAAGCCCTTACCTGAAATTCATCCAGAAATGTGTAAAAAGTAAAAAAAATATATACTCACCTTGTCCCGGCAGAACGATGTTAGCCCATTGAATTCAATGGAGCTGGCAATACAGCCGTCTCCATTGAAAACAATGGGCTGCCGGCAAGCGCGGGATGAATTTTCGGGAAAGGCTTAAAAATATAAGCCCTTACCTGAAAATCATCCTAAAATGTGTAAAAAGTAAAAAAAATATATATACTCACCTAGTCCCGGCAGACGGAGTTCAGCCACGGCCAGCTGCCAGTTCTCCTGAACTGCTCTCTGTAGTATTCAGCAGCCAGGGATTTAAAATCCCCGCCTGCTGAATGAGCTGCCTCTGATTGGTCACAGCCTGACCAATCAGAGGCAGCTCTCACTCACACCCATTCATGAATTCATGAATGGGTGAGTGAAGGCTGCCTCTGATTGGCTCAGCGCAGCTCTCAGCTGAATGACAGCTGAGCTGAGCCAATCAGTGGCAGCACTCACTCACCCATTCATGAATTCATGAATGGGTGTGAGTGAGAGCTGCCTCTGATTGGTCAGGCTGTGACCAATCAGAGGCAGCTCATTCAGCAGGCAGGGATTTTAAATCCCCAGCTGCTGAATGCTACAGAGAGCAGTTCAGGAGAACTGCCAGCTGGCCGCAGCTGAACTCCATCTGCCGGGACCAGGTGAGTATATATTTTTTTTTATTTTTACACATTTCTGGATGAATTGCAGGGAAGGGCTTATATATTTAAGCCCTTCCCGAAAATTCATTGTGCGATCGCCGGCAGCCCATTGCTTTCAATGGAGACGGCTGTATTGCCGGCTCCATTGAATTCAATGGGCTAACATTGTTCTTCTCTGCCACAGCTGTAACAGCTGTGGCAGAGGAAAACGATCTTTATGCTGACAGTGCGGGGGGTGGGGGGTGTCTCACTCTTGCCACTATTGTGGCTTAACAGTGAGACCTTGGAGCCCGAAATGCAGCCCTGCATGTTGCTCCTCGCCTGCCCTATCCATTTCTGTGTTTTTTACATGACTTTGGTGATTTGCTAAGATTTTCACAAATAAAAACCTTAGCGGAGCACCAGTCATATACAAAAATGCTCGAGTCGCCCATTGACTTCAATGGGGTTCGTTACTCGAAACGAACTCTCGAGCATCACTGAAAGTTCGACTCGAGTAACGAGCACTCGAGCATTTTGGTGCTCGCTCATCTCTAGTCACCAGTTATCACAAGATTGGTAACTGTTATATTAATGCTTACCGATCTATACTGGTTTGAACACACTGTGAGATCTTGTGACAACCAGTCTAAGAGTGAGTTCATATGCAGGGGATGCCAGGACCTAGTCAACAGTGTGGAGTTGGGCAATTTGTATGTACATTAAATGGCTGCTTAAAAAAAGTTTTTATGCACATGTATTTTAAAAAGTTCTTAATAATGGGCTGTTGATTTTTCATTTTAAAAGGGAGCTGTTTCAGGTGATATGTCCTCTTTAATGCAACGCTACAGTCCATATTAAAATTTTCACTATACAGTATGCCAAATATTTTCTATACCTCGTTGCTCCTTTTCAGTGTTGCAGGCACAAATTCATCCTACTACCAGTCCCCTCTAAGTATGTAACATGACTGCAAGATTCTCAGACTATCCTAAACAGCAAAATGTTATTGTTCCCAGCAAGAGAAACCAAGTAATTCTGTTGATATTATACCTTTTTATGGCTAACAAAAATACATGATGTTATTGCGAGCTTGCGAACCTTTCAGGATCCTTCCTCAGGCATAATAAAATAGATCTGAGGAACTTGAGGCCAACGGTGTTGCCACTGAATCCTTATTACAACTCGCGAGATTCATCCTTACAATTATTTCTCCTTTGGCAAAGAGAAATACCTACAACTCACTGGAACTGCCATGAGCAGTACATTGGCACCGTAATATGCCAGCCTTTTCATGGCAAAACTGGAGAATGACTTTTTGACCTCCTGCTCCAGCAAACCATTGGCCTACTTCCACTACATTGATGACATTATAATCATCTGGACCAACACCGAGCAAGAACTAATAAAATTCCATGAGAGATTCAATGCATTCCACCAGGGGCGTAGCTAAAGGCTCATAGGCCCGGGTGGAAAAATTTATCTTGGGCCCCCCCAACTTCTTTTAACCCCTTAACACAGAGCTGTAATTTGAAGCTCCTGGGCTCCAATGCAAAACCTGTAACAGGACCCCCAACTATAATGCTTTATTCATAGTACTGGGCACCCTATATGGAGAAGAGAGGCCTTATGGGCCGCCTAACACTCACAGCAGAGGCTTGAATTTCTCAAAAGGATTCATGTGTGAATGGGAAGTATGAGATATCTATAGAAAAGATAACACTGCTGGCCTGGTTACCCCCAACACTAATTCAGGAACCATAAAACCTTCACATCTTTATCAGAGGATTTTTAAAGTATGTTTTTATTTCTCTCCTCATCCTTTTGTAGTATCATTTCAAGTGCAAATTAATCACATCCATGTCTAAACCTTGTAATAAGTATGTGTATATATATTCATGCCTCTTCGGATCTATTTCAGATCCTGAGAGGTTTGAAAGCTCGCAATAACATCATGTATTTTTGTTAGCTATTAAAAAGTATCATATCTACAAGATTACTTGGTTTCTCTTGCTAAGAACAATCACATTCAGTACTCTAGCACACTCCTTCCTGCTCCCAGATGGACGGCTCTGATGATGTCAGCATTATGTCCATCCCTTTTCTCTCTCTGCAGGTCACTTATACAAGAACAGGAGGTAGTGTGTCGCACTACACAATGGTAAAACAAAAAAAGTTTCTTTATTAGAGATGAGCGAACGTACTCGTCCGAGCTTGATACTCGTTCTAGTATTAGCGTGTTCGAGATGCTCGTTACTAGAGGCGAGCACCACGCGATGTTCGAGTTACTTTCACTTTCATTTCTGAGACGTTAGCGCGCTTTTCTGGCCAATAGAAAGACAGGGAAGGCATTAAAACTTCCCCCTGCGACGTTCAAGCCCTATACCACCCCCCTGCAGTGAGTGGCTGGCGAGATCAGGTGTCACCCGAGTATATAAATCGGCCCCTCCCGCGGCTCGCCACAGATGCATTCTGACAGAGATCAGGGAAAGTGCTGCTGGTGCCGGAGCTGCTATAGGGAGAGCGTTAGGGGTGATTTTAGGCTTCAAGAACCCCAACGGTCCTTCTTAGGGCCACATCTGACCGTGTGCAGTACTGTTGAGGCTGCTTTTAGCAGTGTTGCACAATTTTTTTTTTGTATATCGGCCGTGCAGAGCATTGCGTCCTCAGTCTGCAGTCATTGTACAGAGTATAGGGCCAGTACTGGTGAGGCAGGGAAAGAGATATTCAGGCTATATAGGCAGTGGGCTTTTTCCAAAAAATTGGGGAAAAATACTATATTTGGGCTGCCTGTGACCGTCTTCAGTTTACTGCGTGTCTGCTGGGGGTAGTAGTCCTAATTAATACGCAGCTAAGCGTTACAGCAGGCTTGCACAAAATTGTTTCCTGGATCTGCTGTCTCTGTTACATCAGTGCCGTCATCCCGCCAGAGGGAAACAGTATACATAATATTATACGCTGCCTACAGTATCTATCTGCTTGGGGTAGTAGTCCTAATTAATACGCAGCTAAGTGTTACAGCAGGCTTGCGCAAAATTGTTTCCTGGATCTGCTGTCTCTGTTACATCAGCGCCGTCATCCCGCCAGAGGGAAACAGTATACATAATATTATACGCTGCCCACAGTATCTATCTGCTGGGGGTAGTAGTCCAAATTAATACGCAGCTAAGCGTTACAGCAGGCTGGCGCAAAATTGTTTCCTGGATCTGCTGTCTCTGTTACATCAGCGCCGTCATCCCGCCAGAGGGAAACAGTATACATAATATTATACGCTGCCTACAGTTTCTATCTGCTGGGGGTAGTAGTCCTAATTAATACGCAGCTAAGCGTTACAGCAGGCTGGCGCAAAATTGTTTCCTGGATCTGCTGTCTCTGTTACATCAGCGCCGTCATCCCGCCAGAGGGAAACAGTATATATAATATTATACGCTGCCTACAGTATCTATCTGCTGGGGGTAGTAGTCCTAATTAATACGCAGCTAAGCGTTACAGCAGACTTGCGCAAAATTGTTTCCTGGATCTGCTGTCTCTGTTACATCAGCGCCGTCATCCCGCCAGAGGGAAATAGTATACATAATATTATACGCTGCCTACAGTATCTATCTGCTGGGGGTAGTAGTCCTAATTAATACGCAGCTAAGCGTTACAGCAGGCTGGCGCAAAATTGTTTCCTGGATCTGCTGTCTCTGTTACATCAGCGCCGTCATCCCGCCAGAGGGAAACAGTATACATAATATTATACGCTGCCTACAGTATCTATCTGCTGGTGGTAGTAGTCCTAATCAATACGCAGCTAAGCATTACAGCAGGCTGGCGCAAAATTGTTTCCTGGATCTGCTGTGCGTTCCGTAAAGGAAGTCAGCCTCTAACCATAGGCCAATAAGCGGCACATTTAATTACAGCGCTCTGTTTCTGCACTACTGGTAATACAGCATGCTGAGGGGTAGGGGTAGGCCTAGAGGAAGTGGACGCGGGCGAGGACGCGGAGGCCCAAGTCAGGGTGTGGGCACAGGCTGAGCTCCTGATCCAGGTGTATCGCAGCCGACTGCTGCGGGATTAGGAGAGAGGCACGTTTCTGGCGTCCCCACATTCATCTCACAATTAATGGGTCCACGCGGTAGACCTTTATTAGAAAATGAGCAGTGTGAGCAGGTCCTGTCGGGGATGGCAGAAAGTGCATCCAGCAATCTATCGACCACCCAGAATTCTGCGCCGTCCACTGCTGCAACTCTGAATCCTCTGGGTGCTGCTCCTCCTTCCTCCCAGCCTCCTCACTCCATTACAATGACACATTCTGAGCAGCAGGCAGACTCCCAGGAACTGTTCTCGGGCCCCTGCCCAGAATGGGCAGCAATGGTTCCGAATCCTCTCCCACTGGAGGAGTTTGTCGTGACCGATGCCCAACCTTTGGAAAGTTCCCGGGGTCCGGGGGATGAGGCTGGGGACTTCCGGCAACTGTCTCAAGAGCTTTCAGTGGGTGAGGAGGACGATGACGATGAGACACAGTTGTCTATCACTCAGGTAGTAGTAATTGGAGTAAGTCCTAGGGAGGAGCGCACAGAGGATTCGGAGGAAGAGCAGCAGGACGATGAGGTGACTGACCCCACCTGGTTTGCTACGCCTACTGAGGACAGCTCTTCAGAGGGGGAGGCAAGTGCAGCAGCAGGGCAGGTTGGAAGAGGCAGTGTGGTGGCCAGGGGTAGAGGCAGGGCCAGACCGAATAATCCACCAACTGTTTCCCAAAGCGCCCCCTCGCGCCATGCCACCCTGCAGAGGTCGAGGTGCTCAAAGGTCTGGCCCTTTTTTTACTGAGAGTGCAGATGACCGACGAACAGTGGTGTGCAACCTTTGTCGCGCCAAGATCAGCCGGGGAGCCACCACCATCAGCCTCACCACCACCAGCATGCGCAGACATATGATGGCCAAGCACCCCACAAGGTGGGACGAAGGCCGCTCACCACCTCCGGTTTGCACCGCTGCCTCTCCCCCTGTGCCCCAACCTGCCACTGAGATCCAACCCCCCTCTCAGGACACAGGCACTACCTTCTCCAGGCCTGCACCCACACCCTCACCTCTGCTGTGCTCGGCCCCATCCACCAATGTCTCTCAGCGCACCGTCCAGCCGTCGCTAGCGCAAGTGTTGGAGCGCAAGCGCAAGTACGCCGCCATGCACCCGCACGCTCAAGCGTTAAACATGTACATAGCCAAATTTATCAGCCTGGAGATGCTGCCGTATAGGGTTGTGGAAACGGAGGCTTTCAAAGGTATGATGGCGGCCGTGGCCCCGCGCTACTCAGTTCCCAGTCGCCACTACTTTTCCCGATGTGCCGTCTCAGCCCTGCACGACCACGTCTTCCGCAACATTGTACGCACCCTCAACAACGCGGTTACTGGCAAGGTCAACTTAACAATGGACACTTGGACAAGCACAGGCAGGCAGGGCCACTATATCTCCCTGACGGCACATTGGGTGAATTTAGTGGAGGCTGGGACAGAGTCAGAGCCTGGGACCGCTCACGTCCTACCCACCCCAGAATTGCGGGCCCCAGCTCGGTGGTGGTATCTGCGGCGGTGTATGCTTCCTCCACTAAACCACCCTCCTCCTCCTCCCCCTCCTCCTCCTCCTACGCAACCTCTGTCTCGCAATCAAGATGTGTCAGCAGCAGCACGTCGCCAGCAGTCGGTGTCGCGCGTCGTGGCAGCACAGCGGTGGGCAAGCGTCAGCAGGCCGTGCTGAAACTACTCAGCTTAGGAGAGAAGAGGCACACGGCCCACGAACTGCTGCAGGGTCTGACAGAGCAGACCGACCGCTGGCTTGCGCCGCTGAGCCTCCAACCGGGCATGGTCGTGTGTGACAACGGCCGTAACCTGGTGGCAGCTCTGCAGCTCGGCAGCCTCACGCACGTGCCATGCCTGGCCCACATCTTTAATTTGGTGGTTCAGCGCTTTCTGAAAAGCTACCCATGCTTGTCAGACCTGCTCGGAAAGGTGCGCCGACTCTGCGCACATTTCCGCAAGTCCCACAAGGACGCTGCCACCCTGCGCACCCTGCAACATCGGTTCCATCTGCCAGTGCGCCGACTGCTGTGCGACGTGCCCACACGGTGGAACTCTACGCTCCACATGTTGGCCAGGTTCTATGAGCAGCGTAGAGCTATAGTGGAATACCAACTCCAACATGGGCGGTGCAGTGGGAGTCAGCCTCCTCAATTCTTTACAGAAGAGTGGGCCTGGTTGGCAGACATCTGCCAGGTCCTTGGAAACTTTGAGGAGTCTACCCAGATGGTGAGCGGCGATGCTGCAATCATTAGCGTCACCATATGCCTCTTGAGAAGTTCCCTGCAAAGCATAAAGGCAGATGCTTTGCACTCGGAAACAGAGGCGGGGGAAGACAGTATGTCGCTGGATAGTCAGAGCACCCTCCTGTCTATATCTCAGAGCGTTGAGGAGGAGGAGCATGAGGAGGAGGGGGAAGAGACAGCTTGGCCCACTGCTGAGGGTACCCATGCTGCTTGCCTGTCATCCTTTCAGCGTGTATGGCCTGAGGAGGAGGATCCTGAAAGTGATCTTCCTAGTGAGGACAGCCATGTGTTGCATACAGGTACCCTGGCACACATGGCTGACTTCATGTTAGGATGCCTTTCTCGTGACCCTCGCGTTACACGCATTCTGGCCACTACGGATTACTGGGTGTACACACTGCTCGACCCACGGTATAAGGAGAGCCTTTCCACTCTCATACCCGAAGAGGAAAGGGGTTCGAGAGTGATGCTATACCACAGGACCCTGGCGGACAAACTGATGGTAAAATTCCCATCCGACAGCGCTAGTAGCCGAAGGCACAGTTCCGAGGGCCAGGTAGCAGGGGAGGCGCAGAGATCAGGCAGCATGTACATTACAGGCAGGGGAACACTCTCTAAGGCCTTTGACAGCTTTCTGGCTCCCCAGCAAGACTGTGTCACCGCTCCCCAGTCAAGGCTGAGTCGGCGGGAGCACTGTAAAAGGATGGTGAGGGAGTACGTAGCCGATCGCACGACCGTCCTCCGTGACGCCTCTGCCCCCTACAACTACTGGGTGTCGAAGCTGGACACGTGGCCTGAACTCGCGCTGTATGCCCTGGAGGTGCTTGCTTGTCCTGCGGCTAGCGTTTTGTCAGAGAGGGTGTTTAGTGCGGCTGGGGGAATCATCACAGATAAGCGTACCCGCCTGTCAACCGACAGTGCCGACAGGCTTACACTCATCAAGATGAACAAAGCCTGGATTTCCCCAGACTTCTTTTCTCCACCAGCGGACAGCAGCGATACCTAAACAATACGTAGGCTGCACCCGCGGATGGAAGCATTGTTCTCTATCACCATCAAAAACGTGGACCTTTTAGCTTCATCAATGTGTGTATAATATTCATCCTCCTCCTCCTGCTCCTCCTCCTGAAACCTGACGTAATCACGCCGATTGGGCAATTTTTCTTAGGCCCACAAGGCTCAGTCATATAATTTTTGTAAACAATTTTTATACGTTTCAATGCTCATTAAAGCGTTGAAACTTGCACCTGAACCAATTTTTATTTTAACTGGGCTGCCTCCAGGCCAAGTTACAAATTAAGCCACATTAACCAAAGCGATTAATGGGTTTCACCTGCCCTCTTGGTTAGGCATGGGCAATTTTTCTGTGGTACGTTAGTACTGTTGGTACACCAATTTTTTGGGGCCCTCGCCTACAGTGTAATCCAATTAATTTTTTGCCCACCTGCATTAAAGCTGACGTTACATCAGCTGTGATGGGCACTGCAATGGGATACATTTATGTACAGCCGGTGGGTTCCAGGGAGCCACCCATGCTGTCGGTCCACACGGAGTTGTAACTGCATGTATCCACTTCTAAAGAACCCCAGTCTGACTGGGGCATGCAGTGTGGGCCGAAGCCCACCTGCATTTAATCGGACGTTACCTCAGCTGTGATGGGCACTGCAATGGGATACATTTATGTACAGCCGGTGGGTTCCAGGGAGCCACCCATGCTGTCGGTCCATACGGAGTTGTAACTGCATGTGTCCACTTGTAAAGAACCCCAGTCTGACTGGGGCATGCAGTGTGGGCCGAAGCCCACCTGCATTAAACATGACATTACCTCAGCTGTGATGGGCAATGCAATGGGATATATTTATGTACAGCCGGTGGCTTCCTGGCACCCACCCATGCTGTCGGTCCACACGGAGTTGTAACTGCATGTGTCCACTTCTAAAGAACCCCAGTCTGACTGGGGCATGCAGTGTGGGCCGAAGCCCACCTGCATTTAATCGGGTGTTGCCTCAGCTGTGATGGGCAGTGCAATGGGATACATTTATGTACAGCCGGTGGGTTCCAGGGAGCCACCCATGCTGTGGGTGCACAAGGAATTCCCATTGCGGAGTTGTACCTGCCTGTGACTATTTTATAAAAAAACGCGGTCTGACTGGGGCATGCAGACACCTTGACAGAATGAATAGTGTGTGGCACATAGGTTCCCCATTGCTATGCCCACGTGTGCAGCTCCTGATGGCGGTGGCACAGGATTATATTTCTCATTGCTTCTGTACAGCATTGTGGGCTATCGCCACGCCCCCTTTAAAGAGGGTCGCTGCCTAGCCGTGCCAACCCTCTGCAGTGTGTGCCTGCGGTTCCTCCTCATGACAGACGCACTTATAAATAGACATGAGGGTGGCGTGGCATGAGGGCAGCTGAAGGCTGTGCAGGGACACTTTGGTGTGCGCTGTGGACACTGGGTCGTGCGGGGGGGGGGGGGGGGGTTGGGCAGCATGTAACCCAGGAGAAGTGGCAGTGGAGTTTCATGCAGGCAGTGATTGTGCTTTGTTGGAGGTAGTGTGGTGCTTTGCTAAGGTATGCATTGCTAATGAGGGCTTTTCAGAAGTAAAAGTTGTGTTCACACAGCATTTAGGAGCAAAATCTTCAGACTAAGGGGTGAAAACACACTGTTGTGGGCGCAACTAATGAGGGAGATTGATTCGCCTTTGCCAGCAGTTCAAACTCCACGCCAAAGTGAAGGAGTTTGAAAAGAGAGGCAGGAAGACAGTGGCTGCCTGATTTTCGCCGCATCGTGCATTCACTATGTACAGGGAGCATAGGGCATGTTATATATTTTTTTGGCTGAGAAATCCAAGCTGTGAAAACAAAACCACTGAACTCCTATTGAGATCAGTGGTTTGGTTTTGTCCCCTTATGCAGGGTGATTATCATGGCCATATCAGGGGAGAAAAACACGTCCATGTGTTTAAGCCCTAACACAGGTCAGATAGATATACTTGCTTAAAAAGGACAAAATCCAGCAACATCTCCTGTGATTCCTTTAACCCTTTCCAATCCAATGTCAGGCCTGCCCCGACATCATCATTTTCCTCCACAGCTCCAATGTCAGGAGAGGCCAAACACTGCAGTGCAGGGATGCATCTGCAGCCAATCGTCAGACACATTGGGTGCAGATGTACTCCTGCACTGGTCCTCAACGAGGACCCCCGAAGAGAAGGCAGAAAAGGTTTTTAATCCTTTCTGCCTTCTCCTTTACACAGTGCATAGCGCTCAATTAGTGCTATGTAATGCAGAGATTCTACCCGGCCATCATGTGACCGCCGGGTGGCACCTGACCTCAGCTATCACATGATCGCTGAGTCGGGAGGTTGAATGGATGTGGTGATGTGAAGGGATGACTGTGATGTGACTGCTGGCACCCTCCTGAACTCTGTCAGATCAAGAGGATGAAAGGAGAATGTATTTTTTCTCATCCATTCCCCCCAGCTCCAATTTATTTGGAGCTGGGGAGAATGGATGAGAAAAAATAAATGGATTGGAAAGGGTTAAAGGAACACTAAAGGCACCTTTACATGGGACGACAATTGGCCGAATTGGAGCGAATTCAAATGACAGTCGTCTCATGTAAACATGGCCACCAACTGGGTGACAAACAAGTTAAATTTGTTTGTTGCTTTCTTTTAGCTAACTTAAAAACTAGTCATTGATTGATGAAAATGTGCCCAGTGTAAAGGCATCGTCCTTCATGTTCGAATCTCTCAGAACTAATAATGAATGATTCTCACTCGGTGTAAAAGCTTTCCACCAACTATCATTCACACACTTCAACAACTTTGCTGGGCAACTAACTAATCAGATGATAACTGCTCATAGGATACACTAGTGGCCAAAACGGTGGAAACCTTTTGAAAAAAAAAAAGCATTTTTGATGTTTGATGGCTCATAACTCCAGTTTTTCTGTAGTAACATCATTAAATTCTATATAATTGGAAAGATAATTTAGAATGTAAAGCAAAGATTCTGAAATAAACATAGAAAAAAAACAAATATTCAAAACTTCTCAGCATGTGAGTGTTGGTGCAAATAAATCTATTTGCTACATGGTATGCTCTTGAGTACCAAATTAGTTAGAAATATATTCGGGCCTGGGAAAAAAAACTTGTAAAACCACAAACACGACCAGATGTGATCAAAAGTTATCTATCTTTTATTTAACAATCAGCAGTTTAAAGGCACACGCCTCAATTACAATAATTATAATTTATTATAACTCATTTATTCTCATTGGCTTATAAAACTAAACTTAATATGCATGAAAAGCTATTAACATCTAAATCGCTAAACCGAGTTCTTCCCAGCAAAGGGACACCGTATATGATAGACTTCTCAGAAACACATAACAATAAAATATTTAGGAACATGCATCTGCACTGAAGAACAAGTCATCTTGACATGCTGATCAGTCTGGATGCTTCATCCTTATGTCCTGAGCATGGAATGTTCTAAGCCAGGGGTGTCAAACTCATTTTTACCGAGGGCCACATCAGGCTTATGGTGACCTTCAAAGGGCTGATTGTAAGACCGCCTGCAGATGGCCAGGTCAGATCCCGCTGTGAGAATTCTCGCAGCGGGACCCAACCCGAGCCCCTGCAGGGACCAGCGCAGCACTCACCTGCTCTGTGATGTGCCGGCTGCCCCGCACAGAAATAGAGCATGTCGCGATTTGTTTTCTGTGCGAGATTTTGCGCAGACAAATCGCGGCCATCTGCCTAGGATTGCATTTTCTAATGCAATCCTATGGCAGCTTCCACGGGCGGAAATTCTGCGGGAAATCCCGCCATGGAATTTCTGCCTGTGTGCAGGGGACCTAAGACGGTATAGTAAGGGCTCGTTCACACAAGCGTTTTTGCGTACATAATATGCAGTGAATAGAAGCCATTGATTTCATTAAGTTCATTCACATGATGTATATTTTCACACAGCATGATGTATTTTGTTGCATACTACGCACCCCAATAGGCCATTGAAGTGAATGCGCCACGCAAATACGTGGTGAATGCGCAGGAAACCTGTGTATTCACTGTATATTTGCGCACCATTTCAGTGGGCCCATCTGCATTCTTTTTTACGTACGCAAATATAGAGGCATAAGCGATTTTCGATTGCGTAAATACGCAGTGTATTTGTGCGACCGAAATACAATTACACCCATGTGAATGAGCCCTAATAGTGACCCCTATAGTCGCCCCAGTAAAAATAACGATCCCCACAGTGGCCCAATTAGTAATATTAACCCCCATAGCAACATTATAATTATAAGCCCCCCCCAGTAATAAGCTCCCCCCTCAGTAATAATAATAAGCCCCCTCAGTAATAAGCCCCCACCTCAGTAATAATAATAAGCAGCCTCCCCCCCAGTAATAAGCAGCACCCCCCAGTAATAACTAGCCCCCTCAGTAATAACCAGCCCCCCCCAGTAATTAGCAGCCCCCCAGTAATAATCAGCCCCCCCAGAGTAATAAGCAGCCTCCCCCCAGTTATAAGCAGCCCCTCCCCCCAGTAATAAGCAGCACCCCCCCGGTAATAAGCATCCCCTCCCCAGTAATAACCAGCCCCCCCCCCAAGTAATCAGCTCCTCCCCCAGTAATAACCAGCCCCTCCCCCAGTAATAACCAGCCTCCCCCCAGTAATAACCAGCCTCCCTCCAGTAATAACCAGCTCCTCCCCCAATAATAAGCAGCACCCCCCCAGTAATAAGCCCCTCCCCAGTAATAACCAGCCCCTTCCCCAGTAATAAGCAGCCTCACCCCCCAGTAATAACCAGCCCCCCCCTCCCCAGTAATAACCAGCCCCCACCCCCAGTAATAAGCAGCCCCCCCAGTAATAAGCAGCACCCCCCCAGTAATAAGCAGCACCCCCCAGTAATAAGCACCACCACCAGTAATAGGTAGTCCCCTCCCAGTAATAGGCAGCCCCCACCCCATATACTTACCTTCTCCTGCCTGTCAGCATCCATCCCCCTCTGCTCGCGCTGACGTCAGGGTGTGTGCCCAGCAAGCTTCCTCCCTGAGTCCTCTCCTGCGGAACTAATGAGCAGGGGACTCGGGTAGGAGGATCCCAGCTTCACACTGACGTCAGTGTGCGCCGGGATCAGTGGCAACAGCGTGATTACCAGCGGGGAGCTGTGGCACCCCAGCTGGTAATCGCTGCAGTGGTGAGCAGCGTCGGCACGCCGCGGGCCACATAACACAAGGCAGTGGGCCGGATTCGGCCCGCGGGCCTTGTGTTTGACACATGTATTCTAAGCCATCAGGGTCCTTTCAGGAGCAAGTATGTAATATCTGTAATTCTGTGCAAAAATATGACAAGACAGAAATATACAAAATGGAAGAAGCATACAAAGATGGATACAAAATGAAGTCCTATTAATTTCACTAACATCAGTTAGTACTTGGTTAGGAAACTTTAAGGCCACTGTTACATACAGCCAGCTTTTTACAGCATTTCAAACATCGCGCTAAATGTTGTAAGACACCTCCATTGATTTCAATGGGGCTTCGCAGACTAGAATTCAATCGCCACGATTTTCGAGGGCTGTCTGTTCTATTTTTGGCGTTCAAGCGTTTTTAAGCACAGCGCATCTCCCATTGAAATCACTGTTTACAGTATTTTACCGTGTTTTTGAATGCAGCGTTCTAAACCACCGAGGGGGAATGTGAAAGTGGTGACGTCATCGGCTTTCTTTGCTGTACTAAAAACGCAGTAACAACTCAGACAAAAACTCACGCTAAACACTGCACAAAGCAGCTCTGCCCTAGTAACGCCTATGTGAGAGTGGCCTAAGTGTGGAAGACGCAGCAGGTGGTTGGGTTACACTTACAGTCCATCGTTCTCATAAAGAACTGTATCATGCCTCGTCTTTCGTTTTGCAGTATTGCAGAGGTATTGCACACTTCATGATTTGTTCCTCCACAGATTACACAAAAGTCACTGCATTAAGAGTCTCTGTCATCCGTTAACACGAAGCATCCTGCCTGCTCATGTTGAAAAGCGGGAAATATCACTGACTTCCAGTATTAACATTAAAAACTAAGCAAAGAAGATGCCAAAAACTATTGACTAGACCCATCTGTATGAAGGATGACTGACAGCGGTATGTGTGTATTCATGGCTAACAGGCAGGATAGTAACTGTGTTTTTGGCAAAGAACTGACCGAGAGCTACTGAGGATTCTTGTTTCATGAAATCCATAGACTATTATACAACGCACTATTGCTTCTTGAAGTATAGGAATGGAATCGTGTTTCTAGATACTAATGTTTGCTTCCTATGAGATTACATTTGGCAGTATTATGGGTTCTCAGTGAAAGCATTACCTAGAAGGAAAATTAATGTAAATGAAACTAAACTGTTACTTAGTGTTAATATGATTGCAATTTGCCAAAGTAATGAACAAATATGTCAGACTCCATTGCCAGTTTACAGCCTGATAGCCCAACTTTTGGGACCTGACCTTTAGAGCAGATATATTGTTTATTTGCAGAAAGAAAAAAAAGCACTTACCATATATATAAGAACGGCGTAAAAAGTGACGATTTGCTTGTAGCTCGTGGCCACATAAAACCAACCTTGACTAATGGCACTCGTCAGTAGTGCAACTAGCAGGAAAAAGAAAAGATACAGAAGGATTATGCTGGCACCAGACATGAAGGTAATTACTGAAGTGGACCCATGTGAACAGCTGGCAGGTTTCTGTAAGATGCATTATTGCTCAGTCACTGCACATCAGTTCTTATTTTGGTGTAAAGCTCTGATTTCTAACTTTTCTAACTAATAAAAACATCTAGTATGGTAGCTCAGTGGCTGATGTTGTTACTTGAAAGTGCTAAAAAGCCAGGACCCTTACTCAGACCAATGCATCAAAGGCTATGGAGGCATTTTTCAGTTAAATGCTTGTATTTTGGGTTGACAATTTTTGCAATGGCTTTTATTTGCAATTTTTACACTGTTTGTCTTCTGCAGCTTCTGCATATCAGTGTGTCTATCCACTGCAGTCTAAGGCCACTCCCACAGAGGCGTTAGTCCAAACGCTGCATTTTACTGTGTGCAGAGCAGCATTTTACTGCATTTTTGTGCAGTAACAATGCAGGGAAAGTAAGCTGATGATGTCACCACTTTTTTCCCCTCCCAGTGGTATAATAGGCAGCATTACAAACACTGTAAAACACTTTTAATCACTGTAAAACGCCTTTACAGCCTTTTTTAACGTACCTCATTCATTTCAATGAGTGATGTAGGGCGTCAAAAATGCACTACAACGCTAAAAAAAAATGGAATATTTAACGGTCAATTTAACATGCTCTAAAAACGCTATGCTAAAATGCTCATCTGAGAGGCCCATTGAAATGAATGGAGGCTTAGCGTGACGTTTTAGCGGGCATTGAAAACAAAACGTTAAACGCCGTGAAAAACGCCTGTGTGAGAGAGGCCTTAGGCCTCATGTCCACGGGCAAAATGTTATTTAAAATCCGCAGCGGATCTCCTGCATGCGGATCCGCACCCCATAGGGATGCATTGACCACCCGCGGGTAGATAAATACCCGCGGATCGTCAATAAAAGGCATTTAAAAAAAAATGCAGCATGAAAAAATCTGGACCATGCTCCATTTTCATGCGGGTCTCCCGCGGGGACGGCTCCCGCGGGCTTCTATTGAAGCCTATGGAAGCCGTCCGGATCCGCGGGACACAAAAATCATATTTTACTCACCCGCTCCGGTTCTTCTCGTCTCCGCGGCGCCATCTTCTCTCAGCCGCGGCCGGATCATTTTGCTTCGGCCCGGCGCATGCGCGGGGCACGTCACCGACGTCATCGTGCACATCCGCCGAGCCGAAGAATGAAGATCCGGCCGCGACGAGAGAAGATGACGCCGCCGCGAAGAGAAGAAACGGAGCGGATCGGAGGTAAGTTTATTCTCATTTATTTGCATTTTCAGCGCTCATGTCCGCGGGGCAGGAGGGACCCGCTGCAGATTCTACATGTAGAATCTGCAGCGGATCTGATTTTCCCCGTGGACATGAGGCCTTAGGCAATTCTCACACGTGTTCACAGAACACTGTGATTGAAATTGTGGTGTTTCACTGCAATTTTTGTTTTAACGCATTGTACAGTGTTCGACAGCACTTTATAATGCACCGATAGGTGATGAGGTGCGTTAAAAAACGAAAACTCGTGAAAATAGAGCAGACAGTGCTTGAAAATCACGGCGTTAGACACGGTGCATTCGAGCGCTGGTCTGCACAGCCCCATTAAAATAAATGGAGAATTGTACTACGATTAGCGCAGCGTTTCAAACACCACACTAATCGCAGGAAAAAGCGGACTGTGTGAGAGCAGCCTAAGTCTCCATAGGAGATCCATCAGAGAGGCTGGGTAGAGATGAGCGAACACCAAAATGTTCGGGTGTTCGTTATTCGTAACGAACTTCCCGTGATGCTCGAGGGTTCGTTTCGAACAACGAACCCCATTGAAGTCAATGGGCGACCAGAACATTTTTGTATTTCGCCGATGCTCGCTAAGGTTTTCATGTGTGAAAATCTGGGCAATTCAGGAAAGTGATGGGAATGACACAGTGACGGATAGGGCAGGCGAGGGGCTACATGGTGGGCTGCATCCTAAGTTCACAGGTCCCACTATTAAGCCACAATAGCGGCAAGAGTGGGCCCCCCCCCCCTCCCAACAACTTTTACTTCTGAAAAGCGCTCATTAGCATGGCATACCTTTGCTAAGCACCACACTACCTCCAACAAAGCACAATCACTGCCTGCATGACAATCCACTGACACTTCTCCTGGGTTACATGCTGACCAACCGCCCCCCCTCCCCCCCACAGCGCACACCAAAGTGTCCCTGGGCAGCCTTCAGCTGCCCTCATGCCACACCACGCTCATGTCTATTTAGAATTGCGTCTGCCATGACGAGGGACCGCAGGCACACACTGCAGAGGTTGGCACGGCTAGGCAGCGACCCTCTTTAAAAGTGGCGGAGCGATAGCCCACAATGCTGTACAGAAGCAATGAGAAATAGAATCCTGTGCCACCGCCATCAGGAGCTGCACACGTGGGCATAGCAATGGGGAACCTATGTGCCACACACTATTCATTCTGTCAAGGTGTCTGCATGCCCCAGTCAGACCGGGCTTTTTAATTCATAGACACAGGCAGGTACAACTCCCTATTGTGAAGTCCCTGTCGACCCACAGCATGGGTGGCTCCCTGGAACCCACCGGTGGTACACAGAAATATCCCATTGCATTGCCCAACACAGCTGAGGTAGTAATGTCGTGCTTAATGCAGGTGGGCTTCGGCCCACACTGCATGCCCCAGTCTGACTGGGGTTCTTTATAAGTGTACAGATGTAGTAAAAACTCCGTGTGCACCTACAGCATGGGTGGGTGCCAGGAAGCCACCGGCGGTACATAGAAATATCCCATTGCATTGCCCAACACAGCTGAGGTAGTAATGTTGTGCTTAACCCTTTCCAATCCAATTTGTATATGGTTTTCCTAGGGGGCTTACTCTTTTTCTGCCGTTATACAACGGCGCTATTTGCTGGCTAAAGCCAGTACTGCATGAGCTGACACGTAGGATAGGCTCCGACAGCAGAGAGGCTGGCAATATACAGTAAGAGAACCCCGACGGACGTCTACCAACAACGGAGCTGTACAGCCTTAAACCCTAATGTCTTCACAGGTCACACAGTGGACTGGAAAGGGTTAATGCAGGTGGGTTTCGGCCCACACTGCATGTCCCAGTCAGACTGGGTTTCTTTATAAGTGGAAACAGATGCATTTATAATTCCCTGTGGACCCACTGCCTGGGTGGGTGCCAGGAAGCCACCGGCGGTACATAGAAATATCCCATTGCATTGCCCAACACAGCTGAGGTAGTAATGTCGTGCTTAATGCAGGTGGGCTTCGGCCCACACTGCATGCCCCAGTCAGACTGGGGTTCTTTACAAGTGGACACATGTAGGTTAAACTCCCTGTGGACCCACTGCCTGGGTGGGTGCCAGGAAGCCACCGGCGGTACATAGAAATATCCCATTGCATTGCCCAACACAGCTGAGGTAGTAATGTTGTGCGTAATACAGGTGGGCTTCGGCCCACGCTGCATGCCCCAGTCAGACTGGGGTTCTTTAGAAGTGTACAGATGTATTAAAAACTCCGTGTGCACCTACAGCATGGGTGGCTCCCTGGAACCCACCGGCGGTACACAAAAATACTCCATTGCATTGCCCAACACAGCTGAGGTTACGTCAGCTGTAATGCAGGTGGGCTAAAAATTAATTTGATTACACTGTAGGCGAGGGCCCACAAAAATTGCTGTATCAACAGTACTAATGTACATCCCAAAAATTGGCCATGGCCAGCCAAGAGGGCAGGTGAAACACATTAATCGCTTTGGTTAATGTGGCTTAAGTGGTAACTAGGCCTGGAGGCAGCCCAGTGTAACGAAAAATTGGTTCAAGTTAAAGTTCCAATGCTTTTAAGCGCATTGAAACTTTTAAAAATTGTTCTGAAAAATTATTTGACTGAGCCTTGTGGCCCTAAGAAAAATTGCCCGTTCAGCGTGATTACGTGAGGTTTCAGGAGGAGGAGCAGGAGGAGGAGGAGGAGGAATATTAGACACAGATTGATGAAGCAGAAATGTCCCCGTTTTGGATGGTGAGAGAGAACGTAGCTTCCATCCGCGGGTGCAGCCTACGTATTGCTTACGTATCGCTGCTGTCCGCTGGTGGAGAACAGAAGTCTGGGGAAATCCAGCCTTTGTTCATCTTGATGAGTGTTAGCCTGTCGGCACTGTCGGTTGACAAGCGGCTACGCTTATCTGTGATGATTCCCCCAGCCGCACTAAACACCCTTTCCGACAAGACGCTAGCCGCAGGACAAGCAAGCACCTCCAGGGCATACAGCGCGAGTTCAGGCCACGTGTCCAGCTTCGACACCCAGTAGTTGTAGGGGGCAGAGGCGTCACCAAGGATGGTCGTGCGATCCGCTACGTACTCCCTCACCATCCTTTTACAGTGCTCCCGCCGACTCAGCCGTGACTGGGGAGCGGTGACACAGTCTTGGTGGGGAGCCATAAAGCTGGCCAGGCCCTTAAAGACTGTTGCACTGCCTGGGATGTACATGCTGCTCGATCTACGCACATCCCCTGCTACCTTGCCCTCGGTACTGCGCCTTCTGCCACTAGCGCTGTCGGCTGGGAATTTGACCATCAGCTTGTCCGCAAGGGTCCTGTGGTATAGCAACACTCTCGAACCCCTTTCCTCTTCGGGAATCAGAGTGGGCAGGTTCTCCTTATACCGTGGATCGAGCAGTGTGTACACCCAGTAATCCGTCGTAGCCAGAATGCGTGCAACGCGAGGGTCACGAGAAAGGCATCCTAACATGAAGTCAGCCATGTGTGCCAGGGTACCAGTACGCAACACATGGCTGTCCTCACTAGGAAGATCACTTTCAGGATCCTCCTCCTCCTCCTCCTCCTCCTCAGGCCATACACGCTGAAAGGATGACAGGCAATCAGCCGGTGTACCGTCAGCAGCGGCCCAAGCTGTCTCTTCCCCCTCCTCCTCATCCTCCTCATGCTCCTCCTCCTCCTCCTCCTGTACGCGCTGAGAAATAGACAGGAGGGTGCCCTGACTATCCAGCGGCATACTGTCTTCCCCCGCCCCCGTTTCCGAGCGCAAAGCAGCTGCCTTTATGGTTTGCAGGGAATTTCTCAAGATGCATAGCAGAGGAATGGTGACGCTAATGATTGTAGCATCGCCGCTCACCACCTGGGTAGACTCCTCAAAATTACCAAGGACATGGCAGATGTCTGCCAACCAGGCCCACTCTTCTGAAAGGAATTGAGGAGGCTGACTCCCACTGCGCCGCCCATGTTGGAGTTGGTATTCGACTATAGCTCTCCGTTGTTCATAGAGCCTGGCCAACATGTGGAGCGTAGAGTTCCACCGTGTGGGCACGTCGCACAGCAGTCGGTGCACTGGCAGCTTAAAGTGATGTTGCAGGGTGCGCAGGGTGGCAGCGTCCGTGTGGGACTTGCGGAAATGTGCGCAGAGCCGGCGCGCCTTTACGAGCAGGTCTGACAAGCGTGGGTAGCTTTTCAGAAAGCGCTGAACCACCAAATTAAAGACGTGGGCCAGGCATGGTACGAGCGTGAGGCTGCCGAGCTGCAGAGCCGCCACCAGGTTACGGCCGTTGTCACACACGACCATGCCCAGTTGGAGGCTCAGCGGCGCAAGCCAGCGGTCGGTCTGCTGTGTCAGACCCTGCAGCAGTTCGTGGGCCGTGTGCCTCTTATCGCCTAAGCTGAGTAGTTTCAGCACGGCCTGCTGACGCTTGCCCACCGCTGTGCTGCCACACCGCGCGACACCGACTGCTGGCGACATGCTGCTGCTAACACATCTTGATTGTGAGACAGAGGAGGAGGAGGAGGAGGAGGGTGCTTTAGTGGAGGAAGCATACACCTCCGCAGATACCAGCACCGAGCTGGGGCCCGCAATTCTGGGGGTGGGTAGGACGTGAGCGGTCCCAGGCTCTGACTCTGTCCCAGCCTCCACTAAATTCACCCAATGTGCCGTCAGGGAGATGTAGTGGCCCTGCCCGCCTGTGCTTGTCCACGTGTCCGTAGTTAAGTGGACCGTGGCAGTAACCGCGTTGGTGAGGGCGCGCACAATGTTGCGGGAGACGTGGTCGTGCAGGGCTGGGACGGCACATCGGGAAAAGTAGTGGCGACTGGGAACTGAGTAGCGCGGGGCCGCCGCCTCCATGATACTTTTGAAGGACTCCGTTTCCACAACCCTATACGGCAGCATCTCAAGGCTGATGAATTTTGCGATGCGGACGGTTAACGTTTGAGCGTGCGGGTGCGTGGCGGCGTACTTGCGCTTGCGCTCGAACACTTGCGCAAGCGACGGCTGAACGGTGCGCTGAACTACACTGCTGGATGGGGCCGAGGACAGCGGAGATGAGGGTGTGGGTGCAGGCCATGAGGCGGTAGTGCCTGTGTCCTGAGAGGGGGGTTGCATCTCAGTGGCAGGTTGGGGCACAGGGGGAGAGGCAGGGGTGCAAACCGGAGGCGGTGAACGGCCTTTGTCCCACCTTGCGGGGTGCTTGGCCATCATATGTCTGCGCATGGTGGTGGTGGTGAGGCTGTTGGTGTTGGCTCCCCGGCTGAGCTTTGCGCGACAAAGGTTGCACACCACTGTTCGTCGGTCGTCAGGCGTCTCTGTGAAAAACTGCCAGACCTTAGAGCACCTCGGCCTCCGCAGGGTGGCATGGCGCGAGGGGGCGCTTTGGGAAACACTTGGTGGATTATTCGGTCTGGCCCTGCCTCTACCCCTGGCCACTGCACTGCCTCTTGCAACCTGCCCTGCTGATGCCCTTGACTCCCCCTCTGAAGACCTGTCCTCCTGAGTAAGCGTTGCACACCAGGTGGGGTCAGTCACCTCATCGTCCTGCTGCTCTTCCTCCGAATCCTCTGTGCGCTGCTCCCTGGGACTTACTGCCCTTACTACTACCTCACTGCAAGACAACTGTGTCTGATCGTCATCGTCCTCCTCACCCACAGAAAGTTGTTGAGACAGTTGGCGGAAGTCCCCAGCCTCTTCCCCCGGACCCCGGGAACTTTCGAATGGTTGGGCATCAGTGACGATAAACTCCTCTGGTGGGAGAGGAACCGCTGCTGCCCAATCTAAGCAGGGGCCCGAGAACAGTTCCTGGGAGTGCTCCTGCTCCTGAGCAGGTGTTATTGTAGTGGAGTGAGGAGGCTGGGAGGAAGGAGGAGCAGCAGACAGAGGATTCGGATTGGCAGCAGTGGACGGCGCAGAACTGCGGGTAGACGATAGGTTGCTCGAAGCACTTTCTGCCATCCAGGACAGGACCTGCTCACACTGCTCATTTTCTAATAACTGTCTCCCGCGTGGACCCATTAATTGGGCGATGAATGTGGGGACGCCAGAAACGTGCCTCTCTCCTAATCGCGCAGCAGTCGGCTGCGACACACCTGGATCAGGAGCTTGGCCTGTGCCCACACCCTGACTTGGCCCTCTGCGTCCTCGGCCGCGTCCACGTCCTCTAGGCCTACCCCTACCCCTCAGCATGCTGTATTACCAGTGATTTGATTTCACAGGCAGGAAATAAATTGGCGCAAGACTGCAGGCCAAATATAATTTTTGCCCTTTTTGGAAAACGAAAGGCCCCACTGCCTCTAGTGAATGAATTATCTAAGTTTAATAACTGTGCTGTGTCCCTGCTTATGTGTCACAGAACGTGAGGGTAGCAGAGTTATTATAACTCTGGCAGAGCAGGTATTTTTTTTCCCAATTAAGGAAAGCAAATGGCGAAGCCAGCAGTAAAGCGTAGCTGGGTGCGTATGATTTAGCACTGTTCTTCACGCAGCTCACACGTCTCCACCGCCCGTAAGGACGGACAGAGGCTGGACAAATAGATTTGTTTTCAGTTTTTTCCCACCAAAAGGCAGCACTGCGTATATTCTATGAACATGAGAAGTTTAATAACTGTGCTGTGTCCCTGCTTATGTGTCACAGAACGTGAGGGTAGCAGAGTTATTATAACTCTGGCAGAGCAGGTATTTTTTTTCCCAATTAAGGAAAGCAAATGGCGAAGCCAGCAGTAAAGCGTAGCTGGGTGCGTATGATTTAGCACTGTTCTTCACGCAGCTCACACGTCTCCACCGCCCGTAAGGACGGACAGAGGCTGGACAAATAGATTTGTTTTCAGTTTTTTCCCACCAAAAGGCAGCACTGCGTATATTCTATGAACATGAGAAGTTTAATAACTGTGCTGTGTCCCTGCTTATGTGTCACAGAACGTGAGGGTAGCAGAGTTATTATAACTCTGGCAGAGCAGGTATTTTTTTTCCCAATTAAGGAAAGCAAATGGCGAAGCCAGCAGTAAAGCGTAGCTGGGTGCGTATGATTTAGCACTGTTCTTCACGCAGCTCACACGTCTCCACCGCCCGTAAGGACGGACAGAGGCTGGACAAATAGATTTGTTTTCAGTTTTTTCCCACCAAAAGGCAGCACTGCGTATATTCTATGAACATGAGAAGTTTAATAACTGTGCTGTGTCCCTGCTTATGTGTCACAGAACGTGAGGGTAGCAGAGTTATTATAACTCTGGCAGAGCAGGTATTTTTTTTCCCAATTAAGGAAAGCAAATGGCGAAGCCAGCAGTAAAGCGTAGCTGGGTGCGTATGATTTAGCACTGTTCTTCACGCAGCTCACACGTCTCCACCGCCCGTAAGGACGGACAGAGGCTGGACAAATAGATTTGTTTTCAGTTTTTTCCCACCAAAAGGCAGCACTGCGTATATTCTATGAACATGAGAAGTTTAATAACTGTGCTGTGTCCCTGCTTATGTGTCACAGAACGTGAGGGTAGCAGAGTTATTATAACTCTGGCAGAGCAGGTATTTTTTTTCCCAATTAAGGAAAGCAAATGGCGAAGCCAGCAGTAAAGCGTAGCTGGGTGCGTATGATTTAGCACTGTTCTTCACGCAGCTCACACGTCTCCACCGCCCGTAAGGACGGACAGAGGCTGGACAAATAGATTTGTTTTCAGTTTTTTCCCACCAAAAGGCAGCACTGCGTATATTCTATGAACATGAGAAGTTTAATAACTGTGCTGTGTCCCTGCTTATGTGTCACAGAACGTGAGGGTAGCAGAGTTATTATAACTCTGGCAGAGCAGGTATTTTTTTTCCCAATTAAGGAAAGCAAATGGCGAAGCCAGCAGTAAAGCGTAGCTGGGTGCGTATGATTTAGCACTGTTCTTCACGCAGCTCACACGTCTCCACCGCCCGTAAGGACGGACAGAGGCTGGACAAATAGATTTGTTTTCAGTTTTTTCCCACCAAAAGGCAGCACTGCGTATATTCTATGAACATGAGAAGTTTAATAACTGTGCTGTGTCCCTGCTTATGTGTCACAGAACGTGAGGGTAGCAGAGTTATTATAACTCTGGCAGAGCAGGTATTTTTTTTCCCAATTAAGGAAAGCAAATGGCGAAGCCAGCAGTAAAGCGTAGCTGGGTGCGTATGATTTAGCACTGTTCTTCACGCAGCTCACACGTCTCCACCGCCCGTAAGGACGGACAGAGGCTGGACAAATAGATTTGTTTTCAGTTTTTTCCCACCAAAAGGCAGCACTGCGTATATTCTATGAACATGAGAAGTTTAATAACTGTGCTGTGTCCCTGCTTATGTGTCACAGAACGTGAGGGTAGCAGAGTTATTATAACTCTGGCAGAGCAGGTATTTTTTTTCCCAATTAAGGAAAGCAAATGGCGAAGCCAGCAGTAAAGCGTAGCTGGGTGCGTATGATTTAGCACTGTTCTTCACGCAGCTCACACGTCTCCACCGCCCGTAAGGACGGACAGAGGCTGGACAAATAGATTTGTTTTCAGTTTTTTCCCACCAAAAGGCAGCACTGCGTATATTCTATGAATAATAACTGTGTTGTGGCCCTGCCTATACAATTCTTTCCCTGCAGTATCAATGGAGGGTGGAATGCTCTGCAGAGGCGATTTTGAGAAGCCCAAAAAAAATGCAGCACAGCTAACAGCAGCCTGGACAGTACTGCACACGGATAAATATGGCCCTAGAAAGGACCGTTGAGGTTCTTGAAGGCTACACTCACTCCTAACACTCTCCCTGCCTATGCAGCACTTCTGTCCCTAATGCCAGGTGCAACGGTCTGCAGAGGCGATTTTGAGAAAAAAAAAAATGCCACTGCTAACAGCAGCCAACACACAGCTATCAGTGGCCCTAATAAGGACCTTTTGGGGGTCTTGAAGCCTACACTAACTACCAATTCTTTCCCTACAGCAGCTCCGGTATAAACAGCACTGTCCCTCATCTAACTCACACCGCATCTGAGGCGAGCCGCGGGAGGGGCCGACTTTTATATTAGGCGAACACCTGATCTCGCCAGCCACTCACAGCAGGGGGGTGGTATAGGGCTTAAACGTTGCAGGGGGAAGTTGTAATGCCTTCCCTGTCTTTCAATTGGCCAGAAAAGCGCGCTAACGTCTCAGGGAAGGAAGTGAAAGTAACCAGAACACCGCATGGTGTTCGTTACGAATAACGAACATCCCGAACACCCTAATATTCGCACGAATATCAAGCTCGGACGAACGCGTTCGCTCATCTCTAAGGCTGGGTGATACTTATGTCTTCTCTCCTGCACTTTAACCACAGCAAGGACATGTTGACAGGTTTCCTCTTGATACTCAGGCTGTGCTCACATTGGAAAGGCCAGAAATTCTCACAGTGCAAGCGCCAAAAATGAACACATACTGCAATTTTATGATCTCACACTATTAGTGCAAGTAATAAGTTGCTCATTTAAAGTAACCCATTGAAGATAGGGCAAGTCTAATGTTTTCTCGCCTGTACTAGAAACAAGTGAGAATTCCACTAATGAAAACAAAACTATTCCCATCCATGGTTTCATTTTGTCCCATTATGCGGCCATGATTATCACATTATCATGCTCATGTGAAGAGGCTCTAACTGTTACAAATAGAAACTAACCATTTTTTGACAGATCCTTTTACTTCAGTTCGCATCAGTTAGAGATCAGTGTTTTGGGTTTGAAAAGAAAAAAAAGACGGATCCATTAATAACATGTAAAAGACAGGAAATATGAAGTATCCTAAGGCTGCAGTGTCTATATACAGTGATACGCAGAAGCCGCAGAAGACAAACTGTGCTGAATGTTTAATTAAACTTATGGCAAAAATGACTGTCAGCACAAAATACATGCATTTAAATGAAAAAAAAAATGCCCCCAAAAAGTATCCAAAGCCTTTCATTGCTTGAACACTTTATTTTTCTGTGTTGGCGAGTTATTTTTCATGTTCTCCTGTTCCTCCTTAGAAAAACACAATATGGTTAGCTTTTTATAGAATTGTCATTTCTGTGTGGGCTAATAACTGTACATGCTGGTATGGGCAAAGCTACAAATGTGACAAGTTAATTCTAAGTAAAATTATCCTAAAACGACTTCAACAAAAGACAAACTTGGGTCTAATGTAAACCAATGCAGGAAGTATACCAGCTCTCAAATGGAAGAAAAAGACATAACAGTATGTCTGACGGTTATTCAACATAATTATTCGTACCTATGCAATAAGTGTTCTTTCCCAGCAGTCCTTACTTGTCCTGAGTCGCAATACCCTGGAGATCTTCCATAGCAGTTTTGGAAGTACAATTCAATACAGATAAATTAGAATGGCAGCAAAGAATGGTGTCACAAGGTGACAATGTGTTCTAGGGCTCATTGAAGTGGCAATGACATTGTATAAATTCTTGGAAGAAAGTTTCAAACTCTGGGTTTTCTGTAACAATAGAAGGATCAGCTTTTTCTGCTGTCGTGTATGCTAATTATGTGGTCTGGACATTCATCATCGTCACTATACTGAACAGTATTGTCACTTCTTATTCTACTTAATATGGCTTTTCTTCTTTGGCAGAAAACTGCTGTGTAAATCATCCGGCTGGAATCCTGTTAATTCAGAATACAGTTAACACTGATTAGCAGTTATGGCAATTCATTATTTAATTCGGTGAGAGGATTGGCTTAAAGAGGGGATTTATATATGTTTACATGATCTGCTACATTCTGTAGTTCTTATTGTAAGAATAGGCTCAGCAGGCTCATGGATGATATATGCTTTCTTCTGCATCAGACCTTGTTTCCCACATAGGACTTACAACTTAATGTAATTGTTCTTCACACATACATAAATCGACCATATATTCAACTGACAGGGAAAGAGCAACCTCGATGGATATGAGTATTAAATAATATGCCATCATGCTGTTTTATTGCTTGAGCAATGTCACATTGTCAGTATTGGCAGCCGCAGGGTTCGATTATTTAGAGCATGTTAGTTGATAGAGCACAACAGCTTCTATTAAATACATTGTTAGATACTGCAAACAGAATTTTGCCAGATTATATGTTATACTTACAGCACTGGAAACTACTAAGAAATATTATTCTTCGCATTGTACATTCTTATGAATAGGGTTAGAACTAGTAATTACATGGTTCCATAGAAAAATTAAAATGAGATCTCCTCTTAGCTTTGACAACGCAGAGCATTTTGAACATCTGCAGCATAAGTGACATTGTGAGAGAATGAATCATGATTGAATCCATAGTAACTCCATTTTCTTTCTAACATCCATTTACTATGATATATATATATTTATCCATTTTCTTTCTAACATCCACTTACTATGATGTTAGACTATATATCATAGTAAATGGATGTTAGAAAGAAAATGGACTTACTATAGATTCAATCATGATTCATTCTCTCACAATGTCACTGAGGCCTTTTTCAGATGAGCATGTTAATGTAAGCACATACGTGCACAGGAAACCGCACGTCTATTGAAACCATTGGTTTCTTATGATGTGCTCACATGACAGTGTTTTACAGGCATGCAAACGAGCACACCTGCAAAACATAGGACATACGTGCAACACATAGGTCCGTGTTGCGTGTAAATATTCCCCGCGGGGAGTCCCTTTGTCACTCAACACTGTGACAACACTGTCACAGTGTTCAGTAACAATGGCACTCCCCGCTGGGAGTAAAGAATCCCCTGCCACAGCTGTGACAGCTGTGGCAGAGGTTCGCAATGTTCTCCCATTGCTTTCAATGGGGCCGCCGCTGGTGCCGGCAGCCCCATTGAAAGCAATGGGCTGCTGGCAACCCCTGCAGTGATTTTAAGGGAAGGGCTTTAAATATAAGCCCTTCCCTGAAAATCATCCCCATCATGTGTAAAAAAATAAAAAAATATATACTCACCTCTCCGCCGCTGTCAGAGCTCAGGTGCTTCTAGCCGCTTGGTCCACTTGCACTGCTCTGAAGCTCTTTCAGCAGGCGGGGATTTTAAATCCCTGCCTGCTGAAAGGGCTGTGTCTGATTTGCTGAGCACTCAGCCATATATTAAATTAATAGTCATTCTAAAATGTAACGGACATCTTCCTAGTTTAACAGGAAAATACTCTGCACAAGCATAGACTATAAAGCCAGACACAGATCACGAGTTCTATGAGACAAAAAACTATTTTTAGACTAATGAATAGAGATGAGCGAGTATACTCAGTAAGGTGATTTACTTAAGAGAGCATCGCCTTTTTCAAGTAGTTGCTGGCTCGTCCCTGAAGATTCGGGGGAGCTGCGGGGATGAGCAGGGGGTTGTGGAGGGGATCGGGATGGGAGGGAGAGGGGGTTCTCTCTCACTCTCACCCCCGCTCCCCCCCCCCCCGCGACGCCCCCAGACCCTAACAAAGCATCCAATGGTTGAGTTGAGAGATCTAGTTGGTTAATGTGGGTGTGTATATATGTATATATATATATATATATATATATATATATATATATATATATATATATACCTATGTCTGTTATCTCCAAATGGTGAACTGGTGTGGTTTGTGTCTAGATTCTGTAATATTATCACATGAGGAACACGAGCCTTTGATATTAGAGAGATATTATTACACTGGTGAGCAGACTATATAGTCTTTCAACAGTTGTTTATTGCCCAGGAGAAATAGTAATTCCCATAGATGATGGATATTGTTCTGACTGTTGAGGAATGAGATTGAAACTGAAGATTGCTCTGCTGATAACCATAGTGTTGCCGATTGTGATTTTAGTAACTTTAAGAGTTATTGCCAGTCTGTAAAAAAAATTACCCAACCACTCATTTCCTGGAATAAGTACACTGTTAGGCCTTAGTCACACGGGCGTTTTTTCCCGCGATTTGCGGATCGCATGACGGATGCGCATCCGCAAATCGCGTGACCGGGGCCGAAAAATCACCTGAAAAAACTGCTCCTAGCCGCGTTTCATTACAAAACGGGCCGGAGCTGTCCAGCGCATTGAATTTAATGGAGTCGGCAATACAGCCGTCTCCATTGAAAGCAATGGGCTGCGGGCGATCTCACGATGAATTTTCGGGAAGGGCTTAAAAATATAAGCCCTTCCCTGAAATTCATCCAGAAATGTGTAAAAACAAAAAATATATATATACTCACCTGGTCCCAGCAGACGGAGTTCAACCGTGGCCGGACGGCAGTTCTCCTGAACTGCTCTGAGTAGTAATCAGCAGCCGGGGATTTAAAATCCCCGCCTGCTGAATGAGCTGCCTCTGATAGGTCACAGCCTCACCAATCAGAGGCAGCTCTCACTTACCCATTCATGAATTCATGAATGGGTGAGTGAGTGCTGCCTCTGATTGGCTCAGCGCAGGGACCAATCAGGAGCAGCTCCCATTCATGATCACCGGCAGCCCAGTGCTTTCAATTGAGCCGGCTGTATTGCCGGCTCCATTGAATTCAATGGGCAAACATCATTCTTCTCTGCCACAGCTGTAACAGAATGATTTGTCTACTATATGTTCTCAATGGGGTCGGCCCCATTGAGCGCATATAGAGAAGAGAACAGGAATCGTAGATAGGTGCGATCTGCGATTTCTGTTCTATAATTTATCGGACGAGTGCATAAAAAGCGCTCATGTGTCCGATACCATTGCAAAGCAATGGTTTTATAAAATCGCCGGACTCATGCGCAAATCGCGTGAAAAAACGCCCGTCTGACCGAGGCCTTATGGTGGGTTCACACGAGCGTGTTTGGGTGCGTGCATACGCACGCACAAAAACACGCTTGTATATACAACACTGCATTCCCTATGGTGTGTGCACATGTCCGTACTTTGCAGGTGCGTGCAAAGTGCGTGAGAATTGTTTTTTTTTTTTTTTTTTGCACTATTGTAAATAGCTTTTCAGGGAAGGGCTTATGAAGCCCTTCCCTGAAAAGCCATTGACAGGATGCCGGCAGCAGGATTCTCTACCGCAGCTGTCATGTGTGAGAACTGAAGAATTCCTTTTGCTGCATCTGCCACAGATGTGGCAGATGTAGCAGCAGGGAATTCTTTTAACTAGCGGGGGTGAAGGATACATCTGCCGCATGCTTTCTTCATGCCCGCGGGGGTGACAGCAGTGGCGGATAGGTACGTTTTTTAAAATTCTTTTTTGTTTTGCACGAAAATGTTTCTTTTAAGGGAAGTGCTTATATGTAAAGCCCTTCCCTGGAAAAGAATGCAGGGGACTGGCAGAGCATTGTCTTCAACGGAGCTGCCGGCGGCAGCCGCGGCTCCATTGGCAACAAGCACGCAGCTGTGTACCTAGGTGTGGACGTATGTACGCACCTAAGTACGCACCAAAACACGCTCGTTTGAACGTACCCTTAAGGGGGTTATCTCGCGAAAGCAAGTGGGTAATGCACTTCTGTATGGCCATATTAATGCACTTTGTAATATACATCGTGCATTAAATATGAGCCATACAGAAGTTATTCACTTACCTTCCCTGCGCTGGCGTCCCCATCTCCATGGCTCCGTCTAATTCCAGCGTTCTGGCTCCGCCCCCTTCTACGCGTCAGCGTGTAGCTCCGCCCCGTCACATGTGCCGATTCCAGCCTCCTGATTGGCTGGAATCGGCACCCGTGATGGGGCGGAGCTACGCGATGACGCGTAGAAGGGGGCGGAGCCAGAACGTCGCTGCTGCCGGACCGAGCCGAAGGGAAAAGACCCTTCTGCGCAAGCGCGTCTAATTGGGAGATTAGACGCTGAAATTAGACGGAGCCATGGAGACAGGGACGCCAGCGCAGGGAAGGTAAGTGAATAACTTCTGTATGGCTCATATTTAATGCACGATGTATATTACAAAGTGCATTAATATGGCCATACAGAAGTGCATAACCCCACTTGCTCTCGAGACAACCCCTTTAAGGTTACAGTGCGTAATATCTTCAAGTCTGTAGTATTGAGAAGTGTGTCAGCACAGAAATATTGATAGACTTTTCCACATTGCAACCAGACAGGACTTTGAATCTTTGTCAAAGATTGTGATATAAGTCATGGCGAGTTACAATGGTAAATCACAAGAAAATGGCAGCAAGGGCTATTCCCGGAAGACTGCAAAGCAGCTGGTTGAGGGTAAAAAAATTAAAAATGCAATGCTGGGAAATCAAGCAGTATTAAAAAAAAAAAAGATATAATGTGTGGTTTTCCTTGAATGGAAGAATGAATCATTGATAAAAGCGGTCTAAGATCAAAGGAAGTAAAGTGTTGAAAAAAGCTGGAATGACTACCAGAGGAAGTTTGGACAGTTATGCAAGTGGAAATCGGGCATGTATTGCGTTGTTGCTAGCATCGAATGAACAATAGTGGACAAACACGTTAATCCGTGATGAGCAAGACCATTCTTACCTGTGTGTCTTATTTACTATTTGCCATTTGGCTAATTTCAGTTTCCAAATATGAGTGAATATATCAAGGTTTCTGTTGTCTGTATAGGTGGTTTTAAAAAGTGGAAATGAAGGCTGGATATCAGATCATGAAAAAAAACTGGATGAGTGCATTAAAGGGCAACAGCAAGTGTATGCTGAAGGTTGCAAGGAAGATGAATTGAAAGGCTGTTTATGTACAGTAATTTGAAGTTGTCTGTACAGAATGTGTGAATTGAAAATGTGTAATGTTGAAGGACCCATGTATGTCTTATATATGAGATTTCCTTATCTTTGAGGTGTATTGTGGGAGCACTTGAGTTGAAGTGTCCTCTACTACCTGATGAGCCCAACATATCAGATCCAGGTCATGTTGATTCACGAATTTGCTAACTACACCTGAAATATAGGTCCTAGCAGATAGCCATACTCCAAGGGATGGATCCACATGATATACTGAAAAGGAGGGTCAGGAGTATGTAATGGTTTTACCATTTCCCAATAAAGACCAGTAAAAAAAAATGTATGATATGCACAACCCAAGTACATGGACCGAACAAAATATTGGATTCTACTTATTTGAATACTATTAAAGTGTGATACTAAAATGAGATAATTGTGCACTAGACAAACTTGATGTGTGCATTGCAAAAATAATCAAATTAAAAAGAAAAATTTACTTAAAGGGTATCACATTTCCAATGTGGGTAGATTTAGGATGTCAGAAATCTTCCCAGTCAACTTACTAGGGCAGACATACTTACAGTGATACAAGCAGAAATTAAACATACCCCAAACTAATATAGGGATATTGGGTCTTTAATGAACCAGCAGTAAACCATCAATTGTGCAGTTCTTATGGTTATAGATTGTAAATTCTTTCCTCTATCTGCAACAAGTTTTAGCGCAGGTACCAAAGGTGTTGTAGGCCCCGTTCTGTCATGATCCCTCATTCAGGGAGACCACCCTGCTAGCACCCTCACATGACAATCTAAATAGTTCTAAATACAGCTCCCTTCCATCCCATTAATTTGGAAAGGGGGAAGGTAGGGGCAGACCATGACATTGAATTTCAAGCACATGATTTTCTGAAATTAATGGAAGTTCAACTAGGGGTCTTGAAAATGTTGTTTTGAACTGTTGGATTTCAGCATGCTAAAGATAAACAAATTGCTAATGCAGATTTTGTTTTTTTGTACATTGTTCCGGAAATCATGAAGATGGACAAGCAGAACAGGTTATGCAGTTATAACCAACATTGGAAATTGTAGGAAAAAAGAAAAAACACTCCCTTTCTGGGACATCTTCATAGGAGGCTGGAATTGATGACGCTCGCTACAGTGTGTAGACTGGCTGAAGGCAAGACTGGGTCTACATCAACTCGAGGTACGCTTTTGGAATTGTATTCAATTTCACACTCTTGTGGAACGGTGGAAATTTTGTCGGGCCATCGGGTTCACCAATCTAGAACGCAGAAGTAGTGTCTTTGTTGTACAAGACTTTAGCTCTTCCCGCTCAGGTGACTATCATCAAAGTCAAGTTTCACATCAAGTAAGTGACTCCTGAGATTCTTGGTCACCAAAGAGTAGACGCAACAGCAAAAAAGCAGCTCAATTTCTCTTGACTGAGGTAACGGCTGTTAACCAGGTTGCACCCAAAGTGGAGGTGGATATCTCTATGTTTAAATTGCAGGAACAGGCAACAAAAGGGAGAAAAGTAAGAGTGGCAAAAGAGAGGAGTGGAAGGATTATGTCCTGTGCCTCCCCCACATTCTCCACTCCATGATGTCCCACCTGGGTCATGGGCTCACGTTAACTAGAGGCATGGCTTGTAAAATAAAATAAATAGAAATGGCAATGCCAAAACTAGGGTGAAGAAATAGTTGAATAAAGTAAATTGCATATATGGTGTATCAGAAGTCATACAAAATAATAGAGGTATACATTTTTATTAGCCCTCTACTCAGTCAGAACTGTGTATAATCATGAGACTGAGTTAAGCCCTATGAAGTTTTGTTTAGTAGGGCCCCCATAGCAGGCCTATACTTTCTCCAAGCCCCGGGGTAAAGACCTCACTTCCCATGTAAGTGCTTTATATCAGGAGATATAAAGCACTTACATGTCACTCATAAATATGTATTTTCCTTGATTCCAGATCAAGACTCAAAAGAGAAGTCACATAGTTTTGCTTTTAGGTAACTGGATTGTCCTCAAAAAAACATATCGGAAAGAAAGTTTAAAAAGGAGATTTAGTGGACCATACCAGATCCAGTTCATGACTGTCAAATTGGAAGGAAAATACAACTGAATACACGCTAGTTATCGCTCATGAACCATAAAAGGACTCTAGTCAGTTTAGCTACATGCTGCCATACACACACACAGACTCCATAATGTGTTAAAAAATGAATGGGACAATAAGTTTGTTTAACATCATGAAGTACTTGTTGTAGCATTTGATGTTGCATTAAACTGAATTGTTGAATATGTACTCATGATCCTATAGAATCCTCCTCTATGCCCTTTGGGGCTATACCCCTCACTGTGGAGATCAGGTCATGGTCTAATAAAAGTCTTGGGATTGCAATGGGTTACCTAACAAACATGTACAATGTGTTGGACAACATAACACAGCAGAAAATCAGGCCAGAACATAGGATGCCCTGAGCATTGGATGAAAGTTGTCTGGCGTCCTAAATCACACGGTAGTAGCCATGCCCACTTTGTGTTACTGAGTGATGGTCTGTCATAAATGATAAGCCTTATTTGGTGGGAATGCCCCCGCATTGCATCTTACTGGAGGAGCGTGGAGGAAATTTTACAACGCATGACACCAAATTTAACCCTTACACGAGACATAATTTTTCTTTGGAGACCTTCAGTAGCTTTCCATCCCATGAGGAACAGACTAACGGCCCTCACGATTGACGCAGTCAAGGCCCTGATACCACTATTATGGCTTCAGGAATCCCCACCCTCACTGAATCAATGGAGGGAAAAAGTGGACTCAGTATGCAACCTCGAAGAACTATCAAGCTGGGGAAGAGGAAAACATGACCAATTTATACAAATGTGGAGCCCTTGGAAAGCTCTTGCGTGGAGAGACTAGAGGAGGATTTAAAAATACAGTCTGTGCCGTGCCTTCTCAGCACACACAAATCTCCGACTACCCCCCCACGCATACCCCCAACCACTGACAGAATCTCAGCTTTTTCAAATACCAAACACAGCAGCTCACCCACCACCAATACTCCCTAACGTCTTCCCTACCCCACCTACCCCTACCCCAGACAGCCCCCGCACTACCTACCCCCCCCCCCCAATTCTACAGTTCTTAGCTCCCTATGCACCAAGGTGAACATGGAAGAGACATTGCAAGAATGGTGCAGGGACACAGTTTATTGTTGAAATGTTATTTTTAGTTACTGTTTTCTGACCGAATGGCACTTTGAAAGCTCCTGGCCTACCAGTCTAGGAATAAGATTGATCTGCAACAATGCTATGATACATAAGTCTGTACTAAGCATAAAATCTAATAAAACTTGATTTTCAAAAAAAAAAAAATGATAAGCCCTGAACACACACTCTTCAAGAGAGCTGTGGATAATGTGTTGAGGCCAAATGGTAAGCTTCATGTAGTGTCAATGGGCATGGCTAACAGGATGATTTATTTGCTCATTTATACTAAAAATATAGGATAAGCTAGTGAAAGCTACAGACTATGTAGATGATCAGATACAGTTGCAAGCAAAATTATTCAACCCCCATTATAAATTAGGTTTATTTGTAAAGCTTACAAACTTTCAGCTGCTTGTAAAAGAACAAAAAAAACCCCAAAACAATCTATGAATGGCTGCCAGTTTACCATGAATGGAGGCAGCTGGCCAGAGCGACCTACGGCGCACTCCTCCATTCATCATTGCTCCTGTGTATGCAAGTACTTGGATGAAAATTAAGTAATCAACCAGAGCTAGCATGAGTTCTTAACAAACAAGTCATGTCAGACTAATCTAATTTCCTTCTATGATAGTATCACTGACTGGGTTGATCTGGGAAATGCGGTGGATATAGTTTTTCTTGACCTTAGTAAAGCATTTGACAAAGTATCTCATACTATACTTATTGAAAAAATGACCAAATATGGGATTGACAAGGACAGGTGAATTCACAACTGGCTGAGTGATCATACTCAAAGAGTGGTCATAAATGGCTGCACATCCAAGTGGAAGTATGTATCAAGTGGGGTACCACAAGGCTCTGTCTTAGGCCCAGTGTTGTTCAACATTTTTATAAATGATCTGAAGAAGGGAATTGATAGGAAACTGATCAAATTTGCTGATGACACAAAGCTAGGAAGACTAGCTAACACTAGGGAAGAGAGTATTCAAAAAGATCTAGAAAAGCCTGCACAGTGGGCAGCAACTAACAGAATGGTATTTAACAAGGTGAAATGCAAAGTCCTACATCTGGGCAAGAAAAATGAAAAAAAGCACATACAGAATGGGAGGAATTGAGCTAAGAAGCAGCACATGTGAAAAAGACTTCCGGGCTATGTATCACTATGGGAGCTGCAGAGCACAATGCCACAAGCTGTGGCAGTGTGTTCTGCCTGCACAGACCCACACAGAGCAGTGCAGGACTTTGAAAAACAGAAGCAGGAAGATATTGCCGATCTGCTGGCCATCTCCCACTTCTGAATTCAAACTCCTGCACTGGTTTGTTTACAGGTTGCCATAGAGACCATTGGCTTGTCAGAAGCAAGCCCATTGTCTCTGTGGCAGGGAGAGCTGGTGCTTGGCTATCAGAGGACAGCCAGGCACCAGCTCTTACAGCAGAGATCAGAGAAAACCTCTGATCTCTGCTGTGTAAACCCTTTAAATGTTGCAGTCTATGTGACTGCAGCATGTAAAGGGTTGTCACCATCAGACCCCCGGAATGTGATCTGGGGGACCTGATGGGTCTCTGTGGAAGTCCCCTAAAGGGACTAAAAAAAGTTTAAAAAAAAATATTAAAAAAAATAAAAGCAAAAACACTTGTCTCCCTTTACTTTGTAAAACATTAAAAATAAAATTACACATGTGGTATCCCTGCAGAGAAGGTAGTTAGCACATTATTTAACACCTTTTTCCCCCATTTCCTTTTTCCCTCCCCCCGTTTAAAAAATCATAACTCCTTTATTTATTCATCGACGTCGTTGTATGAGGGCTTGTTTTTTGTGGGACGAGTTGTATTTTTCAATGGTGCTATTTAAAGTACCATATAACATACTGAAAAACTTTTACAAAATTCTAAGTGGAGTAAAATGAAAAAAAAAGACATTCCGTCATTTTCTATGCGTTGTGTTTCTACGGCACACAAAAATGACATGATAACTTTATTCTATGGGTCAGTATGATTACTACGATACCAAACTTGTATAGGTTTTTTTTGCTGTAGTACTTGTATTTTTTTTCAAAGACATTTAGTTTTTAAAAAATTATTTTCTGCTTCATCTTCTGCGTGCAATAACTTTATTTTTCCGTCGACGTACTAGAGCAAGGGCTCATTTTTTGCAAGTTTTACTGTAGTTTAGGTTAGTACTAATTTGGAATACATACAACTAGAGATGAGCGAACACGTTCGGCCCCGCCCCTTTTTCGCCCGAACACCGAACTTTGCGAACACCTCGGTGTTCGGGCGAAAAAGTTCGGGGGCCGCCGTGGCAGCGCGGGGGGGTGCGGCGGGGAGTGGGGGGGAGAGGGAGAGAGAGAGGGCTCCCCCCTGTTCCCCGCTACTGCCGCCCGCGCCGCCGCGCATCTCCCCGCCCCCCGGCGGCACCCGGACACTTACGCGCGAACACTGCAGTGTTCGCTAAAGCCGGTGTCCGGGTGCGGATGTGTCCGTTACGGACACGTTCGCTCATCTCTACATACAACCTTTTGAACGCTTTTTAATGCATTTTTTTCTGGGAGACAGGATAAATGAAAAAGTGCATTTGTGGCGTTCTTTATTTTTTTTTTGGACTACATTCACCATGCGGGGCAAATAATGCACTACTTTGATAGATCAGAGATTTACAGACGCGGTGATACCAAATATGTATTTTTCTTTTATGATTTAGATTTTTTATTATAGCTATGGCAAAATCAGAGTGATTTAAACTTTTATTACTTTTTTTTTTTTTTTTCAAGTGTGAAAAAGTCGTGAAAAAGAAAAAAAACTATTACAATTTGGTATTGGCATAATCATACTGGCCTGTAGAATTACTTTAATAAATTATTTATAATGCTCAGAGAATGCAGTGAAAAATAAAAATAAAAAGCATGCCAGAATTACAGATTTTGTTAATCTTGCCTCTAGAAAAAATGGAATAAAAAGCGATCAAAACTTTACATGTTCCTAAAAATTAGATAAATAAAGACTAGAGTTCATCCCGCAAAAAACAAACCCTTCTAGAGCTCTGGCAATGGAAAAATAAAATTAATACGGCTCTTGGAATGTGGCGACACAAAAGCAAACCTTTAGGAAAAAAAATGTTTTAAATGTACAAAAATAGCAAAACATAAAAAAACTGTTTAAACTTGACATCGCTGGAATCGTGTGACTCAGAAAATAATGTGACTCAGAGAATAATGTTATTACATTATTTATTCTGCACGCTGAACGCCGTAAAAATGAATTCCAAAAAACAAATGGCAGGATTTCTTTTTTTCCCCCAATCTCTCTACAAATTTTTTGACAAAAGTTATGCAATACATTATATATACCCAAAAATGATGCCATCGAAAAGTACAACTTGTCCCACAAAAAACAAGCCCTCATATGGCCGTGTCAATGGAAAAATGAAAACGTTATGGCTCTTGGAACACGACTTTAAAATTAGTTGATATTAAATGATTAGACCATTTAAAAAACCTGCCCTGGTGGGTCTGACAGGGTGGTAAGAAACCTGCCTCTCAAGGGGTTAATAATTATAGATTTTAGGTATGAATTATATTCACTAAAATATTTGGCAATTTTTATGTTATTTCTTATCTCATTATTCACCATTTTATCACTTTTATATTTCTTACCTCTTTCCATTGTATTTTTTTTCATCTAAGCATGCATATTTGTTTGGTTATGCAATCATGTATAACACAATTGATTTTTATATTTAGATTCGTGTTTATTATTGCTATTGCACTTTATCATCTATTCATATATTATTACTGACTATAAATTAGAAATTAGTATTATTTCTTTCAGCACATTTGGGGAGATTTATTAAGACTGGCATTTCAAACACTGGTCTTAATATGATCCCCACTAGTGCACGATGTGAATAATGTATGAAGAGGTGCATGTCAGGCTACAAAAGAAAACAAAAACATGGAAACATAAGAAAATAAGTACACGAGCTCCAATGGGGAAAAGAAGAGAACAGAGGGTACATAACAATACACATTTATACATACACCAAGATAGACTTCTCGTAGATTCAGGGGCAACCAGTGACCAGCCATAAAATAGTATATGAGAGTAGGACAGCTTACAAGGTAAAAACTCCTACATTTTATAGTAACAAGTGGTAAATGCATGGAACCATATACTTTGCTTATATACTTAAGTTATCCTGCAGAAAAATCCATTACGGACATGACTACATACCATGTAAGGAGATAAGGAGAGAAAAAGTCTGGTCAGATAATGCATATTGAAAACTTGTAGAAGAGATGAAGCAAACGAAATATATAAGTATATATAATAGTCTACATGGCAGGAATAAAAAAAGAAAACAAAAATGGGCTAAGAGGAAACACAGAAAGAGCTGAAGAGAGGGTCCTAAATCTACTATCACAATGATTCTATCCAACCAGGAAGATGCCCATGCAAAGTAAAGTTTATACTGGAAATACTGCAAGAAAAGCCCAGAAACCTCCTAGCACAAACACGATCACCAAGGCATAGTCTTAAAACAGAGCTAATTATATAAGGGGCTGACTCTCATTACTTGTTTGGAGAGTACAATGGATGTCCAGCAGGAGTGCCGTGGAGTGTTATACCCCAGTATATAAAGGGCTCAGGTTGCTTCATCTGTTCTGCAGGTTTCTATTGGCATATGACTGGGCTTTTACTGTAATGTAGGAAGATTTACCCTGCAAGTTGTTCTCCTACTCTAATATACTGTAATCTTTTATGAGTGGCCCCTGGTTGCCTCTGGATCGACAAATCTAGCTATACAATCTACTTTAGTGTATATATGTGTATTTTTATGTACCCTCTTCCTTTTCTCTCTTATATCCATTAGAGCTTGTGCACAGGGGTGGCTGGGCCTGGGTGCAGGGAGGCAGATACTCCCTGGCTGGGCCAGGAGGTGTTTGGGGCCATCCAGCATTCTGAGTTGTGCTGCATCTGCTTTCCTCTTCTGGCTACCTGAGCTCCTACAAGTAGCATTTTTGGGCATTTGATGGCACTATTGCTAAGTAAATATTCTTTACTTAGCCATCAAATGCCCAAAAAGTGAAACTACATAAATTTTGCCATAAAGGCACAGAGCCCTCTTCTGGTTTGGCGGCAGGTGGTACTGAAAGTCTCAACCTCAATTTCTGAGCTCCTATAGGTAGTAGGGCCACCTAAGGGTTTAGTCACCTTGGCGCCCGCGTTACTGCAGGAAGAAGATGGCTGCACTTCAGGACGGACTTCTTTCTGCAGCGCCTTTATTGCCGGTTATGTGTTCTTTCTTCGGCGCTGCGGGGAGTTGTCCATCCTGAAGTGCGGCAGTCTTCTTCCTGCAGTAAGGGCTCAGTCACACAGGCGCATCGACGCCCGTGTGACTGAGCCCTAAGTCAGAATAGGAGCTCAGAAGTTGAGGTTGAGACTTTCAGTACCACATGCCGCCAAGCCAGAGGAGGGCTCTGTGCCTTTATGGCAAGATTTATGTTGCTACATTTTTTTGAATATTTAAGGGCACAATTTTTTTCACTTAGGAAGATTAGTTTTTACTAAGTTATCACTGAGGGTACACCTGGAGTTCACTTACTACTAAGGAGGCACTTAGGGGCACAATTACTACTAAGGTTGTACTTAGGGGCACTATTATTAAGAAGAGCACACTTGGGGGCACTATTGTTACTAAGGGGGCACTTGGGAGCACAGTTACATTTAAGGCAGGACTTACTATTTGGAGAGTATTATTACTACTAAGGAAACACTTGGGGGTGCTACTAATATCAAGAGGGCACTATCTCTTTCCAAGAGTTACAACAGTGGACATTATTGCTATTGTGTGAGATCAGTATTACTGTTTGGGTTTCAAAGCATGGCACTTTTACCGCATAACACACCATTACCTTCTGCTGGACAGTATAGGGCACTATCTTTTTGGCATTTTTGTCTCCAAGGGTGCCATCTGTGTGGGACTTTTTGGGGGGCTAAGTGAAGTTATAACAATATTATTTCTGAAGCACAGTATTTGGGGGCACTGTGCCATACAGCAAGTAAAGTAATCATGCAGATAGGGCAACACGCGGCACATAACTGAGGTAGAGTTCACTTAAATCAGGAAAGGGCTAGTAGGATGCAAGAAGCACAAAGACCCAAAAATGTTTGAACAGAGTCAAGTTGCGAATGGAAGAAATCTTTATGGCAGTCTGGGCTAGATGGAAAAGATGGGAAAAGTGAATGACTCCAGAGAGGGCATGATCTGTAAGTCACAAAATATAAATGTACTTTAATCACAATATTCCGTTAATTACTGTACTTCTGTCATCCTCCTCCAGTTCAGCTATTTTCCTCTTATACCCAGGTGCCTAAAATTGCACACAATATTTTAAGTGCAGTCTGTCTAGTGATTTGTATAGAGGCAAATGTATATTCTTGTCATGAGCATCTATGGCTTTTTTGATGAATCTTATGAATTTATTTACTTTGGCGGCAGCTGCCTGGCACTGGAAGCTAAAGTAGAGTTTATTGTTCACCAAATCTTTTTTAGTGGCAGTTGTACAAAGTGTTTTACTGTTTAATACATTGCTTAGGGAAGAATCAGTCAGGAAGGAAAAGGTGAGAGTAATTGTCCGAGCGTCAACTTATTCTGCAGCGCTTTCAGGTTATTTATTTATTACCCCCACCAAGCTGGGTACTCATTTTACCAACCTCGGAAGGATGGAAGGCTGAGTCATCCTTGAGCCGGCTACCTGAACCACGCAGGGATTGAACTTACAACCTTCAGTTTATGAGCAAAAGCTTAGGACTGCATTTCTCCTGCCTTAGCACTCTGTGCCACACGGGGGTTGTCTTGTGCCTGTTACACTTTCCTTTGAAACAAAGCAATTGAAACTGGTTCACAGTCTCTTATACTTCCTAACTGGACAGATTGATATTCTTCAAGTTTAAAGGACTTGGGTTATATTGTGATACTTCAGTATTCCTTTAAGGAGGATCTGGCATGTTCTCACTTCAGTGAAGACAGTTACATAGCTTTGCAGCCATGAGCCTACTGACT
Organism: Eleutherodactylus coqui; assembly: GCF_035609145.1. NCBI lineage: Eukaryota > Metazoa > Chordata > Amphibia > Anura > Eleutherodactylidae > Eleutherodactylus > Eleutherodactylus coqui. The sequence goes on from NC_089841.1 coordinate 148,619,100, forward strand.
CCAACAATGTCTCATTTTACCCTCCGGTTCCTCTGTACAAACTTTTTAAAGTTTCATTGTGAATTTTTCTGGTGAGCAGTTCCCACTACTCACTATCAATCAAGTCTGCAATCATCCATCCACAGTGAGTAGTAGGGACCCTCGACTCGACACATTCACAGCTCTGGGAAATGCAACCAAGAAAAGTCTTTATGAGAGAACAGGAGGGAGTAGATGGATAAGAGAGACATCATTGGAGTCAACAGGGCATTATATGCAAAGCTATGCAACCGGCCCCTCTGACATAGATGGACATTGCCTTCATTCAGCCTAACATACTATGTTACTATGACATGACAAGTCTTCTTACAATTTTTTGAGCTGTATATTTTACTTACCACCAATATTAATTTTATTTTGTAGTGTTCCCTAAGGGCAGGCTCACATGCGTGTAATTTCATCACGTTTTATGCGCCAAATGGGCTCCATGAAAGTACCCTGATTTTCATTGACCCACTCACGCTAGCATTTTTTATTGCATATAACACATGTGTAAAACAGAAGGCAGAATGTTCCATTTTACTGCATATTAAGTGTGATAGAGCCTATTGTTTTCTATGGGTGTGTAATAAATGCGGTACACACACCACGACATTACGTATGTGTGGCATTTATACGCAATGTCGCTAAGCGACAGAGCACAAACTTTAAAAAAGAAAAAAGTCAGACTGCGCATGACGGCATGCGTGAGATATGTTGTCATGCGCAGTGCAAAATTGCTGCCCTACGCAGTGCTAGCCGGCTCACACAGCAGTAAAATGATCTGTTATACAGGCAGCGTTTTACACAAACGGCCCTAAGGGCTCATGTCCACGGGCAAAATATGATTTAGGATCCGCAGCGGATTACCTGCACGCGGATCCGCACCCCATAGGGATGCATTGACCACCCGCGGGTAGATAAATACCCGCGGATCGTCAATAAAATGGATTTAAAAAAAAATGGAGCATGAAAAAATCTGGACCATGCTCCATTTTCGTGCGGGTCTCCCGCGGGGACGGCTCCCGCGGGCTTCTATTGAAGCCTATGGAAGCCGTCCGGATCCGCGGGAGACCTAAAATAGGAATTTAAAGCATTTACTCACCCGCAGCGGGCCGGGAAGCTCTTCCCTTCCTCACGGCCGCATCTCCCTTGCTTCGGCTCGGCGGATGTGCCCGGCGCATGCGTGTGGCACGTCGACAACGTGCCGGCGACGTGCCGCCGGCGTCAGGAATTCATCCGCCGGCCGAAAAAGAAGATCCGGCCGTGAGGAAGAGCAGAGCTTCGCCGCCCGCTACGGATAGGTAAATTCTTATTTATTTGTATTTTCAGCGCTCACGTCCGCGGGGCAGGAGGGACCCGCTGCAGATTCTACATGTAGAATCCGTAGCGGGCCCGATTTTCCCCGTGGACATGAGGCCTAAGAGTTAGCATCTGAAGTGACTTGCACAAATTCTGAGTATAACACGAGGTACATTACTCAAACAACTTCGATAAATGAATACATTTAGTTAAACAAAATATCAGAGACCGAAAAGCAAACTTTATTTACAGCCAGTATTATAAATATATCTTACAATATTTACAATCTACAATACTTCCTATTTCATAAAGTGGATACATCCTCAATAACAGAGAACATGGCACATGAAGATGAATAACAGCAAACATAAAAACAGCAATGCGTAAAAACAACTTATGAAGCTGTATACACTTTCTTTGCAGCCTCAGTCTGGGTAAATGACAGCAATAAGACATCACTTTGAAATGATGCAACCATTATCCATATTCAGATGCAGCATTTGTTGTTTTCATTAGTATTATATACCATCATCCTCCTAGTAATCATATATTATTAGCAAGTGACTGAAATGTTAAGACAATGCATCAGAGTGTTTCAGAGATAAAAGAATATATACTATATTGAAATAACACGCGTTGCATCTGTACAGAATGTAGTCTGGGTCGAGGATCATTGGCACGGGTTAAAATAGACATAAAAATAATAAATACATATATAGTGTGAATGTTTGTGAATCTCATACTTCAAAAAGCTGTTGACAGTGATTCCAAATTAGCGGGATGTACCAGCATGAACGCCTGCTGTGTTAGCACGCTACTATGTTAATGAGTCGCACTGAGCTGCAACTCGGCGTGGTTACGCTAATTGCGTAGCATGACCGCTGTTCAAAGTGAATTCCAGCGGACGCTCTGAGCAATTAGTGTAGCGTGGCTGAAAGGCGTTGGGCGGTCTGCCCTGCAGATGTAGTGCATGGAGCCGGCTTTGTTATCATGTTTGTTCTTCATCATTTTTTATGCTAATGAAATTCCACCTGTTCTTGCTATTGTGCTCAACTTTGGCTCGTAAACTGAATTTTAAATGTTTTTATTCTGAGTATGGTTGCTTGTCTGTATATTTATTTACTATTTAATAAAGATTTTTTGTGCATGACTTTGGGGGTCACAGAGTTTTCTTAGGATGTGGATTTTCTTTGTGTGAGTAGTACTGTGATATGGTTCATTTTGCATCCTTGCGGTGCCCATCCTCAAGTCATATTTGACTATCCTTCAAGGATAGTGCTTCTACGCCTGTATGAATGTATGTACATTCCGAGGAAAGCTTCACTTTACCATTTTATCAATGAACTAAAGAGTAGCTGCTGATAGATAAAATGTGATGTAATTGAATTTAATGGTTTTTCTCAGTGAACCTGAAACTCCTGGGCAAAAAATGAAAAATCTGGGACAGCTCACTCTCCCCCCACCCACAACCATCACCATGTGCCATTCATAGTACTGGTGTCCCCTTATGTAGCCGTGGGTCCCTTAAACCTGCTCAGATACCAGCTTCGGGTGCGACTGCTACCCCTGGGCTCTGGTTTTGCTCTTCCAGTTATTGTAACCTTCTGTATGTAAAACATATGATCAACTACTGGACAAGAAATGAAAGAATTTCATGCTAATTAAATGGCATGACTTTTTGAGTGTTGTGAATAAAATGAACTATTCTTGCTCCTGACAACGATGATAAAAAAAATCACAATGTACTGTGTCTGCCAAAGGTTGCCAAGCAACAATCATTTCAGAACAGTAAAGAAATAAAATAGAACAAAGCTAAATATTATAAACAAAGAATGTCATGCAATTGAAAGCTATTATTATTGCGGAGGGGTTATTCTCACTGCATTTATATATAGTATGCTCTGAGAATGTAGGTAAAGAAAAATGAGATTAGTATGAATACAAATGTTTGACGTTTTTGAATATCTAAACCCTCATGTAAGTTGCCATATTACTGTACTGCACAACCTCTAAGCTGTTCACATCCATAATATAGCACTCATAGAAATGTATGGGGTCTTACTGTACCTTCATAAACCTTCTCTTTCACATAGTGGCATATCCTATTATTTATGTACGATTCTGTAATAGAGAGGCTTGTGATAACACAGTGCAGAAAGTTATCTTAACCCATTGAAAAGCTATTGTTCTCTTACCTTAACACAACAAAACCCATTGTAAGCCAAAGTGTAAACAAACCACCCTAAGAGCATATTGCCTTATGAGTCAAGCTAAAGAAGAATACATCTGTACGTTCTATCAAATGCCGTATTACAGCTATTATCCCCTAGGATCCCTTCTGTACCATTCAGTAGTACACAAGTTGCAGTAACCGTTTAGCACATATCAACAGGAGCTCTACTTGTTTTCGTACAGTTTCCTTCTTACCTGTGTGTATGAGCACTAGTACACACACACATACATGCATAAATGTTGAGGTTACCATTCAGTTGCAAGAAAAAGTAAGTGAACATTTTAGAATTACTGGGATTTCGACAATGATTACTAATAAAATGTAATCTGATTGTTATATTGGTCACAGCTTTAGGGCTTATTCAGACGTCCGTATATCGGCCGGCTTTTCATGCCTGGCCGATATACGCTGTCCCTCTCTGCAGGGGGAAAAGGTGGGAGCAGTGTAATGAGCTCCTGCCCCCTCCCCCCCCCTCTCTCTACCCCTCGCCACTATTTGCAATGAAAGGGTGCAGGGCGGGGGACTTAGCTTCGCCCCTGTCCCGTCCCTCCCCCTGCAAACAGTGAAAAGCTCTGGAGAGGAGGTGGAGAGAGGGTGGGGAGGGGTCAGAAGCTCATTGCACTGCGCCCAGCCCACCTCTGCCGCCTGCATTGAGGGACAGCGCGTAAACCCAGCCGATATATGGACGTCTGAATAAGCCCATAGACAGACACCATGTAACTAAACTAATAACACACAAACAGTTGTACATGTATTTTATTTGGCACATTAGGTAATAATACACAGTGCTGGGAAAAAAATAAGTGAACCACTGTGTTAAATGACAAAAGGTGTTTCAACTAAAGGGAATGTTTCATAGGAAAATTGCCTATTGTATAAATCAGGTTTTTATGTTTAAAATTTTTAAGAATTGTTGGTGACCATTTTTTACATTTTCAATTTGACGATCTGTTACAAAAAAATCCTAATATCCTGCATTCTTCACACTGACCACTACGCCTAATACTTTTACTCTTCCTGTTCCATAGAAAAAAGCTTTTCAGCAGTCATATTATCATCACAGGCTAGATTACGATAAAATGTGTCACCTTATATAGATAACACAGAATCCACCATTCACAATAAGTGGTGGACACACAGATCACCTCTACAATGACTTCTGCACAGGTCACAGAGCATGTCTAGAACACTCACCGATAGAAGTGAATGGCTACCCTCCTGTCCATTGTGTGAATGAGCCATGAGTTCTGCTGTAAAGCATATCTCTAAATGCTGTTAACTCTAGCTCAGGCAAGAAGGCTGCCATAGTTATGTACAGATAATGGAATAAAATAATCAATTAGAACATAGAAACACATTAGAAAAATGGAATAGTCTCACTATATGGTTCTAATTAGTAAAAAAAAAAGGTGATGCATTCCCTTTAACGAGATGAGATTAAAAGAGTTACTGAGACACTAATGCTGCTGGCTGGACATTCAGGGTAATGGGGAGACACAAAGAGGGTGCACTAAAACCTCATCATGCCACAGAAGGGATCCTGCCTTGTGGTGTCACAGAGAGGAGACACTAGTACCTCATGGGGCCACAGAGAGATGACATTAGTACCTCGGTGAGCCACATAGAGGGGGCACTAATACCATATGGGATCACAGAGAGGGGACACTAATACTGTGGGGCCACAGAGAGCAGACACCAATAATGTGTGGGGCGTTAAAAAGGGGACATTCTTACCATGTGGGGCAACAAAGGGGACAATTAATGTGTAGATCCAGTATCTGACTTATATAATGACTACATTATTTAGACGTATATTAGAGCTGAGCTGCTGTATCTAAAACTGCCGCATTATAGATATGCTGCCTCTAATATAATTATTTTTTTTGGATGGGAGCAATTTTAAGTTTTGCTATGGGGCCCCATAACTTCCATGTATGCTCCTGGTTCAAGCTCTGCTCTCTTTTCCATTCATCTTAATATTGTAGGAAGTAAATTTTGTTTCTTATACACTAGTTCCATTAGAAGAGACTAGAGATGAGCGAGCATACTCGTCCGAGCTTGATGCTCGTTCGAGTATTAGGGTGCTCGAGATGCGCGTTACTCGAGATGAGCACCACGCGGTACTCGTCTCGATTAAACGAGCACTGACCATTAAATTCAATGGAGCCGGCAATACAGCTGGCTCTATTGAAAGCAATGGGCTGCTGGCGATCGCGGGATGAATTTTCGGGAAGGGCTTAAAAATATAAGCCCTTACCTGAAAATCATCCTAAAATGTGTAAAAATAAAAAAATAAAAATGTCAGCATAAAGATCATTCTCCTCTGCCATAACTGTGACAGCTGTGGCAGAGAAGAACGATGTTAGCCCATTGAATTCAATGGAGCCGGCAATACAGCCGGCTCCATTGAAAGCAATGCGCTGCGGGCGATCGCAGGATGAATTGTCAGGAAGGGGTTAAATATATAAGCCCTTCCCTGCAATTCATCCTGAAATGTGTAAAAATAAAAAATATATATATATATACTCACCTTTCCGCTGCAGCCGGAGTTCAGCTGCTGCCGCCGGCAGTTCTCCTGAACTGCTTCTCTATACTATTCAGCAGCCGGGGATTTAAAATCCCCGCCTGCTGAATGAGCTGCCTCTAATTGGTCACAGCCTGACCAATCAGAGGCAGGTCTCACTCACACACCCATTCATGAATTCATGAATGGGTGTAAGTGACTGCTGCCTCTCATTGGCTCAGCGCAGGGACCAATCTGATTGGTCCCGCTGAGCCAATGAGAGGCAGCAGTCACTCACCCATTCATGAATTCATGAATGGGTGTGTGAGTGAGACCTGCCTCTGATTGGTCAGGTTGTGACCAATCAGAGGCAGCTCATTCAGCAGGCGGGGATTTTAAATCCCCGGCTGCTGAATACTATAGAGAGCAGTTCAGAGAACTGCCGCCAGCCGCCGCTGAACTCCGTCTGCCGGGACCGGGTGAGTATATATATATTTTTTTTATTTTTACACATTTGCTTATATATTTAACCCCTTCCCGACAATTCATCCCGCGATCGCCCGCAGCGCATTGCTTTCAATGGAGCCGGCTGTATTGCCGGCTCCATTGAATTCAATGGGCTAACATCATTCTTCTCTGCCACAGCTGTTACAGCTGTGGCAGAGGAGAACGATCTTTATGCTCACAGTGTGGGGGGGGGGGGCGCTCTTGCCGCTCTTGTGGCTTAATAGTGGGACCTGGGAACTTGAGATGCAGCCCAACATGTAGCCCCTCGCCTGCCCTATTCGTTTCTGTGTCGTTCCCATCACTTTTGTGAATTTCCCAGATTTTCACAAATGAAAACCTTAGCAAGCATTGGCGATATACAAAAATGCTCGAGTCGCCCATTGACTTTAATGGGGTTCGTTACTCGAAACGAACCCTCGAGCATCGCGGGAAGTTCGACTCGAGTAACGAGCACTCGAGCATTTTGGTGCTGGCTCATCTCTAGAAGAGACCCATGCCACTTCTATGGGCCCTGGCAGTGAAACTCTTTTTCAGAAACTGGCTTTTGGAGTATACAGGATAATTTAAAAGTAAATTCTTGTGAATGAATCAAATGTATAACATAACACTAAAAAAGGCCGTACTTACTAATACAAGGGTAGAACAAAACACCAGTTCCCAGCAGGATGCTGACAAGCCACAGTGAGGGAGGCCACATAGGTGGTGAATACACCTACCCCTTCACCTACCATTTACGAGTAGGGTGCTAGTAATCCAATTGCACATTGATAAGGCTTTTATAAGAGACCAGTCACTAGGTTACATGCAGTGCACCATGCTGGCTAACAGTCAGAAACTTCTATGTCCTCCCCCACAAAGTGCCGACACATTAGTCTCCTACAAAATCATAATTGACAGCATCCTGCAAAAAGGATAAACATGAGGTTAAGTGACATTTTGGGCAAAATAAGCAATCTTGAAACTTCTGTTTTCAGTGCTATGTTTGTTTTACAGGGTAATTTAATGGTATTCATATATAGGGAAAGGTGAACCCCATATACGCAACCTGTCTAATCTCATTGGATTACAACAACATCAGGAAGTGACACATCAAAAAGTAAGCGTATAGTAGTATCTGATCAATTGGAGTGTCTAATAGGTTGGTTATAGCAGGGGATAACAGATGAATATGTACCGTAGGTACTGCAGCTGTGTTAAATATAGACAAACCATTCAGCCATATATAGAATATAGCAGTTTTTTTGATCAGATACATTTCTATATAATGAACATGCCATCCATATAAAATGCACCTGAAAATACAACAAATAAGTAAACCTGTAAAAAGTGTATTCTGTTGTTTATTGGCACTGGAGTAAAGCAAGCAGACATGGCAAATGTAATTAACTATGTGATTAATGATGGCATACTACAAAATACAAGCTGAGGTGTAAGTGACTGTCTGCTAATAGCACAGATCTGCGTTTGGAAGCCCCTCGCCATATGTCACTATCTGAAATGGGAGCAGATTCTGTAGCAGCACAAAGTATACAGATGTAATAAAGTTTACTGCCAGGTTAAGAAAAATTTCTGTGCCACAGTCTATTTGCCCTTTCAATAGCTTTTCAGCAGACTGACGTTAAGGTTTGCTACATCTGTAAGCATAACGTAATACTAACAACCATATCACAGTGGATTATTGGGATTTGTATGTTATTATTAAGGGAATTTGATTTTAATGCATTTTTAATGGACACTTAAACTTGCTAGTTGTGTTCAGTAGATAAACAGCTCTCCATTGGTTGTTATGAATTCTTTATATTATGTGCTGTTTTTCCATGATCAAGCTATTTCATCTAAACTATATCAGTGATTTGCAGGTTGTAAGTTCACAGTCACAAAACGTTGCGTCAATGGATTAACGTATCACAATATCACACGTTGTCTTGGATTATGCACAAGAAGCCTATCCTTCTGTAAATGATACAGTGGGTATGATTGAAACCCAGTTGGTCGAAGTGCGCAACCCATGTATTCATAGAAACATGGATGTTGCTTAACATCTGAAGTTTTCTCTATATTCTATTAGCAATGTTTGGAGAAGTTGTTCTACACATGTCAAACAAAAAAATATAGGTCTAATATAGTTGCCAATGATATAAAATAAGAATGGGAGTGTGTTGTGCTAAGTAGAAGCAAAATAGTGTTGAGTGAACTGCACCAGTAGAAGCCCATTTTACCCGCTTCGGTTCTCTGAACACTAGTCCTGAACACTGTTTAAGAGCCATAAAAGTTCAGTATAACACACTCTTGGATTGTTATACGGGGCTTTTATGGCTCCTAAACAGTTTTATACACTTTTTAGGAGTTTTAATGAACTTTTGGTTCCAGAACTAATTCGAACCGAACTGAACTCTTTGCAAAAGTTCAGCGATCAGGTAAACTAAACTTTTCAAAAGTTTCCTCATTAGTCATTATCAAGCTCATGTAGTACAGTACAGTACGGAATATACTGTCAATCGACAATAATCTGTAGATTCTGTTAACTTCTTTACAATGGTAAATGTCGGAAAAAAGAGCATTGGATTTCAGCCAAAGAACCTATGCTCATACTTTGACTGGTGGAGGGAGAAAACGATCAACTTAATGCTATGCATGTTTATGACCCGCATTACGTACAGAGCTACTAGCTCAGCTCCAATATTGCTAAAACTTTATCTTGCTAACTATGATTTTTTTGCTGTACTTTTTATTTACACTTTGTGGATCTATAGAATGGAAATGATTAAATTAGCATGTATATCATTTTTAATATTAAAAGTAGGGTTGTATATGTAGACAGTATTAGGAAGAAAATACATTGAAGAGACAGCAGATTTTGTGATCTACCCAGCTAGATGACCATACCGAAATGAGTAAATGTGCAGTTTTCAACCAGAGACTCAAACTCAGACTGACGATAAAGAACTATTAGAATGAGACATCTATATTTGTTATTCTACAATGAGATTATATGGCTGTGTATGAGAGGTGCTATAATTGGATCAGAAGACCAATCTAATACTTAACCTATTGTTCCACTCTTTACATATTTATAAAGCTCATGACAGGTGCTAACAGCTAGTTTTCATAATTATGATAATGAATTTATTCTTCCATATTATGTAAGTGCTTTATTTTTTACCCCAAGATTGAATTCTGTTCTTCAGTAGGTTCCTCCATTTCATTTAGCTACATACTGCTTGCATATAGAGTGCAAATAGCACAAAAACTAGTGCAAATATGTCACTTATAAAGAAATGTGGCAGTGTTGAGCCAATCCATCTGCACTATGCTTACCATAAGAATATAGTAAGGGCATTCTCTTTTGTACAATAACATTTATTAGACATAGTGGGGTTATTTACTAATACTGTCTAAAAGTTAGACTGTGCAAATTTAGACTAGAGACCGTCTTAAGATTTGCCCGCTTTACCACAGTAGCTTTACCAAATGATAAATCTGTCAAATTTTAAGACTGTCCAGTTTAAGTTTAGACCACCAAATAGTTGGCTTAATTTACACCAAAAATTGTGCTAAAAGTTTGGTGCAATTTACACCAAGTCAGAAAAATTGCCAGTGTCTTAAATGTGGCAAAATGTATGTAGGACAGTTTTCTTGCACAATTTTCTCCAGAAACCTGTCATATTTTGAATAGTAAATATGGCACACTGTATATAATATTGTATAGTCTTTAAACATTTAACCAAAGGCTTCATTCACACTTGAGTGTAAATTCTAAGACCTAATATAAATTGGCAACCCATAAAATATAGTGCAGAAGCCATCTACAGCATCTCTTCCTTCTTAAAAGCACAGGAAAATGTGCTTATATTAGGGAAAGTGGCATGTCATATGTAACCTGCAAGTCCATTCTGTGTATGAAAAAATATGGATTGCGTTCAGGAAAATGTGCATGAAAAACATCAGAGGTGTGAAAGCCTTCATAAAATAAAGTTGGCTCTGTACTCTGTGCCTAATCCATATGGACAAAATTCAGAGCCAAGAGATAAAGTGTGAATGAGGCTTAAGATCAGCGTTGACCTCCAGAAAGTAATATTCAATGAATAGTAGAAAAACAGATGGCGGTATTGCATAATTCTGAGTGCAGTAATAGCCTATGTACTCAGAGAATAGGTAAAAATGTTTAAAAATATGCTATGGCCTTATGTACTTACATTTCTTGCAGTATTTTAATGCTACTATTAATACAATGGGGAATGTATATCAATGCTATTATGGCATATTTGCAATGGAAAAATGGCTTTGTGAAAAGCTGATTTATCACCTTTTTCCTACATTGTTATATGATGTAATGCCTTTTTGATAGTATGTGTCATATTTCCAAATAGTTTCATGCCAAATATAACACTTTGTATAGACATCTTCAAATCATGTACAGAACAAAAGAATTGTCTATTCTTTACTACAATGATTTTTTTTTTGTACTTTAAGAAATTGCATACTTCCAATAGTATTAGCCATACAATACATTTAATGTTAAAAATAATGCAACATTTTAAGAATTAGGGGTTAAAGATAATGGATGAAAAAGTAAAGTTGGCTCTGTACTCTGTGCCTAAACCAAATGGACAAAATTCAGAGCCAAGAGATAAAGTGTGAACAGAAGTTTCCTGGTTCCATAAGTTTCAAAACGTGATGGACGTGGTGAGGCATTGTCCCGAAACCTCAACCCCACTGAATAGTATAAGATAATGGCTAAAAAAACATCAAGTTTAAGGCACTGCTTGTAGAACCATCTGCCAGTAGATCCTAACAGCCCTATTGTGACATTGGAAAATATGTTCAAAAGTTTTTATTTCACCATATAGCAATATAGTACAGCACAACACTTTTCAAGCCACAGGGATGTACCTGATGAAGACACCAGTGAGGGTTGAAATGCATTGGACTGTAATAGTACCATATGGCTTAATAAAAATATTTGGAAATATCTTCCAGTGTCAAGACTGTGCCATTGGGATCTACTGGCAGGAAGTTCTGCAAGTAGTTCTGTAAACTGATGTTTTTTTAGCCATTATCTTATACCATGCAGTGGATTTGAGGTTCTGGGCAATTTCTCCCCACTTCCATCACAGCTTGACGCTTATGGAACCAGGAAACTGCTGTTCACAGGGAGTGATTTAGCGTTCATTGGAGTTGTGCCCAATACACTTCAACTACATCAGATGAGAGTCTTATACCACCATCTATTTCTTTTCACCGGCCTTTCAAAACTACACTTACAGCTGCACCCTTTGTTCTCTCTCTCTCAATTTTCCACTTTTTTGGGGTTCAATTAGATTCTAAGAATTAAGGGTTGACAGTGGTGAAAACGGCAATTTTCTTATTTATGGAAGGAAGGAGTTGCCAGATTTATTTGGTTTAGCTTGGTGACATTTCACAAGTGCATCCAACCCAGCAAAAATTTAAAGGGATTTATTATCAGTGGAGGTCTCATAGCTGAGACCCTCACCAATCCTGAGAACAAAGGTCCCATGTCCCTCTTTTCTGGAACTGCGGGGATCAGGGGCGTAACTATAGAGGGTGCAGAGAATGCGGTTGCACCCGGGCCCAGGAGCCTTAGGGGGCCCATAAGGCCTCTCTTCTCCATATAGGGAGTCCAGTACTATGAATAAAGCATTATAGTTGGGAACCCTGTTACAGGTTTTGCATTGGGGCCCAGAAGCTTTAAGTTATGCCTCTGTGCAGCATGGTTTAGATATGGGTACAGGTACAGATACAGATAGAGGGGGGGGGGTCCTGCTCCCCTTTTGCATCAGGGCCCCTGAGCCTTTAGTTACGCCCCTGGCATGGATGCTTCTCCTAGATGTAGTTATGTCCCTCTGAATAGAGCAATAGCACAGCATATGGGGCTGCCACTCCATTCATTTCAATGGAGCTGACAGAAATTACCAAGCGCTTGTACCTTGGGTATCTCCGGCAGTTCCACTGAAAGTGAATGAAGTGACACTGCACATATGTAGCCATTGCTCCATTCAATCTTTGCTGAACTGTGTGGAGTGCAGTAATCCCACAGCGAGAAGGGTGGGGTGGGGTGGGGGCAAGGGACTCCTGTTCTCAGGATTGGTGGGAATCTCAGCAATGAGACCCCCCTATGTTTTGCCCTATTCTGTGAACAGGGGATAGCTTTACATTCTGGGATAACCCCTTTTATAGCAAGTACAATTCCTTTATTGTGCTGTAAGCTCATGCTGTTATTTTGAACAACATACAGTATATGTTATGCTAATGCAAAGAAGTTTAGCCTGCGTGTCTGAACTAAACATTGGGTACCTAGATAGTTTTGGTGTCACAGAATTGTCAGAAATGTAGTAACTTCTATTAGAAAATAGGAATGCAGAAATTATCATCTGCAATTTGGGTTAAAGGAAAATATGTCATAGATTTCAGGGGAGCAGGGACACTCAGATCCTTCTTTCCTTTTTCCTACTGGCTAATAAGTAGTTCTTACTACCTGAGCGCATGTTGTTATTACTAGTTCATCTACAGACATAAATATTCTGTCATAAATTTCATTTATAGCAAAACTGCGATTTATTGGTTAGGTCTCTGTAAAGTTTGTTAAGACTTCTACGTATACTTGGGCTATTAAGTAATGTGGACTTCCTCGGCATCATGGACAGTTCATGCACTGTTTTTGCCTTTGCTTCCCCATAAGGTTTTCATAGATTACATTTTTTTGGCTGAAACAATAACTTTTTTGCTATTAGGTCTATATATTGTACCTTTAAGGTATTGTAAACTATTGATGGTCTATCCATAGGTTAGGTCATCAATAGTAGCTCAGTGGGGTCTGATCTGGGCTGATGTGCTTGTGCATTGAGCTGACCTTTGCAGGAAGCAGACAGCTCTGTTCCCACTTCAGTTGTCTGGCTTTATATTTCAGGCCAAGTTCACATTCATTTCAATGCCTGCAATACCAAGCCTGACCACTACAGTGGGAACTGAGCAGTCTGCTTCCTGCAGAAACAGCTCAGTGCCCAAGCACTCCGTCTCAGAGAACAGCTGATTGACAGGAGTGACTGGCAATGGATCTCTGCTGATCTATTATTAATGACCTTTCCTAAGGATAGACAATCAATAGTTTACAACTGGACAACCCCTTTAAAAAAAAAATCATGTCTGCACAAAGAACATTGGGGGAAATTTAGCAAGACTAGTGCAAAATAATAGTGAGAATTTTCCACACCAACCAATCAGGTGCCTGTTTTCATTTACCATATGATTTCTGAAAAATGAGAGCTGGAACCTGATTGATTGCTATGGAAAACTTTTCTTCACAGTTATTCTGATAAATCTCCCCCATTGTGTTCTTCTTTGGTTGTTTGAGTCATAATGAAATAACACGTATCCAGTATATGCTTTGCATGACACATTACATACAATACACAACTTTGCAGTTTAACCAGACTTTGCTATACATTGGTTACGTTCTACCCTGTAAAGTTTGTGTAAAAAGTTTGTTTGTGCATTTATTGATTATTTTATTTTTGATGGTAGTTGATATCCAGTGGAGAAATATATTGGATATACAACTAGCCCTTACTGGGACTTTATCCTGTCTGAGAATGGCTAAACACTTTGATGCAAAAAATGTCTTCTTTCACACATTTTCATGTAGCCTTTCCATATAGTTTCTGAGTTCTTTGCATTCCCCCATGTCTATGTCTTGGCAAACCCACTTTATATCGTCTTCATTGTTCACTAAAATGGGGTTAATATTAGGAGAACCATCCTCAGAAGGGATGGTGGTAAACGTAGTAAATTTTACACGTTTCCTTTTGGAGGTAGGTGAGGTGGCAGGCTCACCCTTGTGTTCTTTCCCTTCATTAAAGGAAGTCTCTGCAGATCTATACGTCTGTCCATTTAGAGTTTTAGAAGGATTTGAAGTGATGAGATATTTACTTTCTGCAATATTTACTCCCCTGTCTACCGCTGTTATGCATTCTTCCGGCTGCAAAGGGAAGTTCATATTATTTTCCAATATTTCTGTTCGATTTGTAAGTCCCACCCAGTCGTGTGAATGTGTCATTGTCTCTTGTTCATCCACAGGGACGTGTTTATGTCTATACTTCAGTGCAAATGTCACGCAATTTATGAGAAAGACAAGTATGGCCAGACAGAAGACTCCTAATAAAGCGTACATTCCGATCTCCAGGTCACTTAATCCTCTTGTATTTTGGACAAGATCATTGTCTTCTACATCACCATTATTACCAGGTAGATCAACTTGTGCAGGAAAACTAGTGAAATCCATGGGGAGGTTTGGAAGATGACTATCATCATCTAAAAGACTTTCTCTCTCCCTTTTCTTACTTAATTGGGCTCGATCAGTGGTAGCCCTGTTCATGTTCTGGATATCTCTCTCCATTGATGGTGTACCAAAGTAAGTAATATCAGGTCTTGTTCGTTCCAAGGGAATCTTCTGTCTTCTACCAGTAGAACGGTTTTCAAAATGATCCCTATTCATATTTTTACTGTCACTTCCACTGTTGTTACCAAATTTAACACTTATGTGCCCAATGCCAACAGTCAGGATACTCTTCCGTTTAGACTTTTGACATAACTCACTTATCATAAGCTCTACTTTGACCAGAGCCCCCTGTCCTTCTGTGATGGCTGAAAAAATTGGCCATTTGGATTTAGAATCCTGAGACACAGAAAAAACCTTCTCATCTAAAGATGTCACACTCATTGAAAAGTCTTTGGAGTCGTAGATGTCCAGGGGAATCACTGTACCATCACTAAACTGGATCCAACAACTGATTTCTACTTCCTGTATGCAAAACCCAAAAAAATAGAGATTTCAGCAAACAGATAAAAGGAGGAAAATATTTCCATAAAGAACATTTTATACTGTAATAAATCGTAAACTACTAGGAGGTGAAAGACACAAATTCATTTCTAAGACATAAAAACACTAGTTTAAATTTCTTGGCAATAAAATGTGTTTTTTTCTCACTGGTTCTAAAAAGACAATGAGTCCCTGGGGCGATATGGATTCGACTTTAACAGCGGAGTAATAAAGTGACTGTCAGAAGACATTATTATATGCTGACTTAAATTATCGCGGTTGTGTATTTAAATGAAAACAAATTGCATATTTCAAAAATGTATTAATTTAAAGTTTTCTCTGATTACTTGTGCGAAATGATAAAGTGCCGTAAGTAACCTTCAGGAAACAGCAATTACAACTGTGCTTTTCTGTTACACAAACCATTTCACATTCTATTTTCGAAATTTTGATCAAAAATGGTTAATTCCTGGGAGATATGGAACTAAGTCCTCTTTATTGCTGCGCAAAATACTTGATCAATGATTCATGTTTAGGTACATAAAATAACAAATGAAAACTCTTCACAATTTATGACACATAAAACCTTATCTTTACTCCATACAGTCAGGTTTAGACTTCTAAACAGAACTTTTTTTGAAAATGTAAATTTTCAGTGCTCCATATCTAGACTATTTAATTCATTTTGATTATATGCTCACATTCAGGCATTTAACAACCGATATTAATATCATATAACAGCTTTAACAGCCGCTCAGTACTGTAAAATGAGCATCTACTTAAAGGGTTGCTTTGGTAAAAAAGATTTTTGGCCTTAATTATAGCCTCTCCCATATATATAAAGCAGCTATTAGCTTGGTTAGTTACTCCTTTCTATCTGAAACACATGTTGTCCTCCTTCTCAGATGGTCATGTGATCTCATTCTAACCAGCTCAGATTAATTTAGATTTATGCGCTCTCAAACTAGTCAGATTCTCAGTCAGTCTAATATCTTTGTGATGCTTTTACATCAACTCTACCATGGAAATTGCTTAGAGGGAGATGCAGACACTCCTATTACTGACGATAATCATACAGCTCCTGTCACACAAGTGTAATAGAGGAAATCACAGCTCATCCTCCTGATTGTATAATTTTGTTTTGTAGCTTATTTAGAAGAATATAGAACTGATGATAGTTAAACTGTCCCTCCAGCAAGCAGAGATGGTACATCCTCTCACTAATGCAGTGCTGATACATCATGTGATTGATAACACAAAATAGTGAAAGAAGAAATCTCATATTTACATGGGGGAGAAAAAACAGGCACATTCTGTGCTAGCTAGTGGGCAAATGAGCCCTAGGATTTATTTTGTGAATCCACATGCAGTTTTATTTTGTGTGTGCAAAGTCAATAAAGCTGGCTTAAGGTCAGTTTTAAACCAGAAATGAGTGTCTCAGAGTGCATTTTAGTATCTTACACAACAATATGGTGATACATTGAGCTAACATTCCCCAAGTTGTCATGTAAATATATAGACTGTTTGCAATAATCTCACATTGTAGCAGTGGAAGATGCACACAATGAGAAGTAGAGAGTTTGGATGCCAATAGGGCCAAGCTTATCTTTCTCCAGCCATGGACAGCTAGATGTTATACCAATCTTTACTGTATATCTCATATTCTTCTCACAGATTTCCTTGGCAATACAAAAATACAATGATATGACACGTAAAAAGGTAAAAAACAAAACAAAAATAGGAATGCAGCTACCTGAAAAGGTGAGTGACTTGGAAAAATTATAGGTAGAGAATGTTTGTCGTTAGAATGGTGGGTCATGGAAGAAGACCTAGTTGTTTGGCTGCAGCCAACCCAATGACAGTCGCACTGGCAGGTGAGACTATTCTGATGGATTAGTGAAGAAAATTGTGATGTGCGTAGGAGCAGCTGACCGAAATATAAAATTCAGTACGATACAAAAAGTAAGCTCTGCTTGGTACACCATGCGCATACTAACAGCTAACACAAAGTGTATCCCCAGCTAGAACTGAGGAAGGGGCGTTGCTTCGAAACACGTCTTTTTATGCTGGTTCAAAACAAAACGGAGAAGTTGAGCTTACTTCTTGTATTGTACTGAATTTTATATTTCGGTCAGCTACGCCTATACGCATAACATTTTTTTCTTCACTAAATGATATGACATGGTAAGTGCATTTTCTTCAATATTTACATTTTCAGTATTTCAATGCTTAATTTTTTTTTAATATGTGTTTTAAGCTAAACACATAGAAAAGATTTGCCTTTTCAAAATAATTTCTTCTCAAAGTTTTTGTACGTTTCTCTAGTAAAAAACCCTTTTAGTTTACTTCCAACTGTGTGCTGTACAGCTTAATGTGCCCTTTGAGATTTTCAGGCTACACTCAACAGCAAATGTTTTTGAAGTACACTGAGGTGGTGTTTTCTTTGAAGAATATCCATTTTAAAGTAAAGAAAAAAGATTTAAACGTAATAAAAAATATATTTTTCTTATACATAATATGAAGTGTAAGCTACAGGACTCTTTGAGAACAGAAAACCCTGCCCATATTATACTTAACACATTGATTGCCACACTAGAAAAAGAAAACATTTTCCTGGGGCCACAGTGTTTTATTACCAAAATAAAATATAAACTTTGAAAGCAAAAAAATAATTTAATGAAAAATTTCATTTGTGATTTTTTTGTTATTTTCTGTGTGTGAGTTATATATAACTCATGAGGCCCCAGGCTCAAAACCAGTGAGAGTTAAATACAAGTCACATAGCAGTTTAGGTTCTTTTCTGTGCGTGAGTTATAGTGGATAATATGCCATATTTTTGTTATGTTAAAAAATCTGATAAAGATGAATCATTTCAGATTTATATCCACCTCAATGTGACCCGTTATCTGTACAATTCCATTAAAAAACAAACCGAAAATCATTTAGAGTGGAAAAATTAAAATAAAAAAACTAAAATAATGTAGCTACATAACTGTAAATTGTTGAAAAGTATCAGTCAGAAGAAGGGCACCCCAAAATTTCCAAGGCATTGCATATACCATGGAACACAGTGAAGAAGGTCATAAAGAAGTAGATTGCATTTGGAACAACGTGGTAATGACATTACAAAGAACTGCACATCTCTCAAAAATTGATAAAAATGCCAAAAGATAATTGGTCCAGGAGGTGCCAAGAGGCCTACAGCAACATTAACGATGCTGCAGAGGTTTCTGGCAAGTACTGGTTGTGTAGTTCATGTGATAACCATCTCCCGTGTTCCTTATATATCTGGGTTGTCTACTAGGGTTGCAAGACAGAAGCCTTTTCTTACAAAGACAAATATCCAAGCCCAGATATATTTTGCCAAAACCCTCATCTAGCCTGCCAAAAGTGAGAGAATGTGTTTTGGTCTGATGAGACTAAGGTTGAACTTTTTGGTCATAATTCCAAAAGGTATGTTTGGTGTAAAGCCAACAGTGCACATCACCAAAAGAACACCATACCCGCAGTGAAGCATGGTAGAAGCAGCATGTTCTTCTGTTGCTAGAATGGCAGCTTTAGTCTATGTGAAAGGAATTGTGAACAGGTCCAAATATATGTCCTTTTTCGCACAAAACCTAAAGGCCTCTTCTAAAAAGCTGAAGCGGAATTTTTCCTTTCAGCAAGACAACAACCCAAAGCATACAAAAGAATGGCTTCGCCAGAAGAAGATCAAAGTTTTGGAATGGCCCAGCCAAACCCCATATCTCAATCGTATTGAAGGTCTGAGGGTTGACCTCAAGAAGGCGCTATACATGAGATACCCTTACAATCTGACAGATTTGGAGTGCTTTTGCAAGGAAAAATAGGCAAAGATTGCCAAGTCAAGATGTACCATGCTGATAGACACCAGCTCCAAAGGACTGAATGTGGTTATAAAGTCAAAGGGTATATCAACAAAGTATTCGTATCAGGGTGTGCATATTTATGCAACCACATTATTTTAGGGTTTTTTTCAACCCTGAAATATTTCAGTTTGTCTTTCAATTGAATTGTACAAATAATTGGTCACCTTGAAGCTGGAAATAAATCTAAAATGATTCATCTTTGTCAGATTGTTTACCAGACAAACACATGGCGTTTTATTAGGGGTGTGTACACTTTTTGTATCGTCTGACACATGAGGCCCTGAGCTCAAAACTAGCATGATTTTAAATGCAACTCGCATACCAACTAATACTTTAAAATAAACGTAACATGAAATTTGTATAATCTGAAAAGCATTATAAACCATCAATATGATACCTGTTTTGGGGAACTAAAATGCTCTTGGGCTATTGTGGTTGCATAGATCGCCCTATTACTTCCAGGGCTAAGTTGAAGAGTAAGTGACAGGCCTGTCACCACCTGGATTCCAAGGTCTGTTATGGTCACTTTTTCATCTACTACCATCACAGTCCTCTCTGCCAGGATGGCATCAGAAAGGGGGGAAAGTATCTAAAAACAACAACAGATAAATGTAAACATTTTAAATTAGATATAAGACCCAATTCAGTATAACAATATATCAAAATACCACTGAGATCCATTCTTAGATTAGAGCTACAATTACAGCTGCAAGAAAAAGTAAGTGAACACTCTGGAATTACTTGGATTTCTGCATTTATCACTAATGAAATGTGACTACCTAACAAATATAGACAAACACACTTGACTAACACGAACATTTATGTGTTCCTTTGAACAGATTGAGTAAACCTCCACAGTGCAGGGAGAAAAAGTGGCACAATCTTGAATTTAATAAACTCTAGATCCTCCTTCACCAGTAATCACCTCAGCCAAATGTTTCTTCTAGCTGCAAATAAGATTAGCAGGATGTTGAGGAGGAATTTTGAACCATCGCTTTCTGGTAATGAGTTTCAGTTCAGCAATATTTATGGGATACCTCGTATGCACAACCTTCTTCTGGTCCTGCCATCACATCTTAATTGGATTAAGGTCAGAACTAATGCTTGAACAGATCAGTGGCAAAAGAAGACTGGGCCATCAAAGGACACGATGGCTGATACCTTCAAAGCTGATACTAGCATGGATATCAACCAACTGAAAGAAGCAGTGCAAAACCAAAAAACATGGAGGGAGCTCGCCTTTAGGTCGCCAACGGTCGTGAAAGACTAAATGGCTACCAACAACAACAGAAATCTGATTTGATCATTCCATAACACAAATCTTCTTTTTCAACCATTCTTTGATTTACTTGTGTTCTTCGGTTCATTGTCTTGATGCTTCATTTAAAGTCTCTTTAGCTTGAGGTCACAGACTGTTGTCCTTACACTCTCCTGAAAAAATGTTTTGATAAATCTTAGAAATCATTGTTCATTCAATGATCGCAAGGTGTTGAGCAGCTGAAGCTGCAAAGCACCCTGAAACCATGATGTTCCTTTCCACCATCCTTACAGTGGAGACAAGTTTTGGTGTTGCTGCGCAGTGTTCTTTTTCCTTAGCATTGTACATTTGTGCTATAAAGTTCCATTTTCGTCTCATCTGTCTATACAATATTTTCCTAGTAACATTGTAGAACATCCAAGTGGTCTAGGGCAAACCTGGGATAGGCTGCAATGTTTTTTTTCTGGACATGATTCTTATTTAATGTTTTTTTAACAGTGAAGACATGAACACAGATTTTAGCAATTTGCAGAGTCTTCTATAAATCTTTTTCTGTTGCCCTTGCATTCTTTTGTAACTTTTTAGGCTGGGTTCACACAGGGCGGATTTGCAGCAGAAATTTCGTCTGGAATTTCGCCGTGGCAAGTCCGCTTGCGGCCGCTAATCCCAGGATTAGCCAGCCGTTATGTTTATATTTCTCAGAAATCTCGTCCACACAGGACGGCGAATCCACCGTGGCAAAGCCGGCAGAAGCCGGTGCTGCAGCGCGGATTCGGCGGCCGCAGCATGTTCATTTTTTTTCTTCCTCCGCTGTGGCCGCGCTCTCCTCTATGGGAGTGCTGGCTGCAGTGGAAGAGCGAGCTGCCAGGCCGCTTCAAAACCAGCAGCTAAGTGCCGCGGGTTTCGAAGCAGCACTTTTCCGGGCGGAAATCTCACGTTTTTTCGCTGTGGCCAAACCGCAAGATTTCCGTTGGGAATCCGGCATGTGAGAACCCAGCCTTAGGATTGGCTGTTGCGCTTGGAGTGATCTTAACAGGATGCTCATTACTTGGGAGAGTGGCAACAGTTTCGAATTTACTCCATTTTCCATAATTTGTCTAACTGTGGATTTATGTACATTCAGGTACTTAGCAATGCTTTTGTAGCATTTTCCAGCCTCATGCATCTCTATTACATGTCTTTTGAAAGTTGTTTGCATTGATGCATGGTTCACACTAAGCAATCTTTCTTGAGAAGGATAGATTTGTTAATAGCCAGACTTTATGTGATTCTATTTAATGGGTAACTCACATTTCCCATCTAATCTCCTTAATTGAAACACCTTTTGCCAATTAGTTTTTGGAGAAGTCATTAACACAGAGGTTCACTTATTTTTTTTTTCTCACTACACTTTGGATGTTATACAGTGTACCCAATAAAATATAAGAACGGTACAACCATTTGTGTGTTATTAACTTAGTTAGATTGTGTTTCTGTGCAATTCTGATTTAGATCGCAGTCAGGCCACATTATATGAGAAATGAATGCAGAAATCCATGTAATTACAAAAGGGCTCACTTACTTTATCTTGCCACTATAAAATGTAGATTTCTTTAACTAGAACATGGTAAAAACAAGTAAAAATCATACACAATATATCAGCAGAGTATGCTCAGGATTGTAAATAATTGTAAATATAGCCTGTGAATTAGACATGTATAGTAAAATACAAAACTCAGCAGGGACAATTAACTTAAATTGATGTTTGATATTATAGTTAATGTAAACAGTATCCGCCAGTGAATTGTGCCAAATGTATTAAGAAACGCATGCCTCTTAATAAATTTAGTGCATGTCTGGTTGGTCCTCGTGTCAGAATGTGAAGTCTATGCCAGCTATGAGCTGCCGTAAATTTCAACAATAATTTATGCCAGTGTCTAGCATAAAATATGATGAATCTGACAGGCATTGAAAAGCCCATCCATTTTGCTCACCACCACCTTTTTAGCAAGAAGGGAACAAAAAACAAATCAGAAGTTTTTGTACAAGTAGAACTTGCACAAGAATTCTGGCAAATTCCTCCCAATATCTATAAATAAAAGGATTTCTCAATAGTCATGTATAATGACTTACTTATCAAGGAGATTGTAGGCATAAAGCAAGTGGTTTATTTTTACCTGTAAAGTTGTCATACCAACTTCTTGGCCAATCAGAATCTGTCCTTTGAGACTCACAACTTGGGACTCATCCATTTTGATAAATTCACTTATTAAATCTGTAATGTCCACTTGCCAGTCAGATCCAAGCAGATACATGGGTTGACCCGGAGTTTCAGAGGACTCAGCTATAAACTGTGTAAGAACACGTAGTATAGCATGTTGATATTGAAGAGTACAGCCTTTTCCCTTTTTGTCATCATCATCATCATCTTCACTGTCTCTAGCTGGTCTGGAAAATAATATAATCTAATCAAATATTTTTCTTAGCATTTCTTATTAGGCAGATAGATAGATGTCTGCAATATTTTGTTTGAGATATACACTAAGTGGCCACTTTATTAGAGATGCCCATCTAGTAGTGCGTTGGCCCTTCTTTGTCCAAGAGATGCTCTATAGAATTAAGATATGAAGACTGTGATCCCCCTCCATGCATACCCCAAAACTGCAGGGCGTAACTTATGTCCTGTAGCATTAAGGGCATAGGTGTACCACCAGGGGTCGCTGGGGGTACAATGGCAACTCGGCCCCTGCGCTTAAGGGGGGCCCAGAGGCCGCCCTCTGCCATATACAAAAACAGGTTCAGGCCACGCTGTAGGTGGCCCTGTGATTAGTGAGGTCCGGTGACAGCACGAGGAGAGAGAAGGAATGAGGAAGGACTCGGAGGGAGGGGAGGAGGAGCAGTGACATGGAGTAAGGGGGAGGGACGCAGACACAGGCGCACGGCACGGCAAGGTATGAAGTGGAGTAGGGATGATGATTTCATCTCCCTGCTCCTCCCTTCCTGCTGACACTGTGTATAGCTGCTCTCCTCACACAGAGAAGTGGTCTGGGCCCCGGGGTATGTATCTATCTATCTGCTTGTCTATCTTTTTAATGTCTATCTATCTCTCTCAAATCTCTCTCTCTCCTATCTATCTCTCCTATCCATCTATCATATCTATTTCTATCAATCTATCTCTCCTATCTTTCACCCTCATATCTATCTTTCTCTGATATCTGTCTATCTCTCTCATATCTATCTATCTATCTATCTATCTATCTATCTATCTATCTATCTATCTATCTATCTATCTATCTCTCTCATATCTATCTATCTCTCTCATATCTATCTTTCTATCATATCTATCTCTCTCACTCACACTCTATCTCTTATGTCTATTAATCTCTCTCATATCTCTATCTTTCACTCTCATATCTATCTATCTATCTCTCTCTTTCAGACATCTATCTATCATATCTATTTCTCTCTCTCTCTCTCTCTCTCTCTTTCTCTCTCTCTCTCTCTCTCTCTCTCTCTCTCTCTCTCTCTCTCTCTCTCTCTCTCTCTCTCTCTCTCTCTCTCTCTATATATATATATATATATATATATATATATATCTCCTCTCTCTCTCCCTATCTTTCAGAGATGGTACAGGCTCTAGCTGCTCATGTAATGCTGTGCTGATGCATCATGGGATTGCTGGCACAGAATAGTGAAAGAGAAAGCATGGAGACATTTACAAATGAAGATAGTGTCTGATAAGCATCAGTCAGAAGGCTGCACTGCATGGAAGTGACTGCAATATACATAGAATACATCCAAAGTGTTACAGTCCATCAGGTGAGAGGTGCAGGGATGAAAAATGTGTATTATGAGTGGCCCTTAAACCATTTGTGCCAGACTTTAGAGCCATTTGTGTTATTGACATCCATTTGTAAAACGGAAGTGAAAAGGGGGTGTGAATTGATGCGTGGACAAGATTAAGACACATTTATGATTTAAATAATTTTTAAAAATTGTGAAAAAGTGCACAATCAAAAAAAGTCACACTCCTCTTATCAGAGAGGAGTTTACAACGACTGTTCATGCACCAGTCTTAAAGGAGTTGTCCCATGTCTTGCTGTTTTGCTGCAGGAAGCAGATAGCTTGGTACATTGCACACTGGCCTAGATTCCTACTGCAAGTTGAGTCCTATTGAGGTGAATGGGGTGTAACCCTGCAGTATCAACCTAGACCAAAACAGCTAGAAGTGGGGCAATCCTTTAAACTGGCATACACTGAGGTAAGAAGTGCCAAAGTTAAGTAGAGAAACACTTTTGGTGTAGAAGTTTACACTGAATATACATTTATCACATTTTTGACCTAAGCTTATACTGTCTAACTATTAAAGAAGATTAGTAAATCTACCCAAATGTCAGTGTTATAAATACTGTAGGGATACTTTATCAAGACTATGGGGCACATTAATTACCAGAGCCATGCTAGAATTCTGGCGCAAGTTGTACATTTTTCTTTTTTGTACACGTCAGCTTAGACAAATGTACTGTTTATTTGCACCAAAACAGCAGATGCTATGCCTTTTATTCTAGTTTTCAAAAGTGTCTAGAAAATGAGATTGGGCTTGAGTAGAGTGAGGTTTTTAGAGACATTTATCACGTGCCATTTTTTTTTTTTAAATCGCTAAATTTGTTTTAATCTCACTCCAATAGCTAGGTAGTATACAAAGTGACTTCACACCTCTAGACATTTAAAGAAGTGACAAATTTATCAACCTCATGCAATATTTGATAAATTTGTCAGTGGGTTCTGAAGGCTCTCCAGAGATTTTCTCAGCCTCACAAATTATTACCATCAATTTATCAGAAACTCTCAGGTTGTTTCACCCTTCACTGCTCTAACCCAGAAAGGAATGAATATGTGAGACTGGCCACCTTCTGCAATCAGGCTTTTAACCATCTCAAGTCTTGCTTTTCTTCTTCTCTGGTTCTTTATCCAGATCCCAGTAGTCCATTCTTTTTCTGTAGGTCAATGTCTCTTTGATTGGAGTTAGTGTGCTTATCTCTCAGCATTCAGGAAAGAAAATGTAAGTTTTGTGTGGCTTTCTTTCTCTAAGATCTCCCACTAAGAACTGTTTTATTGGAGAATGCGCACTGCAGTGAAACTGTCCTTGGAAGAATAGCAACACTACTTGGATCCATGTTGGATTCTCTTATTCTCATGATTTGATTCTCACGTATTACAGATAGCAATCATAGAGCAGATACTCTTTCTACTGTAGGTCCTTTGATATGACTGCTTTCTTTGCTGAGGTTCTAATACATATCATCAATCCAAACTGTATTCTGGCTGTTTTGGCTATTTTTCCTGGTGAGCTAGGACTGGTCCACCATGAGTCAGTGAAAAAAATATTTAATGCAGATTTTTTTCCTATCCTCCAAAAAAAAGTAATAATGAGTAGAGATGAGCGAGCGTACTCGGAAAAGCACTACTCGCTCGAGTAATGTGCTTTATCCGAGTATCGCTGTGCTCGGGTCTGAAGATTCGGGTGCCGCTGCGGCTGACAGGTGAGTCGCAGCGGGGAGCGGGGGAGAGCGGGCGAGAGAGAGGGAGAGAAAGATCTTACCTCCGTTCCTCCCCGCTCTCCCCTGCAGCTCCCCGCTCCGTGCCGGCACCCGAATCTTCAGACCCGAGCACAGCGATACTCGGATAAAGCAAATTACTCGAGCGAGTAGTGCTTTTCCGAGTACGCTCGCTCATCTCTAATAATGAGTCATTCAATAAACTATATGTACCCTAAAATAGTTGTTATAAGAACTACAACACATCCTGCAAAGACCTCACATTTTGCTACATTGACAGAAAAATAAAAATACAGCAAAACAGAAATGATTTTTCTGTTAACATAAAACATGTTTTATTGTATCAAGTATAAAACATGAAATAAACTATGAATGTTTGGTATTAGAGATGAGCGAACGTACTCGTCCGAGCTTGATACTCGTTCGAGTATTAGCGTGTTCAAGATGCTCGTTACTCGAGACAAGTACCACGCGATGTTCGAGTTACTTTCACTTTCATCTCTGAGACGTTAGCGCGCTTTTCTGGCCAATAGAAAGACAGGGAAGGCATTACAACTTCCCCCTGCGACGTTCAAGCCCTATACCACCCCCCTGCAGTGAGTGGCTGGCGAGATCAGGTGTCACCCGAGTATATAAATCGGCCCCTCCCGCGGCTCGCCACAGATGCATTCTGACATAGTTCAGGGAAAGTGCTGCTGGTGCCAGAGCTGCTATAGGGAGAGCGTTAGGAGTTATTTTAAGCTTCAAGAACCCCAACGGTCCTTCTTAGGGCCACATCTAACCGTGTGCAGTAGTGTGGAGGCTGCTTTTTGCAGTGTTGCACATTTTCTTTTTTTTGTATATCGGCCGTGCAGAGCATTGCGTCCTGCATTAATTTTACGTTGTCCAGGGCCAGTAGTGGTGAGGCAGGGACAGAAGACATATTTAGTGTATATAGGCAGTGGGCCTTTTCAAAAACATTTGGGAAAAAAAATCTATTTGGGCAGCCTGTGACCGTCCTCAGTGTACTGGGTCACTGCTGGGGGTAGTTGTCCTAATTCATACGCAGCCAGCTAAGTGTTACAGCAGGCTTGCGCAAAATTCTTTCCTGCCTCTGTGTTGCCTCTTACATCACCGCTGTATTCCTGTCTACAAGTGTACTGGGTCTCTGCTGGGGGTAGTTGTCCTAATTCATACGCAGCCAGCTAAGTGTTACAGCAGGCTTGCGCAAAATTCTTTCCTGCCTCTGTGTTGCCTCTTACATCACCGCTGTATTCCTGTCCACAAGTGTACTGGGTCTCTGCTGGGGGTAGTTGTCCTAATTCATACGCAGCCAGCTAAGTGTTACAGCAGGCCTGCGCAAAATTCTTTCCTGCCTCTGTGTTGCCTCTTACATCACCGCTGTATTCCTGTCCACAAGTGTACTGGGTCTCTGCTGGGGGTAGTTGTCCTAATTCATACGCAGCCAGCTAAGTGTTACAGCAGGCTTGCGCAAAATTATTTCCTGCCTCTGCTGTGCATTCCGTAAGCGAAGTCAGCCTCCAACCACAGGCCAATAAGCAGCACATTTAATTACAGCGTTCTGTTTCTGCACTACTGGTAATACAGCATGCTGAGGGGTAGGGGTAGGCCTAGAGGACGTGGACGCGGGCGAGGACGCGGAGGCCCAAGTCAGGGTGTGGGCATAGGCCAAGCCAGTGCGGTGGCCAGGGGTAGAGGCAGGGCCAGACTGAATAATCCATCAACTTTTTCCCAAAGCGCCCCCTCGCGCCATGCCACCCTGCAGAGGCCAATGTGCTCTAAGGTGTGGCAGTATTTCACAGAGACGCCTGACGACCGACGAACAGTGGTGTGCAACCTTTGTCACGCCAAGATCAGCTGGGGAGCCACCACCACCAGCATGCGCAGGCATATGATGGCCAAGCACACCACAAGGTGGGACGAAGGCTGGGACAGAGTCAGAGCCTGGGACCGCTCACGTCCTACCCACCCCCAGAATTGCGGGCCCCAGCTCGGTGCTGGTATCTGCGGCGGTGTATGCTTCCTCCACTAAAGCACCCTCCTCCTCCTCCTCCTCCTCCAACGCAACCTCTGTCTCGCAATCAAGATGTGTCAGCAGCAACAGCACATCGCCAGCAGTCGGTGTCGCGCGGCGTGGCAGCACAGCGGTGGGCAAGCGTCAACAGGCCGTGCTGAAACTACTCAGCTTAGGAGGGAAGAGGCACACGGCCCGCGAACTGCTGCAGGGTCTGACAGAGCAGACCGACCGCTGGCTTTCACTGCTGAGCCTCCAACCGGGCATGGTCGTGTGTGACAATGGCCGTAACCTGGTGGCGGCTCTGCAGCTCGGCAGCCTCACGCACGTGCCACGCCTGGCCCATGTCTTTAATTTGGTGGTGCAGCGCCTTCTGAAAAGCTACCCACACTTGTCATACCTGCTCGGAAAGGTGCGCCGGGTCAGCGCACATTTCCGCAAGTCCAAGACGGACGCTGCCACCCTGCGGACCCTGCAACATCGGTTTAATCTGCCAGTGCACCGACTGCTGTGCGACGTGCCCACACGGTGGAACTCTACACTCCACATGTTGGCCAGACTCTATGAGCAGCGTAGAGCTATAGTGGAATACCAACTCCAACATGGGTGGCGTAGTGGGAGTCAGCCTCCTCAATTCTTTACAGAAGAGTGGGCCTGGTTGGCAGCCATCTGCCAGGTCCTTGGAAACTTTGAGCAGTCTACCCAGATGGTGAGCGGGGATGCTGGAATCATTAGTGTCACCATTCCTCTGCTATGCCTCTTGAGAAGTTCCCTGCAAAGCATAAAGGCAGACGCTTTGCGCTTGGAAACGGAGGCGGGGGAAGACAGTATGTCGCTGGATAGTCAGAGCACCCTCATGTCTATATCTCAGCGCGTTGAGGAGGAGGGGGAGGAGCATGAGGAGGAGGGGGAAGAGACAGCTTGGCCCACTGCTGAGGGTACCCATGCTGCTTGCCTGTCATCCTTTCAGCGTGTATGGCCGGAGGAGGAGGAGGATCCCGAAAGTGATCTTCCTAGTGAGGACAGCCATGTGTTGCGTACAGGTACCCTGGCACACATGGCTGACTTCATGTTAGGATGCCTTTCTCGAGACCCTCGCGTTACACGCATTCTGGCCACTACGGATTACTGGGTGTACACACTGCTCGCCCCACGGTATAAGGAGAACCTTTCCACTCTCATACCCGAAGAGGAAAGGGGTTCGAGAGTAATGCTATACCACAGGACCCTGGCGGACAAACTGATGGTAAAATTCCCAACCGACAGCGCTAGTGGCCGAAGGTGCAGTTCCGAGGGCCAGGTAGCAGAGGAGGCGCAGAGATCAGGCAGCATGTACAGTGCAGGCAGTGGAACATTCTCCAAGGCCTTTACCAGCTTTATGGCTCCCCAGCAAGACTGTGTCACTGCTCCCCAGTCAAGGCTGAGTTGGCGGGAGCACTGTAAAAGGATGGTGAGGGAGTACGTAGCCAATCGCACGGCCGTCCTCGGTGACGCCTCTGCCCCCTACAACTACTGGGTGTCGAAGCTGGACATGTGGCCTGAACTCGCGCTGTATGCCCTGGAGGTGCTTGCTTGTCCTGCGGCTAGCGTCTTGTCAGAGAGGGTGTTTAGTGCGGCTGGGGGAATCATCACGGATAAGCGTACCCGCCTGTCAACCGACAGTGCCGACAGGCTTACACTCATCAAGATGAACAAAGCCTGGATTTCCCCAGACTTCTCTTCTCCACCAGCGGACAGCAGCGATACCTAAACAATACGTAGGCTGCACCGGCGGATGAAAGCATTGTTCTCTATCACCATCAAAAACGGGGACCTTTTTGCTTCATCAATCTGTGTATTCTATTCATCCTCCTCCTCCTGAAACCTAACGTAATCACGCCGAACGGGCAATTTTTCTTAGGCCCACAAGGCTCAGTCATATAATTTTTGTAAACAATTTTTATACGTTTCAATGCTCATTAAAGCGTTGAAACTTTCACCTGAACCAATTTTTATTTTAACTGGGCTGCCTCCAGGCCTAGTTACCAATTAAGCCACATTAACCAAAGCGATTAATGGGTTTCACCTGCCCTCTTGGTTGGGCATGGGCAATTTTTCTGAGGTACATTAGTACTGTTGGTACACCAATTTTTTGGGGCCCTCGCCTACAGTGTAATGCAATTAATTTTTTGCCCACCTGCATTAAAGCTGATGTTACATCAGCTGTGATGGGCAATGCAATTGGATATATTTATGTACCGCCGGTGGCTTCCTGGCACCCACCCATGCTGTGGGTCCACAGGGAGTTGTAACTGCATGTGTTCACTTCTAAAGAACCCCAGTCTGACTGGGGCATGCAGTGTGGGCCGAAGCCCACCTGCATTTAATCGGACGTTACCTCAGCTGTGATGGGCACTGCAATGGGATACATTTATGTACAGCCGGTGGGTTCCAGGGAGCCACCCATGCTGTGGGTGCACACGGAATTCCCATTGCGGAGTTGTACCTGCCTGTGACTATTTAGAAAAAACCGCGGTCTGACTGGGGCATGCAGACACATTGACAGAATGAATAGTGTGTGGCACATAGGTTCCCCATTGCTATGCCCACGTGTGCAGCTCCTGATGGCGGTGGCACAGGATTATATTTCTCATTGCTTCTGTACAGCATTGTGGGCTATCGCCCCGCCCCTTTTAAAGAGGGTCGCTGCCTAGCCGTGCCAACCCTCTGCAGTGTGTGCCTGCGGTTCCTCCTCATGGCAGATGCACTTATAAATAGACATGAGGGTGGTGTGGCATGAGTGCAGCTGAAGGCTGCGCAGGGACACTTTGGTGTGCGCTGTGGACACTGGGTCGTGCGGGGGGGGGGGGGGGGGGGTTGGGCAGCATGTAACCCAGAAGAAGTGGCAGCGGAGTGTCATGCAGGCAGTGATTTTGCTTTGTTGGAGGTAGTGTGGTGCTTAGCTAAGGTATGCATTGCTAATGAGGGCTTTTCAGAAGTAAAAGTTGTTGGGAGGGGGGGGGGCACTCTTGCCGCTATTGTGGCTTAATAGTGGGACCTGGGAACTTGAGATGCAGCCCAACATGTAGCCCCTCGCCTGCCCTATCCGTTGCTGTGTCGTTCCCATCACTTTCTTGAATTGCCCAGATTTTCACAAATGAAAACCTTAGCGAGCATCGGCGATATACAAAAATGCTCGGGTCACCCATTGACTTCAATGGGGTTCATTACTCGAAACGAACCCTCGAGCATCGCGATAATTTCGTCCCGAGTAACGAGCACCCAAGCATTTTGGTGCTCGCTCATCTCTATTTGGTATCACTGTAATTGAAATGACTTGTAGACTAAAGTTATAATTTATTTATATTGCATGGTGCATAAAGCCAAAAAATAATAGAGAATTTAACTGACACTCCCCAAAAAATGTGCAAATATAAAATGTATAAAGGTAAATCAATAATGATGTGTAACCCTAAATTATGCAATGGCAAAGAAATCATATGGCTATATCAATGTTAAAATAAAAATGTTATGGTTCTTGAAACGATGTGCTGGAAAAATGGAAAAAAAAAATGACAAGTTCTGAAGTCCAAATAATTAAAAGGTAATATATGCATGAAAATGTAAGGTGAATCCCCAGATTTAGTTTTAATGCTGGGTCCTGGGCACCACAGCCAGACACTACATTCCTTTACATCATTGAATAACTTCCAGAAGGTATTTTCTTGGACTTTTTCTATGTCACTATCAAGACACTCTGGAATTAATTGTACCAGTGTGTTGCTGCCTACACCACCACTGTTCAGTGCAAACCATCTAGGCATTAAGTATGAGGTCTCCTTCAACCTTTGCTCATTAACATTATTTATTTGCCTGCTCAGGGATTCACTATTTGGATAGTGGTAGATCGCTCTCCAAAAAGGCCCATTTTGCCCGATTGTCTGGATTACTCACTGCAGCTCAGTTGGCTCAAATATTCTTCAAGGAGATAGTTTGTCTCAACAGTCTCTCACATTGTCTCGGATCATACAAAACAGTTTGCTTCCAAATCCTGGAGAGCACTATGTAAAGTCTTGAAGATCACCTGGGCTTTTCTTTTAAATACTATCCCCCAGAAAATGAATAGTTGGAATGGATTAAGCAGGTCCTTAAGCAAATTTTTCAAACTTATTTGAATGCCCATCAATATAATAGATCCAAAATATAAATTTTTGTTTGCCCACAGCAATTGCATCACCAATTCTTATCATGAATCTCCATTTGAGATACTCTACAGTAGAAGGCCAAGTTTTTGTCTCAAAATTTTAGCACACCCCTGGGTTTCTATTGTCGAACATGTTTTTTGAGGCTGACAGTAGTGTTGACAAACACTAAGACCCAAATCCCAAAATTGCACCAGGAGGTACAGTCTGGTTATCCAAGAAAAATATCCAATTAAAAGATCTGTTCTACAAGCTTGCTTCATGTTCTTCTTGGACCAGGTCTATAAACAATCTCCTGGTGATGACTCTTGGGTCTATTCTTGACTATACTACTACTTCTATTGTGATATTGTCACCAATCATTGGCGACCATTCTGTGGAGTGCCACCAGGGAATCCAATTTAGTTCATGTCTCCTTAAAAAGGTTTATTGTGGAGAATAGAGAGATTCATTAAACTCCACACCCCAGTCTAGCCAATGCCAAACTGATTTGTGTTTTGAAAATCCATTTCTCCAGTGAGAAACAACATTTTATTTGTTCGAAATTTGGAACTATGGCTATTAAAAAATCTACAATATTAAAGTTGGGTCTTAAGCTGACCATGGACATAAGTGTATAAAGCAGGAGTCTGTCTTTTTTCAACAAACTGTTGGCTAGCTTATTCACATGCATTCATTCAATAGATGGACTACAGGCAATATGTGGAGCAATTGATCAGCTAGTAGTGGGTTGCAATCAATCGGTTATTGCCTATGGCTAGGTGCACATTTGCATTAAAAGAATGGTCTATGTTAAGTCTGCATAGAAAAAAAGGACATTTTCCCATTTGTGTGCAGTTTTGTGTGGCCTCTGTATTTGGTCTGTGTGTCTGTTTTTCATGTTCACAAAACAGGTTCACTTTCTTTTCTGCATTGCTTAAAGAAATAAGGATGGCACACTGATAGCACATGGATGGCATCAGAGTGCTGTCCATTTTCTTCTATCCCCATAGACTTGCATGTCATGAGTTATTTCATGCAGTTCATGTGTGCATGAAAAGCTCTGTGTTGTGTGTTCATTCAATAATATAGATCTGTATGCGCTCTGTGTGAAATCTGTTTTTTAATTGGGCTCCATATGGGTGAAAAAAAACCTCTAGTGTGTGCAATGAACATTCATTGGTATGTTCAGGTTTGCATCCACAGACCTCAGTATGTGCATGGCGATATGCCCAAGCTAGCATGTCTATAGATAACTCAAGAGCTTCACGTTACACTGAATAATTAGCCACTCCTAAAATGAAAGAATCAGTTTATTGTTTTGTTTTTTTTAAAACCTTATATATCACTCTTCAAAAAATATGTATATTATTCCTGACATGAAGATTTATATAGTATTCTATTGACATTTTCTTACCTATTTTAGTGAAAGTAGTTATAAACATTCTGCTGTTTACACGGCTGTTTTTCATGTGGATATTCAAATGACGTTCCTTACATCTCTTCTCAAACTTGCATTGAATTTGACATTAAATGTTCAGCAGAAATATTTGAGAATCATGTATAATAGAAGCTGCTCTTACTTATGATCAGTGAAAGGTTAGGAGATACTATTAGTCCTTAGGTAACACAATCAATACTAAGAAGCCATTTAGCAGCCCTCTGTTCATGTTTATTTTGTGCTCTGGAAACCATTGATTTCACAGCCTAATGACTTGTGCGAATTGATGTTAAGCACAGTAACGCTGCACATACCTCTTATTTGCCATTATGGGAACCCTCCAACCTTTGATCTGATTTAATTCAGTGTCAGACAAATCTATCAGCAGAGGAAGCCGTGGGACCCACACTGTCATTTCTAGTGAGGGCTTGAAATGTTGATAGGAGAAATTCACAATGGCATTAACCTTCCCTTTCATTTCCTTTCCATTTACAAAGACATAGTCACAGCGGTCTGAAACCTGTTAAAGGGTAAAAGAACAAGTTCATTGGCTTATAAACCTCCAGGGAAACTTTACATAGCAATGAATTGCTTCTTCGAGAGCCCTGCAGAAATCAACATATAGGACAACAATTCTAATTAAATAAGAGCTACTAATCACTTGTAGAAAATGGAGGAAAGGAAGACATGGAGAGTTATTAGCTTCATTTTGTTTACGATCTAACTCTTCAATGTTTAAACATTTTCCAGGATTTAATTATCTTCATGGTAGGATTCAATATGGATTATAATCATCACTGCATATTACTCTATGATACACATGCTCTTAGGTGGTTTCCTGCTAGAGATGAAAGATGCAAAAAATGTTTTCATGGGTTAGGGAGTGATTTTATTTTCCAATGATTATAATTGTAACTTACTATTACCCTACACTTGTGCTCTTCCTAAGGAGAGTTGTTTCCCCTTTCAACCCACGTTATAGGCCTCTTACTAGACAAGCCAGAATGCTACCGCACACTGAGGAGGGGCAAACACCCCGAAACAGCTGTCTGTGTATGGATTCTGGCTTGGTTTTTTTCAATTACCAATCATTGCTCTGCAGATCTGTATAAAGGGTCAAGCATTGATTAGAAGGAATGCTGCAGTCCAATGGGTGGCGCTGCAGAGGTATTGTTCCATCTTCCTTATTTGCATATTACCCAGAGGAGCATGGATGGCCTTATAAGTCTAAGGAGAGATGTTACCCCTCCTGACCCTTGTGACCAAGACACATGTTTTACTTAAGACATTTACAGATAAACCTTTTAAAAGATTATGTTGACGCTGCACTTTCATGACTAGGAAACATTTCCATTAGTGCACACATTCCGGTCAATGATTTCACTGAACCTCAGGGCAAATTCTGTGCATATCTTTTGCATGCACACTATAAGGACACAAATATTTGTACACTGCATGTTTTTCAGAAAAAGTTCTTTATTATTCTATTTAGTAACATGTAGGCCATCTTTTTGCTTGTATTACAGCGGCAACACATAGAGGCATACTTTCTATAAGTTCTCTAAGTCTGGTCAGGAATAGCTCGCCATTCCTCATGCAAGGCTGTGAAAAGAGATTGTTGTGAGGATGGGCGTGGGTGGCGGTGTCGTACCCATCACTCCAGTTCGTCCCACAAGTGCTCGATTGTGGATGAAGGAATAGTTATTATAAAATGAGCAGCTTTTTATTTTACCCATGCCCTTTCCAGCATACTGTTCGGCAAACTCAGTATTTGCATATTTTCTGATCTTCTACAGTGTCCAAATACTTTTGTCCATATAGTGGATATTGTGAGTGTTTATAATGATCTCAGATGCTAATCCAGAAGTTCTGGATGAGATGGACAGCTGATGCGCGATAGGAGGCATTGCATCAATGTGCAACCTGTGCACTTTTGCTGATATACTACTGTCCCAAACGGTCCACTGGACAGCATCATAACTGATGTTTCTACACTATATACATTATGTACTGGACGCGCTTGCATCACATCCCAAGTGCATCACAGTTCCTACAACATATATAAAACACAAAATGAGAATACAACTAAGCCATTCTTATCTCAGACACAACTCAGCGATCCTGACAGAAGACACTGACCTACCACCACCACAGAGATCTGATGGGCTGAAGGCCCTTCGTTGATGTCACTGCTATGGGAGGAGCCATTGTGCAGTTTGAAAAAAGAGATCCGGGGAGGCCGAAGGACCTGTGGTGATATCACTGCTGTGGGAGGAACCATTGTGCAGTTTGGTAGAAAGTACTGTATACTGGATAAGCGGACAGCAGTCACTAGGACCTGTGATAACATCACCGTCATATGATAATCTGTGTGGGTCAAGCCAGGGATCACATGACTAGGGGCTGATCACTGTATCCAGGAGTCTGCTGAGCTGGTGATGTCTGGAAATGAGCATGGATGTACCACAGCTGTGTGTGTGTGTGATGTGTGTGAATCAGGATGCATGTAGTAGAGCAATGTGGGATGTGTGGGGATCATAATGAATGTACCATGCAGCACAGCTGTACGGCGCGTTCCGCCACCAGAAACACTGGTACTATAATTTCCTAATAATTACTAGTATTGAATAAAGATGACATAGACTGTATATTACATGCTTGACGTGCTACATATTCTTTATATTATATGGTATAAATCTTATAAAATACTTTACATTGGTCTCTCAGCAAACATTGGTTTAACTGGCAGTGATATGTGCCTGCATATTAATATAAACACACTAAATATATTTTAAAATGCAATTTAAACATTTCCAAAGCATCTTACACTGACCTAAGCTAGAACTGTCCATGACATCCTTCGTTTAGATTACAAATTTAAATTGCGGTTACAATTTGGATTAGACACAGATTTAATACATGTCATTAGTATTAAATAAAAAATATGCAAGCAGAGAAAAATAACAAAATGGAATATATTTAAACATGATTCATGTACCAGCACAAAGATCTTCCAAGGCAACCTGGCGCGTCAAAGATTGTCTTTGGGTTAAGGACATTGACAAAGAGTTCGGCTTGGCTCTTGTGATATTTGAATTGACATCAGTGAGAAGCATTAGCTGAGAATTTGGAGGTCTTTGGAAGAAGTTCAGAAAGGTTCTGTTGTCATTCTGCTAATCAGCTTTACAAGCAAGTGGGTGGAGGGAGGATTTAAGAAAAGGGGAAGTTTTCTCTTTCATTGAGCCACCACTGTGCTCTCCTGCCAATTTTGCTGGGTTCTGATTAGACATTCAAACCCTGGATCTTAAAGCCAGTCGTTTTGATCATGGGAAATATTTTTTTGGTCAAATTTCAAACATGCCAATATACTGTACCAGTGCCAGCATTTCTTCAGTACATTGGAAGAAATATCAGTTTTAAGACATCAAAACTTCATTTATCTTATGCCCTTGGATATATAGATGGTTGAATTATGTTGCAGCCGTAATCCAGCTGACAAAATAATATACTGACAAGTAAAGGATTTATCCATTTCTGGGAAAAAATAGAAATAGCTGCTATTTATGCAAAACAAACAAATTACAGCGATCACCTCTCTTTCTGCTGGCGATATAACACTTGCTCTCCTAAGGTCCCCCCTGGTTACGAGTGGTCTCCATATAACTGCTGGCCACAGCCGTCACATGCTCTACTATCGGCATCACTGCTCAGTAATGGGACCCATGATGTCAAGAATACAGCACGACAGCTGTAGCCATTGGTTGACTGCAGCGGTCACCAGCAGTATGAAATATCACTGCTGCCCCCTTGTAAATAGAGACTGGGGTGGGGGCGCAGGAGTGGGAGGCAACATTGAAAACAAATTTATTTTTATGGTTTTGCACAAATGGCAGTGGTTTTTATTTTTTATTTCCAAAGTTAGATACCATTTTAATTAACCAACATACTCACATTAAGGCCATTTTCACGATGGCCAGTATTTTCACCGATATTTTGCATCAGTTTTTGTCAACCACAATCAGTTATTGGTTCTGAACATGGAAGAGTGACTCATTTTTCCATTATAATTCTTCTTCTGTATGTTATGTTATATTCCTGGTTTTGACCTACAAATAATGCTACAAAATGCTGACGAACATACTGCTGTCTAATACTGGCCTTAGTAACAAAAGAAAATAATCGATCAGAAGGATTTGTTTCTTATTTAGTGCTTATTGTACATAAATGTCTGTCTCCATCATCCCTCCATCCACTGGGCGTCCAGCAATATAACCCAACTCCCTTTCTCACACTAATCCACTAATGTTAAAAGGACTTTCCACTAAGCCACCAAGAAATAAAGTGGATCTTCCACAGACATATTAAGGTCTTGATTTACTTTTCAAATAAGAAATACAACTTAGTATTTCAGTTCAAAGAATAGATTAGGTACAGAGGAAAAAAAATGCAACTTCTGTTTTCATGGATTTTGCTTTCATTATTTCTTTTTATTTGAGGCTTTTGTTCTCTTTGTTGTTTTCAGCATTAGAGACATGCCATAGCTGCATAGAGGTTTCATCCCTAACTCAAGGCGACGGATATGGCTATTTTATTCCTAAAGCTGGCCATACACTAGAGATTTTAAACATCCAAAAAGGCTGATTTAGACCATTTACCATTGTCTCATGACACAAAGGATTGTGAAAAACACAGAAAGAAGCCAGCGATCTGTGGAAAATATGATTTGTTGTGTCGGGTCAGGTGAAAAACGTGGGCTATACTTGTACAGTCATTCATGCTAAACCTATAGATGTTTATCTCCTCAATGGTAGTCAAGACCAGGTCATTGATCATCAATTTTTCATTTTTCAAGCTGACATCTAGAACTAAAACAACATTCACAGACCAACTGTGAACCACAAGTTGCTCTGGTTATAGCAAACTTAATTTTCTGTACTTCTTGCTTTTAGATTAATTTGAGTTTAATACTGTATTGTTCATTTATATATATTGTATCTCCATAGCTATCCCCAAGCTAAGTTCGCACGAAAGGTAGTATCTGTTTGATGCTCATAAATGATTTTAAAAGGGGCACATTGATCTCGCTGTGCAGCCCCCAAACTGTAAAACTGACATATGGTGGTGCTTCAGAATGAGTAACCTTATGTCCCTTATGAGTGTTACTAATGCTATTAGGTACATCCCTTTGTGTGCCTCTGTATTCAGTAGTGCCCCCTGTGATGCCCACAAGCTGTAGAATAACTTTAAAATATTACTTGTTAAAGGGCCTCTGTCATCACTGCTGAGTACCATAAACTACATTATGGGGCTCAAAATGTGAGGGGCCAAGGGGTCAGAGGAGCTGCTTTTTATACTCTCCATGGCCATGTTCCAGCTCTGTGCCCCTGAGAAATCCACACGCACATACAATATGACTCTTTTTAGAAGGTTACGGTAGCAGAAATGCAGTCCTAAGCTCCCGCTCACAACCTGAAGGTTGCAAATTCAATCTCCGCTTGGTTCAGGTAGCTGGCTCAGGGTTGACTCAGCCTTCCATCCTTCCGAGGTCAGTCAAATGAGTTCCTAGCTTGGTGGAGGGTAATAAATAAAATTACCTGAAAGTGCTGCCGAATAAGTTTGCGCTATACAAATAAGATTTATTTATGGAAGAGCGCACACGCCTTGTGGAAAGAGTTGACCTGTGTGCCCAAAGCTGGAACAGCGGCTTTGTAAGTATAGAAAGCAAGTCCCTGGACTTTGTCCCCTCACCTTTAATCCCCATAATGTACTTTATGGGTTCAAAGATAACGGCAGGTTCCCTTTAACTACTATCGAATAGCCTTGCTGTCTAAGCATCTGTGGCTTGTGTTCCTTAGACATGATACTACGATTTGCCCACCAAAGTAGCATTAACATTGTTGCGGTCTTCCGCTAGTGAAACCAAGGGTCTGCAGATGAGCATGAGCGGGGAAAATCTGAAGTTCCCAGGTAGCTGCCATTTTTTTAATACAGTGTTTTGTTACTTTGCACATCACAACTGCCAAAACTGCCAATTACATTTCACACTACAATTCTTTTGTTTAACTTTCAGATTACGTATGTATAATCACATCTATAGAAACTTAGCAAATAACCGCAATTAAAAGAAGCTTCAGCATGCCATACAATTTCCCATATTAATCAAGAGAACTGTGCATTTGTTTCCAGTTATAATCAACTGTTGCTGCAATTGTCTGCAGTAATTAGCACTGCGGTTCGTGTTTGTGCTCTGTGATAAACAGATGTAGCTAGTATCGATACAACATTTAGTCTCAAATTTAAGGATGCTCTCCATGTCGCAGCCAGCGCTGGGGCTTGCCCCTTATCATTAATCAGGCCAAGCACATGCCCGGCCTTCTCATTACCGAGAGCATGCTCTGGAGCTGATTAACAATCTTTACAGGAAGAAAATGTTTATCACTCGGTAAATCTGCTGGCAGCCTCGCTGATAGATACTTAATAATTGTCTGCTAGTAAAATGTGCATTCATCTGCTGGGAGGACTTAGGATTTACTGGGCCTTCAGGGATGTCTGATTATGAAAAAAAAAAAACTTCACACTGTTCCTCTTGATAGCTTGTGTTCTAGAAGATTTTATGTCTGGCATTTTAATCTTAATGCATGGTATGTAGGACAGTAATCCGCTTCCATACAAGCTTTATTTATAATGTATATTTCAAACGGGCCCTGCAGTCCTGGCAGGCTTACAAAATATTTGCCAGCAGGTTTTAGCATTTTGGGGCAAATGCATCTCTTAGCTTTATACATAAGCATGTTACTTAGCGGAATAACAGTTGCATTAATAGAGCTGCTTGTAACACATTAGTGCGGAAGAGCACAGGAATACAATTTTTGCTAGCATGCTTCAGATCAGTAAAGCCCTTGTGCGAATGAAAGAATAAAGCAGAAACAGAGCATTGTTCCTTTTAAGATGCAATTACATGATCACAGCTCTCCAAAATTTGTCAGCATAAAATCCAACCCATTTACGCAGTACATCAAACAGACGTGTTGATGGATTTTATTCTTTTCCTTTTCATATAGAAATCACGTTATTCATACTTGTCAACTCTCTGTGAGAAAATTGCAGCAATTGTAAAAGTATTTAGCAGCCTGTGGATTTATAGGTTGATATATTCCAGCTTCTATAGGCTAAAAAGTAACACAGTTGAAAGAACATAGCTGGATGTTGTTAAGGTATTTATAAAAGGATCAGAAGCGGAGATGGGGAAGACATGGTGGCTTCTAATAATGCCGCAAAAGAATTTTACTGTTTATATGCTTTCCTTATTTTGGCATTTTTCAAGTGTTATAGAAGATCAAATGGAAATGGAATAATCTGGAAAGCAGGCGCACGAATAGAACACTAAAGTAATAAAACAATATAATCCGTTTTTGTTATTTCTTATTTTACCGTATAATTCCTTAATATACAGTAGTATCATACAAATGCTCTCCTTATCCAGCAGAGCCTCCTGACAGTAACATTCAGTGCTTGCCTTGCAGAGCTGTCAGGGACCTTTCACACAAGTGGAATTATTTCGCCATGACGCTCTGCAAGATGCAGAGCTACAGAATTCTGCACCCAAGTCTGCAGGTCTAAGGCCTCATGGTCATGGTGGACTGGATTCCGCATGCGGGAGCCCACAGCGGAATCCAACCCTGACCATGGCTGAGGACACTGTGGGTCTTCTACTTACCCGTTCCGGACTTCATTTTCTTCACTACGGATGTGTGCGGAAGCACCGACTGGTGTGCCGCTGCGCATTTGCTGTTGAGTTTATTTTTTAACTCCTGTTTTCCAGCAGAATCTGCGGCCCATCCGCAATTCAATTGTGGACAGGCCATGGTTCAGACGGCTTCCATTGACATCAATGGAAGTTGTCCATGCGGGATCCGCACTGAAATGGAACATGCTGCAATTTTTTTTCCAGATCAAAAGGTCCGCAAATTAAATCCGCATGCTTTGTTTAATTTGCGGACGCCCATGTTTCCCTACGGTTGGCTTGATTTGCAGATCTTCCATGTGGATGTCAAACCAGCCTGTGGACATTGGGCCTAACTGTGGATTTTGATATGGAATTGTATACAGATTTAACCCTTTTCTAGTTCCGCAGAATTTGCTGCAGAATTTGCAGCGGCTTGCAGTATGTACGCTGTGCTAATTTCACTCCTCCTGCAAGTGGATGCAGCACACAACAGTTCCCAGTCATTGTGAATTGCATAATGCAACTATGATATAATTCATCTAAAATCTATTATTTGGAATATAGACACAAATATATGATATGATACACTTGGTGTATTGTTTGGAATATAGATTTTAATATGTTATGCACTCCATAAGGGGAATAATGTTAGGTCTTTTTACTAATAGCCTCGAAATTAGACTGAAACTTGATGAATTATGTAATTTTTCTTTTTTAATAACAGTAGGTATATTGATATTTTTATAGTTCATAAACAGCTTTCTGTTTATAACTATTAAGCCTCGTTCAGACAAGTGTGGCTTACACGCTGCTACAGCAGCGTGCAAACCACGCTTCTATAGCAACCAATAGGTTGCTATGGAAGCACTCAAACAGAGCTTGTTTAACACTGCAGAATTCCTGCATGGAAGCAGCTCGTATGAATGAAGCCTAAAAAACGCTATTGTCTCTACTGTCATAATGATATTTAAATCTTCTGCAGTCAGCCCAATTCGAGTCTGCAGTGACATCACTTCGTAATCTTGAAGAGCATGGCTCCTCTAACAATGAAACTTTATTGATTTGGAACACATGTTGCGTTCCATTTTAAAGAACATGTGATCCATGCCTAAGCCACTCACAGCAACAGACCAGTGTGTGACATGGAACAAAGAATGTGAGGAGGTTTATATGTATGTGTGTGTATATAATATATATTTACCACTATATGTGTTTTTATACTTTGTTTGAAAAAGGTGCTTGCCAGCGCTGAAACGAGTTGCAACCTTCCTTTAGTAAACTAAACCATTCAGCTATTGGAATATTGATACATTTAACACCGATCCTTGGAGCACGGAGTCTTTTACTTTTTCCTATACTGGGCTAGTCATTGTTACAAGTCTTGTATAAAGAATCTAACATTGACTTGCAGGAATGCTGCTTTCCCATAGCTGACGCTGCAGAGGTATTGTCCCATCACCCTTATACGCAACAGCAAGTCACACAAAAATAAGACAAAGAAGTCACAAGATTTGCTGTCCCACGACTGGTTCAGAGCTATATTTTTGTTGTTAAAAAAAAGGATTAAATTGCAAGAAAGCTGCAGTTACATGGACTTACATTGATGTCTATGGTGAAAAAATTATGGAATAAAAAAATATCGCTTTTCGGTATAGAGTACCAACAAATGATGTGAGAATGTGCCAGCAAAAACTCTTACTTTGTAGTGTTGTGCAGACGATGTAACACCCAAAAAAACGTTATGGGCATCAGTCTCCTCCATATGGATGCAGAAGGATCTCCATGTATAAGCCAGCCAAGAAAAGAATAAGCAGGACCACAGAGTGCTAGAGAGCTGAGACACAGATAGGCAGGATGACAGATAGGGAATCTTTTTTCAGGCAATAAGTTTCAGAGTCAGATTGTCTCCTTCCACAAGCCATATACACAACAAATGTACAATCACTGTGCCCATGAAGGGCAATAATTAAAAGACCGAGGGAAACCTACAAGTGTGTATCTTCAGTAAGTATTAAAATGCAAGAACAAAATCTTATCATTTGAAAACATAAAACTATTGCACCAAAAAAAATTTGAAAAATCAAGGATCACCAATAAAATAAATACATAAAACACAAGCAATTTGCATATGCATATGAGTTGGATATTACGCATAGTGAAACTATGCACTACCAAAGATCCGAGCAGGATGGGAGTACAGCAGCGTACTGTAATACTAGTACATTGATAAGAGTTAAGTGAATGGTGTGTATATAGAGTCAAATAAATACATGTAAATAATATAAATCTGAATATAAAAATCAGATGAAGGTTCCATTGGTCAGGGGTTTGAGCCACTCAGGTGCTGTTACAAGCTGGCTGTGTGTGTGTGTATATATATATATATATATATAAACAAAAAAAATTGGAAGGTGAATAGAGTCCCCCAAATACATCTCTCATAGATGTTCAAACCTCTGATTGTGACCATCGTCCAAGTCTATGCACCAGCAGCAGATGCATCAGAGGAGGATATTGAGGACTTCAATGCCCAGGTCCAGAGTGCATTCAATAGAACGCCAAGAAAGGACGTTATCTACATAATGGATGACCTCAATGCCAAAGTCAGAGAAGGAGATGATGCAGGAGTGGTCAGCAAACATCGTCTACGGGAAAGAAATGACGCTGGGGACCGCTTTGTGCAGTTCTGCCAGTAAAACAAATTTAGATTCACCAACACGTTCTTTACCCAGCCAAAATAACGCCTCTACACCTGGACATCCCCAAATAGACAGCATCCCAACCAAATCGACTATATCCTCTGCCAGCAGAAATGGAAAGGTTCAATTTGCTCAGCAAAAATACTACCAGGTGCAGACTGTAGGTCTGATCACCAACTTATTATAACCAAGTAAGGGTCAGACTATGCAAGCTCAAACATCTTGACATACAGAAGAAATTTGATGTCAGCGAGATCCCTGCCAATATGCAGTTGAAGTGAGGAACAGGTTTGACTTGTTCAGGCAGGAAAGTGGGGAAACATCACTGAAATCACTCAAGAACATGTGCCATATAATAAGCCAGTTTGCAGTGTGAGCTGGCTAATTGCCAGCACCCTCCAGCTGGTACATATTCAAGGGGTGCACAGAAAATTGTAAACCAAATTTAAGGTAGTGGCAAAGCTGTGAAAATGTTTGTTCATTAACAGTGTGAGTAATTTTTTGTAGACAATCTTCCTGAGGGCTCAGTAACACGGGCGTCGATCCGGCCGTGTTCCTGCACGATAAGATGGCCGCACTGCAGGTGCGGACGACTCTCCACACCGTCGGAAGAAAGAACACATGACCGGCTCCATTGCCGGTCATGTGTTCTTTCTTCTTGCGGTGCGGAGTGTCGGACGCACCTACAGTGCGTCCGTCTTATCGTGCAGGAACACAGGTGGATCGGTGCCCGTGTGACTGAGCCCTGAGTTAAAGTAATCACT
This sequence comes from Eleutherodactylus coqui, assembly GCF_035609145.1. Lineage (NCBI taxonomy): Eukaryota > Metazoa > Chordata > Amphibia > Anura > Eleutherodactylidae > Eleutherodactylus > Eleutherodactylus coqui. The sequence continues at coordinate 148,663,985 of NC_089841.1, forward strand.
TTTTGTAGCGATCAGCTAATTTGCAAAAGTTTTTTTTTTCTGTTTGAAAATGTTAAATCTTATTCAAAATAACCAGCATATTAATTGGCATACCAGGGCAAAGCATGTTCTCATGGCACATCCCTATGTTTGTTGATATAAGGACCCCTGGAACCCAAAGATATTACTTGTCAAAAATGAGGAAGATCCTATTCAATAGGAACTTCTTCTGCCTTGTGGATATATGTGGATCCGAGGATGAGAAATGATTATAATCAATGGAAATCAGACCCTCATCATAGGAAATGTTTGTATAAAGAGCAGACACATCAGCTGTTAGGAGCCGAAGTGAGAAGGGGCACAATCCAAGGTTTTTATTTCATGAATGAGTTGTATGTGGAGATGAGTGAGCATACTCGTTAAGGACAAATACTCAAGTGAGTATTGTCCTTTTCAAGTACCTACCTGCTTGTCCGCAAAGATTCTGGTGCCGGCGGGAGGCAGCTGGGGAGAGGGGGGGGGGTCTCTCTCTCCCCCCCCCCCCCCTGCTCACTCCCGCAAGCCACCGCTCACCCCGCTGGCACCCGAATTTTTGTTTGTATGGCATTTGAAAGTTGAAAAACCCAATTCTGCAGGTATGGTAGGTGATGGTAAGAAACTGTTATTCATTTTTGTTAAGGAGGCTTTGTGAAAATGCTTCATTAATCAAATTCCCATAAGCCGTTCTGAGACCGGCTAAAGGGCTAAAAGTCAGCGCACAATAAAAATTTTCATCTGAGAGAATATTGTAAGCTTCAGATAAATAATTACGATTTTGAATCACAATCCTGCCTCCCTTATCAGTAATATGAGATAAAGATTTGATGGCAGATCTTTCTTGGGAGGTAAGATTATTTAAACTATCATTGGCTAAATTAATAGAGCAAAAATCATCACTCTCCAGGAAAAAGAAAGCGTCTACGACAGAAGCTCCACAGTGAGTTGGATTAAAACTGGATTTTGGTCTAACGTCAACTCTAACAATATTGTCTATCTGATAAGATAAGGGTTTGATAAAACTAGACATCTATGGTTGATTTTTTTTTCAACCAATGCAAAATTAGAGTTAATTTATGAATAAAACCATTTAAATCTAGAAAAAGTCTAAAATTATTAGGACTAGTAGTAAGACAGAATGAAAGACCTTTCACTAGAAGAAACATTTCATGTTTCTTGAGGGCGTAGTCCTAAAGTCTTCTTTAAAGCTTGATCTTGTTTCTCTTTGCTGCTGTTATGCATCTTCTGCCCCTTTCTTTTATGGTCATATCCTACTCTACGCCCTCTGCATTTTTTTTCCTTTTTGATGATAGTCAATGTGTAGACAGAAAAAAAATTGGTGATGGCTTTTCTTTTTGGGCTTATAATTGGAAGAAGGGCTAATGTTGTCTGATTTGTTGGTGTTAAATTCTGTAGTGTCTGTGAGATGATTGATGAAGGGAGTTAAAAGAAAAGGCTACTGAGATTGTGCGATAACCTACATTTAGTTCTAAATCCTCATCTGATCTAGAAATAGGAACACTATTAGTTGGTATTGAATCAGTCAAAACAGCTAACATCGAGCTAGTAGTTAACATAGCAGGCTCAGATTGTTAATTATTAGTAACAATGGTTGGCAAGCAAGCCGGTGATTCGAAACCATCATAGACTGACAGCTGTGAAGCTCTAAAAGAGTTGGAATTAGCCTCTAGTTGATGATTAGTGTTCATAATATATGCTCCAAAGTCACATGTGATTTGTGGCCTGCAACGAAAATCCAATTGAGTTGAATTATCTGTGATCGTCGTGTCCATTTGCAGGTCGCAACACAAGAGCATTGACAGGCAACTGATGTCATGTCACTTGTGACACATGCTGCCCTATAGCCATAGCTTAATAGTGAGGCATTGACATTTCCTCCCTTTTTGCTTTGACTAAAGTGAACATATTCCATTTATTCCAAAGTATTATGTTTAAAGTGGTTCCTGGATAGAACCACTTTATTTGCAGGAGTAAAATCAATAGTAAAAAGCCACAACATAAATTGACATGCTGAGGGTTTAAAATCTGTATATATTGCAGATTTTCCGCAGCTAATTCTGTTCCAACTGATGTGAACATACTCTAATGGTTTCGCATATATTTAAATATGTGTAAGGCTACACGCACATCAGCATTTTGCATTCCATTCTTCTGTTCCATCATAGGATCAGGAAAACAGAAAGCCAGATCTATCCTGTAATGGAAACAAATGGCGCAGGACGGACCCCATTTACTAAAATGGGTTCCGCCTGGCTTCCATCTTAGGGTGACTACCCACTAGCGGTTATTTTCTGCTCGAATTTGCTGCTATTTTTTCTTCCAATTGTCAATGGAACTTTCTAATGTTAAAAACTAGTGATGAGCGAACATACTGGCTAAGGGCAATTGCGCGAGCGAGCATTGCCCTTAGCGAGTACCTGCCCACTCAAGAGAAAAGGGTCGGCTGCCAGCGCGGGTGACAGGTGAGTTGCTGCAGTGAGCAGCGGGAGTGGTGGGGGGAGAGAGGGAGAGAGAGATCTCCCCTCCGTTCCTCCCCGCTCTCCCACGCCGCTCCCTGCCCGCCACCGGCAGCCGAATCTTTTCTCTCGAGTGGGCAGGTACTCGCTAAGGGCAATGCTCGCTTGAGCAATTGCCCTTAGCGAGTATGCTCGCTCATCACTATTAAAAATGCAAAGTTGCGTTGCCTTGCGGTTTTAACATTAGGAAGTCCCATTGACAATTGGAAGAAAAAATAGCAGCAAATTCGCAGCAGAAAAAAAACGCTAGTGGGTAGTCACACTTATCTGGCATTTTCACATGGATCTGCACCAGAGCTCCAAACAGAACCTTAGATGGAGATATGAACAGAGTAAGTAATGAAAGTGAATATGGAAGAAGTTTCATGAGGTCCTTTCAGCCAACCACTCTTTAGCCCTTTCCTTGATCAGATGTTCTTATTGCTCTATGAAACGGCTTGTTCACACCTACGTTAGGGCTCCATTAGGGCTACCAACTCTCTGTTCCATTTCTAGAGCTGAGAAACAGAATTAACACTGAAATAAACATTTCCACTTCTTTCCCCATTAATTTTATTCGGTTTTCAAAACAATGGAAATGTTTAAATTTGCTTCCATCCCTTTGAAAAAAACTGAAACTTAACAGAATGGAAACAAGCTGAAAGCTTTCTGTTGTTTTGAAAACACATTGAAATCAATGGGGAAAGAAGCGGAAATATTTATTTCAGTTTTAATTCTATTTCTCAGCTCCAGAAATGGAACAGAGGGATGGAAAGCTCTAACGAAGCCCTAACATAGGTGTGAACGAGCCGTAACTGGTCTTAACCGATTGAGAAAGAGATGGCAAGCTGACATCAGTTTGCCAATCTGTCACTAATTGAAGAAACAAAACCAGCAATATATACAAAAGAACAATTATAGGAAAAGAAGGAAATTAAAACTTGAAGAAAAAGATCAAAGAAAAAGCGAAGAAATCAAAAACCATAAACGTAGACGTAGATTTTATGATGGTAGAAAGTATGGTGAAAGGCAGAGACTGTAACACTTACAACTGTAGCTAAGAGGATTGCCTGCTGCTCTGATGTAATTGTAGCTTCCCATTATACACTTTCACTTTTGTATAGTTATCCCAAATGCTAAGAAATATTATCTGCATAGCATAAACTAACTATAACTCTTAATGCACCAACACCCTTCATGTGTTAACTCTTTGTAGTCTTATGGCTCAGTCATTAGTAATGTTGCCTTTTAGCACTGGGTCCTGGGCTCAAACCTGACCAAGGACATAATCTGCATGGAGTCTATACGTTCTCCTGTGATTGTCTGGCTTTCCTCTAGTTTCCTCCACACTCCAGAAATATGCTGAGAGTTTAAATGGCTTCCTACGAAATTGACCATAGTAGATGTTGGAATATGAACACCTTTACTACAGCTAGGGACTTCCCTGCCTCACAACTCCTTACATAACTGGAATTTCAAAGCTGTGATTTGATCACCTTGTATCAGAAAAGCACATTACGAATGTTTGTTGTTGTCTATGACTTTTTTCCCCAAATAACTCATCCCTTACATTTTCACACCATTGATATCCATGCTCACTTGTTTAACCTTTTCTGTTCTTAAAAAAATCACAATGATACTATTAACCCTTTGCAATCCAATTTTGGATTCTGGGTTCCTAGGGGGCTTTCTCTTTCTGTCATTATACAATGGCGCCATCTGTTGGCTAGAGCCAGTACTGCGGTATGGGACATGCTGGAGAGGCCCCCGTCAATAGAGCGGCCAGTAATCTACAGAAAAAATACCCTGCTGGATGTCGTCCGACATCGGAGCTGTACAGCCTTCAATCAGAATGTCTTTAGACGTCAGACAGTGGATTGGAAAGGGTTAAATTAAAAAAAAGGTTTTTAAACAATTTAAAAAATCTAGGTACCTATGTTTTTTTTAAAAAACACTCATTTATTTGTCTGGTGCTCATAATAAGTGGCATGATGCTTTCTTCTCCAATTTTTAAAGTGGAACTCAGAACTCTATCAGTTTCCTGTGACTAGAGTGTAGTGCATCATGGGCGCTCAAATAACAGTTGCACTCTTAGATCTAAGTTACGTCACCTGTCTGGCAGCAGAGCAGAGATAAACCATTGTTTGTTTCCAAGGAAACTAAGTGAATTTTTTAGAACAGCTATGAATGTGAATAGAGAAATGAGCATCAAATACCTCAAAAGCAACAGGAAAGCATTGATATAAAATATTTGCAAAAGTTAAACAACCTTTTCTGTAGATTCAAACTCTGAATGTTGTTTGGTGCCCTACCTGTGCAGAAAATAAGCAAGTGTTGTTCTTTTTAAAACTTGGCAGGGGGCATGGCTGGAAATTATCCTAGAAATCTACTCTAGTCGGTGTCAATTTCCTTTTAGGACTTATTCACATGGGTGTATTTTATGTCCGTGTGCAGGCAGTGTATTTCACACACAGCACACACACCCTTTATAGCCTATGAAGCTATACTCCTGAGCGATTTTTGACATGGCCATTGCTGCATGTCCTATTCTTGTCCGTGTTATGGAAGAGAATATGACATACAATGTCCACCATCAACATAGATCACACACCACATGGACGGGTGTCTATGTGCTGTCTGATGCAATTTGTATTCACCTATCTGCATAAAGCCTTAGGCGAACAGATGATCCAAGACCCATGCCTAATGTATGAAGATACATGCACTTCCAAGCCTTGTGTGGTGCAGAGTACTAAAGCATCAGAAATGCAGTCCTAAGCTCTTGCTCATGACCTGAAGGTTGTGAGTTCAATCCCTGCTTGGTTCAGATAGCCAGCTCAAGTTTGACTCAGCCTTCCATCCTTTCGAGACTTAAAATAACTAACCAAAGGAAGGACATCGGTTATTTCTTCTTACACATCTCACAATCATCAGATTTGTTTCAGGTTTTACTCGTATTTTCTGCAAAGGCTATTTTTGTTATGAAAGCTGTGACCTGTGTCTTCTGTACCTGTGCTAAGGAGACGGGTCTCTACGGCTTTCTGACTTTAACATGAATAAAAGAGTCATGAATCTTTTGCTTATGCTTCCTGGGGAGAATATATTGATTATGAAAACACTGCTTCCCATTAATTTACAGGGAGTTTTAACTTGCAGCCAGTGGCAATGTCAATACATTACTCTCTAAATGAAAAATGAAACACATCGTACTAAGAGGACTTCCGGTACTTGGCACACAGCCCCTGAAAGCTAAATGCTTCATCTGGGTGAATAATAGGTGTCTAGCACAGTAACTTTAGGTGTGACTAAGTGAACTCAACTTAATGCAATTGAATTTAACTGCTAAGAAGTTTCTACTTTATTATTTGACATATGGCTTGTTTTTTTTGCCCCCCTGCATAACAATGCAGAGGAGGCACATATGTCACCACAAATATTGAAATGGGAACGCATAGGCAGTTGAATGACAGCAGATATTGTGACCCATCTGTGTGGTGTCCTAGAATAACCTTTGCATACTGATCAGCTGTCTGCTATAGAAAGCTCTGTGACATCCCCTCCCTATATCATGGGCACTTGGTGGATTAATGATCTTGATTCATGTGTTTGGTAAGAGATCAGAGCAGTGAACTCAGCTTAGAACATCGTAATGACGGAAACTGGAAAATAATTTATAATTAATCCCCACTGCAGCACCAGCTACTTGTTGCCCTTTAACCCTATCAAGGCAAGCAACCTAAAAAGCCATTGCCATTAACCTTACACTTTGCATCAAGGGGCCATGTAAGCTTTCTGCAGTCACTGGAATAAGTGATCAGATTTGCTGACTGCCCTTAGAGTAAGACATCCAACTGCACAATGTACTGTTGCTTTGGTCAGGGGTTTACATAGATTGAAGCCCTTGAGCCTTCGTCTGTACGGATTGCTGGATTACATTTAATAGACAAAGCAGTTCCATAAAGCAGCTTATTTTCACAGAGACAGATGCAGACAAATAACGATGATTTGGATTAATAGTAGCAATAGTATCCCCTGCCAGAATACTTTGAACACTTTAGCTTGTATACCTCAAGAGGGCAGAACAGGATGTTTTCAATTTTGAAACAATAACAGCGAAATGCTTTGTCTGCAAAAGTTCCTGTAGTGGTTTTGCCTTTGTATTGAGACAAAGAAATAGGATGCAATGTTCTTTCCTATCACATTTGTACTTCCAGTTTTATAGGTTATTTAAGGAAGGTAGAATCCATGTAGGATAGTAAGTCATCAAATTTCCTGTCCACTTTCCAGAAGATGTATCATTCCAAGATGCTACAGTATATAGTTGTAACAGAGATTAATTTGTCATCGTAATTTAGCTAAAAAAATCATTATAGAGGACCCGTCAAGTCCTCGCACAACTGAAACTGGCTGCATACCTTTACAGCCAGCTTTTAACTGATTGCAGCCCTGTTTTTCTTTTAGTTCCCTGTTTGTCCACAACCGATGCTGTTAGTTTTGGAGGACTAAAAATGAATGAGCGACTACTAATGAATTGTCACGTGGGCAGTGTCTACTGCATAGAGATCCAGGGACTGTTCAGATCACCAGACTTGGATTCAGAAAGGAATTTTTTTCCCTTAAATGAGTAAAATTGGCTTCTACCTCATTGGCGTTTTTTGCCTTCCTCTGGATCAACATTGGGGGTGGTGGTGTTATAGGCTGAACTAGATGGACATATGTCTTTTTTCAGCCTAACATACTATGTCAGTGTCATTAAAATGGTATTTCCACAATCGACACTGGGTGGTGGAGACTGCCTACCTGACAATTTACTAATATCGGCTGCCAAAACTAGTTGCAGTGATTGCAGGTAAATGGTGGGGGCTGGAAGAAAAAAAAAAGCACTGGAATCAGTGAAGAGCTAGCTGTGAAAGTATGCAGCCAGTTTCAGTAGTGAGAAGGCATAACAGGTCAAGGCCAATGGTAATCACAGATAACTAGATACAGGAGATTCCGTTCACTGGGTTTATGATTTGGAATCAGTGATTTTCATTTGGGCAAATCAACTTGAGTAAATAACATTTTCAGAATTTTTGTCTTTTATAGAATGCCATGCATGAAAAAAATCCGATTTTTAGCTTTTTCATAGCAGATCTGAAAATAAGAATAATGATCAGATTAGTTATTGTGGCCAACAACTCCAGCACTTGTCAGTGTCACATCTGTCTCCTGGGATCTGTTGTACTACAGGTGCTCTGGAGTTATCCTGCTCAGGTGTGGGGTATTGTGCTGGCTGGATGTGTGTGTCTTCAGTCTACCAATCACTCTGTGTCAGTACACATAAAGCTATGGTGTCCAAGGAGGCGGCAGCATCAAGCCTTAGGCTTGAAAAAGACTTAGATTAAGTCGAAACATCGCCATTTTATGGAGCAATAAAACCTTTTTCTACAATTTCTACACCGTTGATGCTGCCGCCTCCTTGGACACCATTGCATTTATTTGGGGTTGGGTTCATGACCCCACAGGTGGCTTGGCATACACTAATTGGAACCTCTGCACTTAAGTGCATGTGTTAGGTGTGCTGCGGGACTTTCCTATTTCTAAGTGCACATAAAGCTGTCTTCCCAGATGTGTATGTGGTATACAGTAAATTAATTTACTGTATAGAGCATGTAGTGAACTAGTTCATTCACTTGATACAGGAGTAGGAACCACACACTTAAACTATCAGATGCACAACTTTCAAAAGGCTAAGGGTAGATTCAGACAAGCGTAGGTACAACTACGCTCAGCGGCATGGAGGGTAGTTGCACCTGAACAAGGGGAATTTCTTCACATTCACTGGCTTTCCAAACTCCGCACCACAGCACAGGAACTTAAAAAAAGCCACCAGATGGTAGGTGCTGCCCGATCTTTCCTGCACCTAGTATTCACTATGTACAGGAAAGATAAGGCAGGTACTATCTTTTCTTGGCCATACAATTAACGGCCGAGAAAAGAGATAATGAAAACAAAACCACTGAACTCCTAGTGAAATCAGTGGTTTGGTTTTGTCCCATTATGAGCTGGTGATTATTATGGCTTCATAATGGGAGAAAACCAAGTTCATTTGAATCTGCCCAAAGAATTAAACTTTGCATGTGGCTGTCTTCACTCAAGTGTAGCTGCACTATTCAGTGGCTCATTCTCTCCCTGTGCACAGTCCCAGCACTTGTCCTGGTACCCTGCAGTTTCTCACTCCGCACATCAACACTTTCCAGCTATTGCATTGCATGCTCAGCACGCACACACCTTGCTCTTCCTGCTCCCCCGGAAAATGATTTTTTTGTTCACAACAGTGACTGCCTCTTCTCAGTTACAGATAGAGTACCCTTTAATCCCTCTTGTGGCAACTGCAGGTATACCCCAAAGGGAACAGGGCCCAATGTTAAGGATGCCAATCTTTGTACAGTGCTGCTGAATACATATGCACTATATAAATGAGCAAAAAGAGTGCCAGCTGTAAAGGTATGTGGCCAGTTTTCGTTATGCAAGGACATCACTGATTCTTTTTAATGCATTTTGGGATGTTTGTTCACATATTGTGACTTGAATAAACAAAATCTGTTTTGGGGGTGACTTCCATATAGTGACTTCGGTTTACCGTTGAACACGTTTACACTGAAATGTCACAATGTGGTACTAGTGGGAGCTTTGTGGCTGCATTTATATGGGTTTTGTGTCGGGATTTTATTCAAGAAGTATAGGTCTAACTTTAGTTGAGCAGCTCAGATTCTTAATAATGTAACAAAATGAATCAGTCCTAAATAGAGATGAGCGAACACGTTCGGCCCCGCCCCTTTTTCGCCCGAACACCGAACTTTGCGAACACCTCGGTGTTCGGGCGAAAAAGTTCGGGGGCCGCCGTGGCAGCGCGGGGGGGGGGTGCGGCGGGGAGTGGGGGGGAGAGGGAGAGAGAGAGGGCTCCCCCCTGTTCCCCGCTACTGCCGCCCGCGCCGCCGCGCATCTCCCCGCCCCCCGGCGGCACCCGGACACTTACGCGCGAACACTGCAGTGTTCGCTAAAGCCGGTGTCCGGGTGCGGATGTGTCCGTAACGGACACGTTCGCTCATCTCTAGTCCTAAACTAAAGACTATGTATCCAAAATCTTACTAGGACACTACAATTCTCCTTCCCTAACTGCAGCTTCATTTAAGTGAAGACAGCAGAAGAATCAGGGGTTATTGAAGGGAGAAAACTGCTGCCGGTGAAAAGTGGAGGAAAAACGAGGGTATACTGAAGCTTAACTCTTTCCAATCCACTGCCTGACGTCTTCCAACATTCTGATTGAAGCCTGTATAGCTCTGATGTCGGAAGACATCCAGTAAGGCTATTCTTACTGTATATTACTGGCCACTCTGTTGTCGGGGGCCTCTCCAGCATGTCACATACTGTAGTACTGGTCAGCAGATGGCGCTATTGTAAAATAGCAGAAAGAGAAAGCCCGCTAGGAAACCCTGAATCTAAAATTGGATTGGAAGGGGTTAAAGGAGAGAAAGAGGGAGGATACTGCTGCTAGGAAGGAAGAAGGGAGAATACCAAATTACTGAAAATTATGTAAAGCACTCATTTAAGGACAAAAAACCCATCAAATTGTATTTTATTTTCATTTTTAATAATGTCTACAAATTTGTGAGAAACGAAAACTCTAGATTATAAAGGAGCACTAAAAAAAGGTATGAGAAATTCATAACAGCATGCTTAGTATGTTATTGCCATTTCAAGTAAGTAGTAAAGTGTGTTCATATCTTGTCAAACTGCCCACTTCCAGTAAAGTGACAGGTGCCCCAACTCTTCTCATATTTTCTCAACCCGCCTCTTCCAGTAGAGTGACAAATGGCCCACCCACTTAGCATATCTCATCAACCTGCCCCCTCTCTGTAGTAGTCCCAACCTTAAGTATAGCTCATCAATCTTCCTCTATCCATGGAGTAGTGATAGCACCAACCCATGACTTTTCATGATTCTCCTGACATATGAGTTATTCATTTCCTACTTTGGAGCCCTCCCCATTCTCTCCACCAGCCCTAATTCCTACTACAGTAGCTGCAGTATAAAAATTCACGCAAAACACTAGGTTTTTAAAGGCTTTATTGATCAATCATGAGTATAAAACCTGTGTATGTAAGCAAATGAAATGTATTGTATTATGTACCATGTCCAGCATGTTAAATTCGGGAATAAAAGCACCAGCGTAAATACTTTCGCTTTAGGGTGCCTGTCCACAGGCGTGATTTCGCCCACGGAAAACCGCTGGCGAATCACGCCGGCTGACGCTTTTCATAGCATTGCTATGGAAAGTGCTGGCACCTGTCCACGAGCGGCGAATCATTGTGATTCTCCACTCGCGGTGGGCAATTGGCAGCATGCTGCGAATTGCCCCGATTCTCCACGGCCAGTCTATCTATCAGATAGGGCGACTCCTGCTCCCGGGCGGTTTGGTAAGTTGCTACGCTGTAAAACAATACTAGCTAGCACAATCATAACATGTGCTATTCTTATTCCTGGATGCTGTTGTCCCTTTTCCCACTTCAAAGCTCAATGCTGGTTAAGCCTGATATTGCATAGAGGAGTGTGTGTGATGCTGTTCGGAATAGGAGTGAAGTGTCAAGTATTGTGTGGGTGAAATGTGGATGTGCAATGCCCACAGGGAGTTTCCATGGTTTGGAGATGAGCTATAGTTCTAAATATGTCTGGACACACCTGTAACTTAAGATGCCTCCCCAATCTCTCCCCATCCCTCAATGCCATTATAGTTCTCCACAATATAAAAAATTAGACTCCTTGCAGTATAAAAATGTGACTACATGCTTGTGATTTTCACATATATCAATTGTTACAAAGAGGTGTACATTTTTGCTTAGAAACAGTTGACTGTTTTGATAACTTAATGTTTCACAGTTGCTTTTTAAAGAAAGCCTCTAAATTCTTTTGGAAATCTCTCGCTGGTTGGTGGTAATCCATAACTGTCAAAAATGTAGCTTCCTTATCATCGTATAGTACAATTAATATCCAGTGATGTCCTCGCTGTCAAGAATTCTTCATATTAACAATGTATGCAGCTGGATTTTGAGCCACTTTGTAGCATGGTAAGAAATCACATGGAAATACACCCGCAAATATACATTTTGTATAAGGATCTGATATCAAAACATTTGTAAACTGCAGGGTATCCATTATCAGTTATAGTTTTACAAGACTCTCTTCTTTGATTGATGTCTAGAATAGATGAGCTGACTGAATTTACCATATTTACTATATTTTGCGTTGGCATGGCAAATCATATTTTAGGGCTCAGTCAGACGGGTATTTTTTGAACGCATTTAGTCGCATTAAAAAAAACCACATAATGCGTGGGTAAAAAAATCGTGGGTGACCACAGTGGCCAGCACATTGTAATATTCACACCTGTGTGTATTTAAAATGAGCACATAAAGTGTGGTGCTATAGCAGTGAATCGCAGAACGCACCTAACTGTGCACAGCGTTTCGATTGCTATCAGCTGCTGCGGCTGTGACAGCTGCAGCAGGGGATTCCTTGGATGTAAAACTCCTGGATGCTGTCACATCCAGGGGTTTCACCTTGTGATCAATGGGGCCGGCAGCAGCAGCACCGACCCCATTGAGAACATACAGTGAAGATCGCGATCCTCTGGCACAGCTGTGACAGAGGATTTCTTCATCTCCGTGGGGAGTCATGTCATCACTGAACACTGTGACAGCAATGGGAGAACATCACGCTCCTGTGCCACAGCTGTGACAAGGGAATTCTTCCTCCCCGTGAGGAGTCCCCTTGTCACTGAACACCGTGACAATGCTGTCACAGTGTTCAGTTATGATAAAACTCCCCGAGGAGATGAAGGAATCCTCTGTCACAGCTGTAGCAGAGGATCGCGATCTTCTCTGCATGTTCTCAATGGGGTCGGCACTTCTGCCGCCGGCCCCATTGACCACAAGGTGAAACCCCTGGATGTGACAGCATCCAGAGGTTTCATATCCAAGGAATCCCCTGCTGCAGCTGTCACAGCCGCAGCAGGGGATAGCGATTGAAACGCTGTGCACAGTTAGATGCATTCTGCAATTCACTGCTATATTTTTTACAGGTGCAAATTTTATGCGCATGTAAAAAACACACATAAACACTTTATTTAAAAAGCATTAATTCATAATAAATGCGTATAGCAAACGCACCTAACATGCATTAAAAAAATGCCTGTCTGACTAAGCCCTTAGCCTGGAGGTTTCCTGTTTTAATGAGTGATAAGTGGGCATCTGGTTCTTGATCAGATTACAAATCAAGAACCATATACTATTAGGCATAATATAAGGAAATGTTTACAATAGTGCTTATTGTTAGAGATGAGCGAGCATACTTGTCCGAGCTTGAAGCTCGTTCGAGTATTAGGGTGCTCGAGATGCTCTTTACTCGAGACGAGCACCACGCGGTGCTCGTCTTGATTAAACGAGCACTGACCATTGAATCCAATGGAGCCGGCAATACAGCCGGCTCCATTGAAAGCAATGGGCTGCCGGCGATCGCACAATGAATTTTCGGGAAGGGCTTAAATATATAAGCCCTTCCCTGCAATTCATCCAGAAATGTGTAAAAATAAAAATATATATATATATACTCACCTGATCCCGGCAGACGGAGTTCAGCTGCGGCCAGCTGGCAGTTCTCCTGAACTGCTCTCTGTAGTATTCAGCAGCCGGGGATTTAAAATCCCCGCCTGCTGAATGAGCTGCCTCTGATTGGTCACAGCCTGACCAATCAGAGGCAGGTCTCACTCACACCCATTCATGAATTCATGAATGGGTGAGTGAATGCTGCCTCTGATTGGCTCAGCGCAGCTCTCAGCTGAATGACAGCAGTTCAGCACCATAGTGCAGGGGACAGCAGGAGAAGACGCGGCTGTGCCCCGGCAGCTGAAGGGAGGTGAGTATCTATTTTTTTTGTTTTTTAAATCACTTTTAATTCATTTCCAGGGAATGGCTTATATGTAAAGCCCTTCCCTGAAAAAGAATTCAGGTGTGCCAGCGGACCATTGTCTTCAATGGAGTCGCTGGCAGCAGCAGCTGCTCCATTGAAGAGAATGCCTGCATTTTTATTCTTTTTTACACTAAAATCTTTCTTTTTCAGGTAAGGGCTTATATTTTTAAGCCCTTACCGAAAATTCATCCCGCGCTCGCCGGCAGCCCATTGCTTACAATGGAGCCGGCTGTATTGCCGGCTCCATTGAATTCAATGGGCTAACATCATTCTTCTCTGCCACAGCTGTTACAGCTGTGGCAGAGGAGACCAATCGTTATGCTGACAGTGGGGGGGGGGGGGGTCTCACTCTTGCCACTATTGTGGCTTAATAGTGAGAGCTCAGAGCCCGAAATGCAGCCCTGCATGTTGCTCCTCGCCTGCCCTATCCATTTCTGTGTTTTTTACATGACTTTGGTGATTTGCTAAGATTTTCACAAATGAAAACCTTAGCGGAGCACCAGTCATATACAAAAATGCTCGAGTCGCCCATTGACTTCAATGGGCTTCGTTACTCGAAACGAACTCTCGAGCATCACTGAAAGTTCGACTCGAGTAACGAGCACTCGAGCATTTTGGTGCTCGCTCATCTCTATAAACTATCTAATGGCTGATTCCGACTCAAAATTAGGTTGAAAAGGTCTTGCAGAAAGAAATCTGCTGTCTGTCCAAATACAGAGCTGCATGTTACACGTTGTAGTTGCGTAAACATAATTGGTTTCTCTGGTAATTTCCATTAAATGATTCATTAGCGACAAAACCTAATATAAAGGTTTTAAGAATCTGCCCCAGGAACAGATTCTCATGGTTGGTAATTTTTGTACCCTTCAGTATGCGGTATATTTTCAAGCACACCTTATCAAAAGCATATTTAGCTGAAGATGATAGATGGCTTGGCTGTGTCCTATTCTGACAACCAGTGACACCTGTACTCTTCTTATATAGATAGCTATAAGCAAAATATGAACACTCCAAGTCAGCAGCCATCAGGCAAAAGGCATCTTTATATCTGGTCAGTTTGATCTTAAGATGCAGGCCGTTCAATATGAGCGTTGGTTGGTTAAATATATCTGCAAAAATTGGACGCAAGTTTCATAGATTTAGATTGGGCTGGGCACTTTTGCTGAAGCCTGAATTGTTGAAGATGCTGCCCAGCTGTATCTTTAAAGGACAAGCCAGCTGTAAACTGCGATGCAGAGTTTGCAAACTGTAATTTACAATAGTTTATGCTCTATAGCTATAAAGATTATCCAATTGTGAAATAAGTCGATCCACCAGAGCGATATCCACTTAATTGAAAAGTGTTGCTATAGGATAATTAATAAATCCAACACGAGAATCATCGGCGATAGCCATATTATCTTGTTTTACTATACAGCAAATCCCCACTTCCGGATATGAAGAATTCCAATGGGACATTATCAGCCAGAGCCACAACAGCAGGACTTCAACAAATAGAGATTTTTCAATACTTTTTTGTGTGGGTAGTATGTCAAAAATATCCAGTTCAGATTTGGTGCACTCTACAGAGCTGTCGTGTATGAATGCTGATGACATTTTCTAATCAGATATCATGGCAGTATATCTAACTGGTTTCTGGCGACAATGTCTTTTTTGCACTGCACTCCTTTCCATGAGGAGTGGGGAAAATGGTGTGCTGAGAAGCCTTTTACTTTTACATGAATTTTTTGTGATGTGAACAAGCCCGAGCCTTTCTGCTCTTGCGGATTCGGCTGATTCTGTCCATAACAGCCCTTGATAGATTTGTGACTGCATCTTTAGCAGTGTTTTTGGCAGCATTCTTTACATGCAGTTTTACTAGTTCTATACCTTTTCTAAAAAGAGGAGTGGCTTTTCTAAAAAGTGTCCTACATAAGCCAGGAAGTCCTGCTGCATACATGCATTCATCGCTGAGGTAGCCCTCCAATCCCATACCCTGTTTGAGCAACATAGTAGCGGGCATAAACAGTAGGATCACCGTACACTCTTTGGGACAACATTTCAATTCCTTGTGGGGTCTAAAATGTAATTGCTCAATACTTTTCCCATACTTGAATTTAACAGGCTCTCCCTGGTCTTATAAAATTGAAATTGGAATTAAAATGCTGTTTGTACAAAGGTATTTAATTTGGACGTGTGTACAGCGGGGTGAAAATTTCACAGTTTTTACCTCTAATGTCAAGTGTTCTTAAAAGCTGTACAAAGCTATCACCCATGTGTTGATGTTGCATTATATTAAATCTGTGTACACAAATAATGTGTAAAAGCCTGCTTTCATATATGCATAATGCTTCTTCCTATCTGGTATATTACCCACAGAAGCTTCAATGTACTTGGGCCCTCCTAAAAGAAGCAACAGCTTGTGTCTTGGTGCAAACTGAATTGATGGAGAATTGATAACTGGTATTTTTATGTAATCATATCACAGTTTAAAGACCGTGTTTGTCATCCTCAAAATATCAATTCGGTCATTGATTGCTCTCACCAGCTCGCAACGCTAGAATAAAATCTGGCCTTCACATTATATTCCTTAAATATCCTTAAATATGCTTTGTTTATCAATGAGAAAATTGCAGTCATTCAATTTAATTGTATTCCATGTATGCAGATACTATATTTTGGTTAGTGCAACCTCATATGGTCCAGAGAGGTGAACAGGTTTTGACACATTTTTGATAGGCAGTGTTGTATAAAATGACATGGGCTCCATGGTTTATATGGCTGCCAATTGCTTTGATCCAACTGTTAAATTTTGTAAGGTATCCAAGCCACTGTACGAAAAAAATATTTTACCATGGCGGCGTCTTTTTCAGTATTTTTTCAACCCTGTAGACATAGTTCTCATCCAGAGGTACCCTTTGTATCTTCGCTTTATAAAACGACCCTTCCATAGTCTCTCCACCCAAATCAACTAACTTATAGACCAGTTTTTCTATTGATAACATAAATTACAAAAATTTTATCTGTGTAAGTTTGTCCATAACCTTTAATGTTCCTTTATACTGTGAGATTCTTACATGATCTTTACTTTTTTAAAGAGAGTTTAACAGGCTTAGAGTCCAAAATTTCACAGTTGTGTTTTGTCAGCTGCAGGTTCGCAGCGAACTGTTATGTGATAAGTATGATTGTAACTGTATACGAAGTCTGGTAAAACATCAATATACCTAAAAGTTTTAGGTTTTGTAAGGTGACACCACATTTTTGTTTTTAAAGTATAGTTAAATCGTTCCACTAAGGCTGCTTTCACTGTGTTTGTAAGAAATTTTGTATATTGTATTAATACAAGGCCACTTCATGGCAATATTCATAAATTCTCTGCCTTAGTCTGTCTGTAATTTTTGTGATACTCCATGATTATTTTCAAATATCAGTTCAAATGTTTTCATAATGCTTGATACTGTTTTGTCCCTCAAGCCGATGCACCAAGCGTATTTTGATAATGCATCTATTACTGTTAAAATGTATTTTAAACCATCATTTTCTCTTGAATATCAATTATTTTATTTTTTTGCAAATTTCTTCCTGACAGGTTTATGAAGCGTATAAACATCCTGTTCATTTAGCAATGTTTTCAGATCTTTTTTACTATACCGTGTTTCTCAATGCTTCTGTATAGCTTTTCAAATCCCCAAAGGAGCTTCCCCCAGTGCCCTAAAATAACGGTTCTGTAATATTTTTTCAGCACATTTTGAAAGCATAATTTGAATAAGACTAAATTAAAAGAATCACGAGTTTAAAGACCTGTATTTCAACTACTGAATAGAATAAGTGGTCATAAAACATGAGATATAGTTTTAACAGATGGCTAAATGAAAATGTGTTTAGTATTGGTGAGACTGTGAAATGTGAAATATGCAGTGTTCAGGATGGTGTAAGAGCTGACCACTGAGTTAAAACCCTATAAGAGCCATAGCAAATACCCCAATGGCCTGAAATAAGGTATAATTTTAACAGACTGCAAAATTAACACGTGAGACTGTGAAATTTAAAGTATACCAGGGTCCATCATGTGCACATGTCTTGGCTTGCCTTTGTTAAATGGTATTTAAGTAGAACAAACGTGCACTCTGTCAAAACTTCAGTGAGCCATCATGCCATCATGAGACTTTTGACACAGCAGTGTCTAAAAGTAAGTACTGGGGGTTTGACCTGACTGCAGACCGAGACGGACATCTTACAGAGAGCTCCACTCAGAATCAGCCTTCTAGGCTACAAAAAACGAATGAAACCAGCAGCAATCTCAAGGAAAGAAGACCGTGTTTCACCTCTGCTCTGAACATGACTAAAAAAAGTTCTACAAAGCTCTGCGGTGTGGGCCAAGACTAAGCAGGAGGCTCACACTGGCTCCCCTTTCCCATTGGATCCTCCTTGGGTGAGGATTCACTGCTGGGTTCCTCCAACTCAGCTATCAACACAGACAACACAGCAGTGATTGTTGGACCACTACAGAGCAGTGGACCAGGATTCCTGTCTCAGCATGGGGTGAGTGAAATAAATGGAGAAGCAGTCTCCAGACATTGCACAAACAACAAAATGGTGCCCCCTCACCCTCTACCCCCTTTGCAAGCCTAGAAAAGCCGAAACCTAGTATCTCCTTACATTCAAACCCTCAGGGGAGCTCTTCTTTTGGAGAAGACCTCATAGCAAAAGTCCCTGCATCAAGCCAATTAGCAACAGAAGATTTTATCAAGAATATGATAATGGCATTAAGAGGATCCATACAAAGTGACTTAAACCATATTTCATCCATGTTTAACTCCTCCCTGCAAGAATTTGGGGAGCGCACTGAACATATTGAAACCAAAACGGACAAAGTCACTTCCTCCCATAACAATCAAAATTAAAGGACTTCCTAACAAAATTGTTGTCTGCATTACTACCAAATAGCTCTAAGCAAGAATCTATAATTGATAGAACGCACAGACTGCCTAAACCACAGTTTCTCCCAGAAGCAACACCTCATGACGTGATAGGGAGAATTCATTTTTTCCATATAAAGGAAGCTCTGTTTGTAGCATGCAAACTTCCCACTCTACCAAGTCAGAACACCAACATGCATCTTTATGCCGACTTGTCCTCAGCCACCATCCAAGCTAGGAAAACCTTCTCATCAATCACACTAGCCCTGCGCTGTGCCAACATCCTATACAAATGGGGTTTCCCCACAAAATTACTTAGACATAAAGATAGCGCCCTCCACATAATCACGTCTTTCAGGGAAGGGAAAGTCAACAAATCACAAGTATGCCATGATCCAAGAAAGTCCCAAAGACTGGTCGCTTGTCTCTCCCCTTTAAAAGCTAACATTAAGCCACGACCCTATATCAGAAATAACTACTTCATCTGCTGGTTTAATTCTAATGCAATCAGTTAGGAAGGCTGCCTACTGCCAGGCAAACCTTATACTGCTCTTCCCTAAATAATAGGCAGGTATTAAAACCTGAATTTGGTTTATATATCTTATGCAGGTCCTCCCATACAGCCATAACATGTTCTTGGCTTCGGTTCTAAACAATGGGACTCCTGCCTCTTTTTCTTGTATTTCTGTTATGGTTATAAAGCTTTGTGTTTTTTGCAGCAGCCAAATACCAGATTCCTATGATAAATCGCTCAATCTCCATACATCATGTCTGTTAGGATTTTGTCCCAAAATACCAAAGGGTTGAACTCTGCTTTCAAAAGAGCCAATCTATCCAAAGCAGATGTGTTATGCCTGCAAGAGACCAATTTCTTGGCAAAAGCTTGCCCGAAATTCTTTAACAAATTTCCCCTGATATATATGTCTTGTGCCCCCAAAAAACATGCAGGACTTCTAATTGCATTTAGAGAAAACCTAAACTTTGTATTAACTAAGCAAATAATAGAGCCAAAAGGTAGGTTCCTTATCCTTAGAGGCCCCCTAAATGAAAAACCCATCAGCCTAGCAAATATCTATGCCCAAACAGCAACTAGATTTCTTTTCTGAATAAAATCATTACTTTTTTTTTATAAAAATCAAAAGGGATATCTGATTGTTTGCGTAGACTTTAATATCATTCCAGATAAAACAACAGACTTCACAACTAAGCATAGAACCTCTCCTATATTATGTCCTTGGCTTCATAAAGAAGCCTTAGGGCTCTTACCCACTAGTGTTTTTTTAACGCTTCGATATTGCTGCGTTTTTTTAATGCGATTGTCAATGGGACTTTCTAATGTTAAAAACGCATTGCACAAAAATCGTAAAGCACAAACTTGCAATGCATTTGTAACATTAGAAAGTCCCATTGACAATCGCGTAAAAAAAAAACGCAGCGATATTGCAGCATTAAAAAAACGCAAGTGGGTAACAGCCCCTATACAAAACTTTTAGATGTCTCAACTTGGCAAAAGAATATACTTATAACTCTCCACATTTTAAATCCTTTTGTGTGATTGTTCTCGGTAAGAGAAACCAATCTTGTAGATATGATACCTTTTAATGGCTAACTAAATTGCAATCAAAAGGTATCATCTCTACATCATCACTTGGTTTCTCTCACTGAGAACAATCACACTTTGCTCTGCTGGCTAACATGGTACTTAACCTTTTTTGTTAAATCCTTTTCACACATACAGTAGACTTGTTCCTACTTGACAGATGGACTCTTCCCATAATCTCATCTTCCAAAATAAGCAAGACTACATGGTCTTGTAATTAATATATTCCAGAAGAGTTCACTAGTCTGTTCCAAATTGGTTATAATGAGAAGTTTGCATGCAAATGTATTTGAGTTTGGCTTCATCTTAGTAATTCTCAGTACACTTCTGGTTTATTCATATCATAACGGTACATATATAACTAAACATGATGCATCAATTACATGCAGGCACCCCCCCCCCCCCCCTACATCATAACAAATCATGATTGGCTTAATAGGTAATGACTCTATGATTAACAAATGTTAACGCCCCAGGTGTATGTCGCTACCAAACACATAATGCCTATATACCCAAGTAGCATAAACTTTATTAATATCCCTGCCTGGACCAAAGGAAAGCAGATAAAAAGTAGCTCATTCCCATAGGAATGAACGTCACAGAGTCTTCTTGTGAGAAACACATCTAGAGACAGTGCTGGGAAGATGCATAGACGTGTGTTTTGTAGATAGATAACAGGAATCCAACACATGCACCAGTGTACAATATTGAACCAGTCAACCATTTAACTGCTAGCTATTTCCTATGAAGGTAGATATTTATATATATATATATATATATATATATATATATACATATAAACATACATACATACATACATATACACACACAAACACACGCACGTTTGCCTAGGCCGATATAAGAATCACATTTATTATTACTATAACAGTCTTTTTACTCACATATATATTTAAACGTACATACTGTTATAATTTATTCTTTTAGTAACATTATTTAATAATGTCACTAAATGATTAAAATAGAAATTGCCTCTTTGCGAAGATTTTCAATATATGTTTTATTTTGTTATATTTCGTGTAGATATAGAAATCACTATTTGTCACCGTGACAGAAAGGAAAACCCTGTGTGTCAACAAGCCTATCACCGAGGGAATCACTAAAATATAACTTTTATTAGGTAAAGATAAAAATAAAAATGTATAAAAGGCGTGGACTCTTATTCCAGTTACACTCCTACTGGACAAGTAGATATTCTAACAGTAGTAAGTCCATATAAGTATATACCAGATGATGCGCTAGGTTCTAACTCCACAACCACAATGACCCCATCTATATTGTTGGTGCATGGGTCGAGATATATATTATGGTTGTGTACAGCTCCACGTGTATAAATGGCCACAAGGGCTAACAAAGCACAATGTAGGTTATATTTTTTGTATTTATACGTTGGAGCCGATAAATGGGTAAAGGCCAGAATAATAAATGTAACCCCCGTCTGGCAGAGTATTGAGGCATATATTAATGCCCAGGAAATATAGCATCAATCAGGTATATACTATGTGGTATATCCCCTATTATGGTGGATTATACCCTGATGCGATAACCAGCTATAGTAAACACGGTCACTAATTTTATCTATATAGTGACTCGCTTGACTGACGTCATTTAGCGTGTTTATCTAGTTTATATAAAAGCTGGCAAATAGACTGCAGCGCTGAGTGGTCTGTAACTCGGAGTTAAATGGTGCAAGGACATATTACAGCACCAAACGTTCCTTTTATTTTACCACATTCCCATTAGGGACAGACACAGCGGACAGTCTTAGACCAGGGTCATTAACTCATAAGACCCTGTCACATGGACTAAACACTGCTGAGTGCAGCTAATAAAAACAGCTGATCACTGCTTCACTAAAGATGAATGCCGCTGTTTGTGAGATTTTATAATCACTAGCAGCTACGAGCAGCTGAACTGAAGAGGGTTCAATAAGATATATAATGAACCCTCTTTGTCAGTAACTGCTGCATTCACTATCACCATTTAAGCATAGATAGCCCGATATACAATGATGTGGACATCTGTGGCATGTCAAGCACAACAATAAGGCTATCTTAGGCTGGCTAACACCATCTACGCGTTTCCACGGTCCTTAATGCAGTGACCGCATCATCAGGATGGTGAATCTAGGTTATAGAACCGAACAGCCTGAACGGCTGTGTGAAAATGAGCAGCAATGGTATGTTGCCCAGAGCAGAGGCTTTTTAAAGTACAAGCCACGCCTCCCAGCAGGAGGGCTCGTCCCCAGTGCTCCAATGAGCATCAACCAACACTAAACTGTGCCTCAGCGAAAACCCGTGATGGAACGGGATTCCCGCACATGTGCAGTAGCCCCGACGGGTCCGGGACGCCAACCACTGCCAACCTTAGGAGGTATAGCAGAGTCGGCGCCCGGCACCCCGGAACCGCTGCGCGCGGCAGAGATAAGTGCTGCTGAGGATAAAGAAGCCTTTTTTGCTGCATTAGTATACAACGGTGCCCAGATGGAATTTAACGCTCAGTATGTTAATCCTTCAGTATCATGGCCCAAAAGAACGCATGGATAGAATACCCAAGTGCTTCTGTATAATAATATTTGATGGACCGAACCCGGTTATTGGGAACACTGTATGTATATAGAGAGAAGGGGTATATATACATAGTTTAAATGACAGTAAAAATAAAAATATAAATATAACAGTAACGACAGGTGACTACCATTATTTGGCAACATATAGTATTATGCAAACAATAAACATTACATGATAATGCTCCAAGATGTCAAGCATAAATGTCCTATATACACTGACTCGCATATACAGCCAAGTTTATATAGTCTATGCATGGTGTGTCCGCACCAAAGATGGTGTAGTACAGCGGACGCGTAATTAAATGTAATAAATACTGTACATGGTATATTGTTGCATCAGTCACCTATGCTGTTGATCCTGTATTATATAAACGATGCATAAGAGAGACAGTCATTTAGTCCCTTGGGGCTACAACATTGCAGGCGGTGAATCCACCGTGTCTCCTTTTGTGTTAGTAACCTGTCTCGATTACCTCTCCTCCCATTCTCCCTAATAATCTCAATCCCTTGGAATTTAATGCATGTAGGATCATTGTCATGCATATCACGTATGTGTGTCGCTATGTTGGTATGTTCTCCACGGTTCACATTGCCAACATGTTCCAGGATACGTCGCCTAAATTGGCGGATGGTTTTCCCAACATAGTCCAACGGGCAATGGCATGTGGCTTTATAGACAACGCCGCTGGTGCGGCAGTTTATAAAGTCCCTTATGTGGAACACCTCTCTTGTAGTGGAACATGTGAAGGTGTTACCTCGAGCAATAAAGCCACATGCCTTACAGCCCGCACATCTGAACGTGCCCTTTGGTAAGTCCGATCCTAGCCATGTCTTGGTTGACAACTTGGGTGGAAGTAGGCTGTGGACCAATCGGTCTCTCAGGTTACGTCCGCGTCTATACGTGATTTGGGGATTGACCGGGAGATGTGACACCAGGTCCATGTCCTTCAAAAGAATATGCCAATATTTACTGATGATATGTCTCACTTCTTTTGATTGGTCATCAAATGTACCAATTATACGCATCTTATTGTTCTTGTCATCTCTTTTACGAGTTTGCAGAAATTGATCTCTGTTAGAATTTTTTGCATAGGTGTTTGCTCTCTCCACCACTGCTGTTGGGTAGCCTCTGTTACTGAATCTACGACTCATTTCTTGCGATTTTTCTGAAAAATCGCCTTCAACCGAACAATTTCGGCGGGCCCGGATGAACTGTCCTTTAGGGATCCCACACTTCAGGGGTAGAGGGTGGTGGCTATCCCAGTGGAGGAGAGTATTTGTGGCCGTTTCTTTCCGATATATTGATGTTTCCAAGGATCCACTGTCTGTTTTTGTTATCAGAAGATCCAAGAATGTAATCTTATGGATATCAATATCTGATGTTAAAAATAATCCAAGATCATTTCTGTTTAGTTGGTCCACGAACTTGTGAAAGTCCTCCACTTCCCCTGTCCACAAAATGAGGATGTCATCAATGAAACGCACCCACATATCAACGTGGGTGGTCCATCTCTCATTAGTCTCACCAAAAACGATGGTTTCCTCCCACCAGCCCAGGTACAGATTAGCATAACTGGGGGCACATGGGCTCCCCATAGCTGCGCCCCTGAGCTGGTGGAAGTACTTCCCTTCAAAAAGGAAATAGTTTTTGGTGAGAACAAAGGACAACAATTGGAGAAGTAAGATGTTATGTTTTTTAAGGTGCGTACCTCTCTGATTGAGGTAGAACTCTATAGCTTTAGTCCCCCCCCCATGTGGGATGGAACTATATAGAGCCTCTACGTCTAAACAAGCTAGCATGGTGTTGGGGGCCACCGTGATCCCCTCTAGCCGTTTAAGGACATCAGTAGTGTCCTTTACGTACGCAGGGAGGGCTTCAACAAAAGGTCTTAATGAGATGTCAAGGTATGTACTTATTCCCTGAGTGAGACTATCATTACCAGCAACTATGGGTCGACCTTTGAGAGGGCTTAGTCCTTTATGGACCTTCGGTAGTCCGTAAAATGTCGCTATTTGAGGCGTTAGGGGGTAGAGAAACTGAAATTCTCTCAGATCAATTAACTCATCATCCTTCGCTTGTGTGAGAATATATTTCAATTCAGCCAGGAAATTATCTGTTGGATCTGATGCAAGTACTTCGTAGTTATTTCTATCCGAGAGGATCCTGAGACACATATCTCTGTAGGTGTCTCGGTTCATCAAGACGATATTGCCCCCCTTATCGGAGGGCTTAATGATGATATTTTCGTCTCTCTCGATCGCCGCCAAGGCTGCCTTTTCGGCTGAAGTAAGGTTTTGATGTTTATATTTCTTCTCTCTTGACAATTTATCCAAATCATCAGTAACCATGGATTCAAAGATATCAATGTACGGGGAATCACCGGAGGGGGGCAGGCTGGTATTTTTGGATTTCAGATTGGTAAATGGGCCTTTACTAGGATCACGCATGGACTCCTGCTCCAGTGATTCCAATACTTTTATAGCATCAAGATCTTTGATATCCACCCCTAACTCAGTACATTTTTTCCTATCCAGAATGGCATGATGCTTCCTCCAGCGCAATTTGCGCAGAAAAAGGGCAATGTCTTTTGTCCATTCGAAGGAATTGAACTTATTGGTGGGGACAAACGAAAGTCCTTTTTTGATGACTGATTCTTCCTGCGCTGTCAACGTTCTTGAAGACAGGTTAATAATCTGTAATTCATCCTCACTAACAGATGTTGAGGCGACATTGGATCTACTCGGTGTTTCTATGGTTGGGAATGTCCTGGTTGAAATTGAGAGGTCTCGGTCATGGTCCGGTTCCTCGTCATGTAGTGGGTGATGGGTTGCCCTAAAAAATGACCCTCACCCATATTACCTCTACCTCTGCCTATGTTTTTCCCTTTATAGGCACCTCTACCTCTCCTTTTGTTCATATAGCCTCCCCTCCTAGAGTGTTCATTGCTAGAGTGTTCACTTTCAGATGAACTCATCTCAGTTTCTGTTTGGGGTCTAACTTCATAAGCACGGTTTTCCGTAAAGTCACGTAAATCCCGTTGGTACTGGTGGTGTTTACGTTCCTTTAGGTAACCTGTGTACCTTTCAATAGTTAACTTCAGAGAATTTTCTCTCTTTTCATAGTCTGCTTCTGCTGAAAATCTTTTCCCTTCTTTTATTAGATCCTCCAAATTCCTACTTGATTTTTCCAAGTTGATCTTTTCCTCTTCTAACAACAAATTCATGAGTCTCAGGGAATTTTCTGTCGACTCTCTTTCCCACTTGCTCATGAATTCAACACTTCTAAGCTTGAGGGGTGGTAATATGTGACTTCTGAGACCACGAGGTACAATTTTATTTTCTAGGTAATTAGTAAGTGCCTGCACTTCCCACCATGTTTTTACAAAGTCTTTATACGCTTTAGTTATATTTTTGAAGGCCTGATTAAGGGATGTAACTTGTGAGCGTGTGTCTAATACTTTATCTGAGAACACCGTTTTTGCCTCCATGAGCCAGGAGGCTGTATTAATGCTTCCGGAAAGGAAGCCTGCCATTTTTAAATCAGTATTTGTCACCGTGACAGAAAGGAAAACCCTGTGTGTCAACAAGCCTATCACCGAGGGAATCACTAAAATATAACTTTTATTAGGTAAAGATAAAAATAAAAATGTATAAAAGGCGTGGACTCTTATTCCAGTTACACTCCTACTGGACAAGTAGATATTCTAACAGTAGTAAGTCCATATAAGTATATACCAGATGATGCGCTAGGTTCTAACTCCACAACCACAATGACCCCATCTATATTGTTGGTGCATGGGTCGAGATATATATTATGGTTGTGTACAGCTCCACGTGTATAAATGGCCACAAGGGCTAACAAAGCACAATGTAGGTTATATTTTTTGTATTTATACGTTGGAGCCGATAAATGGGTAAAGGCCAGAATAATAAATGTAACCCCCGTCTGGCAGAGTATTGAGGCATATATTAATGCCCAGGAAATATAGCATCAATCAGGTATATACTATGTGGTATATCCCCTATTATGGTGGATTATACCCTGATGCGATAACCAGCTATAGTAAACACGGTCACTAATTTTATCTATATAGTGACTCGCTTGACTGACGTCATTTAGCGTGTTTATCTAGTTTATATAAAAGCTGGCAAATAGACTGCAGCGCTGAGTGGTCTGTAACTCGGAGTTAAATGGTGCAAGGACATATTACAGCACCAAACGTTCCTTTTATTTTACCACATTCCCATTAGGGACAGACACAGCGGACAGTCTTAGACCAGGGTCATTAACTCATAAGACCCTGTCACATGGACTAAACACTGCTGAGTGCAGCTAATAAAAACAGCTGATCACTGCTTCACTAAAGATGAATGCCGCTGTTTGTGAGATTTTATAATCACTAGCAGCTACGAGCAGCTGAACTGAAGAGGGTTCAATAAGATATATAATGAACCCTCTTTGTCAGTAACTGCTGCATTCACTATCACCATTTAAGCATAGATAGCCCGATATACAATGATGTGGACATCTGTGGCATGTCAAGCACAACAATAAGGCTATCTTAGGCTGGCTAACACCATCTACGCGTTTCCACGGTCCTTAATGCAGTGACCGCATCATCAGGATGGTGAATCTAGGTTATAGAACCGAACAGCCTGAACGGCTGTGTGAAAATGAGCAGCAATGGTATGTTGCCCAGAGCAGAGGCTTTTTAAAGTACAAGCCACGCCTCCCAGCAGGAGGGCTCGTCCCCAGTGCTCCAATGAGCATCAACCAACACTAAACTGTGCCTCAGCGAAAACCCGTGATGGAACGGGATTCCCGCACATGTGCAGTAGCCCCGACGGGTCCGGGACGCCAACCACTGCCAACCTTAGGAGGTATAGCAGAGTCGGCGCCCGGCACCCCGGAACCGCTGCGCGCGGCAGAGATAAGTGCTGCTGAGGATAAAGAAGCCTTTTTTGCTGCATTAGTATACAACGGTGCCCAGATGGAATTTAACGCTCAGTATGTTAATCCTTCAGTATCATGGCCCAAAAGAACGCATGGATAGAATACCCAAGTGCTTCTGTATAATAATATTTGATGGACCGAACCCGGTTATTGGGAACACTGTATGTATATAGAGAGAAGGGGTATATATACATAGTTTAAATGACAGTAAAAATAAAAATATAAATATAACAGTAACGACAGGTGACTACCATTATTTGGCAACATATAGTATTATGCAAACAATAAACATTACATGATAATGCTCCAAGATGTCAAGCATAAATGTCCTATATACACTGACTCGCATATACAGCCAAGTTTATATAGTCTATGCATGGTGTGTCCGCACCAAAGATGGTGTAGTACAGCGGACGCGTAATTAAATGTAATAAATACTGTACATGGTATATTGTTGCATCAGTCACCTATGCTGTTGATCCTGTATTATATAAACGATGCATAAGAGAGACAGTCATTTAGTCCCTTGGGGCTACAACATTGCAGGCGGTGAATCCACCGTGTCTCCTTTTGTGTTAGTAACCTGTCTCGATTACCTCTCCTCCCATTCTCCCTAATAATCTCAATCCCTTGGAATTTAATGCATGTAGGATCATTGTCATGCATATCACGTATGTGTGTCGCTATGTTGGTATGTTCTCCACGGTTCACATTGCCAACATGTTCCAGGATACGTCGCCTAAATTGGCGGATGGTTTTCCCAACATAGTCCAACGGGCAATGGCATGTGGCTTTATAGACAACGCCGCTGGTGCGGCAGTTTATAAAGTCCCTTATGTGGAACACCTCTCTTGTAGTGGAACATGTGAAGGTGTTACCTCGAGCAATAAAGCCACATGCCTTACAGCCCGCACATCTGAACGTGCCCTTTGGTAAGTCCGATCCTAGCCATGTCTTGGTTGACAACTTGGGTGGAAGTAGGCTGTGGACCAATCGGTCTCTCAGGTTACGTCCGCGTCTATACGTGATTTGGGGATTGACCGGGAGATGTGACACCAGGTCCATGTCCTTCAAAAGAATATGCCAATATTTACTGATGATATGTCTCACTTCTTTTGATTGGTCATCAAATGTACCAATTATACGCATCTTATTGTTCTTGTCATCTCTTTTACGAGTTTGCAGAAATTGATCTCTGTTAGAATTTTTTGCATAGGTGTTTGCTCTCTCCACCACTGCTGTTGGGTAGCCTCTGTTACTGAATCTACGACTCATTTCTTGCGATTTTTCTGAAAAATCGCCTTCAACCGAACAATTTCGGCGGGCCCGGATGAACTGTCCTTTAGGGATCCCACACTTCAGGGGTAGAGGGTGGTGGCTATCCCAGTGGAGGAGAGTATTTGTGGCCGTTTCTTTCCGATATATTGATGTTTCCAAGGATCCACTGTCTGTTTTTGTTATCAGAAGATCCAAGAATGTAATCTTATGGATATCAATATCTGATGTTAAAAATAATCCAAGATCATTTCTGTTTAGTTGGTCCACGAACTTGTGAAAGTCCTCCACTTCCCCTGTCCACAAAATGAGGATGTCATCAATGAAACGCACCCACATATCAACGTGGGTGGTCCATCTCTCATTAGTCTCACCAAAAACGATGGTTTCCTCCCACCAGCCCAGGTACAGATTAGCATAACTGGGGGCACATGGGCTCCCCATAGCTGCGCCCCTGAGCTGGTGGAAGTACTTCCCTTCAAAAAGGAAATAGTTTTTGGTGAGAACAAAGGACAACAATTGGAGAAGTAAGATGTTATGTTTTTTAAGGTGCGTACCTCTCTGATTGAGGTAGAACTCTATAGCTTTAGTCCCCCCCCCATGTGGGATGGAACTATATAGAGCCTCTACGTCTAAACAAGCTAGCATGGTGTTGGGGGCCACCGTGATCCCCTCTAGCCGTTTAAGGACATCAGTAGTGTCCTTTACGTACGCAGGGAGGGCTTCAACAAAAGGTCTTAATAAGATGTCAAGGTATGTACTTATTCCCTGAGTGAGACTATCATTACCAGCAACTATGGGTCGACCTTTGAGAGGGCTTAGTCCTTTATGGACCTTCGGTAGTCCGTAAAATGTCGCTATTTGAGGCGTTAGGGGGTAGAGAAACTGAAATTCTCTCAGATCAATTAACTCATCATCCTTCGCTTGTGTGAGAATATATTTCAATTCAGCCAGGAAATTATCTGTTGGATCTGATGCAAGTACTTCGTAGTTATTTCTATCCGAGAGGATCCTGAGACACATATCTCTGTAGGTGTCTCGGTTCATCAAGACGATATTGCCCCCCTTATCGGAGGGCTTAATGATGATATTTTCGTCTCTCTCGATCGCCGCCAAGGCTGCCTTTTCGGCTGAAGTAAGGTTTTGATGTTTATATTTCTTCTCTCTTGACAATTTATCCAAATCATCAGTAACCATGGATTCAAAGATATCAATGTACGGGGAATCACCGGAGGGGGGCAGGCTGGTATTTTTGGATTTCAGATTGGTAAATGGGCCTTTACTAGGATCACGCATGGACTCCTGCTCCAGTGATTCCAATACTTTTATAGCATCAAGATCTTTGATATCCACCCCTAACTCAGTACATTTTTTCCTATCCAGAATGGCATGATGCTTCCTCCAGCGCAATTTGCGCAGAAAAAGGGCAATGTCTTTTGTCCATTCGAAGGAATTGAACTTATTGGTGGGGACAAACGAAAGTCCTTTTTTGATGACTGATTCTTCCTGCGCTGTCAACGTTCTTGAAGACAGGTTAATAATCTGTAATTCATCCTCACTAACAGATGTTGAGGCGACATTGGATCTACTCGGTGTTTCTATGGTTGGGAATGTCCTGGTTGAAATTGAGAGGTCTCGGTCATGGTCCGGTTCCTCGTCATGTAGTGGGTGATGGGTTGCCCTAAAAAATGACCCTCACCCATATTACCTCTACCTCTGCCTATGTTTTTCCCTTTATAGGCACCTCTACCTCTCCTTTTGTTCATATAGCCTCCCCTCCTAGAGTGTTCATTGCTAGAGTGTTCACTTTCAGATGAACTCATCTCAGTTTCTGTTTGGGGTCTAACTTCATAAGCACGGTTTTCCGTAAAGTCACGTAAATCCCGTTGGTACTGGTGGTGTTTACGTTCCTTTAGGTAACCTGTGTACCTTTCAATAGTTAACTTCAGAGAATTTTCTCTCTTTTCATAGTCTGCTTCTGCTGAAAATCTTTTCCCTTCTTTTATTAGATCCTCCAAATTCCTACTTGATTTTTCCAAGTTGATCTTTTCCTCTTCTAACAACAAATTCATGAGTCTCAGGGAATTTTCTGTCGACTCTCTTTCCCACTTGCTCATGAATTCAACACTTCTAAGCTTGAGGGGTGGTAATATGTGACTTCTGAGACCACGAGGTACAATTTTATTTTCTAGGTAATTAGTAAGTGCCTGCACTTCCCACCATGTTTTTACAAAGTCTTTATACGCTTTAGTTATATTTTTGAAGGCCTGATTAAGGGATGTAACTTGTGAGCGTGTGTCTAATACTTTATCTGAGAACACCGTTTTTGCCTCCATGAGCCAGGAGGCTGTATTAATGCTTCCGGAAAGGAAGCCTGCCATTTTTAAATCAGTATTTGTCACCGTGACAGAAAGGAAAACCCTGTGTGTCAACAAGCCTATCACCGAGGGAATCACTAAAATATAACTTTTATTAGGTAAAGATAAAAATAAAAATGTATAAAAGGCGTGGACTCTTATTCCAGTTACACTCCTACTGGACAAGTAGATATTCTAACAGTAGTAAGTCCATATAAGTATATACCAGATGATGCGCTAGGTTCTAACTCCACAACCACAATGACCCCATCTATATTGTTGGTGCATGGGTCGAGATATATATTATGGTTGTGTACAGCTCCACGTGTATAAATGGCCACAAGGGCTAACAAAGCACAATGTAGGTTATATTTTTTGTATTTATACGTTGGAGCCGATAAATGGGTAAAGGCCAGAATAATAAATGTAACCCCCGTCTGGCAGAGTATTGAGGCATATATTAATGCCCAGGAAATATAGCATCAATCAGGTATATACTATGTGGTATATCCCCTATTATGGTGGATTATACCCTGATGCGATAACCAGCTATAGTAAACACGGTCACTAATTTTATCTATATAGTGACTCGCTTGACTGACGTCATTTAGCGTGTTTATCTAGTTTATATAAAAGCTGGCAAATAGACTGCAGCGCTGAGTGGTCTGTAACTCGGAGTTAAATGGTGCAAGGACATATTACAGCACCAAACGTTCCTTTTATTTTACCACATTCCCATTAGGGACAGACACAGCGGACAGTCTTAGACCAGGGTCATTAACTCATAAGACCCTGTCACATGGACTAAACACTGCTGAGTGCAGCTAATAAAAACAGCTGATCACTGCTTCACTAAAGATGAATGCCGCTGTTTGTGAGATTTTATAATCACTAGCAGCTACGAGCAGCTGAACTGAAGAGGGTTCAATAAGATATATAATGAACCCTCTTTGTCAGTAACTGCTGCATTCACTATCACCATTTAAGCATAGATAGCCCGATATACAATGATGTGGACATCTGTGGCATGTCAAGCACAACAATAAGGCTATCTTAGGCTGGCTAACACCATCTACGCGTTTCCACGGTCCTTAATGCAGTGACCGCATCATCAGGATGGTGAATCTAGGTTATAGAACCGAACAGCCTGAACGGCTGTGTGAAAATGAGCAGCAATGGTATGTTGCCCAGAGCAGAGGCTTTTTAAAGTACAAGCCACGCCTCCCAGCAGGAGGGCTCGTCCCCAGTGCTCCAATGAGCATCAACCAACACTAAACTGTGCCTCAGCGAAAACCCGTGATGGAACGGGATTCCCGCACATGTGCAGTAGCCCCGACGGGTCCGGGACGCCAACCACTGCCAACCTTAGGAGGTATAGCAGAGTCGGCGCCCGGCACCCCGGAACCGCTGCGCGCGGCAGAGATAAGTGCTGCTGAGGATAAAGAAGCCTTTTTTGCTGCATTAGTATACAACGGTGCCCAGATGGAATTTAACGCTCAGTATGTTAATCCTTCAGTATCATGGCCCAAAAGAACGCATGGATAGAATACCCAAGTGCTTCTGTATAATAATATTTGATGGACCGAACCCGGTTATTGGGAACACTGTATGTATATAGAGAGAAGGGGTATATATACATAGTTTAAATGACAGTAAAAATAAAAATAAAAATATAAATATAACAGTAACGACAGGTGACTACCATTATTTGGCAACATATAGTATTATGCAAACAATAAACATTACATGATAATGCTCCAAGATGTCAAGCATAAATGTCCTATATACACTGACTCGCATATACAGCCAAGTTTATATAGTCTATGCATGGTGTGTCCGCACCAAAGATGGTGTAGTACAGCGGACGCGTAATTAAATGTAATAAATACTGTACATGGTATATTGTTGCATCAGTCACCTATGCTGTTGATCCTGTATTATATAAACGATGCATAAGAGAGACAGTCATTTAGTCCCTTGGGGCTACAACATTGCAGGCGGTGAATCCACCGTGTCTCCTTTTGTGTTAGTAACCTGTCTCGATTACCTCTCCTCCCATTCTCCCTAATAATCTCAATCCCTTGGAATTTAATGCATGTAGGATCATTGTCATGCATATCACGTATGTGTGTCGCTATGTTGGTATGTTCTCCACGGTTCACATTGCCAACATGTTCCAGGATACGTCGCCTAAATTGGCGGATGGTTTTCCCAACATAGTCCAACGGGCACGGGCATGTGGCTTTATAGACAACGCCGCTGGTGCGGCAGTTTATAAAGTCCCTTATGTGGAACACCTCTCTTGTAGTGGAACATGTGAAGGTGTTACCTCGAGCAATAAAGCCACATGCCTTACAGCCCGCACATCTGAACGTGCCCTTTGGTAAGTCCGATCCTAGCCATGTCTTGGTTGACAACTTGGGTGGAAGTAGGCTGTGGACCAATCGGTCTCTCAGGTTACGTCCGCGTCTATACGTGATTTGGGGATTGACCGGGAGATGTGACACCAGGTCCATGTCCTTCAAAAGAATATGCCAATATTTACTGATGATATGTCTCACTTCTTTTGATTGGTCATCAAATGTACCAATTATACGCATCTTATTGTTCTTGTCATCTCTTTTACGAGTTTGCAGAAATTGATCTCTGTTAGAATTTTTTGCATAGGTGTTTGCTCTCTCCACCACTGCTGTTGGGTAGCCTCTGTTACTGAATCTACGACTCATTTCTTGCGATTTTTCTGAAAAATCGCCTTCAACCGAACAATTTCGGCGGGCCCGGATGAACTGTCCTTTAGGGATCCCACACTTCAGGGGTAGAGGGTGGTGGCTATCCCAGTGGAGGAGAGTATTTGTGGCCGTTTCTTTCCGATATATTGATGTTTCCAAGGATCCACTGTCTGTTTTTGTTATCAGAAGATCCAAGAATGTAATCTTATGGATATCAATATCTGATGTTAAAAATAATCCAAGATCATTTCTGTTTAGTTGGTCCACGAACTTGTGAAAGTCCTCCACTTCCCCTGTCCACAAAATGAGGATGTCATCAATGAAACGCACCCACATATCAACGTGGGTGGTCCATCTCTCATTAGTCTCACCAAAAACGATGGTTTCCTCCCACCAGCCCAGGTACAGATTAGCATAACTGGGGGCACATGGGCTCCCCATAGCTGCGCCCCTGAGCTGGTGGAAGTACTTCCCTTCAAAAAGGAAATAGTTTTTGGTGAGAACAAAGGACAACAATTGGAGAAGTAAGATGTTATGTTTTTTAAGGTGCGTACCTCTCTGATTGAGGTAGAACCATAATAGGGGATATACCACATAGTATATACCTGATTGATGCTATATTTCCTGGGCATTAATATATGCCTCAATACTCTGCCAGACGGGGGTTACATTTATTATTCTGGCCTTTACCCATTTATCGGCTCCAACGTATAAATACAAAAAATATAACCTACATTGTGCTTTGTTAGCCCTTGTAGCCATTTATACACGTGGAGCTGTACACAACCATAATATATATCTCGACCCATGCACCAACAATATAGATGGGGTCATTGTGGTTGTGGAGTTAGAACCTAGCGCATCATCTGGTATATACTTATATGGACTTACTACTGTTAGAATATCTACTTGTCCAGTAGGAGTGTAACTGGAATAAGAGTCCACGCCTTTTATACATTTTTATTTTTATCTTTACCTAATAAAAGTTATATTTTAGTGATTCCCTCGGTGATAGGCTTGTTGACACACAGGGTTTTCCTTTCTGTCACGGTGACAAATACTGATTTAAAAATGGCAGGCTTCCTTTCCGGAAGCATTAATACAGCCTCCTGGCTCATGGAGGCAAAAACGGTGTTCTCAGATAAAGTATTAGACACACGCTCACAAGTTACATCCCTTAATCAGGCCTTCAAAAATATAACTAAAGCGTATAAAGACTTTGTAAAAAGTAGATTCAGTAACAGAGGCTACCCAACAGCAGTGGTGGAGAGAGCAAACACCTATGCAAAAAATTCTAACAGAGATCAATTTCTGCAAACTCGTAAAAGAGATGACAAGAACAATAAGATGCGTATAATTGGTACATTTGATGACCAATCAAAAGAAGTGAGACATATCATCAGTAAATATTGGCATATTCTTTTGAAGGACATGGACCTGGTGTCACATCTCCCGGTCAATCCCCAAATCACGTATAGACGCGGACGTAACCTGAGAGACCGATTGGTCCACAGCCTACTTCCACCCAAGTTGTCAACCAAGACATGGCTAGGATCGGACTTACCAAAGGGCACGTTCAGATGTGCGGGCTGTAAGGCATGTGGCTTTATTGCTCGAGGTAACACCTTCACATGTTCCACTACAAGAGAGGTGTTCCACATAAGGGACTTTATAAACTGCCGCACCAGCGGCGTTGTCTATAAAGCCACATGCCCGTGCCCGTTGGACTATGTTGGGAAAACCATCCGCCAATTTAGGCGACGTATCCTGGAACATGTTGGCAATGTGAACCGTGGAGAACATACCAACATAGCGACACACATACGTGATATGCATGACAATGATCCTACATGCATTAAATTCCAAGGGATTGAGATTATTAGGGAGAATGGGAGGAGAGGTAATCGAGACAGGTTACTAACACAAAAGGAGACACGGTGGATTCACCGCCTGCAATGTTGTAGCCCCAAGGGACTAAATGACTGTCTCTCTTATGCATCGTTTATATAATACAGGATCAACAGCATAGGTGACTGATGCAACAATATACCATGTACAGTATTTATTACATTTAATTACGCGTCCGCTGTACTACACCATCTTTGGTGCGGACACACCATGCATAGACTATATAAACTTGGCTGTATATGCGAGTCAGTGTATATAGGACATTTATGCTTGACATCTTGGAGCATTATCATGTAATGTTTATTGTTTGCATAATACTATATGTTGCCAAATAATGGTAGTCACCTGTCGTTACTGTTATATTTATATTTTTATTTTTATTTTTACTGTCATTTAAACTATGTATATATACCCCTTCTCTCTATATACATACAGTGTTCCCAATAACCGGGTTCGGTCCATCAAATATTATTATACAGAAGCACTTGGGTATTCTATCCATGCGTTCTTTTGGGCCATGATACTGAAGGATTAACATACTGAGCGTTAAATTCCATCTGGGCACCGTTGTATACTAATGCAGCAAAAAAGGCTTCTTTATCCTCAGCAGCACTTATCTCTGCCGCGCGCAGCGGTTCCGGGGTGCCGGGCGCCGACTCTGCTATACCTCCTAAGGTTGGCAGTGGTTGGCGTCCCGGACCCGTCGGGGCTACTGCACATGTGCGGGAATCCCGTTCCATCACGGGTTTTCGCTGAGGCACAGTTTAGTGTTGGTTGATGCTCATTGGAGCACTGGGGACGAGCCCTCCTGCTGGGAGGCGTGGCTTGTACTTTAAAAACCTTCTGCTCTGGGCAACATACCATTGCTGCTCATTTTCACACAGCCGTTCAGGCTGTTCGGTTCTATAACCTAGATTCACCATCCTGATGATGCGGTCACTGCATTAAGGACCGTGGAAACGCGTAGATGGTGTTAGCCAGCCTAAGATAGCCTTATTGTTGTGCTTGACATGCCACAGATGTCCACATCATTGTATATCGGGCTATCTATGCTTAAATGGTGATAGTGAATGCAGCAGTTACTGACAAAGAGGGTTCATTATATATCTTATTGAACCCTCTTCAGTTCAGCTGCTCGTAGCTGCTAGTGATTATAAAATCTCACAAACAGCGGCATTCATCTTTAGTGAAGCAGTGATCAGCTGTTTTTATTAGCTGCACTCAGCAGTGTTTAGTCCATGTGACAGGGTCTTATGAGTTAATGACCCTGGTCTAAGACTGTCCGCTGTGTCTGTCCCTAATGGGAATGTGGTAAAATAAAAGGAACGTTTGGTGCTGTAATATGTCCTTGCACCATTTAACTCCGAGTTACAGACCACTCAGCGCTGCAGTCTATTTGCCAGCTTTTATATAAACTAGATAAACACGCTAAATGACGTCAGTCAAGCGAGTCACTATATAGATAAAATTAGTGACCGTGTTTACTATAGCTGGTTATCGCATCAGGGTATAATCCACCATAATAGGGGATATACCACATAGTATATACCTGATTGATGCTATATTTCCTGGGCATTAATATATGCCTCAATACTCTGCCAGACGGGGGTTACATTTATTATTCTGGCCTTTACCCATTTATCGGCTCCAACGTATAAATACAAAAAATATAACCTACATTGTGCTTTGTTAGCCCTTGTGGCCATTTATACACGTGGAGCTGTACACAACCATAATATATATCTCGACCCATGCACCAACAATATAGATGGGGTCATTGTGGTTGTGGAGTTAGAACCTAGCGCATCATCTGGTATATACTTATATGGACTTACTACTGTTAGAATATCTACTTGTCCAGTAGGAGTGTAACTGGAATAAGAGTCCACGCCTTTTATACATTTTTATTTTTATCTTTACCTAATAAAAGTTATATTTTAGTGATTCCCTCGGTGATAGGCTTGTTGACACACAGGGTTTTCCTTTCTGTCACGGTGACAAATACTGATTTAAAAATGGCAGGCTTCCTTTCCGGAAGCATTAATACAGCCTCCTGGCTCATGGAGGCAAAAACGGTGTTCTCAGATAAAGTATTAGACACACGCTCACAAGTTACATCCCTTAATCAGGCCTTCAAAAATATAACTAAAGCGTATAAAGACTTTGTAAAAACATGGTGGGAAGTGCAGGCACTTACTAATTACCTAGAAAATAAAATTGTACCTCGTGGTCTCAGAAGTCACATATTACCACCCCTCAAGCTTAGAAGTGTTGAATTCATGAGCAAGTGGGAAAGAGAGTCGACAGAAAATTCCCTGAGACTCATGAATTTGTTGTTAGAAGAGGAAAAGATCAACTTGGAAAAATCAAGTAGGAATTTGGAGGATCTAATAAAAGAAGGGAAAAGATTTTCAGCAGAAGCAGACTATGAAAAGAGAGAAAATTCTCTGAAGTTAACTATTGAAAGGTACACAGGTTACCTAAAGGAACGTAAACACCACCAGTACCAACGGGATTTACGTGACTTTACGGAAAACCGTGCTTATGAAGTTAGACCCCAAACAGAAACTGAGATGAGTTCATCTGAAAGTGAACACTCTAGCAATGAACACTCTAGGAGGGGAGGCTATATGAACAAAAGGAGAGGTAGAGGTGCCTATAAAGGGAAAAACATAGGCAGAGGTAGAGGTAATATGGGTGAGGGTCATTTTTTAGGGCAACCCATCACCCACTACATGACGAGGAACCGGACCATGACCGAGACCTCTCAATTTCAACCAGGACATTCCCAACCATAGAAACACCGAGTAGATCCAATGTCGCCTCAACATCTGTTAGTGAGGATGAATTACAGATTATTAACCTGTCTTCAAGAACGTTGACAGCGCAGGAAGAATCAGTCATCAAAAAAGGACTTTCGTTTGTCCCCACCAATAAGTTCAATTCCTTCGAATGGACAAAAGACATTGCCCTTTTTCTGCGCAAATTGCGCTGGAGGAAGCATCATGCCATTCTGGATAGGAAAAAATGTACTGAGTTAGGGGTGGATATCAAAGATCTTGATGCTATAAAAGTATTGGAATCACTGGAGCAGGAGTCCATGCGTGATCCTAGTAAAGGCCCATTTACCAATCTGAAATCCAAAAATACCAGCCTGCCCCCCTCCGGTGATTCCCCGTACATTGATATCTTTGAATCCATGGTTACTGATGATTTGGATAAATTGTCAAGAGAGAAGAAATATAAACATCAAAACCTTACTTCAGCCGAAAAGGCAGCCTTGGCGGCGATCGAGAGAGACGAAAATATCATCATTAAGCCCTCCGATAAGGGGGGCAATATCGTCTTGATGAACCGAGACACCTACAGAGATATGTGTCTCAGGATCCTCTCGGATAGAAATAACTACGAAGTACTTGCATCAGATCCAACAGATAATTTCCTGGCTGAATTGAAATATATTCTCACACAAGCGAAGGATGATGAGTTAATTGATCTGAGAGAATTTCAGTTTCTCTACCCCCTAACGCCTCAAATAGCGACATTTTACGGACTACCGAAGGTCCATAAAGGACTAAGCCCTCTCAAAGGTCGACCCATAGTTGCTGGTAATGATAGTCTCACTCAGGGAATAAGTACATACCTTGACATCTTATTAAGACCTTTTGTTGAAGCCCTCCCTGCGTACGTAAAGGACACTACTGATGTCCTTAAACGGCTAGAGGGGATCACGGTGGCCCCCAACACCATGCTAGCTTGTTTAGACGTAGAGGCTCTATATAGTTCCATCCCACATGGGGGGGGGACTAAAGCTATAGAGTTCTACCTCAATCAGAGAGGTACGCACCTTAAAAAACATAACATCTTACTTCTCCAATTGTTGTCCTTTGTTCTCACCAAAAACTATTTCCTTTTTGAAGGGAAGTACTTCCACCAGCTCAGGGGCGCAGCTATGGGGAGCCCATGTGCCCCCAGTTATGCTAATCTGTACCTGGGCTGGTGGGAGGAAACCATCGTTTTTGGTGAGACTAATGAGAGATGGACCACCCACGTTGATATGTGGGTGCGTTTCATTGATGACATCCTCATTTTGTGGACAGGGGAAGTGGAGGACTTTCACAAGTTCGTGGACCAACTAAACAGAAATGATCTTGGATTATTTTTAACATCAGATATTGATATCCATAAGATTACATTCTTGGATCTTCTGATAACAAAAACAGACAGTGGATCCTTGGAAACATCAATATATCGGAAAGAAACGGCCACAAATACTCTCCTCCACTGGGATAGCCACCACCCTCTACCCCTGAAGTGTGGGATCCCTAAAGGACAGTTCATCCGGGCCCGCCGAAATTGTTCGGTTGAAGGCGATTTTTCAGAAAAATCGCAAGAAATGAGTCGTAGATTCAGTAACAGAGGCTACCCAACAGCAGTGGTGGAGAGAGCAAACACCTATGCAAAAAATTCTAACAGAGATCAATTTCTGCAAACTCGTAAAAGAGATGACAAGAACAATAAGATGCGTATAATTGGTACATTTGATGACCAATCAAAAGAAGTGAGACATATCATCAGTAAATATTGGCATATTCTTTTGAAGGACATGGACCTGGTGTCACATCTCCCGGTCAATCCCCAAATCACGTATAGACGCGGACGTAACCTGAGAGACCGATTGGTCCACAGCCTACTTCCACCCAAGTTGTCAACCAAGACATGGCTAGGATCGGACTTACCAAAGGGCACGTTCAGATGTGCGGGCTGTAAGGCATGTGGCTTTATTGCTCGAGGTAACACCTTCACATGTTCCACTACAAGAGAGGTGTTCCACATAAGGGACTTTATAAACTGCCGCACCAGCGGCGTTGTCTATAAAGCCACATGCCCGTGCCCGTTGGACTATGTTGGGAAAACCATCCGCCAATTTAGGCGACGTATCCTGGAACATGTTGGCAATGTGAACCGTGGAGAACATACCAACATAGCGACACACATACGTGATATGCATGACAATGATCCTACATGCATTAAATTCCAAGGGATTGAGATTATTAGGGAGAATGGGAGGAGAGGTAATCGAGACAGGTTACTAACACAAAAGGAGACACGGTGGATTCACCGCCTGCAATGTTGTAGCCCCAAGGGACTAAATGACTGTCTCTCTTATGCATCGTTTATATAATACAGGATCAACAGCATAGGTGACTGATGCAACAATATACCATGTACAGTATTTATTACATTTAATTACGCGTCCGCTGTACTACACCATCTTTGGTGCGGACACACCATGCATAGACTATATAAACTTGGCTGTATATGCGAGTCAGTGTATATAGGACATTTATGCTTGACATCTTGGAGCATTATCATGTAATGTTTATTGTTTGCATAATACTATATGTTGCCAAATAATGGTAGTCACCTGTCGTTACTGTTATATTTATATTTTTATTTTTATTTTTACTGTCATTTAAACTATGTATATATACCCCTTCTCTCTATATACATACAGTGTTCCCAATAACCGGGTTCGGTCCATCAAATATTATTATACAGAAGCACTTGGGTATTCTATCCATGCGTTCTTTTGGGCCATGATACTGAAGGATTAACATACTGAGCGTTAAATTCCATCTGGGCACCGTTGTATACTAATGCAGCAAAAAAGGCTTCTTTATCCTCAGCAGCACTTATCTCTGCCGCGCGCAGCGGTTCCGGGGTGCCGGGCGCCGACTCTGCTATACCTCCTAAGGTTGGCAGTGGTTGGCGTCCCGGACCCGTCGGGGCTACTGCACATGTGCGGGAATCCCGTTCCATCACGGGTTTTCGCTGAGGCACAGTTTAGTGTTGGTTGATGCTCATTGGAGCACTGGGGACGAGCCCTCCTGCTGGGAGGCGTGGCTTGTACTTTAAAAAGCCTCTGCTCTGGGCAACATACCATTGCTGCTCATTTTCACACAGCCGTTCAGGCTGTTCGGTTCTATAACCTAGATTCACCATCCTGATGATGCGGTCACTGCATTAAGGACCGTGGAAACGCGTAGATGGTGTTAGCCAGCCTAAGATAGCCTTATTGTTGTGCTTGACATGCCACAGATGTCCACATCATTGTATATCGGGCTATCTATGCTTAAATGGTGATAGTGAATGCAGCAGTTACTGACAAAGAGGGTTCATTATATATCTTATTGAACCCTCTTCAGTTCAGCTGCTCGTAGCTGCTAGTGATTATAAAATCTCACAAACAGCGGCATTCATCTTTAGTGAAGCAGTGATCAGCTGTTTTTATTAGCTGCACTCAGCAGTGTTTAGTCCATGTGACAGGGTCTTATGAGTTAATGACCCTGGTCTAAGACTGTCCGCTGTGTCTGTCCCTAATGGGAATGTGGTAAAATAAAAGGAACGTTTGGTGCTGTAATATGTCCTTGCACCATTTAACTCCGAGTTACAGACCACTCAG
The DNA here is from genome assembly GCF_035609145.1 of Eleutherodactylus coqui. Lineage (NCBI taxonomy): Eukaryota > Metazoa > Chordata > Amphibia > Anura > Eleutherodactylidae > Eleutherodactylus > Eleutherodactylus coqui. The sequence continues at coordinate 148,706,297 of NC_089841.1, forward strand.
CGCTGCAGTCTATTTGCCAGCTTTTATATAAACTAGATAAACACGCTAAATGACGTCAGTCAAGCGAGTCACTATATAGATGAAATTAGTGACCGTGTTTACTATAGCTGGTTATCGCATCAGGGTATAATCCACCATAATAGGGGATATACCACATAGTATATACCTGATTGATGCTATATTTCCTGGGCATTAATATATGCCTCAATACTCTGCCAGACGGGGGTTACATTTATTATTCTGGCCTTTACCCATTTATCGGCTCCAACGTATAAATACAAAAAATATAACCTACATTGTGCTTTGTTAGCCCTTGTGGCCATTTATACACGTGGAGCTGTACACAACCATAATATATATCTCGACCCATGCACCAACAATATAGATGGGGTCATTGTGGTTGTGGAGTTAGAACCTAGCGCATCATCTGGTATATACTTATATGGACTTACTACTGTTAGAATATCTACTTGTCCAGTAGGAGTGTAACTGGAATAAGAGTCCACGCCTTTTATACATTTTTATTTTTATCTTTACCTAATAAAAGTTATATTTTAGTGATTCCCTCGGTGATAGGATATAGAAATCACAAATCGTTCTTCACAAATTTGAATAGTAATGCTACAACAGATGACTCTACTGTTGCTGATGACAACAGTACGTTTAATATAAGTTAGTGTGAACATTTATACAACTGTGTGTAGGCATGAAACTAAATATCCTTTCTCATGCAGAATCCAAGTTGTTGAATATACTTGTGACTGACAGAAAGTGTTCTAAAGCTGTTGAAAACACAAAACAGCAGAGAAATCTAGTAAGCACAGGAAACACATTGATAGAGAATATTTCACCAAAAACTTTGTAGAATATTTGCAAAGTATTGAACCTAAATTTGTTGATAAGAAGAATGTAATCTATTAACAACACTGGGACCTAGCAGGATGAGCCATTCACATAAGTAGTATACAGCGTTAAATGCCTTTAAAATTTGCAGAATTATATGTCTTACCATACATATCTTTAGATTGTGTATCTTTAGACTGTGCGCTAGTTATGTGCGTAGTGCTTAATGTTGTATTTCTTGAAAGTTTGCATAACTAGACGCTCTACAATATTCATCTTCAGGCCGGCTGCACACATCCGGATTTGCATTGCAGAACCCGGAGCAGGCATCCGCCTCCGGATTCTGCAGCAAATACCTGCCATAGCATGCTATGGAAAAGTGGTTTTCCATGCCCATGAGAAGAAATCAATTGCGATTTTCTGCTCACAGGGGGAAAATCACAGCATGCTCTATTTTAAACTGGATTCCTGGCGGACGGCTTCCATTGAAGTTCAGCCCTTCTGCAATCATCATTGCGGAAAGGCCATGGGATCCGCGTCATCACTTAGTGATGGCACAGTCACAACTGTACTGCGCATGTGCGCCGCAGCGCTGGCTGGGACATCCACAGCACAGATAAAAGAAAGCATCCAGACAGTTATGCAGAGCTCACCGGCCAGGCACCGAGTCGGATTCCATTGCGTGATCCTGCAATCAGAATCTGACCCGGTTGTCTGCATTCGGCCTTAGGGCTCGGTCACACGACTGTTTTTTGGTCCGATCTGCAGACGCGCTTGCAATCTGCAGATCTATAGACCCAATGCATCCCAATGGGATCGGTCACATGTCCGCTTTTTATGCGGATGTGCGATCAAGTATAGGACACAGCGATTCGCAGAACGCGCCTATCTGCGTTCTGCGCATCGCTGTGTTCTATATATGCGCTCAATGGGGTGTTCTATATATGCGCTGATTGGCTGAGCGCAGGGACCAATCAGAGGCAGCTCTAAGCTATTGAATGTCATTAGCACTAGTTATGTGCGTAGTGCTTAATGTTGTATTAATGTTACATTCAATAGCTGAGAGCTGCCTCTGATTGGTCCCTGCGCTCAGCCAATCAGAGGCAGCACTCACTCACCCATTCATGAATTCATGAATGGGTGAGTGAGAGCTGCCTCTGATTGGCGAGGGCTGTAACCAATCAGAGGCAGCCCATTCAGCAGGCAGGGATTTTAAATCCCCGTCTGCTGAATACTACACAGAGCAGTTCAGGAGAATTGCCGGGCGGACGCGGCTGAACTACGGCTGCAAGAAAAAGGTGAGTATCTTTTTTTTTTTTTTTTTTTACACATATTAGGATGGTTTTCAGGGAAGGGATTATATTTTTAAGCCCTTCCCAAAAATTCATCCCGCACTCGCCGGCAGCCCATTGCTTTCAATGGAGCCGGCTGTATTGCCGGCTCCATTTAATTCAATGGGCGAACATCGTTCTCCTCTGCCACAGCTGTGGCAGAGGAGAGCGGGCAGCGCTGGGCCGTTTGCCGAAAACGCTGCTAGCTGCAGATTTTTCGGCGAATCGTCGGCCCTGGTCACGCGATTTGCGGACGCGCATTCGTCATGCGATCCGCAAATCACACGAAAAAACGCCCATGTGACCGAGGCCTTAGTTTGTGTATAATTTACTCACATCAATACATTTTTCTTTAAAACAAACACCAGGAACCTGAGAAGAAGAATTTTAGCATCTGCGTCAAAACTCCCTTCTCTAGTTCAAGAATACAACACCCCTTCAGTAGGGAATGCCAATCCAGTATTAAGACCACAAAGGGAATCTATCAGACATGCCGAATTATCACCAATTTCCGATGCAGATATAAATAATGCGTACAACAACCAAGTATTGAGGCCACTATGACCACAAAATGGAACTATAAGACATGCCACATTATCACCAATTTCTGAAGTGGACAAAAACCGGGCTAGTCTCATCACCTCTGCTAAGCTGCATTTTGTAAATCCAAACAATATACGGGTTTGTCATAACATACAAATGTTTGTGAGTAATTCCGATGAGCTCTTTAGGTATGCATTTTTATCTTACTCTGAGTTTTCAGAGTTAACTTTCATTGATGATGAGACAGACTGTCAACTGGAGATACACAAAAGGGCATCACACAATCAACAAAAACACAAATAACTTTATAGCTTGTTTTACTACTACTTATAATAGACTAGAACTGTACTCTTTTCTCGACAGACTGTAGGAAAGGTGTTATCTCAACACAAATTAGGTCATTTTTGTGCATCGAAAATGTGAGTGGAATCCGCCATTAGGCGATTTATCTGGTGGAATTAACCAGTGAAATATCCAAGGGTACATACATCACAGAGTTTGTATCTTCAGGCCCCAAAACCTTCAGTTACAAATTGGACCTGGGTAAAATGGTCTTTAAAGTTTAGAGGTAAACTCTAAATATTGCTAGCGCACAGCTAATTAATTTTGACAGCCTAAAAGATCAAGTTTTGAATCACCCCCGCAATGTTGCCTCTGAAACTCAGAAAACTATTAGCTTAGAGCAGTGTAGCATTATAAGAAATAAGAAGTTCTGGGTCATTGAAACAAAGACACTTATTTCATCATTTTACAACACTTCCTTTTGGATATTAACACTTCTATCATAAATACGTTTGATATGAACACACTAGAGATGAGCGAACACCAAAATGTTCGGGTGTTCGTTATTCGTAACGAACTTCCCGTGATGCTCGAGGGTTCGTTTCGAACAACGAACCCCATTGAAGTCAATGGGCGACCAGAACATTTTTGTATTTCGCCGATGCTCGCTAAGGTTTTCATGTGTGAAAATCTGGGCAATTCAGGAAAGTGATGGGAATGACACAGTGACGGATAGGGCAGGCGAGGGGCTACATGTTGGGCTGCATCTCAAGTTCCCAGGTCCCACTATTAAGCCACAATACCGGCAAGAGTGGGCCCCCCCCCTCCCAACAACTTTTACTTCTGAAAAGCCCTCATTAGCATGGCATACCTTTGCTAAGCACCACACTACCTCCAACAAAGCACAATCACTGCCTGCATGACACTCCACTGACACTTCTCCTGGGTTACATGCTGCCCAACCGCCCCCCCTCCCCCCCACAGCGCACACCAAAGTGTCCCTGCGCAGCCTTCAGCTGCCCTCATGCCACACCACGCTCATGTCTATTTAGAATTGCGTCTGCCATGACGAGGGACCGCAGGCACACACTGCAGAGGTTGGCACGGCTAGGCAGCGACCCTCTTTAAAAGTGGCGGAGCGATAGCCCACAATGCTGTACAGAAGCAATGAGAAATAGAATCCTGTGCCACCGCCATCAGGAGCTGCACACGTGGGCATAGCAATGGGGAACCTATGTGCCACACACTATTCATTCTGTCAAGGTGTCTGCATGCCCCAGTCAGACCGGGCTTTTTAATTCATAGACACAGGCAGGTACAACTCCCTATTGTGAAGTCCCTGTCGACCCACAGCATGGGTGGCTCCCTGGAACCCACTGGCGGTACACAGAAATATCCCATTGCATTGCCCAACACAGCTGAGGTAGTAATGTCGTGCTTAATGCAGGTGGGCTTCGGCCCACACTGCATGCCCCAGTCTGACTGGGGTTCTTTATAAGTGTACAGATGTAGTAAAAACTCCGTGTGCACCTACAGCATGGGTGGGTGCCAGGAAGCCACCGGCGGTACATAGAAATATCCCATTGCATTGCCCAACACAGCTGAGGTAGTAATGTTGTGCTTAACCCTTTCCAATCCAATTTGTATATGGTTTTCCTAGGGGGCTTACTCTTTTTCTGCTGTTATACAACGGCGCTATATGCTGGCTAAAGCCAGTACTGCATGAGCTGACACGTAGGATAGGCTCCGACAGCAGAGAGGCTGGCAATATACAGTAAGAGAACCCCGACGGACGTCTACCAACAACGGAGCTGTACAGCCTTAAACCCTAATGTCTTCACAGGTCACACAGTGGACTGGAAAGGGTTAATGCAGGTGGGCTTCGGCCCACACTGCATGCCCCAGTCAGACTGGGGTTCTTTACAAGTGGACACATGTAGGTTTAACTCCCTGTGGACCCACTGCCTGGGTGGGTGCCAGGAAGCCACCGGCGGTACATAGAAATATCCCATTGCATTGCCCAACACAGCTGAGGTAGTAATGTCGTGCGTAATACAGGTGGGCTTCGGCCCACACTGCATGCCCCAGTCAGACGGGTTCTTTAGAAGTGTACAGAAGTATTAAAAACTCAGTGTGCACCTACAGCATGGGTGGCTCCCTGGAACCCACCGGCGGTACACAAAAATATCCCATTGCATTGCCCAACACAGCTGAGGTAGTAATGTCGTGCGTAATGCAGGTGGGCTTCGGCCCACACTGCATGCCCCAGTCAGACTGGGGTTCTTTACAAGTGGACACATGTAGGTTTAACTCCCTGTGGACCCACTGCCTGGGTGGGTGCCAGGAAGCCACCGGCGGTACATAGAAATATCCCATTGCATTGCCCAACACAGCTGAGGTAGTAATGTCGTGCGTAATACAGGTGGGCTTCGGCCCACACTGCATGCCCCAGTCAGACGGGTTCTTTAGAAGTGTACAGAAGTATTAAAAACTCAGTGTGCACCTACAGCATGGGTGGCTCCCTGGAACCCACCGGCGGTACACAAAAATATCCCATTGCATTGCCCAACACAGCTGAGGTAGTAATGTCGTGCGTAATGCAGGTGGGCTTCGGCCCACACTGCATGCCCCAGTCAGACTGGGGTTCTTTACAAGTGGACACATGTAGGTTTAACTCCCTGTGGACCCACTGCCTGGGTGGGTGCCAGGAAGCCACCGGCGGTACATAGAAATATCCCATTGCATTGCCCAACACAGCTGAGGTAGTAATGTCGTGCGTAATACAGGTGGGCTTCGGCCCACACTGCATGCCCCAGTCAGACGGGTTCTTTAGAAGTGTACAGAAGTATTAAAAACTCAGTGTGCACCTACAGCATGGGTGGCTCCCTGGAACCCACCGGCGGTACACAAAAATATCCCATTGCATTGCCCAACACAGCTGAGGTAGTAATGTCGTGCGTAATGCAGGTGGGCTTCGGCCCACACTGCATGCCCCAGTCAGACTGGGGTTCTTTACAAGTGGACACATGTAGGTTTAACTCCCTGTGGACCCACTGCCTGGGTGGGTGCCAGGAAGCCACCGGCGGTACATAGAAATATCCCATTGCATTGCCCAACACAGCTGAGGTAGTAATGTCGTGCGTAATACAGGTGGGCTTCGGCCCACACTGCATGCCCCAGTCAGACGGGTTCTTTAGAAGTGTACAGAAGTATTAAAAACTCAGTGTGCACCTACAGCATGGGTGGCTCCCTGGAACCCACCGGCGGTACACAAAAATATCCCATTGCATTGCCCAACACAGCTGAGGTAGTAATGTCGTGCGTAATGCAGGTGGGCTTCGGCCCACACTGCATGCCCCAGTCAGACTGGGGTTCTTTACAAGTGGACACATGTAGGTTTAACTCCCTGTGGACCCACTGCCTGGGTGGGTGCCAGGAAGCCACCGGCGGTACATAGAAATATCCCATTGCATTGCCCAACACAGCTGAGGTAGTAATGTCGTGCGTAATACAGGTGGGCTTCGGCCCACACTGCATGCCCCAGTCAGACGGGTTCTTTAGAAGTGTACAGAAGTATTAAAAACTCAGTGTGCACCTACAGCATGGGTGGCTCCCTGGAACCCACCGGCGGTACACAAAAATATCCCATTGCATTGCCCAACACAGCTGAGGTAACGTCAGCTGTAATGCAGGTGGGCTAAAAATTAATTTGATTACACTGTAGGCGAGGGCCCACAAAAATTGCTGTATCAACAGTACTAATGTACATCCCAAAAATTGGCCATGGCCAGCCAAGAGGGCAGGTGAAACCCATTAATCGCTTTGGTTAATGTGGCTTAAGTGGTAACTAGGCCTGGAGGCAGCCCAGTGTAACGAAAAATTGGTTCAAGTTAAAGTTCCAATGCTTTTAAGCGCATTGAAACTTATAAAAATTGTTCAGAAAAATTATTTGAGTGAGCCTTGTGGCCCTAAGAAAAATTGCCCGTTCAGCGTGATTACGTGAGGTTTCAGGAGGAGGAGCAGGAGGAGGAGGAGGAGGAATATTAGACACAGATTGATGAAGCAGAAATGTCCCCGTTTTGGATGGTGAGAGAGAACGTAGCTTCCATCCGCGGGTGCAGCCTACGTATTGCTTACGTATCGCTGCTGTCCGCTGGTGGAGAACAGAAGTCTGGCGAAATCCAGCCTTTGTTCATCTTGATGAGTGTTAGCCTGTCGGCACTGTCGGTTGACAAGCGGCTACGCTTATCTGTGATGATTCCCCCAGCCGCACTAAACACCCTCTCCGACAACACGCTAGCCGCAGGACAAGCAAGCACCTCAAGGGCATACAGGGCTAGTTCAGGCCACGTGTCCAGCTTCGACACCCAGTAGTTGTAGGGGGCAGAGGCGTCACCAAGGATGGTCGTGCGATCCGCTACGTACTCCCTCACCATCCTTTTGCAGTGCTCCCGCCGACTCAGCCGTGACTGGGGAGCGGTGACACAGTCTTGGTGGGGAGCCATAAAGCTGGCCAGGCCCTTAAAGACTGTTGCACTGCCTGGGATGTACATGCTGCTCGATCTACGCACATCCCCTGCAACATGGCCCTCGGAACTGCGCCTTCTGCCACTAGCGCTGTCGGCTGGGAATTTTACCATCAGCTTGTCCGCAAGGGTCCTGTGGTATAGCAACACTCTCGAACCCCTTTCCTCTTCGGGAATGAGAGTGGGCAGGTTCTCCTTATACCGTGGATCGAGCAGTGTGTACACCCAGTAATCCGTAGTGGCCAGAATGCGTGCAACGCGAGGGTCACGAGAAAGGCATCCTAACATGAAGTCAGCCATGTGTGCCAGGGTACCTGTACGCAACACATGGCTGTCTTCACTAGGAAGATCACTTTCAGGATCCTCCTCCTCCTCCTCCTCCTCAGGCCATACACGCTGAAAGGATGACAGGCAATCAGCCGGTGTACCGTCAGCAGCGGGCCAAGCTGTCTCTTCCCCCTCCTCCTCATGCTCCTCCTCCTCCTCCTGTACGCGCTGAGAAATAGACAGGAGGGTGCCCTGACTATCCAGCGGCATACTGTCTTCCCCCGCCCCCGTTTCCGAGCGCAAAGCAGCTGCCTTTATGGTTTGCAGGGAATTTCTCAAGATGCATAGCAGAGGAATGGTGACGCTAATGATTGTAGCATCGCCGCTCACCACCTGGGTAGACTCCTCAAAATTACCAAGGACATGGCAGATGTCTGCCAACCAGGCCCACTCTTCTGAAAGGAATTGAGGAGGCTGACTCCCACTGCGCCGCCCATGTTGGAGTTGGTATTCGACTATAGCTCTCCGTTGTTCATAGAGCCTGGCCAACATGTGGAGCGTAGAGTTCCACCGTGTGGGCACGTCGCACAGCAGTCGGTGCACTGGCAGCTTAAAGTGATGTTGCAGGGTGCGCAGGGTGGCAGCGTCCGTGTGGGACTTGCGGAAATGTGCGCAGAGCCGGCGCGCCTTTACGAGCAGGTCTGACAAGCGTGGGTAGCTTTTCAGAAACCGCTGAACCACCAAATTAAAGACGTGGGCCAGGCATGGCACGTGCGTGAGGCTGCCAAGCTGCAGAGCCGCCACCAGGTTACGGCCGTTGTCACACACGACCATGCCCGGTTGGAGGCTCAGCGGCGCAAGCCAGCGGTCGGTCTGCTGTGTCAGACCCTGCAGCAGTTCGTGGGCCGTGTGCCTCTTATCGCCTAAGCTGAGTAGTTTCAGCACGGCCTGCTGACGCTTGCCCACCGCTGTGCTGCCACACCGCGCGACACCGACTGCTGGCGACATGCTGCTGCTAACACATCTTGATTGTGAGACAGAGGAGGAGGAGGAGGAGGAGGGTGCTTTAGTGGAGGAAGCATACACCTCCGCAGATACCAGCACCGAGCTGGGGCCCGCAATTCTGGGGGTGGGTAGGACGTGAGCGGTCCCAGGCTCTGACTCTGTCCCAGCCTCCACTAAATTCACCCAATGTGCCGTCAGGGAGATGTAGTGGCCCTGCCCGCCTGTGCTTGTCCACGTGTCCGTAGTTAAGTGGACCGTGGCAGTAACCGCGTTGGTGAGGGCGCGCACAATGTTGCGGGAGACGTGGTCGTGCAGGGCTGGGACGGCACATCGGGAAAAGTAGTGGCGACTGGGAACTGAGTAGCGCGGGGCCGCCGCCTCCATGATACTTTTGAAGGACTCCGTTTCCACAACCCTATACGGCAGCATCTCAAGGCTGATGAATTTTGCGATGCGGACGGTTAACGTTTGAGCGTGCGGGTGCGTGGCGGCGTACTTGCGCTTGCGCTCGAACACTTGCGCAAGCGACGGCTGAACGGTGCGCTGAACTACACTGCTGGATGGGGCCGAGGACAGCGGAGATGAGGGTGTGGGTGCAGGCCATGAGGCGGTAGTGCCTGTGTCCTGAGAGGGGGGTTGCATCTCAGTGGCAGGTTGGGGCACAGGGGGAGAGGCAGGGGTGCAAACCGGAGACGGTGAACGGCCTTTGTCCCACCTTGCGGGGTGCTTGGCCATCATATGTCTGCGCATGGTGGTGGTGGTGAGGCTGTTGGTGTTGGCTCCCCGGCTGAGCTTTGCGCGACAAAGGTTGCACACCACTGTTCGTCGGTCGTCAGGCGTCTCTGTGAAAAACTGCCAGACCTTAGAGCACCTCGGCCTACGCAGGGTGGCATGGCGCGAGGGGGCGCTTTGGGAAACACTTGGTGGATTATTCGGTCTGGCCCTGCCTCTACCCCTGGCCACCGCACTGCCTCTTGCAACCTGCCCTGCTGATGCCCTTGACTCCCCCTCTGAAGACCTGTCCTCCTGAGTAAGCGTTGCACACCAGGTGGGGTCAGTCACCTCATCGTCCTGCTGCTCTTCCTCCGAATCCTCTGTGCGCTGCTCCCTGGGACTTACTGCCCTTACTACTACCTCACTGCAAGACAACTGTGTCTGATCGTCATCGTCCTCCTCACCCACAGAAAGTTGTTGAGACAGTTGGCGGAAGTCCCCAGCCTCTTCCCCCGGACCCCGGGAACTTTCGAATGGTTGGGCATCAGTGACGATAAACTCCTCTGGTGGGAGAGGAACCGCTGCTGCCCAATCTAAGCAGGGGCCCGAGAACAGTTCCTGGGAGTGTTCCCGCTCCTGAGCAGGTGTCATTGTAGTGGACTGAGGAGGCTGGGAGGAAGGAGGAGCAGCAGACAGAGGATTCGGATTGGCAGCAGTGGACGGCGCAGAACTGCGGGTAGACGATAGGTTGCTCGAAGCACTTTCTGCCATCCAGGACAGGACCTGCTCACACTGCTCATTTTCTAATAACCGTCTCCCGCGTGGACCCATTAATTGGGCGATGAATGTGGGGACGCCAGAAACGTGCCTCTCTCCTAATCGCGCAGCAGACAGCTGCGACACACCTGGATCAGGAGCTTGGCCTGTGCCCACACCCTCACTTGGCCCTCCGCGTCCTCGGCCACGTCCACGTCCACGTCCTCTAGGCTTACCCCTACCCCTCAGCATGCTGTATTACCAGTGATTAGATTTCCCAGGCAGGAAATAAATTGGCGCAAGACTGCAGGCCAAATATAATTTTTGCCCTTTTTGGAAAACGAAAGGCCCCACTGCCTCTAGTGAATGAATTATCTAAGTTTAATAACTGTGCTGTGTCCCTGCTTATGTGTCACAGAACGTGAGGGTAGCAGAGTTATTATAACTCTTGGAGAGCAGGTATTTTTTTTTCCCAATTAAGGAAAGCAAATGGCGAACCCAGCAGTAAAGCGTAGCTGGCTGCGTATGATTTAGCAATGTTTTTCACGCAGCTCACACGTCTACACAGGCGTAAGGACGGACACAGGCTGGACAAATAGATTTCTTTTCAGTTTTTTCCCACCAACAGGCAGCACTGCGTATATTCAATGAACCTGCGAAGTTTAATAACTGCGCTGTGTCCCTGCTTATGTGTCACAGAACGTGAGGGTAGCAGAGTTATTATAACTCTTGGAGAGCAGGTATTTTTTTTCCCAATTAAGGAAAGCAAATGGCGAACCCAGCAGTAAAGCGTAGCTGGCTGCGTATGATTTAGCAATGTTTTTCACGCAGCTCACACGTCTACACAGGCGTAAGGACGGACACAGGCTGGACAAATAGATTTGTTTTCAGTTTTTTCCCACCAACAGGCAGCACTGCGTATATTCAATGAACCTGCGAAGTTTAATAACTGCGCTGTGTCCCTGCTTATGTGTCACAGAACGTGAGGGTAGCAGAGTTATTATAACTCTTGGAGAGCAGGTATTTTTTTCCCCAATTAAGGAAAGCAAATGGCGAACCCAGCAGTAAAGCGTAGCTGGCTGCGTATGATTTAGCAATGTTTTTCACGCAGCTCACACGTCTACACAGGCGTAAGGACGGACACAGGCTGGACAAATAGATTTCTTTTCAGTTTTTTCCCACCAACAGGCAGCACTGCGTATATTCAATGAACCTGCGAAGTTTAATAACTGCGCTGTGTCCCTGCTTATGTGTCACAGAACGTGAGGGTAGCAGAGTTATTATAACTCTTGGAGAGCAGGTATTTTTTTTCCCAATTAAGGAAAGCAAATGGCGAACCCAGCAGTAAAGCGTAGCTGGCTGCGTATGATTTAGCAATGTTTTTCACGCAGCTCACACGTCTCCACAGGCGTAAGGACGGACACAGGCTGGACAAATAGATTTGTTTTCAGTTTTTTCCCACCAACAGGCAGCACTGCGTATATTCAATGAACCTGCGAAGTTTAATAACTGCGCTGTGTCCCTGCTTATGTGTCACAGAACGTGAGGGTAGCAGAGTTATTATAACTCTTGGAGAGCAGGTATTTTTTTCCCCAATTAAGGAAAGCAAATGGCGAACCCAGCAGTAAAGCGTAGCTGGCTGCGTATGATTTAGCAATGTTTTTCACGCAGCTCACACGTCTACACAGGCGTAAGGACGGACACAGGCTGGACAAATAGATTTCTTTTCAGTTTTTTCCCACCAACAGGCAGCACTGCGTATATTCAATGAACCTGCGAAGTTTAATAACTGCGCTGTGTCCCTGCTTATGTGTCACAGAACGTGAGGGTAGCAGAGTTATTATAACTCTTGGAGAGCAGGTATTTTTTTTCCCAATTAAGGAAAGCAAATGGCGAACCCAGCAGTAAAGCGTAGCTGGCTGCGTATGATTTAGCAATGTTTTTCACGCAGCTCACACGTCTCCACAGGCGTAAGGACGGACACAGGCTGGACAAATAGATTTGTTTTCAGTTTTTTCCCACCAACAGGCAGCACTGCGTATATTCAATGAACCTGCGAAGTTTAATAACTGCGCTGTGTCCCTGCTTATGTGTCACAGAACGTGAGGGTAGCAGAGTTATTATAACTCTTGGAGAGCAGGTATTTTTTTTCCCAATTAAGGAAAGCAAATGGCGAACCCAGCAGTAAAGCGTAGCTGGCTGCGTATGATTTAGCAATGTTTTTCACGCAGCTCACACGTCTCCACAGGCGTAAGGACGGACACAGGCTGGACAAATAGATTTGTTTTCAGTTTTTTCCCACCAACAGGCAGCACTGCGTATATTCAATGAACCTGCGAAGTTTAATAACTGCGCTGTGTCCCTGCTTATGTGTCACAGAACGTGAGGGTAGCAGAGTTATTATAACTCTTGGAGAGCAGGTATTTTTTTCCCAATTAAGGAAAGCAAATGGCGAAGCCAGCAGTAAAGCGTAGCTGGCTGCGTATGATTTAGCAATGTTTTTCACGCAGCTCACACGTCTACACAGGCGTAAGGACGGACACAGGCTGGACAAATAGATTTCTTTTCAGTTTTTTCCCACCAACAGGCAGCACTGCGTATATTCAATGAACCTGCGAAGTTTAATAACTGCGCTGTGTCCCTGCTTATGTGTCACAGAACGTGAGGGTAGCAGAGTTATTATAACTCTTGGAGAGCAGGTATTTTTTTTCCCAATTAAGGAAAGCAAATGGCGAACCCAGCAGTAAAGCGTAGCTGGCTGCGTATGATTTAGCAATGTTTTTCACGCAGCTCACACGTCTCCACAGGCGTAAGGACGGACACAGGCTGGACAAATAGATTTGTTTTCAGTTTTTTCCCACCAACAGGCAGCACTGCGTATATTCAATGAACCTGCGAAGTTTAATAACTGCGCTGTGTCCCTGCTTATGTGTCACAGAACGTGAGGGTAGCAGAGTTATTATAACTCTTGGAGAGCAGGTATTTTTTTCCCCAATTAAGGAAAGCAAATGGCGAACCCAGCAGTAAAGCGTAGCTGGCTGCGTATGATTTAGCAATGTTTTTCACGCAGCTCACACGTCTACACAGGCGTAAGGACGGACACAGGCTGGACAAATAGATTTCTTTTCAGTTTTTTCCCACCAACAGGCAGCACTGCGTATATTCAATGAACCTGCGAAGTTTAATAACTGCGCTGTGTCCCTGCTTATGTGTCACAGAACGTGAGGGTAGCAGAGTTATTATAACTCTTGGAGAGCAGGTATTTTTTTTCCCAATTAAGGAAAGCAAATGGCGAACCCAGCAGTAAAGCGTAGCTGGCTGCGTATGATTTAGCAATGTTTTTCACGCAGCTCACACGTCTACACAGGCGTAAGGACGGACACAGGCTGGACAAATAGATTTGTTTTCAGTTTTTTCCCACCAACAGGCAGCACTGCGTATATTCAATGAACCTGCGAAGTTTAATAACTGCGCTGTGTCCCTGCTTATGTGTCACAGAACGTGAGGGTAGCAGAGTTATTATAACTCTTGGAGAGCAGGTATTTTTTTCCCCAATTAAGGAAAGCAAATGGCGAACCCAGCAGTAAAGCGTAGCTGGCTGCGTATGATTTAGCAATGTTTTTCACGCAGCTCACACGTCTACACAGGCGTAAGGACGGACACAGGCTGGACAAATAGATTTCTTTTCAGTTTTTTCCCACCAACAGGCAGCACTGCGTATATTCAATGAACCTGCGAAGTTTAATAACTGCGCTGTGTCCCTGCTTATGTGTCACAGAACGTGAGGGTAGCAGAGTTATTATAACTCTTGGAGAGCAGGTATTTTTTTTCCCAATTAAGGAAAGCAAATGGCGAACCCAGCAGTAAAGCGTAGCTGGCTGCGTATGATTTAGCAATGTTTTTCACGCAGCTCACACGTCTCCACAGGCGTAAGGACGGACACAGGCTGGACAAATAGATTTGTTTTCAGTTTTTTCCCACCAACAGGCAGCACTGCGTATATTCAATGAACCTGCGAAGTTTAATAACTGCGCTGTGTCCCTGCTTATGTGTCACAGAACGTGAGGGTAGCAGAGTTATTATAACTCTTGGAGAGCAGGTATTTTTTTCCCCAATTAAGGAAAGCAAATGGCGAACCCAGCAGTAAAGCGTAGCTGGCTGCGTATGATTTAGCAATGTTTTTCACGCAGCTCACACGTCTCCACAGGCGTAAGGACGGACACAGGCTGGACAAATAGATTTCTTTTCAGTTTTTTCCCACCAACAGGCAGCACTGCGTATATTCTATGAATAATAACTGTGTTGTGGCCCTGCCTATACAATTCTTTCCCTGCAGTATCAATGGAGGGTGCAATGCTCTGCAGAGGCGATTTTGAGAAGCCCAAAAAAAATGCAGCACAGCCAACAGCAGCCTGGACAGTACTGCACACGGATAAATATGGCCCTAGAAAGGACCGTTGAGGTTCTTGAAGGCTACACTCACTCCTAACACTCTCCCTGCCTATGCAGCACTTCTGTCCCTAATGCCAGGTGCAACGGTCTGCAGAGGCGATTTTGAGAAAGAAAAAAAAATCCCACTGCTAACAGCAGCCAACACACAGCTATCAGTGGCCCTAATAAGGACCTTTGGGGGGTCTTGAAGCCTACACTAACTACCAATTCTTTCCCTACAGCAGCTCCGGTATAAACAGCACTGTCCCTCATCTAACTCACACCGCATCTGAGGCGAGCCGCGGGAGGGGCCGACTTTTATATTAGGCGAACACCTGATCTCGCCAGCCACTCACAGCAGGGGGGTGGTATAGGGCTTAAACGTTGCAGGGGGAAGTTGTAATGCCTTCCCTGTCTTTCAATTGGCCAGAAAAGCGCGCTAACGTCTCAGGGAAGGAAGTGAAAGTAACCAGAACACCGCATGGTGTTCGTCACGAATAACGAACATCCCGAACACCCTAATATTCGCACGAATATCAAGCTCGGACGAACGCGTTCGCTCATCTCTAGAACACACACAAACCCAATATTGTTTGGCTTTATGTATGTTGGCAAAAACATTTTAAGATGCCCTGTCTGTTTCTTTTCCTAACCAGGCATTGTAAGAAATAAGAAGTATTGAAGACATCGATACAACCCTGCTGCGCAAAACACAAAAATGTGTATCTATGAAGAGACAATTATTAGATGATTTTACAACACTTCCTTCTAGATGTCAGCACTGAAATAATGGAGACATGTTTGCAGCATGCTTTCTTATGTATTTTAGCACGTCCATCAAACTGGAAAAAACTACTTTGTAAAACAACTGCTACATAATGCTGACACTCATTTATCACACAAACCCAATAATATTGTTTGGTTTTATGCATGTTGGCAAAAACTATATGATGAGCTGTCTCATTCTTTTCCTAACATCGGGTCTATCAAAGGTCTGCCATAGACATTTATAGATGATGAGTTATTTTCTCTTGACAAGGTAAATTTGACTGTGGCTGATGATCTCATAGAAAGCGCTAGTGAAAATTGCGAAATAGAAAAGGCTTTTACCAAGAATGAACATCACGGAAATTTAAGTATTTTTTATCCTTTTGTCAGTGTGACAAAAATTAGAACAATATATTTAAATACCAAGTACATGATCTTTTTAATAATCCCCGCAATAAATTGCAAATTGTAACGCTAGCGAGGCAAATGTACCCTGGGAAGACATGCTTCTTCTTAGAAGCTTTGAGGATGCCAGAGGAGAGCCTCATGGGTATTTGTTAGTAGATTTAAGAGGGAATACACCAGAGAAACTCTGCTTAACAATGGGGTTGTTTCCACCAGCTTTAACGGTGGTGTAAATTCACAAGAAAATTGTCTCTAAAAAGTGAATTTATCACCAAACTTACTATTTTAAGCTCTGTATACAGTGCTGAAAAGATGTCTGACAGATTATGCCACAATTGGGGCCTCTTTTCAAAGCTGGTGAAAGCAACTCCTACAGCCAAAAAGTCTATTTTGCACAATGCAAGCAATAACTTAAATCACAGCTACAGGGGAAACCGCTTTAAATATCTTAAAAAGGCAAATACCTCTAAAAGAACGTAAAAAAATTATATACTAAAGAAGTGGCAAAAAGCTTTAAGCCCCCCAATAAAACTCTGCCAATAAAAAAAGAAGCAGATACTGACTCAAGCAGATGGCTTTATAGGATCACTCTTAAGCTTGGCGATTCCAATGGAAACAAGTCTGCTTGCTGGTCGATAATGCAGCATACAGAGAAAATGTACTTGGTCCCAAAACACAAGCTTAACAATTTAAAACAGGCCAATGTAACTACACCGAACATACATCATAGTCAGCATCTTGATGATGAAACTAGTGGGGTTTTACAGCGCAACTACCTACCAGATGAGGTGAAAATTAAATAATACACTGATGTGCTACAAACATACTTGATTTGTGCTAAACAGGGTGTTTCTGGTCATGAAATGTCAAATACTGAACCTGAGTAATAATGTCAGTGAAATTGTAAGTCATGTCAATCAGTGTTTTGCAAAAAAAAAAAAGTTGAGTTTTACTAAATAGACTATTGCAGAACAAAATACTACAACGTGCAATGATGAAAGGGAGTTTATTTAGTCCGGTCTCACACAAGTGAGTTTGAATCATGGAATCAGCGATCAGCTCCTGCATGGATGATCCATGGTATTCCGTACACATTCAAACAAATAGAGCATTCACATGTCCGCTCACATGAGCAGACAGCGACTTCGATTTCTGCTCATGGAAAACAAATTTCAGCATGCTTTTTTTTGCACTGACAGCTCCCAGTTGAGGCAATGAAAGCCATCTAACCCGCAGCCCTTCCACAATTCACATTGTGGAAAGGTCGTGTATTTCACGTCATTGTCTAGAAATGGTGTGGGAAATGCAGGAATAAAAAAAAAATTAAAAAATGCACTGCGCATGTCCAACCGCGCGCTGTGCGGACCATGTTCAGTACAGATTTTACAGGTACATGCGGACGCCGGCGGGGCACAAGGTGGAATTCAGCTGCGAGCTCCCACATGTGGAATCTGACCCGTTTGAATAGGACCAGCCTTACAAGGGTGCTGCTTTTCCTGCATCTAACATGTTGGATTTGGTATGTAATACAACACAAAGCCACAGTATGGCCAAACAGATTCTCCTCCTACAGCTGGGACACATTTATGCAGACAATAGCTGAGGTTAATATACCCTCTACTGTTGTGGGTAATCTCAGTACTAGAGAAATTCTGGATGTACTAAGAATGGACTTGAACACAGCTTTTGGAGTTACAACCCCTCAGCACGGAATCCATTCTTTTCCTTCTACACTTCCAGAAATAACACAAGGCAGTTTGTTGCCTAAAAATGACTCTACTCCTGCGTCAAACTGTATAATTAGCTTTGTAAATACAAACTATAAATATATGAATGCTATATGGCGTTAGCCTATAAATTCTAGCTTCTGTATTGCTCAAAAGAAAATATGTCTTATTGGTCATAGTTTCACACACATTGATGAGATATACTAAGTGGGTGAGCCATCTATCACTTAACAAAACAGAGAAGACAGGGAATCTGACTCTAAACCCTAAGAGATGGAAAGACTCCAACTACTAGTAGAGTTCTTGCCCTGATGAGGGCAACCCCAAGTCAGAAACCTGAGCGACCCTGATGTGTAAATGGGCCTTTCATGTGGTATGGCTTATCAATGAAGAGATTAATTGGACCATGTTTTTTTGATGCTACTCTGCTATTTACTTAAAGTTGCTGCAGCAATCTGTCATGCCATGTATTCAAGCACTTCAAGGATGAGCTTTATTTCCAACAAGATGGAGCATCCCCACACTACTATAATGATGTAAGGACCGACCTTGATGACAATGTGCTAAACAGATGCATTAGACAAAGAACACCCTGCTTATCAAATAATTATATGGGTAGAAGAGAGGAATCCATATAAATACCCTATCTTAGTGTGCTTTTCTGGTATTCAAACGTAAAAATGTGTAAAATAAACATTTTGCTCGGATTTTACCTCTTATAACACTAAAAGCAAAAAAATGTTGTTTAAAGATTCACGTTTTTTGACAGCTGAACAAAAAAATAGTCGTAGCTCTTAAGCCCATTTCAGAATATTTACTCCCTATATATCAAGTAGACAAAAACTGTAATGCTTCATATAGTCAGACATTTCATACTGAATGCATAACTAGATAGTGGTATAGATTACTACTGCAATATCAATACAGCAGGTGCTATAATTTAATAACATTTTACACTTCAGACTCAAATCTATAAGATTTGTCTTCTAATTCTGATTTTAACGTTATTTAAGTCAAGGATAACATTTAGCTCCTGAGATCTGCAGAAGTACGCTTACAGTAGTACAATTACACAAATCATAATTGCTTTTAAAAACCATTGCCTGAATAATAGAACAGTTGCAAGCAATATAACAGCAGAAATCATATAACTCTCCAAGCTGGCGAGTTTCAAATGTTTCTCAAGTTGCTCCCTTAAGAATAGAGCCAGTTTTGGCAGTACATGGTCTCTAGCATTATCCATACCTCTTCAGCTCCAAGGACAACCGGTTTTAACAAATTTTGCAGAAATGAGAAATCCTGAAAATCCCTGCTATAACATTATATCAACATCAGCAGCTGGGTGAATGGTGACAAAGAAGCTGAATAGAGAAAAATTCAACAAATATAATGTACTGCAGGTGCCATAAATACATAGAATAAATAATTCTGTGTGCATATCAAAAATTATTGGTTCTTATATTAATATAGGCATAATATAAGGAAATGTTTACAATAGTGCTTATTGTTAGAGATGAGCGAACATACTCGTCCGAGCTTGATGCTCGCTCGAGTATTAGGGTACTCGAGATGCTCGTTACTCGAGACGAGCCCCACGTGGTACTCGAGTCAATTCCATTTCCTTTCCTGCATGTTTTGCGCCATTTTCTGGCCAATAGACATGCAGGGAAGACCTTACAACTTCCTCCTGTGACGTGCCAGCCCTATCCCACCCCCCTGCAGGGAGTGGCTGGCGAGCTCAAGTGACCGCTAAGTATATAAAGCAGTTCCGCCCGCAGCTCGCCTCAGACACACACTGGCAGAGATTAGGGAGAGAGCTGCTGCTGCTATAGGGAGTGTTAGCGTCTTCAAGAACCCCAACGGTCCTTCTTAGGGCCACATCTGACCGTGTGCATTACTGTTGTGGCTGCTGGGAGCAGTTTTGTACAATTTTTTTGTTTTCATCTTAGGCTATGCAGACTATAGCGTTCTCAGTCTGCAGTCTATTATACAGAGTATAGGGGCAGTACTGGTGAGGCAAGGACAGTTGTAGTGTACAATCCTGTCAACAAGTACCCCAACGGTCCTTCTTAGGGCTACCTCTGACCGTGTGCATTACTGTTGTGGCAGCTGGGAGCAGTTTTGCACTTTTTTTTTTTCATCTTGGGCTGTGCAGACTATTGCGCTCTCATTCTGCAGCCAATTATACAGAGTATAGGGGCAGTACTGGTCAGGCAGGGACAGTGGTAGTGTAGAATCCTGTCAACAAGTACCCCAAAAAAGCTCCTCATTAGGGCTACCTATGAGCGTGTGCATTACTGTTGTAGTAGCTCACTATTAGCCAGCTAGGCCTTTCTGCAGCCCAACCTGATTGGTCCCTGCGCTGAGCCAATCAGAGGCAGCTCTCACTCACACCCATTCATGAATTCATGAATGGGTGTGAGTGAGAGCTGCCCCTGATTGGTCCCTGCGCTGAGCCAATCAGAGGCAGCACTCACTCACCCATTCATGAATTCATGAATGGGTGTGAGTGAGAGCTGCCTCTGGTTGGTCAGGCTGTGACCAATCAGAGGCAGCTCATTCAGCAGGCGGGGATTTTAAATCCCCGGCTGCTGAATACTACTGAACTCCGTCTGCCGGGACAAGGTGAGTATATATATATATTTTTGTTGTAACACATTTCTGGATGAATTTCAGGGAAGGGCTTATATATTTAAGCCCTTCCTGAAAATTCATCCCGCGCTCGCCGGCAGTCCATTGCTTTCAATGGAGCCGGCTGTATTGCCAGCTCCATTGAATTCAATGGGCAAACATCGTTACAGCTGTGGCAGAGAAGAATGATTTGTTTAGTATATGTTCTCAATGGGGTCGGCGCTGCTACCGCCGGCCCCATTGAGCGCATATAGAGAAGAGAACAGGAATCGCAGATCGCAGATAGGTGCGATCTGCGATTTCTGTTCTATAATTTATCGGACGAGCGCATAAAAAGCGCTCATGTGTCCGATACCATTGCAAAGCAATGGTTTTATAAAATCGCCAGACGCATGCACATGTGCAAATCGCGCGAAAAAACGCCCGTCTGACTAAGGCCTCCAAGTGCAGGCCAACAATTGCCTAATTTTTTACACTGCTCTGTGCGTCCCGTCAACTTCACGTGCAGCGTTCGCCCACAGCCACTGATAGAGGGAAAGACATATACACGCTATCTAGGCTGTTTGCTTTTTCAAAAAAAAATTGAAGAACAAAGCTCCTTCTTAGGGCTACCTGTGACCGTGTGCATTTTGCTGCGTGGCCGCTGGGAGTTGTAGTGGCTCACAATTAACCAGCTAGGCCTTTTTCCAGCCTAGGGTATCATTTTTTGCAGACTGCAGTGTGCGTAACATAGCCGCTGTCAGCCTCCAACTCCATGCCACTAATTGCATAATTATTCAGACCGCTCTGTGTCTGCTCTATTGGTAATACACCATGCTGAAGAGTAGGGGTAGGCCTAGAGGACGTGGCCGTGGACGCAGGCGAGGACGGGGAGGTCCAAGTGAGGGTGTGGCCAGAGGTCGAGTTCCTGGTCCAGGTGAATCGCAGCCGGCTGATGCGGGATTAGGAGAGAGGCAAGTTTCTGGGGTCCCCAGATTCATCTCACAATTAATGGGTCTACGTGGTAGACCTTTATTACAAAATGAGCAGTGTGAGCAGATCCTGTCGTGGATGGCAGAAAATGCATCCAGCAATGTATCGACCACCCAGTCTTCTACGCCGTCCACTGCTGCAACTCTGAATCCTCTCGCTGCTGCTCCTTCTTCCTTTGAAAAATTTTTCTACGTTTTAAAAGTGTTGAGACTGTTACATGAACCAATTTTTTCAACAGGGCTGCCTCCAGGCTCAGTTACAAATTAAGCAACAGTGAGCTGTATCTTTAAAAAAATGTTTATGGGTTTCACCTGCCCTCTCCGTTGATAAGCTTTTCAGAGGTACACTTGTACTCTTGGTACACTAATTTTTCAGGCCCATGCCTACACTCTTATCCAACTAATTTTTCCGGCCTTTGCCTACGCTCATGGTATCCCAATGTTTCAGAGGTTGGCCTATACTATTATTACAGAAATTTTACTGGGGTCTGCCTGCGTGCCTATACTTCTGCTACAAAAATGTTACTGGGGTCTGCCTATACTTCAACAACAGAAATGTTGGTGCGTCTGCCTATACTGCTGCTACAGAAATGATACTGGGGTCTGCCTATACTGCTGCGACATAACTGTTACTGGGGTCTGCCTATACTTCTGCCACATAAATGTTACAAGGGTCTGCCTATACTGCTGCTACATAAATGATACTGGGGTCTACCTATACTGCTGCTACATAACTGTTACTGGGGTCTGCCTATACTTCTTCCACAAAAATGTTACAGGGGTCTGCCTATACTGCTGCCACTTAAATGTCACAGGAGTCTGCCTATACTTCTGCCACGTAAATGTTACAGGGGGTCTGTGTATACTTCTGCAAAAAAAATTGGACTGGGGTCTGTCTATACTTCTACTACAGACATGTTTCAGCGGTCTGCCTATGCTTCTGCTACATAAATGTTACAGGGGTCTGCTTATACTGCTGCTACATAAATGCTACAGGGGTCTGCCTATACTGCTGCTACATAACTGTTACTGGGGTCTGTCTATGCTGCTGCTACATAACTGTTACTGGGGTCTGCCTATACTTCTGCCACATAAATGTTACAGGGGCCTGCCTATACTGCTGCCATTTAAATGTCACAGGAGTCTGCCTATACTTCTGCTACAAGAATGTTACTGGGGTCTGCCTATACTTCTGCCACGTAAATGTTACAGGGAGTCTGCGTATACCTCTGCTACAAAAATGGTACTGGGGTCTGCCTATGCTTCTGCTACAGAAATGTTACAGGGGTCTGCTTATACTGCGGCAACAGACATGTTACTGGGGTCTGCCTTTACTTCTACAGAAATGGTACTGGGGTCTGCCTATACTGCTGCTACAAAAATGTTACAGGGGTCTGCCTATGCTTCTGCTACATTAACGCTTCAGGCGTCTGCTTATACTGCTGCTACAGAAATGTTACATGGGTCTGCCTATACTGCTGCTACAGAAACGTTACTGGGGTCTGCCCATACTGTTATTACAGAAATGTTACTCGGCTCGTCTATGCTGGTGCAACAGAAATTGTACTTGGGTCTGTCTATACTGTTACTACTGAAATGTTGCAAATACTGGGCTCTGCCTGTACTGCTGCTACTGAAATGTTACAGGGGTCTGTATATACTGCCACTACTGAAATGCTACAGGGGTCTGCATATACTGCTGCTACTGAAATGTTACAGGGGTGTGCCAATACTGCTGCTACTGAAATGTTACAGGGGTCTGCCTATACTGCTGCTACAGAAACGTTACTGGGGTCTGGCTATACTGTTACAACAGAAATGTTACAGGGGTCTGCCTATACGTCTGCTAATGAAATGTTACTGGGGTCTGTCTATACTGTTACTACAGAAATGTTACTGGGGTCTACTTAGACTTCTGCAACATAACTGTTACTGGGGTCAGCTTATACCTTTGCTACTGGAATATTACAGGGGTCTGTGTATACTATGGTTGCACTAAGTCTTCCCATCGCGGTGTTCTACCTATCTGGCCCGAAAAAAAAAAACAGACTGACTAGCGCATGGCGTGTGGGCCGCAGCATGTATTTCCTCTCATGTTACCTCAGCTATCCGGGGCACTGCAATGGGATTTCTTTGTGTACCGTCCGTGTGTTCCTGCTAGCCACCCATGCTGTGGGTGCACACAGACTTGCCATAGCAGAGTTGTACCTGTCTGTCCCCAAAACACTGACAGACTTAGGTAGGTTGCAGAGTGCAGATGGTTTACCCCTTGCGTTGTCGATGAGGTATCCGACACCCAAACAGAATGAGTAGTGTGTGGACACATGGAGTCCCCATTAGACGCAGGGTCGTGCGGGGGGTTGGGCAGCATGTAACCCAGGAGAAGAGGCAGCGGTGTGTCCCGCAGGCAGTGATTGTGCTTGGTTGGAGGTAGTGTGGTGCTTAGCTAAGGTGTGCCTTGCTAATGAGGGTTTGTCCAAAGTAAAAATGGTTAGGGGGGGGGGCACTCTTGATGCTATTGTGGCTTAATAGGGAGAACTGGGAACCTGAGATGCAGCCCTGCATGTTGCCCCTCGCCTGCCCTATCCTTATCTGTGTCGTTTCCATCACTTTCGTAGGTTTTGCAGATTTGCACAAATGAAAACCTTAGCGAGCATCGGTCATATACAAAAATGCTCGAGTTGCCCATTGACTTCTATGGGGTTCGTTATCGAAACGAACTCTAGAGCATCGCGGAAAGCTCGACTCGAGCAACGAGCACCCAAGCATTTTGGTGCTCGCTCATCTCTACTTATTGTTATACTAAAAAATAATTTTTAAGGCAGACTAAAAAGAAAACGGTTAAATAAAGAGGAGTATATCTGGCATAGTGCAAAAAAGACACAAGATTCAACAAGAATAGAGAGAAACATTAGTTGCATATGCATGAAACAAATGGAAAAATATAATCCGAAGCAGACTACTAAGGAAAACAGTGTTTCCGATCCATTGACCCAAGTACCATATTAAAAACCATGTCATGGGTACTTAATACAAGGATAGCAACTATTTCATTTGGTTACAACTTTCTGCCTTTAATATTCAGTGTAGTTTAGTACCACATGTTGTATATGCAACTAGCTTGCAGCCTGTAAAAGCCTGGGGATCTCTGCAGTAGAACAATCCTGGATAGGGAAGTAAAAAACAAAAGCCATAACAAATCAGAACAAGGTAAACAGGAGGCAAAATAAAAGAAAGTAGAGGGGTAAAAACAACGGGAAAATGACAGCACAAGGTATGGAGAGCTTGAAGTGGAGGATCTACTGTAGGGAATGTCCAGACACACAGTAAGAAGACAAGTGATACTTTAACATCCGCAGAGGGGAGATCAAACAGATATTACAGATAGTACCTATATTCTAGTGCAGAAATGGAAGTGATACAACCCCACCAGGTATATCTGTTAATTTAACACAGAAATCTTCCACCTTTTATACTTTGTAAGTTACATTCACAGTCGGGAGCCACTTTCAAGTCAAAAATGTTAACACATTAAAGGCCCAATGCTCACAGCGGATTTGAATTGCGGAATCCGCATGAGACACCTGCACTGAAGATCCGCAGTTCAAGCCGCCCATAGGGAACCATGAGCGTCCGCACTTGAATTTTGATGTGCGGATTTGTTTTCCAGATTCGGCATGCTGAAAACAAATCACAGCATGCTCTATTTTAGTGTGGCTCCTGCATGGACTGCTTCAATTGAAGTCAATGGAAGCCATCTGATCCGTGGCCCTTCCGGAATTGACATTGCGGGCGGGCCGTGGATTCCGCAGGACAGCAGGAGTTTAAAAAACAAAAAAGGAACTGTGCATGTGCACCGGCGCTTCCGCACACATCCGCAGTGCAGACACGGACAGGTAAGCAGGGTCGCCGGCTGCTGGTAGGCTCAGATTCCCACTGCGGGCTTCTGGATGCGGAATCCGACCCGCCTGTGGACATAAGCCCTATATATGGAGAACACAAAATCTTGAAATTCAATATGCACAAAAATATTTTGGTTTAAAATTTGATGCCCTGTTTCTAAATAATACGTATTAGCACTTTTCTGGGATAGGATATGTATGTTGTATTGTCAATATGAATGCAATGTAGCAAGGCACACAGCAAGAGGTTGAAAGCAACATGTGGCTCCTAACCCACTGGACTGAGGACTCTCTGTTTCAAGTCTAATGATGTTTTAATAACCAATAAACTAAATAAAAGAAGACAAAAGTGAAAGAAAGAAACCCTTAGTGGATATTGAGATATTTTTGGAAGTTAAGAATACTTGTACATTTAAGATGAAGTGAAAAAAGGAAAGTTAGGTAGTAAAGTGACTTGTGAGATTAAAAAAAGAAAAACAATATGTTAAGTGTAGATCGGTTCTATATTTGGATGCAGAAAAGTGTGAGAAGAAACAATCTAGTATAGATAAAGAGTGGAATGACAGCAAAAAGCTTCTTGAAGTCTAGGCTTATTTTTGCTGAGCTTTGCTTCGTACCATTTAGGTTTTTCTGTTTCCCAAAATTATGTCACCAACTTACTTCAAACTGCCAGTCAGCCTTTGTTTTAATGGAAAAAACTATTGTGGTCTGTTAGGCCGCCTGTCCACGGGCATAGCGTTTTCCCACAGCAGATTTCCGCTGCGGGAGAACGCTAAAGTCACCACGATTTTCCACGATGAACCTATCATTAATGATTGGTTCATCGTGGAAAATCGCGGCATGCCATGATTTTTATACGCGAGCGGAAATTCACGGCGATTTTCTGGTCATTTACATTCCATAGTTGTCCTATGGAAAGCGTTTGTTGCGTTACTCGCGTGCAGATTATCGCCGCAGATAACGCAATGATATATCGCCTGTGGGCAGGAGGCCTTACTAAGT
This sequence comes from Eleutherodactylus coqui, assembly GCF_035609145.1. Taxonomy (NCBI): domain Eukaryota; kingdom Metazoa; phylum Chordata; class Amphibia; order Anura; family Eleutherodactylidae; genus Eleutherodactylus; species Eleutherodactylus coqui. The sequence continues at coordinate 148,732,401 of NC_089841.1, forward strand.
CTGTTCATAGATATAATACAGTATATCTGTAAAATGAACTTTTGGAGTTTACCACTTGTCCGGGCCACTAGGGTGTTGTAGACCACAAACTGAGCTCCTGCTACGTTGCACATGATATGAGAGGTTGCAGGGCAAGGGAACCATTTCCCTAAGTGGTGGCCCAGTGAGCAGATGGACTAATCCATCTCCATATCTTCACTGCTGCCAGCAACGCTGCAAATCATGCTTTACTACTTGTAGCTATACAGCAGGGTTAATACAATTCTACAGTGTTGTGATGGGGGCTTGTGGGCCTCCTTGATTTAGATGGGGAATCACAATTGTGAATGCTGCAACTCCTTTAATTGCTCCGTGATATATTTGCTTATATAATTGCTTTTAGTGTAGTATGTTGGAATGAGGGTGTCTATTTAAGAATTAGTAAACAACACAATCTGTACAGATGATTGAGGTTTTTAGAATGTGCTCATTTTAGAGTCATGGCTTTTGTTTTGTGTTGAAACCATGACAGCTATACCATTTTTGAATGACAGATTCCATTGATGGTACAGGCGGTGATATTCTTGTAATCAAAAATAATGGAAACCTTGTCAGAAACCAACAATTTAAAATGTCTGGTCGCATTATACTCAATGACAGAGTTGTGCCTATGTAAAGCACAACTCCCTAAGTTGAGACATTTTCTTACTGTACATCTTATCGCTTTCGCTATATCTGGTATTGGGGTTATTTCACACGGCAGATTTTGATTACGGATTTGACGTGGAATCCATGTGGACAATCTGCATTGTAGTCCATTCGGTGTGGACCTTTTCTGTACAGAATTTCAACTTTGTGTACAGAAAAAAACAGTGATAGGTCACTTCTTGATACAGATTCTGCATTGATTCTGCATCTCCGTCGCCGGGCTGAGTATGATTTCCTCTAGTGCATAGAAAGCTGAATACATGAAGAGGTGCATTCTAGCTGTTCCGGGAGCCTTTTCAAAAATGTACACCAGGTCTGACCTGGTGTACATTTCTCGCAGAATTTGCACCAGTTTTGGGGGCATACTATACAAAAATCAGTTGGTCCAGGGGGGCCATGCCCCTTTCGAAAAGCTCTACTCACTTTCAAAAAAGTGGTGGACATGGCACAAGAAGAAGAAAAGTTGCAAATCTTTGCGCAAATAACCCACATGGACAAAACATTTGCGACTTTCTACACCAGAAACTGGTGCAAAAAGTGTCATAAATGTACCCCATTATATTTAAAGTTACACGATGGCTATGAACTTCACAATATGCATCAGCAGTAGGGAATGGCCAACTCACCACAGGAGCAGTAATGTCTGACTTGTCTTAAACTTTTAGAGCTTGCTAGTGCTGTTGAAACTTCCTTTTATTTCCTGAATATTGAAATCCATGGTAACATCAAATGTAGGATAGCTGGAGTTTGCATTTTAGACAGCAGCCTTAATCATAGCATACACCTGAGTGAAAACTAGTCCTTTTTAAATACAGACTAAAATCTCATGGTAATGTTTTTATGGTCAAATTGGAAAACCAGAATGAATCATAAAGATAGTAATATGTGTCTACAGCTTAAATTGTTGGCATGAATGTTAGCAGCAGTATAAGAAATGACAGCTGCGCTGTGATGGGTTGCTATGGGCAACAAAGACAGATTTTCTTTTAGACAGTTTTAGATAGTGTGGTGCTGGGCTACTTTTTTGTGGCCCACTCTGTGCAAAGAAAAGGTTCATTTAATGAATGTCAAATATACTTGCTATCATTTTCTACTGAACAGTTTTCCAATAATACAATGAAATGAAATATTTACAAATTAAACAATAAATAATGAAAACACAGGGAAAATATCACAGCTGCGGATAATATGCTTTGTCGAGCTAGTCTGAGAAAGGAAAAAGTTTGATTGAATCAGCTGACTTTTCTGGCAGAAGCATACATGTGAGTGACGTGGCTTAGTTCTGTATCCTGCATAGACTGTGGTATGTTTTTGGAGTGTGTGTGTGTGGGGGGGGGGGGGGGGGGGGGGCAGGACTGTACTTTGGAGTAACCCATACGAACACAGGCAGAACATACAAACTCCATGCAGATGCTGGTCCTGGTCAGATTTGAACCCAGGATACTGTTGTAACCACTAAGACACCATGCTGCACATATGACATGGGAAGTGGTTTTTCACTTCAAAGGCAGCTCACAGTATCTGCAGACTTATATAGTTCTGCATATACATATTCAGATGTAATAATCTTTAACATGAATGGCGCATCATTATAACTCAATTTACAGCATTTTAGTACATTGTAGATGAGTTGTAGTTAAGTACCATACATTGTGGTCAAGTTACCCTAATGCATTAAATGTCAAGTAAACCTTTTCTACATCTGTACAATCCTGCAGATTCTAGGCTGCCTAGGAAGTAAAAAAAAAACAACACACTATACAGTACAGTAGTACGGTGTTCAGCCAATCACAGGCAGCACTTGGCCATTCAGCCAATCAGACGCAGCCCTTTCAGCAAAAATAAGCTTCATGAATACCTTCTGTTTAAAGACAGCTGTGCTATATATTAAAGCATTCTTAAAGGGGTTGTCTGGCCAGAAACATTGCATGTCATTACTTCTGTTTGCCCATTTCCATGCACTTTGTAATATACATTGCGCATGGAAAATGAAGCAAACAGAAGTTTTGGACTTACCTGAAGGGGTGCCCCCTCTGTGTTGCTCCTCCGTCGTCCCTGGTTACGATAAGAATCTTCTTGTCGGGCCGCAGCAGCTCTTGTCGGCGTGGGAACGAGCCTCTTCTCATCCGCGCATGCGCAGTTCTTCTCCCTGCAGCCGGGACCGATATACGATCTCCTTGTGTGCAGGGGGGGGGAGGTTGGAAGAGCGAGGAGCAGGAACTGAGGAAATTCGAGAGCTCTACTCGAGTAACAAACCCCATTGACTACAATGGGAGACTCGAGCATTTTTGTTTGTGGGACGCCGGGTGCCAAGCTTTTTTTTCCCCCCTAGGTTCTCTCTCTCTCTCCCCTGCCTGCCAGACAAAAATTTTTCCATTGACGAGTGGGGAGGGGCCAAAACAGGCACGTCACAGCAGGGAGGAGCCAAAAACTGGGGCGGGGTCGAACATGGCTTGATGCTCGTTCGAGTAATGAGCACCATCGAGTACGCTAATGCTCAAACGAGCATCCAGCTCGGCAGAGTATGTTCGCTCAACTCTACTGAACAGCAAGAGAGAGCATTGGAGATGTAAGTTATAGTAAAAAGTTATTATTAGCTTGTGTGAGTGTTTGTGTGAATATTTTCTTTCCTTCCTTCCTCCCTCCCTGCTACTCTGCTCTCTCTACAATTCAATAAACAGGATAATTCATTTCCCTCCCCCACCCCTCTTCTAAGGTCTCCTCATCTAATTAGACAGCAGACAAAAAGTTAGGAATAGGGAGATAGCACTTTAGAGCGATGTTTCAGTATAAATATATCATTTCAAGGTAAATAAAGTACACGGCAGTTTTGCTAGTTATCACACTGGCTATCATATAAGCACAGATTGTTTGAAAACTTAGTGGCAATTTAACACAAGCTTTTGTTCTACATTGCTGCCTAAATTAACCCTCCAGGAATTATAGGAAAAACACATCTATTTTATATTTCTTCTTTACAGCTGTTTGGTTTACACTATTCCCATTACTACTATTTAAAGCAAATAATCAAAAGGAATCTGAAGCACTTTCAGTAGGATTAGATTGGGACACAGTCAACTTTTTTCAAGTATTTGTTATAAATAAGGAGTTAATAGTACAGCAGAAAAGCTTTGGAACAAACAGTGATTTATCAGAAGTTTTATAGCTAAGGGTCTGTGAACATTTATGACAAAACCAAGTGAGTGTGGCAGTCTCCTCTCTTCCCAAGGCCAGCATTACTGAAGCATAAAAAGGCTTGAAATGTACATATTCTCTGTCAGTGGGTGAGCAGTGAAGTACGCTCAGCTGTTGGAAGCAAGGTTATAACAAGCGGCCTCCTTTTGATTTATTATTCTGAATATGGAAAACCAACGGTTTCTGCATCATCATGCATATCATTTAGAAACAGCAGAAGTATACAATTACAAACTAAACCAGAGTGAAAATGCTGTTCCACAAAGTCTGTGATCTAAAAGGTGGGTTTATCAAGGTGAAACATGAATGCTTTTGTGAAAAAGTTCTTGCTCCGCAATTATCAAGAGTAAACATTTGATGAGTTCTGAGCAGCTTTATTATGCAGTAAAAAACAGTATGTTTCGGGATCAAGTTAATATTTTTATTCTGCTAACGGAAAAGACAAAGGAACGTCTGTGTCACATATGGTGTGCATATTAATGATGCGCACTGAGACATTTAGTACCCACCACATGCCACCACCCGCGCTCGTCACTAAAATGTTTTTCTCTCTTGTAAAGTTTTTTCGTATTATTATTGGTTGACATTTTATGGAAATAATAAATAGTATACGTAAAAATAATATAAGCATTAAGAACGTACAGTGTCATCATCAAAGTATCATCACAGAAGAAAGAGGGAGTACTCAAAACCAAATCACCTGCTAAAGGGCAGCTCTTCAAATTCCATCAAGTCTGTCAGTTTATTATAGGCCTGAAAGGTGGAACATGACAGTCCGGGTAAGCTGCATAGTTGTACAGAATGATGTCAGCACTTCACTTTAGCTCATGTACTTATTCTTAGAGGTCTTCTCAATTGAAACCTTTATATTAATTGCTTTATATAGTTATTGTACCGATTAATTGTATTAAAATTTGCATTATTTAAACAAGTCTTTGAAAGTTTCAGCTTTCAAAAATTAGACGTCAGCATTAGTCCTGAATGCGCACTTTTTGTGTGCAATCTTTGAAGGCTCAGTTGGTTGTGATTGTACTTATGATGCGTTCAAGTGATTCTCTGTGCTTGAACAAAGAAGGCCGCATTGCTTCTCTGAGTACCTTGTGCACACTGTGCATATTATTCATCAGTAGTCTAAGGCTGCAGTTACATGGGGCAGAAATCCCATGTAAATCTCGCGAGATTTCAGCGGGTCCGTGCGAAAATAGTGCGAGATTTCCCTGGCAGAAATGCAGCTCAAAACCCGCGCAGTTCGACACGGGTTTTGAAGCAGCATCGCCGCCTGTATTCCGCTGCTTTCATCTCTCTCTATAGAGAGGCTGCCATGGAAAGGGTGATACAATTGACAAGCCGCGCGGCATATCAATTTCAGCACGGCTTGGCCACAACGGCTTCTCCGCAGCATGTGGATGAGATTTTTGCAAATCTCATCCACTTTGCTGCTTTGGCTCGGGCTTAAGATTACCGGCGGAATTTCCGTGTGGAAAGTCCACACGGAAATTCCGCCCTGTGTGAACCCAGCCTAAGACACTACATGCTGATCTGACTGGCCAGCACTGTTCACATAGGCAGTACTAGTCAATGAAAGCAGGTGTAGTGGCTTAGATTAATGATGCATACTATGCAAAGTGTGCATCAGGTGGTCAGAGAAGCAGCATGGTCATCTTTGTTTGTCCAGGACTGGAGGGACGCGCTCGGTTTTTGGGACAGTAAGCAAGAGTCCCCCACTTCCTCCTTTAAACGTTCCGTGGCAGTCAATCTGACTGAGCAGACATGCTTGACTAAAGCTATGCCTGTACAGTATGAAATGGGATCTTAAGTGAGTATTTTAATGTTTAAGTGCCAATCACACCAGATCCGCAAAGTTGCTTATGACTTATAAAGCTCACTATAGAGGTCTGAAGATACTTTACATGCAGTTATGGAGACTGTAGCCAAGGTACAGCGTGATCAGTTATGCAGTTATCCACCTTTATTTACTTCCAATCTCTTGTCATGGCTGGCTTAAGGTTTTTTTCTAACAAATTGTAATTAATTGTTGGGTGGAGTGGTTCATCAGTGCGTGTGATAGTGGCTGATTTTCAATTCTCATTAGGTTTCAATTGGAATCAATACAGCAGGCAGCCTGGGACATACAGTAACAGCCGGCATTTTAAGAAATACGGTTATATAACTTCTAATTATCCATTGACTTTAGATTATGCTGTGCATCTATTCTATTTCCACTTTTTTTTTTTTTGATTCCAGTACCAAATATGGACAGTATACTTGTCCGCTACTCCACAGGATTTATGCATGTGTGCTAAAGTATTTGATACATTGTATAATAGCAATAACTAATTAGATATTCTATAACACATTTTGTCTTTACTGCTGTAAGTCACAAATGTCCTTAAGGTGTCCTATACAAAGCATTACCTTTCTTCTATGAATGGCAGATGACAGTGTAGCAGGTAAACAGCAAGATGGCTGTAAGAACGAGGATATCATAATAGCTTTTTGCTAAAGGGTGTAATTTGTACCACTTATTTGCGCAATGTACATAGCATATTTCTGCGTGTTTATCATGCACATTTGCATGCTCAAAAAAACCTGCAATCATGCTCCCATTTATTAAAATTGGCAATTAAGCCAATTAGCTCAATATGTGCTATTTTTGTATGCAGAAGCATAGGAGAATAGATCATGCTACGTATTTTTTGCGTAAACAAAATGCTTGCGCGAAATACGCTTATGTGAATAAACCCATTGAAATAAAGGAATCTATTACCTGCATATTGCGCGTACAAATTTTGCATGTGCATAACGCTGCATAAATATTTGTGTGACACAGGTCTAATACTATAGGTGTTCAGGTGAATGGAGATGGAGCGGACTGAGACCATTGCAGCCCACAAACCTCCATTCACAGTAAATAGGAATCACTCAAACATTGAGTGGCTCCTGTTTACACAGCCTGAAAGTTGCTTGGTATTTAGCTCAGCTAAAAACCAAGGAACTCCAACAGTTGAGCAATTTCTCGCTCAGTGACCTGTTGGTGGCCACATGTACATGGGACAATTATTGCCCAAATTAGATTCCAGTGAGTGTTTATGAGAGAATTGTCCTGTGTAAAGGCACCATAATAAGGCCATGCACGCTCCTCTGGGAAATTTATGCAAAAAGGAAGATGGAACAATGCTTCTACAGCGCCACCTATTAGATGTAGCATTCTTGCAAGTGAATGCCAGACCTTTTAATAAGCCTTTTAACAATAACTCGGTGTAATGTTTGTGCCCCATGGGTCTTATGGTGATATACACTTTCATGAGCACATCTCTACAGGTGTGGGTTGATTCTGCTGGCCGTTGTGTGGATTGCTTCAGCCAGACAATCACCTTGGATCTGTGCACATAAATACCAGCCCATCTTGGTATAGGGTGTTGGTCATTATACCTCATCATCTCCTTTCTGAACACTGGTGATAGCATGCATTTGTTTTTGCCTGAATCCTTTTCCATCCATAGGTGTGAATTCCCCTCCATCTGTAGATGTCCAGATGCCCGGTCTGAACAATGCCCTGTTTGGTAAAGTCTGAATCCCTTTCTGTGTGTAGCTGTGTGGACGCCTGAATTCCATTCCTTTTATAGGTTTGCAGATACCTGGTCTGCACTGTCAGTTATTGTGCTGATGCCTGGTCTGAACTTTGTCAGATTTGGTTATGTCTGAATCCCCTCTGTTTTTAGGTGTGAGGACGCCTGAATTCTCCTCCTGAACAAAGTCCTACACGGCTCATGCCTGAATCCCCTTTCTATCCATAGGTGTGCGGATGCCTGAGTTTGAACTACGCCCTGCTTGCATCATGCCTGAATTCCCCACTGTCTGTAGGTGTGCGGACGCTTAGTCTGGACTATATTTTGCCTGATCTGTTCCTTGGTCTTAGGGGTTCTTGCCTGTGTTTGTTGTTCATGTTGAGGTATTTGCTGGAGTTCATAATATGTATCATCTGTTCCACTGCTCCCTGCTGCCTTTTAGGGAGAGCCAGTTTGACCCTAGGTTCCTGGAGTGAGGCCGTCCTTATCAAGACCATTGCTCTGCTTATAGTTGTAAACAAGGTCAGCTGTTTTCCAATTATGACAATGTATTTGCATATTGTATACTTGTCTAGTCTTATGAAATTATGTATTGTGTATAGTTGAGTGCTGCCTACTTATGTCCAGATACTTACTATTCAGTTAGGGGTTATGTACTTATATGAAGGCAATTTGAATAAGCCCTACGAGTGAATCTAACACTGGAAATATAAGTACCTCACTCTTCCTGACCCATGTCATACGAGTCTCACACGACCAAGGCAGAAACCAATTGCACACCGATGAGGAGCAAAGACCCCAGTAGAGTCTATCTGTGCATGGTGATCTTTTCCTTCTGGAGAAGATTTTGATTTTGGTTTATATTCCCAGTTATTGTTACAAGGCTTGTTGAAAGGTCTGACATTGACATGCAGGAATGCTGCCTTCTAATAGGTAGCGCTGTACAGATATTGTACCAGCTTAGCATTAATAGTGGAGTCATATACATAAGAACTATCATATAGTTACAAATAGTATTTTGGATGAAAAAAGGATTTTGTGGGAGGAAATGAGTAATGTACAAATATGGCAGTATAGAAGTGCAGACTTGTTTTTGTGGGCTTTATAGGGACATACGATATTCCCTTTGTTTATGTTGGCTAAACATTCCAGTGTGTGCTTATTTCTAGGCAAAAATACTGTACATTCCAATGAAACATCTAAACATTTAATAGGATTTCTGAGTGCCAAAGTGTACTGTTTAACTATGAAGGTGCTGTGAATGCTACCCTGTGCAGCTTGTAAGATGATTGTAAGAGCTATTGAATTTCTTATCTAGCTGATAAAAATCCCTTAATGCACTCATCCTCTATGCTTTCAGTGTTTTTGGAAACTTGAGCAATCGATTGGCAAAAACTATATTGTGAAAGTCATTTAGATGTGAACATCAAAGTTTAGCAGCCAGAAAATAAAAAGAAATGCAAGCAGTGGTCACTCCATAAAATGAATATTGTATTTTGCTAAGCTACATTTGTTTCTAATTATCAAGTGATATACGGTCGACATTTTGCCATCAGAGAGATGAATTTTAGCAAGAATCTGTTTTCTTTGTTGGGTTCCACTGGAGTGTTGTTTTCTTCCATCCCTTGAAATGTTCAATGGAATGAATTAAATTCCAAATGCCTCCATTATTTTACAGCTGCTTTAACAATAATGTTTAGAGAATTGCGTGTGACAAAGTATGATTCCCAGCTGGGAATTGCTGAACGTTGCTGGTGTAAGTAGACATCAAAAACGTACAAGCCACCAGCCCCGGGGACAAACAATGCGGTTTAGTTTCGCACTTTGCAACAAACAAAATTCCCTTATGCATTATTCAACCCTTGTTCACAAAAAGTAGTAATTTTACAGGCTTGTGAAAAATGACTATGTGAGGAGGAGCGAGATTTTTCCCACATTTTCAAGATAAAGTTGTTCCCAAGGTTTTATAAAATATTGAGAAATAGAATATTAAATGGGTTGCAAACTCATCACTTCACTATGAAGTCTGTACAGCTGTTACAATAGTTGTTAAGCAGTCAATATTAAATCTCTTTTATAGCTCCTATCTGATTTAGTCTATACAGTAATTGGCAAAGAATAAGTCTTTACCATGTAAATAAAGATTATTAAAACATAACCTGCATTAAATATATAAACAAGAATGTAATGAAACTAAGTAATGAGAAAAGTACATGGAATTGTAACTAACTCTAGGCTTATGCTATAAAAAGTTGGTAACTCATGGCAGTACATACTTTACCTTGTTTCAATTGTAACAGCTGAGATTTTCCATTGCCATGAACATCAATGTGATTTCAAGTGACAGGAGGTCAGTGGGTCAATTACTTACTGCAAGGACAGAATAGGTTCTGTCTTTTGCTTACAGGGCGCTGTTCTTACACTGATAGAGAACCCGCTGCTGAAGGGGTAACCCTGTGAACCTGTTAATTCTATAACATATCTACTAAAACAATCTATTTTTTATTTTACTCTGTGATATAAACAGATTGATCTGAGAAAAATCCAGAGATAGTAGTTTGAAAGGGTTTTTATTCATGAAAATACATAAAATTAGGTGCTGTAGGAAAGTCTACACAGTAGTTTGACCAATAAACGTCTGTCACTGTGTTCTTTGTGGCATTAAAAAACTCAACTGTTGCACTAGGACCAAGACAATGAAATGTGCCGTATCTTTATGTAAGGCAATATACCTTGATATTTTCTCTCCACGACTCCATCCTGGCTATAAAGGGTGGACTGGGGTTGTCAGGAGTTCCATAAATAGGCAAGCCGGCTGCGCTATGCTGTTTCTATAGCTCCCATAGAAATGAATTGGAGTTACAGAGACAGTGTAACACAGCAAGATACGATGTTTCTGCAGTTCCCAAGTTACATAAATAGCGCATCCTGCTGTTTCCGTAACTCCCATTCACTTCCAGGAAAGTCTGCTCTTGTTGTTCCTGTAACTCCAAATCATCTAAGCCAGCTTATACACAGAAGTATTTCCACAAGGCTGTGATTGGTTGAGATGTGTATACCCCTTTATGTATATTAAGTAGAGGATTTATGTGGCATATGTGGTTAATTTCAAATCAGGCACTTTTTTTCCCTATATTAAACTGGTTTAGTTTTGAGTAGAGATGAGCGAGCGTACTCACTAAGGCAAAACAATTTTGGATTCTTACACATTGGAATATGACAAATACTCAAAACTAGAGATCAGCGAGCATACTTGCTAAGGCAAACTACTCGAACGAGTAGTGCCTTATGTAAGTACCTGCCCGCTCGTCTCTAAAGATATGAGTTCCAGTGGGGGAGAGTGGTGAGTTGCGGGAGTGAGCAGGGAGGAGCGGGGGGGGGGGGATAGAGTGAAAGAGTGATCTCCCCCCGTTCCTCCCTGCTCTTCCCCGCCGGCACACAAATCTTTAGAGACGAGCGGGCAGGTACTCGCATAAGGCACTACTCGCTTGAGTAGTTTGCCTTAGCGAGTATGCTCGCTGATCTCTAGTTTTGAGTATTTGTCATATTCCAATGTGTAAGAATCCAAAATTGTTTTGATGACATTTTTGCCATATTACAAAACATGCAATGTCTTTAAAATTGTTTTTGTATAGTTGCATTGTCATGACAAACATACAGCATTTTATTATTCTGCGTATGCAATGAAAATAATTAGGAGAAATTAAGTAAGTCCGCCTGCATACAGGCGGAATTTCCGCGGCGGGATTTCTGCAGAATTTCTGCCCATGGCCGCTGTCATAGGATTGCATTAGAAAATGCAATCCTAGGCAGACGGCTGCGATTTGTCCGCGCGGAAAACAAATCGCGGCATGCTCTATTTCTTTGCGGGGCTCGCAGAGCCCTGCACAGAAATGTCACTCCCCGGCTGCCGGCTCCGCTCTGCGCATGCGCCGGCTGGAAGCCGACACATCAAAGAGCCGGATCGGCGGGAGAGGCAAGTGCCTTATGCGCGTACCTGCCTGCTCATCTCTAAAAATTCAGATGCCGGCGGGGGAGAGCGGTGAGTTGCGGGAGTGAGTAGGGAGGAGCGGGGCGAGAACGTGAGAGAGAGATCTCCCCCCCCCATCCCTCCCCGCCTCTCACAGCCCCCGCCGGCACCCGAATCTTTAGAGACGAGGGGGCAGGTACTCGCATAAGGCACTACTCGCTCAAGTAGTTTGCCTTAGCGAGTATGCTCGCTCATCTCTAGTCTACAGTGAAACATCCATGCCGACTAGATTGGTTTTCCAGCTAATCACACATGCTGCAGAACGGGGCTGCCTGCGACTTTGTAAGCTGAATCTGTTTTCATGTTACAATGACCCGGGAAAGATCATGTTATGTTAGAAATATCATATCCTGAGGCTATTGTGACTTAAGGGATCATTGTATTACTTAAATATTCAGCTTTGATATTGTCAGACACCAGCTGACATGGCTGGTCAATGAATTTTATCCAAGTTTTTCATGGTATAAATGGGCTCCTGCACTTGTTTAATATATAAAATGATGTCTGGCAGTATTCTACTGTGTGCCAGTTAGTATGTAATCCAGTGTTATGGAGAATAAAAAAAGTGTCATATTCTATGCATACAGTTTAATGTATTAGATGGCTAGATTGATGAAAAACATATTTTTTATTGAAAAGTATATTTTCAAAGTCATCTCTGTTACCTAGCTGTCGATAAACTACAACGGCCATCATGATTTTGTAACTACACTTATGGAGTGTTTGGGCACTTACAGTAATGCAGATATTGTGAGTTGTTATCTTTTGCCTATGTGTCCTCTTTGTTATTGCTATTTAAAGGATTTTTTATTTAACATAAAAAAAACAAGAAAAAGGAATGAAACAATAACCGCGCACAACAGGAATGAGCTCGCTGCAGGCTCTCCTGACAACAAAACCTTTAGAAACAGAACAAAAAAAAGCAACTATCCTATAAGAATGATCTGAGATTGAAATGTAACTATAAATTATTAAGCACTTTATTCTTTATCTGCCAACAAATGTCCCACAGCACTATCACATACGTCGGAATGTATTTTATGACTTATGCATTTGAAGGATATTCCTTTCTTTTGCCATTGTTTTACTAGTGGGGAATTAAACAATTTGGAAATAATCAATGTGATGTCTCTTTATATGAATACACAATTGTTCACTTTTGGATTCAGTTCTTGATACTATTCATTAGTGGATATAATTTTCCATTTGAAACCATTGTGCTGAAGGAAGCATAATAATATAGCATACTGTTCAAGGGCAATGGATCTGAGATGTTCAAGGTGAAAACAAAAGTCTGTATCCAGAGGAATATCTTGGTATTATGCCATGTGACAAGTATGCTACTGGAACTGGAACAACTATTCAGCAGTATGAATGTTACATCTATAGGAAGCATGACAAATTCAATTTATAAGATCTGAAAGCGCTTTATATTGGGCTTTTCATGTAGAAAAATGTACAGGTTGTGCAACACAGTGTATTATATTGAATGCCCGGCTTATGAAAAGAAATGGAAAATATAAGTCTTGTAAAAGATTTCGGTTAATTATCATTTTTAAGCATATGAATCCACTCATCTTCATAGAATCGCATGGGAATATAAGAAGAAGTATGGCACCCTCCCATTAGGAAGTGTAGCCCGCAAAATGCATTAAGCAGTTATTCTATGAAATGGCACAGATTTTATGGCGCACCGGAGTCAGCAGCCCAATGGTTTATTTTCCCTTTGATGTTAGTCTTCGACTGTTTGGCTGCTGACGTATTGCACAACAGGGGCTAAATGGTATATGGCTGTGTATGTGATTTCAGAAAATTCTATTCACACTGGGTAGTATAGAACAGTATAAGTTTAAGGACGAGCGGCATACGTCGAGGTGCAGATATTTTCAGAAATTCACTAGGACTCTTTTAAAAGTTGCAAAATTTAAAGTTTACCTTACTTTTCAAAATAAGCTGCTGTATGTGCGTGAGGAGTAACAACATACTGGCCATTATAGGACTTGTATCCTGCAGTTTTCACCAGTTTTCCCCCTTCAGCTGGCTGCATTTATAATTTTTTAGCTTTCCCTGAGATGGTGGATGAATACTAGCTGCTATGATGTCACGCGTCAGCGAGCTCCTTGTAGTGGTGGCCACTCTCTCTTTATAATATTTATGAAATAAAAACAAGTTTCTAATATTTTCCTGAGTAACTGGATGGGCTGCAGAATATCTTCACAAGTAATCTATATGATATGTTTGGTTCTGTTATCATATCTATGTAGTAGGCTTGGCTATATTATCATATCTACAGTGTGTAGTAGGTTTGTTTTTGGTACTGTATCTATATAGTATATTTGTCTCTGTTATCATATCTATGCAGTAAGCTTGTTTTGGTGCAGTATTATATCTAAAAATAAATTATTTGTATAGCGCCAACTTATTCCGCAGCCCTTTCAGGTAATTTATTTATTTATTACCCCCCACCTAGCTGGGTACTCATTTTACCAATCTCAGAAGGATGGAAGACTTACAAAAAGTGCAACATTTCAGCTCCTCAGAGCCTTTTTCAAGCTGGACAGTTCCATGAATTCGTTTTACATGTCTCACATTGCCACACTGACCCCGGTGGTTCAATTTGTAACTATTATTTTTTTTTACTTCTGATTGTCCTGGATATTAATAATTACCGCCAAGTTTGGTTCAGTTATGCCCAGTAGATGTCTCCGTAGACATTTCTGAATATGGATACTTTAATTATGATCATCCTGTATATTGCACTTACTTCCATGCAGTTCAGCTTCCAGTCTAACACTTCTCAGACACCATCTTGATTTTGAGATTTCTGTCTGCTTTCCTTTACTCTATGCTGTGCTAGCAATCCCATTATGCATCTGCACAGCATTAAATGATGAGCTAGTGCCAGTACCAAAATGAATGAAAATGAAATAACAGGGTGGCCCTTTAAGCACTGCTAAAACAAGTCATATTTTTGCCACTACTTCAAAACTTTATCATATCATTTATGGGTTATAGCCATAAGGCGTATTTAAATGGGATGAATGTCGGGCAAATGATGCCCGACACTCGAACCCCGCACATACTAGGTCCCTTGCACCTACACAGGAGCTAGTATCGCTGGCTCACAGCGGGGCAGCTGAAGGAGATTTCTCTCCTTGCACTCCCCCACTCCTCTCAATTGACTTAATATAGTGGCTGTTCAGTACTGAACGGCTGCTCTTTACACTGAGCGATCAGCTCATTGTCCATTATTTATACTGCATATGATGAGTGAAATCTCCTGCACCCTCCCCGCCCCCCTATTGGCTGCTCTGTGAGCGAGCCAGCGATACCAGCTCCATTGCTGTTGCACGGGAGCATAGACACACAGGGACAAGTGTTGAGCATCGTTGCCCGACATTTGGCCCATGTAAATGGGCCAATGGTCATGAATCTTAGGTTTAAAATAATTACAAAATTGTGGCCCTATGATTGGTTAAATACAAATGACTGGTAGATAATGGTATTGAGCTTAGCTAGTAATTACACTCTCTGGCTGATGCAGTGTTACTCATCTCAGTAAATTCTCAGGCTGTAATTACTACTGGATTCATCTATAACATATCTCACCATAAAACAAACAGCAGCTCCCAACACATATGAAAGTCTAAGATGTCTGTAACATTGACTGCTACAGACCCCCCCCCCACAAATATCAGCATTAGGCCTCCACAAAATACCAACATCAACAACCTCCTATAGCAATGTCACCCACAAAACACATAGATGACAGCTTTATATTTCCATACAGTGACAGCCAAGACCTTCCAAAAGTGACAGCCACAAATCAGTCCCTTTTAGTAACAAACATAATGTCAATCAGTTGATGTCAATTCACCAAGCTGCAGACCAGTTTAGCTTTGGATCAAATCCTGAGTTGACATCTGAGGTACCCCTTTAACCCTACTGAGATGTGGGCCATTACTCAGGAAGCTGTCCCAGTATTGTGGTGGCTGATGCTACTTAAGGCTTTAGTGCAGTAACTAAAGATATGAACAGGTGCATAGTCTAACAGTCCGGGTCATGGCGGGTGGCACACTTCAGCATGAGGAGCAAAACCAGGGGTCAGGTTAAGGAAGAACAGGTTCAATATGAATAATCAGGCCAGGGGTCAAGGAAAGGAGTGAACAGAATAGTGTTCAGTAGAATAAGCCAAACTGAAGACTGGAGACAGGAATGTGGCCAGGATAGCAAGCCAACATCAGGCAACCAGGAGACAAACGTTGCTAGCACATTGATCAGACCTAAGCGACCTCAATACTCAGGTTCCCATAGGGAACACTGGGGATTGGCAGGGGACATTTTTGAATGTTGTACGCTGACCCTTTAATAGCACGACTAAGCACACGTGTCCTTTGGACTGTAGCTACAGTGGTGTAGACACTAGGGACTTCTCTATGCAAGAAGAAGGAATAGAGTTAATGCGCCCCTGCAGGCTAGGTGAGTCGTCGCCCACATATTATAACATATAGTGACTATAGGGCCCTGTTAGTGTCACCTTACAGAAGACAGCATAGATAGAAAGACGCATGACAACAAATGAGAATATATCTCCTTAAAATCTACTTATTTACAAAATATAAGATCAGAGATGTATTTTCTACAATCATCATGATAAGGCTTCATAATGAACTTATCATAAGATTTGCCATTAGCCAGACTTACCAGGTGTTTCATATTGAAATAAGGCATTTGATAGCAGATAATGACACTGTAAAGTAATGTAGCATAAAGCATAATGCTATTCTATATACATCATGATATGGTCTCGAGATTAAAGGCATCATTATATTGCAAACACAATATGGCCATTTTTATAGAAATGTCTGTGGTGTCTCTGGGATGCTATAAAGTCTTGACACAAAATCAAATGTGTACAGAAAAATGCATCTCACTTTCTATAAATTAACCAATTACAATGATAACATTTCCAGTAACGCAATGTTGTTTTGTTAAATCCTGATCTAAGTGGTTTTACAATATGGAAAACAGTTTAATGTAAATTTAATTATTGTCAAAATTGATGTCTGTTTTTTAAAGGGGTATTCCATCTACTTCACTAGGATTAAAACATGTAGTAATGTAAATTCTATTTTTCACTTCATTAAATAGTAGTGAAAATTAGTTAACACTATGAATGTATTACTAAAAAGTACAGACACCCTGTGTGAAATATTATTGTTTAGACAATTTCATCAATGTCTGCATGGAATTTGCATGACCCCCTCATGCAATCTAAGGCTGCATTCTCACGAAGGTATATCAGCTTGGTTTTCACGCCGAGCCGATATACGTTGTCCTCATCTGCAGGGGGGGGGGATGAAAGAGCCAGGAGCAGGAACAGAGCTCCCGCCCCCTCTCTGCCTCCTCTCCACCTCTCTGCACTATTTGCAATGGGGAGAGGCAGGACGTGGGCGAGGCTAATTCTCGGAACTTAGCCCCGCCCCGTCCTGCCTCCTTTCATTTCAAATAGTGCAGAGGGGCGGAGAGGAGGCAGAGAGGGGGCGGGAGCTCAGTTCCTGCTCCTGGCTCTTCCATCCCCCCCCCCCCTGCAGAGGAGGACGACGTATATCAGCTCGGCGTGAAAACCGAGACGATATACGTCCGTGGGAATGCAGCCTAAAAAACATACTGATCGGTTAATTGACTTGAATTAAAATTGGCCCCTTTGTGTGGCATAGACCACTTTTAGACTTGCTTTCAGGTCTCCAGTCTATTTCTTTAGAGCTGAACAACAAAAGCATTTGAACTGCTGGATCTGGCACATGCCGAACTATAATGGGTTCGTCAAAGTTTCCGTCATGTCAGCTGAAAAATTCTGAGAGGAGACAGGACAGTGGGATTTTGTGCCGAATCTGGACTGGAGACTCGGAATGTATTATCCTGTGCTGATGTGAATGTAGAATTATGTAGGGAATTTAAAGGTAATCGGTCACCTGCCTAAAGCACTATAAACTAACTTATGGTGCTGTCAAAATTAGAAAATACAAGACTATGGGAGAGCACACGCATGAGGCTCTGAAAAGTCATCAATCTTCTGACAAATGGTCTCACATTATCCTCCAAGACCCTCTTGCACAATGAAGAATTCATAGTGAATTATTTAATGATAATCTGTACAAGCCCTGATGCAGTGCAACTACTCTAAAGTGAAAGCTATGAGGAAAATTTGGGGAATTTAAAGACCTTTCAGCATTGTGCACTGATTTCTTACTAATCTTTTTAAATCCCTTTCCAGATCATGGATATGAACACTAGCCATGGTCCCTTGGTAGTAGACCATAGCACCTAGGCTGTTTCCCAATCTTCGGGCCCCTAGCTATTCCCTACCTTTGCAATCCAAATGCCTTGTACAATGTCTGCATCGACTTTCTGTGCTAGCAGGTTTAATTTTGGATAAGTAGTACAAATTAACTGACTGTTATCACTTACCTTCTGAAAGGGCTGTGTCCCTATAGACTAAAATGTTAGGGGTCTTTAAATGCAGCTAAACCCCCCAAATATATATATATATATATATATATATATATATATATATATATAAATATAAATAAAGAGTATATCTAACCAAAAACAAGCCAGTATATAGCTCTGCCGATGGAAAAATAAAATTCTACTTTATCATCTTGATTTGCATGTAAATGGGCCTCCACAAACTGTTTGTAGAGCCCAGCATGTGACTAAAAACAGCATTACACTGGTTTTTACCAAATAAAGATATATTCCTTTGGAAACCTGAAGATGTGCATATTCATCCAAAAGGTTGCACCACCATATCAGTATTTTTTCTTACCTATTCACGAATAACTTCCCAAAGCATCATCTTTTCTTCCCATTTTAATCAGTACAAAACATAGTTTTCTTACGCCCCCTTCACACGAGCATATGCGTACTAGTGCGAGCCTCAGTGCAAACATTTATGTGCATTGAACAAGGATTGTTTTGCATGCTTTTTGGCGTATTGTACTGTATCTTTTTTGCCCACAGGGCATGTTCATTTGTGAGCGCCAAACAAAGTTACACCAATTGAAATGGCTAATTTGTCTAACGAGTTCCAGATATATTCTTTTGCCAGTTGAATTACACAGTATATTATGCCTCTCTGTGTATTGCACGTGTCTTTGTGCCGCCCCCAGTGCATTTTATGGGGACCTTAGGTGCGCAAATATGCAGAAAAATAGAACATGCTGCCTTTTTTGGGGGTGACCGAAATGCGCAGGTGAAATACGCACATGTGAACAAACCCATTGAAATGAATTTGTTCTATTCTCTGCATATTGCGTGCTCCAATTCTGTAAAGGGGGTCTTGGTATAGACATATAGTATCAGTTCACTTTTATAAATTTAAAAAAACGGGCATTAACGCTACATGTCTATGAAAATTTGAGCTGATGCGTCACGTTATTATTCTATGCTGCTTCACTTCACCCGGCAGAAACAAATTCATTGAATCAAAGCAAGAAGAGCATATCCTCCTACCAGAGTCTTTCCTAATGGATAGAAGAGCTGTAATAGTCTCCTTAATGCAATATTTAATGAACAGTATATGCACTCAGTTTTATAAAGCCTTAGCAACAGAAAATAAGATATTTTTCCTGATTACCTAAAATTATTTATTGCACAGATTTTTGTGAGATTTAGTGCAGTGTGTAACGTAATAAGGAATATAATATTTATAACTTCTACATTAATGCTAGAACAGCAAAATTGTTGTGGTGCATTCAATGTTTTCAATAAGCGCTGCCTCAACAGAAGTGTCCTGAATTGTACAATTTTTTATTTTTATGTCTTGCATATCTCATTAGACATAGAGTTACTAGCTGATGTTTTTTCACTGAGCTGATAAGAAAATGTTAGTAAATATTGGAGGTGAAGTACCACAGTATTACTTTAAATTGCACGTGTTAACATTTGTTTTTTTAGATTTTCTCATTGCATCTAAAATTAAAAATGAAACAACTTTGCAAATGCTGAATGATTAAAAATCTCACCATTTGTATACACTGCTATGCTGATATATATGCAACACAGGTACCACACAGCTCCTATGGGGCTTGGGATGCATATAGGTTTGCAAAGAAGCAACAGAAGGATGTTTTTAATCAAAAGTATTTGCAAATTTGATTGAGTTTTAAAGTTTATGCATTTGTAAACTTTATTCAAGCGGATCAATACGCATCATTCTGTCTCACTCTCTCTCTTTATATGATGTCTTCCTTATTGGAAACTCTCTATAAAAATATATATAGATCTTTTTATTTGTGTAGTGCTAACGTATTCCACAGCACTCTCAGTTAATTTATTACCCAACCCCCCCACCAAGCTGGGTACTGATTTTACTGACCTTGGAAGGATGGAAGGCTATCAACCTTGAGCTAGCTACCTGATCCATGTGGGGATTGAACTCGCAACCTTCAGGTTGTGAGCAAGAGCTTAGGACTGCATTCTGCTGCCTTAACACTCTGAGAGAAAATTAATGCTAAATTGTATAGGAAGCCCTCCTCTGGTGACTCCTTATTACATCCACAGAGGTACCATCCGCTCATGTGGGTAAAACTCCCCCAGTAGAAGAGTCTTGTAGAGCCAAAGGGGCATGTTTTTTGGGAAAAGATTATAATCAAGAGTATCATGTAACTTCTGACAGGTTGCACCACCATGGTTACTGCTGTGAAGTCATAAATAGGCCAAAGATATAGCAGCATTAAAAAACAGATACAACTATTTGGCACAATCTAAACGACAATCCAATTGTTTGACACCGTTTAGACACCCTGATACTGCATCTCAGTTTTCTCTAGTTTTTCTTCTAGTTTTAGTGGGTATTTTTTTGACATTAAACAAATCAGACTGAAGAAATCTACGGCGTATAAGAAGACTTTTTAACCTTGGAAAATCTTGTCCAAAGTCGGGGGTCGCCTTATACGCCAAGAATAAGCTGTAGAAAAAAAAATAATACTCACCTCCCGCGGTGTTCTGCGGCGCTGCTGCAGGCTGTCGCTCCCTCTTCCATGCCAACAGAGCATTGCTTTCTGGATGCGGGGCTTAAATGCGTTAAAAAGCTAAACGCTGTACAAAAACGTCTGTGTGATGGAGGCCTTAGGCTGGCAAATCGCATGATTTTCGCCTGCTGCAATAGTCAGTAAAAAAACATAATATGAAACCAATGATTTATAATGGTTTCCTTCCCATCTGCAATGTTTCTACTGATGGGATGTTGAGGGGATAAAAAAATCATGGCTTGCTCTAGCTTTTTGTGATGTGCGATTTTTTTTTTTTTTAGCTCCCATGCATTCCTATGGAGGCTTCTTTTTATCGCATCGCTACAAATGCGCATTGCAATGCGATTTTAACATTACAAAGTCCCATTGACTTATGCGATAAAAAAATCACGTAAATTTGTTGTGGGCTGCAGTGATGCAAGGCCAGATTATTTTCCAAAAAAACCCCATTGCTGACACTCTCAAATTACAGTGAGTAAAGATGCGATCCTCTCGATACAAAATCGCGATCGCCCGTGTGGATGTAGCCTTAGGGTCAATCATATTGGGACTATTAGAGTATTTTCACACACATGGCAGATTTGCTTCAGACATGGAGGGCCCAAGTTGTGTGAATAGCCGTGAGCCGTGGCCTTTAATCTTTCTCTGCTGAAAACGGTGATGGCCATGATGACATAGGGAGCAAATAGGAAGTTATCAGAATCAAAGACACTCGTCGCAACACAGCTGCAGTACACTGGTTGTAGTCCAAGTGTAGGGACTCTCAGGTTGCTCACATAGTAATTATGTCAATCAGGCGAGCGAAGCCTTCTGCTGCAGCCTAGAACAGGAGAACTATACATCTCTAACATCTTACCATTCAAGTGAGTGAAATATAGAGCGACTGGCGAAAGACATCACCACAAGGTGCTCAAGTATCAGTACCCTGAGCATTTTGAGTAAGTGGATTGATAACTTGGAAATACCATATTTTTCGCTTTATAAGACGCACCTGATGATGAGACGCACCTAGGTTTAAGAGGCGGAAAATAGGAAAGAATATTTTGAACTTCCCCATACCAGGCAGTGAGGGAGAAATAAAGAGCAGTAGTACCGCTTTAGAATGAAGTATATACCACTAGGTCATCCTGGCATTCAGGATCCAGGGACAGCTCAGTGTAAATGTAATGGTGATCTTGTTACTTGTCACCCAGCTTTCCAGGAGCCGCAAATGTTATGTTTGACTAGTTATAGCGATGTATAAATGCTTGCATAACTCTGCAGTTAGCATTCAGGATCTTGGGAGAGCTGAGTGACAATGTAATGATGATTCTATTAGTTGTCACCCAACTTTTCAGAAGAAAATATAAAACAAGCTGCGCTCCAAACATATAGAATAGGAGTGTACTCACTTAGGAGAGGGGGGCAGGCACCCAGTAAAACTGAGCAACAAAACTCCCCCCTCAAAATCCAGGATAGCCTTGAATAATTGTGCTGTGAATCCCTTGCCCACCAGGATCAAATCAGGTCCGTAGGAAATCCAAATGGTATAGAGACAGATTTATTGCACAAACAAGAGACTCTCCCACTGGGGAGTTAGCAAGACATACAACACGTTTCGGCAAAGGAGTCTTTTTCTAGTACAAATTTTACACATACAAGCAGAGTTTAAATAGAAAACCAAATACATATATCATATAGCAAAGTCCAATCAATAGCGCTCCAATGGCAGGCGCCATTGTGCTGACGTAGGAGGGGGAAGGGAGAAGGTCACATGACCGGCCGTAGTGGACGTGGTGACATGCCTGCTGCCGGAACCTACAAAGAGGCATGAAACGCCCTCCGATGATGAGCACCATTGTGCTGACATAAGAAGGAGGGAGAAAGTCACATGACCGTCCGTGGTGCACGTGATGACGTGCCTGCCGCTGGATCCTGAAGGAAGGCATGGTGTGCAAACGTGCGTTCCAGCTAAAGATATGTGACTCTTTTATATAAGGGGAGAGTTGTACCAGGATCCGAAGTTATCCCTTTTCCACAGGATAGAGAATTACTTGCTGACTGGTGAAATCCTCAAAGCCTACGATCTCTAGAACAGGGGCCTCGTGTCCCCCTTTGCCTGTCATGGTCACTTCACCCCCACAGTAATGTCAGAATAAATAGAGAACTGGCCAAGCATTTATGATTGGCTCTTCATTCATTTCAGTGGAGCTGACGGAAATACTTGAAAGTGAATGGAGTGGCAGCATGTGACCGTCACTCCATTCAGTCTCCTCCACACTGCAGGGGGTGCAGTAGGCCCACAGTGAGAAAAACGAGGGGCACAGGACCCCCGTTCTCAGAATCAGTGAGGGTCCAAGAAATGAGATTCCCACCGATTAGCAAGTTATCCCTTTTCCTTTGGATAGGGAATATCTTGTGGTCCTCGTACAACTCCTTTAACGACTTCTGACCATCAGTAGAGCAGCGCCTGCTTAAGAATTACTTTACTTTAGCACCTGATTTTCTCAGAATCCTGAATTTATATTCCATGATAACATGGATAAACAATATAAGTAGTCCAGATTTCCCAATGCACTAAGCCTAGAATTTTTAACCCTACCAGCTCTGCTCTTCTAGCATATTAGTTTTCTTCATTTAGCATCTGGGAATTCCTTTTTAACAGATTTCCACGCTTAGATATGAATTATGGAATATGAGGATAGCCATTCACTAACTATATTGTTTCTCACTCTAATTTTTAATTACACCTTTGTGATACCCGGACCAGCACATTAGGAGTAAAATACAACATACAACAACTGAAGCAATTTTGGGAGAAAAAAAATGTTTTACACCTTTCCTTCCATAGTGCTGTAATGGATCTATTACAGTTTCTGCCACACTTTATGATGCAAATATTAAGGCTGTGACTTCTCTGTATTGTGCTTTTTTGAAGGCAGCAGCTGGTAAATGTGTTTTCCATATTTACTGTGACATTGCACCATGCAGTGCAGATGATTTTGACTTCTGCTGAGAATCTCTTAGCAAATTCTTTGTCCTGGAAAAGTCAGATCTCTGTGATGGCTGCTAAGACTAATCAAATCAATTTACTAAAAGCAAAGCCAGCATAAATAGCTTGAACTCCAAGTACACAGTGAAGGAACTGCAGTTACACGACAGCACAGATATTCCCTTACAGTTCAGAAAGACTCCGGTTAAGTAGGTCTGCAGTAACGAATATGAAATGCTAGAATTATCAGTCAATCTTTAATCAGATTAATGAAAGATCACATGGATTTTACAACCAATTATGTTACTACATATCAAGGTAATTCACTACATATCGCCTTATGTTATATATTACTATATACAGTATCCCCTGGCATGTAAAACAATCCGCTGAACGCTAGAGATGAGCGAGCGTACTCGGAAAAGCACTACTCGCTCGAGTAATTTGCTTTATCCGAGTATCGCTGTGCTCGTCCCTGAAGATTCGGGTGCCGGCACGGAGTGGGGAGCTGCAGGGGAGAGCGGGGAGGAACGGAGGGGAGAGCACAGCGATACTCCGATAAAGCAAATTACTCGAGCGAGTAGTGCTTTTCCGAGTATGCTCGCTCATCTCTACTGAACGCAGCACACTGAAGTCAGCAATAGTTCCAGAGATAAGGATTAGTGATGAGTCTTGTTGTAACAATCTCCGTTATCAGGATCGTGTATTACATGCATTCTTTTTACGCGGGAGTATGCAGCAAGTATGCATGTACACGTGTACCTGCTGCATATGTCCAATCCCCATAGCCTATCTTGGCATGTATGTGTTGTGCAAAATGCACCAAGATTGGACATGCCAGTCTTTGTTTGCGAGCATCATGTAAGCGGCACATTCTCGGATTAGTACTGCATATTATGCAAGAAAAAAAACTTGTGCATAATACGCAGTGAAAAAACACTTATGTGAGTGAGCCCTTATAGCAATATTATCTTAAATAAACTATAAGGGCCAAATAAGGGACTAGGTAGAAATGCATGTGTGGCCCCGGAATATATGATATTAAAGGTGCTTTCCGTGAAAAATACTCAGGATAGGTCATCAATAGTTGATTGGCTGGGGTCTGTTGCTCGGGACCCTGACCACTCAGCTGAGTGGGCGCATGCTGTCAGTGCCACAAATACACTGAGGAGAAGCAGTGGAAGTCTCCTCACCAACCTCTGTATAGTGACCAGCGCTTGTAACTGCATACATACACACACACTATGACTTTCAATGTCAATGGCTGAAAACAACTTGAAGGGAACCTGTAGGGTCCTATGAGCCCCATAAACTATGTGTATGGGCTCATAGCACTGGAGTCACTGAGTCCAGAGGTGGTGGGGTCATTCGGAACTGCTTTCCCCTTTCCAGAGCTGTCAGCCCACAAACATGCCACTTGTTGTCTGGAATAGACTCCTTCAGCACAATGTCCTGTTTCCAAAGTCCTGCTTTGTTTACAGGTTGCCATAGAGACCATCGGCTTTTCAGAAGTAAGCCGATGGTCTCTGTGGCAGGGAGAGCTGGTGCTTGGCTGTCAGAGGACAGCCAGGCACCAGCTCTTACAGCAGAGATCAGAGAAAACCTCTGATCTCTGCTGTGTTAACCCTTTACATGCTGCAGTCTATGTGACTGCAGCATGTAAAGGGCTGTCACCATCAGACCCTCGGAATGTGATCAGGGGGTCCTGATAAGTCTCTGTGGAAGTCCCCTAAAGGGACAAAAATAATAAAAAAAAAAGTTAAAAAAAGGTAAAAAATTATAAAAAAAATAAAAACACTTGTCTCCCTTTACTTTGTAAAAAATTAAAAATACAATCACACATGTGGTATCCATGCGTCGTAATGACCCAGAGGAGGAAGTTAGTTCATTATTTAACAGCTTAATGACACAGACCCTTTTTTTCTTTTTCCCCATTTCTTTTTTTCCTCCCCCCAGTTTAAAAAATCATAACTCCTTTGTTTATTCATCGACGTCGCTGTATGAGGGCTTGTTTTTTGTGGGACAAGTTGTATTTTTCATTGGTGCTATTTAATGTACCATATAATGTACTGAAAAACTTTTACAAAATGCTAAGTGGAGTAAAATGAAAAAAACAAATGACATTCTGGCATCTTTCAGTGCATTTTGTTTCTACGGCGCACAAACTGCAACAAAAATGACCTGATAACTTTATTCTATGGGTCAGTGCGATTACTACGATACCAAACTTGTATAGGTTTTTTTTTTGCTGTAGTACTTGTATTTTTTTCAAAGACATTTGATTTATTAAAATTATTTTCTGCTTCATCTTCTGCGCGCAATAACTTTTTTCTTTTCCGTCGATGTACTTGAGCAAGGGCTCATTTTTTGCGGGATGTCCTGTAGTACCAATCCGGAATACATACGACTTTTTAATCGCTTTTTATTGCATTTTTTCTGGGAAACAGGGTGACTGAAAAAGTGCATTTGTAGCATTCTTTATTTTTTTTTCAGATCACGTCTAAACCAACAGAAAAATATAGAAGTTATGCATATTGGAAAATTAGGATGAAAAAAAATCAAACATTGATGTGTCCTCAAAGGGTTAACGTATAATGTGTCACCTTTTGGACGCCTGAATATTAAATGTTTTTTATTAAGTAGCCTCAATTATAAAAGGAAGAAATGTAACAGTTCTATATCTTCCTTTCCCCTGACCTGCAAAATTCTCTACGCAGTACCTAGTGACACAATACACTTGAATTATGCCATTCAAAGTGTCCAAAAAATAATATACACGTCAAAAGGTCAATCTTTTTGACTGGCACTTGGCCCACTTACAAGGCCCTACTTGAGGATGATGCAATAGCTGAAGCGGGCACCACTGGTAAACTTAAAGGATTCCTCAAAAGGCACAAAATGCAGAACTTACAATAGGTACAAGCTTGTTGGTTACAAATTATAAATAGGGCATGAAGCTTGGTGGTTATAGTAATGGTACACAGCTTGGTGCTTACAGTGTTTAGGTGGCATTGGTGATTGCAAATTACAAAAAATATGGACTCAACAAGAATTTAGGACATGCAAGAGCCAAAGAATTGGAGTATCAGAAGTTGAACAAAGTGGACCTGCACTTGATACGGTGGCCACTATCATACCGGACTCAATACAGACTAAAGAAAGTGCAGTAAGCAATCTCAGATGAGGGAGCTGAATACACTTAGGTGAAAGGAGATTTATCTCTTCAATGTGCCTTTCTGATTATTTCTTATGTATTTAGTGGATTCTGAGGTCACACTTACTAAATAAATTTCAAACATTTACTTAAGGGTCTTGGACTAATGTTAATATGAAATAACACATCTCTGAGAAAGTGGAAAGATTTGACTGATAAATCAAATCAGATTAAAATGACATATGGTGAGTCATTTTTTTAGCACAAAATATTCATAGAAATGCACCCTGGGATTTCATAGCAATGGAAATTGAAAATAAAGTTGATGTTCATTTACATATTTTTATTACATCTACATAAAGTTACAAAGGAATCATCCAGATAGTTTGTGTTCAATTCCACGGACACATTCCCAAAAAGATTACTGTGTGTGATTTAATCTATACTGTGATTTGACTCTGCATTAATGTGTCAAGTTTTAGACCCAAGAGAGCAAAAACTCCAGCAATTTAAATATGTTCCCGCCTACTAATGTTCAGAGTTATATATTATATACAATTGCCGGTTGTCATGCAGAGCACAAAAAAAAAATCATAATGACAATATAAAGTACATCATGTTTAATTTTTTTTTTTAACATGTCCTGAAAATATGTTATTTGCGGACTGCAGGGATGCAAAAATGTTTTTTTCATTCCATGACAAATCTTTAGTAATCATAATCATATTAATATCACTAGTTTACAAAGTTTTCATAACATGAACAAATGTAGCTGTTCTTATGAAATTTCTGAGTGCTGATTTCAGATCTAACCTTAAAAATGGCCACCATGTCAAGTTCTTTTTGTTATTGGGCATTTAATATATGTGTATATACTTCTCTTTCAAAATAAATGCTTTTGGGTGTGTAAAATGATACTAGATCTTTTTATTTTCATATTTCGTCGTCTGACATTTTAAAAAGTTCAAAAGATGTTCTTTTGTACAATGGAAACCAGCAGCCTTCCATCCTAGTAACACATGCAGCAGGAATGAAGGAGACTTTTGAAAACATGGAAAAAATTCTCACTTTTATAAATTATGACTAGAGATGAGCGAGCACACTCGTCCGAGCTTGATGCTCGTTCGAGTATTAGGCTACTTGAGATGCTTGGTACTCGAGTCGAGCACCACGCGGTACTTGACTCAATTTGATTTCCTCTCCCTGCATGTTTAGCGCCATTTTTTAACCACTAAACATGCGGGGAAGGCATTACCACTTCCTGCTGTGACGTTCCAGCCCTGTGCACATCTACAGCAGTGAGTGGCTGGCGGGATCAGGTGACCGCTGAATAGTTAAACTGGTGCCGCCCGCGGCTCGCCTCAGACGCATGCTGGCAGAGGTTAAGGAAAGAGCTGCTGCTGAGATAGGGAAAGTGTTAGAGTAGGGAGAATCCTGTCTTCAAGAACCCAACAGTCGTCCTTAGGGCTACTCCTCATTGTGTGCATTACTTTTTTGGCTGGCTGGGAGCAGTAGTGCACCCTTTTTCGCTGTGTGTGGTGAACTAGGCTAAATTCTCCACGCTAAACAGACCGTTATTTTTTCTGGGCACTGCAGAGTATCTCACATCCGCCAATTGCTGTGTGTGGTGAACTAGCCTAAATTCTCCATGCTAAACAGTGGGTTAATTTTTCCTGGGGCACTGCACAGTATCTCACATCTGCCAATCGCTTTGTGTGGTGAAATAGGCTAAATTGTCCATGCTAAACAGTCCATTAATTTTTCCTGGGGCACTGCAGAGTATCTCACATCCGCCAATCGCTGTGTGTGGTGAACTAGCCTAAATTGTCCATGCTAAGCAGTCCGTTAATTTTTTCTGTCCCTGTGCACAGCATCTCACATCTAGCATTGTCTATGTGTGGTGAAGTAGCCGCAGTTTCAGCACTATCCACTGGGTTACTTTTTTCTGCCACTCCATACAGCCTCTCTTATCTACAAGTCTCTGTGAGCGGTAAATTACACAGAGATATCAGTGCAAGACAGAGGTTTATTTTTTTCTGTCATCACATAGAACCTCTGGTATCTCCAAGTCTCTGTGTGCGGTGAATTAGCCTCAGTTCTCAGTACTATACAGTGGGTTAATTTATTTGGGCCCGCCTCTATCTTTTATCTGACATGATGAAGAGTAGGGGCAAGGGTCGAGGACGTGAACACAGGCATCCAATTGAGGGTGTGGGCAGAGGCCGAAGTTCTGGGCGGGGTGAATCAGAGCCGACTGCTGAGGGATTAGGAGAGCAACGCGTCTTTCCGCTTCACAGCTTCATATCACAATTTGCGGGTCCACATCGTAGACCTTTATTACAAGCACAGCAGTGCGAGCAGGTCCTGTCATGGATCGCCAATAACACGTCCAGCAATGTATCGAACCCCCAGTCTTCCATGCAGTTCACTACTACCGGGCTAGGGACTGCACCTCTGAATCCTCTGGCTGCTCCTCCTTCCTCCCAGCCACGTCAATCCAGGAAAATCACAGATTCTGAGTAGGCCGAACTGTTCTTGGGTTTCTGCCCTGAGTGGGAAAAAATGGTTCCTCACCCACCTAAGGAGTTTGTCATGACCGATGCCCAACATTTGGAAATTTCCCAGAGTCCGGGTGATGAGGCTGGGGGGGTTCCGGCAACTGTCTCAAGAGCTTTTTGTGGATGAGGATGATGAGACACAGTTGTCTCTCAGTGAGGTCGTTGTAAGGGCAGGAAGTCCGAGGGAGGAGCGCACAGAGGATTCAGAGGAAGAGCTGCTGGACGATGAGGTGACTGACCCCACCTGGCTTGCTAAGCCTACTGAAGACAGGGCTTCAGAGAGGAAGGCACGTGGGATGTGCCCATGAGGTGGAATTCTACCCTGTACATGTTGGCCAGGCTTTACAAGCAGCGTAGAGCAATTGTAGAATACCAGCTGCAACATGGCCAGTGGAATGGTAGTCAGCCTCCGCAGTTCTTCACAGAGGAGTGGGCATGGATGACAGACATCTGTCAGGTCCTCAAAAACTTTGAGGAGTCTACCCAAATGGTGAGCAGCGATGCGGCCATTATTAGCGTTACCATACCTCTGCTTTGCCTGCTGAGAAGTTCGCTGCTAAGCATAAAGGCTGACGCTTTGTGGTTAGAACAGCAGATGCGGGGTGACAGTATGCTGCTTGATAGCCAGACCACCTTCATGTCTGTATCTTAGCGCATTTTGGAGGAGGAGGAGGAGGAGGGGGAAGAGACTGCTGCTCACACCGCAGAGGATACCCATGCTGCTTGCCTCTCATCTGTTCAGCGTGTATTGGCTGAAGAGGAGGAGGAGGGTCATGAAATTCATCCTCCTAGTGAGGATAGTGATGTGTTGCATACTCTAGCACACATGGCTGACTTCATGTTAGGCTGCCTTTCCTGCGACCCTCACGTTAGGCGCATTCTGGCCAACATGGATTACTGGGTGTACACCCTTCTTGACCCACAGTATAAGGAAAACCTTTCCACTCATTCCCGAAGAGGAATGGGGTACGAGAGTGATGCAATATTACAGGGCCCTGGTGGAAAAACTGATGTAAAAGTTCCCATCTGAGAGTGCTAGCGGTAGAAGACGTAGTTCAGAAAGCCAACTAGCATGGGAGGTGCGGGGATCAGGCAGCATGTCTAGCACAGGCAGGGGAACACTCTCTTAGGCCTTGCCAGTTTTATGGCTCCCCAGCCAGACTGTGTCACCACTCCCCAGTCAAGGCTGAGTCAGAGGTAGCACTGTAAAAAGATGGTGAGGGAGTACATAGCCGATCGTACCACCATCCTCCATGATGCCTCTGCTCCATACAACTATTGGGTGTCAAAGCTGGACATGTGGCACAAACTTGTGCTGTATGCCCTGGAGGTGCTGGCCTGCCCTGCTGCTAGCGTCTTGTCAGAGAGGGTGTTTAGTGCTGCTGGGGGGGGGGGGGGGGGGAATCATCATGGATAAGCGTACCCGCCTGTCAACTGACAGCGCCAACATGCTTACACTCATTAAGATGAACAAATGCTGGATTTCCCCAGACTTCTCTTCTCCACTGGTGGAAAGCAGCGGATCATAAAGTATCTTTTAGCTGCAACAGAAGAAATATGCATCCTCTCTCTAAACCCAAAAAATGGGAGAAGTAGCTTGGTCTATCCCTCTCTGACCTTACTCCTCCTAAAACAGCATGTCATCACGCTGAACTGCCAATTTTTCTGCGGGCCAAAAGGCTCTGTTAAAATCAATTTTTTCAGAAGGCTACCTCCAGGCTCTGTTACAAATTAAGCAACAACGAGCTCAATCTTTAAAAATGTTTATGGGTTTCACCTGGCCTCGAGGTAAGCCAATTTTTCAGGGGTACACTTGTACTCTTGGTACACCAATTTTTCAGGCCTTCGTCTATACTCTTAGCAAACTAATTTTTCCAGGCTTCGCCTATACTCTTGGTGAACAAATTTTTTCAGGTGTTCGCCTATACTCTTGGTACATCAATGTTTCAGGCGTCCGCCTATTCTCTTGCTACAGAAATGTTTTAGGGGTCCGCCTATACTATTGCTACAGAAAGGTTTTTCCGGGGTCCGCCTATACTCTTGCCACAGAAATGTTTCAGGGGTCCGCCTATACTATTGCTACAGAAAAGTTTGAGGGGTTTGCCTATACTATTGCTACTGAAAGATTTGAGGGGTTTGCCTATACTCTTGCCACACAAATGTTTCAGAGGTCCACCTATACTATTGCTACAGAAAGGTTTGAGGGGTTCGCCTATCCTCTTGCTACAGAAATGTTTCAGGGGTTCGCCTGTACTGTGTGCGCACAAAAGCTTTTCCATTGTGTTGTTCAGCTATCTGACACATACACAGAATGAATTGGGCAGAAGTGTGGGCAGAGGCTGAGGTCCTGGGCAGGGTGAATCTCTGCCATGTTTGGGCACTCTGTTTTCTTCTGTTTAATACTGTCCTTGGATTTCATGGGCTCACCTATGCTGTGGGTGCACAAAGGTTTCCCAGCGCAGTGTCCAGCTGTCTGGCACAAATACATTGTATGACTTGGGTAGGGTGCAAGCGGCTTTCCCATTGCGGTGTTCAGCTATCTGACACATACACAGAATGAATTGTGTGGGGACACATGTTGAAATATAGCAATTGTTAAAGGGGTTGTCCCGCGCCCCCCCCCCCCCCCCGGTTCGGCGCGAGACAACCCCGATGCAGGGACCTAAAGAAAGCTTACCGGAGCGCTTACCTGAATCCCCGCGCTCCGGTGACTTCTATACTTACCGGTGAAGATGGCCGCCGGGATCCTCTTCCTCCGTGGACCGCAGCTCTTCTGTGCGGTCCATTGCCGATTCCAGCCTCCTGATTGGCTGGAATCGGCACGTGACGGGGCGGAGCTGCACGGAGCCGGCATCCTGCACGAGAGGCTCCATTGAAGAAAGCAGAAGACCCGGACTGCGCAAGCGCGGCTAATTTGGCCATCAGAGGCCGAAAATTAGTCCGAAACCATGGAGACGAGGACGCCAGCAACGGAGCAGGTAAGTATAAAACTTTTTATAACTTCTGTATGGCTCATAATTAATGCACAATGTACATTACAAAGTGCATTAATATGGCCATACAGAAGTGTATAGACCCACTTGCTGCCGCGGGACAACCCCTTTAATACACAAAAATCTGTATGTCATGGAGATATGTTAGACATATTTGAATTCAGCAGCCCAAAATTAATATTTATTTATATAATGCCAACATATTCTGCAGTACTTAGAAATGTGGGGAGAACAGATACAAAAAACAAAGATACAATAATCACTGTTATATGTAGTATTTAATTGCTGGAAACATTAGTGGTGAGGGTCCTGCTCCAACGAGCTTACATACTACAAATAATAGGGTGATACAGAAGGTAAAAGGGCAGGAGATGTGCACAGTATTGCGAGTTGGAGAGAGTGGGATGCTATACTCAGACAATGATCAGACTTAACCTGTATAGTGGCTGAATCAGTATGACTGCAGGGGGTGATTGGTTATGGCTAGCAGGAATTGCAGTCACTAGGACAGGGAGTATGTTATCAGGCGGAGTACAGAGGGGTTTGGTTTAGGAGATTTGATATGCCTCCCTGAAGAGGTGTGTTTTTAGAGCACACCTGAAGTTTTGTGTGTCAGTGATTGCCAGGATAGTTTGGGGTAGCATGTTCCAGAGGACTGGTGCTGCTCTAGAGAAGTCTTGGAAGTAGGAATGAGAGGTTTGAATTAAAGGGGCACTTAATTGGATTTCGTTAGTGGAGCGCAGGATGTGGATTGAGACGAGGGAGGCAATGTAGGGTGGTGCGGTGCTACAGAGAGCTTAATGGGTGAGAATAGTAAGTTTGAATTGAATGCTATACTTGTCGGGCAGTCAGTGCAGTGATTGGCACAGGGCAGAGGCATCCGAGTAGCGGATGGACAGGAAGGTGGTCCTGGTTGCTGCATTCAGGATGGATTGTAGAGGGGAGAGTCTGCTGCAGGGGTGGCTGATCAGCAGTGAGTTGCAATAATCGAGCTGTGAGTAGATGAGGGCATCAGTGAGTGTTTTTAGGGTGTCCCCGGTGAGAAAGGGGCAGATTCTTGTGATGTTCTTGAGTTGCAGGTGATATGTTCGGGCGAGAGATTAGATGTAGGGTGTAAAGGAGAGATCAGAGTTGAATATAACCCCAAGACAGTGGGCATGCTGTCTGGGAGTTATGATGGTGCCACACACTGAGATGGAGGTGTCAAGGTGAGGTTGGTTAGCAGAGGGCGGAAACACGAGTAGGTTAGTTTTTGAGAGTATCAGTTTTAGGTAGAGAGAAGACATAGTGTTAGAGACAGCGGACAGTTGGTGGTGTTCTGGAGGAATGGTGCTGTGATGTCATGGGAGGAGGTGTATTGCTGGGTGTCATCAGCACAGAGAGGGTATTTAGGTCAAATCTCCTGATGGTTTGTGCAATAGGGGCTGTGTAGATGGAGGAGAGGAAGGGGCTGAGGACTGAGCCCTTGGGGACCCCAACAGCAAGTTAGGAGGAGGACCAGGGAAGAGAAGTGTCCTTTAGGCCGATGGAGCATAGCAAGTTGAGGAGGAGTTTGTGGTTAAGACTTAAGAGTGTCAAATGCTGCGGAGAGGTCAAGGAGGATCAGTAGGGAGTAGTCAACGCTCGATTTGGCTGTCTGGAGGTCATTTGAGACTTTTGTAAGGGCGGTTTCTGTCACCCACGTTATGAAAAAAAAGTTTCAAATTTTTAACCAATGTATTTATACTCTGGGGGTAACATACAGTACTATGATGCTGTTACTAATGTTTTAGGTCTCCTTTATTTACTACTAAATTGTGTACTGTTATTTGTGAATGACATCCGTATATTTTTGATTTTTGCCATGATGCAGTAAAGCTTTTAGTATTTTTACTCGATGTGGTGAGTACATATTTACTCCATTTAATTTTGATTAGTCTGTGCTAATATTTAGGAATGTCCAGGAGACTACAGTTTGTGGGGAGATTTGTCATTCGTTACAGTATTTTATATGCTGAATCTTAGTATATCCACAGCTATAAACTAAATCTTCAAAATTTTTCAATGATGCTACTAACAAAGAAACTTGAAAATGTAGAGAAGATGCAGCAATGAACTTAAAAGGCATCTTTGTATCCAAGCCGCTCTTTTCTTGAATTCCTCAAAACCACTTTCCGTATTAAGGGTGCATTGTATTTTATAAATAGGATTTACTGACATTGGGATTTCCAAATGCATTGACTAATGTTGCTCCTATACAGTGTCTAAGGGTAAGTACAGCTTCGTATCAGTGGGGCAATAATCCACATATATCTCTGGTATGTTAATTGGCGCTAAGGTCAGAGGAATGGATTAAGGTATTCTTTAAAACATTTGAAGGGACATACATGCATTTATTGAAAATGTTTAAGTAACTCAACTAAAGCCTTTGGAAATATAAAATGGAAAACTGAGATATAGGATCCTTTTGGCAGAAGTTGGGTCAATCCATTAATGTTAAATTGGGGTTGATTAAAAACTGTGGTAAGTAATAAAAATAACTCGCCTGCCAGGAAACCTTTCAGATTTGCTGAATATTGATTTTCAAAGTAATCACAGTTTCAGGTCTGGTTGGAAGAAATGTTACTTTTGCCAGTGATTGCTTCAAGCAATGAAATCCTCTAGATATAGAATTTAAAAGCTGACAGGGCAACAGTTCATATTTTAAACTTCAAGGAGCTGTTATCTATCCAAGACGTGAGCATAGGACTCCAGATTTTAAGATATGGCAAATTGACAACTATTTAACTACAATTCTAAATTTATAGAGTCAATTGTTTCAAGAGCAGATCTACCAGAACTCTTCGTCTTACATATTAAAATTCTATATCTGAATATAGCATCAGCAGAGCTTATGAGGTGGTTATTTCCATCAATTAAAGTGGACCTCCAGGGAACAACCTAAATATGTTCTGGGTATTTTGCCTAGAATGTAACATCCTGTTCTTTAGCAATAACTTAAAATAGGCAGCTATAACTTGTATTACAGCTCAATTTACGTGCCAGTCATGTACTTAGTTCACTACAGTATAGTACAATATCTGGAGTTTAGCAGCTGTAGCAAAACTAGTATGGGAATAACTAATTACAATGAGGTGCACAATATATCTGGTTGCAGAAAGAGGTGACAGTGATCTTCTGCTTAATGTGCTGAGCTCTATGTAGTAAGAATGGACCAACTACCTTATACTGCAGCTTGTTATACGAATACCCCTGAAGCAGCACTAGGAGTAATACAGTATGTGTGGGGTTTCTATTACCTGCTGATATTTGTGGGTCATTCATCAACCTTATCCCACCATACCTGGATCCCTTTTTCTCTCTTTGGCTTGTTTTCAACTTTGAGATCATATTAGTATTGCATTTTATATATAATGGTACAGTTTTAATGCCATTTACCTTCTAGGATTTTTTTCTCTGCATATGCACTTTATATATATATATATATATATATGATTCTATGCTTATTTTTGTATCTCATTTAAACTTTTTACTATAGAGGTATTTCTTCTTTGAAGGTGCTTTGCATCCCTTCTTTTGTTATCATCCAGATATTTCATGGGGACCTTACAGAATTTAATTGATTATTATTTTTAAGGGTTTTTTTGTGAACAAATGTTACTCTTTGATCCATTTTTGTACGCCCAATTATGGACCATTATGCAGGCGAGTCATTCTTATCTTCAATGGCCCATGCTACTTATTTTTTCATTGTTTTTAATGTAGAGTCTTAGATTTATGTACTTTTTAAAGCCATATTTTATTTTTGCTGTACAAACAGTTGTGGATATTTCCGACGTGCTATTGTTTTTTGATGGTCAATTTTATTAAAGATGATGATTTGCTAGATTAAATGTAGCCTAACATATCGTCAGTTAGATAAATATCTAGTCCTTTCTAATTTCTTTTTTTTTTTTTTTCTTAACCATTCAATTTTTTATTAGCATCGTAAAAGAAAAGGAGACATACATTTTACAATACAGTAGGGTTTCCGTAAAATCTGATACAATTCTTACAATAACATAGGTGGTTTTTATTTGCAGCTATAATCTTGTATGTTCGCTTTATTTGTAAATTATTTAAATAGTAACTTGATGGTAGCTATGTAGCATAACAACAGTCTCCAAACTACATAGAGACTAGAGTGGAAAGTAAAACATGTGGGGGTTTAACAGTTTAATGAGACAAACATAACAAAGAGAAGACATCATGCTGAGTGGTTTTTAAGCCACATATTCCATACCGAATCATACTTTTCTATGGTGTTATTTCTAAGGGCTAGAACTCTTTCAAAGATGCTGTGCTCGGAAACCAGGTGGATTAGGTCTTTGATTGTTGGCACTTCATTTGATCTCCATCGTCTTGCTATAAGCAGTTTTGCTGCTAAGACTATATGGGCCACCAAATGCCTGGTTGGAGGACTAAGGTGTTTTAATTTTAAGAGCAGGAGAGCCGTACCCGGGAGTTTTGGTATATTTGACTTTGTTGTATTTTTGAGGAGAATAAAGACATCTCTCCAGAAGGAGGAAATCCGTGGGCATAGCCAGAATATGTGGAGAAGAGAGCCCTCTTCCCCACAGTCCCTCCAGCATAATGCCTCTCTGGATAGGCGAAGGGTCTTAAGTTTAAGTGGTGTGAAGTACCATCTTGTTATTAGTTTTATGTGTGTTTCCAGCATGTTTGCACCCCTGGTAGCTCTGTTTGCCCATTTAAATGCGTCTGTCCAGTCTTCGATTGATATTTCGGTTCCCAGATCCTTCTACCAACTCAAGAGATGGCACTTCTTTCCAGTTTTTAAGTTTCCCGCTAAGTGGTCGTAAAAGAATCTGGTTTTTAAAGTATTTGCTTGCCAGATTCCCTCAAGGCCTCTGAAAGTCACCCAGGGTACGGCTACATTTTGTACTTGGTACGTTTGGAGGAATGACCTAATTTGGAGGTATCTGAGTGCATCTTCCTTAGGTATGTTGAATTCTTTCACTAAGGATCCAAAGGGTTTTATAGCGCTCCTGATAAATAGATCTGAGATGTGTTTTATTCCATTTTTGATCCATGGGAGCATCTGGAGGTCTGCGATAAAGTACCCTAAACAGTCAATAGGGATCTTTTTCAAGCTTAAGGATTTTGCTTTATCTGAAGATTTAATTAATTCACTCCATGCTTGTAGTGTTGCCAACATGGTTAGAGTTAAGGAGGAAGATTTACCCTAGAGCGTAATTGGGGGGAGGAGGTGACGAGGATTTTTGCATATATCAAGGAGTTTAAGGGTTTGGGGTCTAATCTCTTCTGCTTCTAAGCTGGGCCAGCTGATCGTTGTTGGTCTCGCTAGCCATGCTAATGATTGGTTTAAGATAATAGCATTTCTGTATGCACTGAGGTTTGGGAGGTCAGTTCCTCCTTGTAAGTTGTGGAGAGCTAGGGTTGATAGGGAGACTCTTGGCGGTTTACCATCCCAAATGTAGTTGGCCAGTTGTTTTTGAAGTTTTTGGATTATCGTTCTTGGGGTAGGGATAGGCAGAGTTCTAAAATAATACATGAGTTTTGGGAGAATCATCATCTTATAAAGTACGATACGCCCCAGCCAGGTGGTCTGTTGTTTTTTAAAGTTGTCCAAGTCGTCTTGTATGGATTTCAAAATGGAAAGGTAGTTTATAGATGCTAGTTCCTTCAGGGGAAAGCATAGTTGTATCCCCAGGTAAGGGATACTTTTGGATTGCCACTGGAATGGGAACTCTCGCTGTAATTCCGATTTTAATTTTTCATTTACATGGATGCTTAGGATCTGTGATTTGCCAATATTTAATTTATAGAAAGAGACCTTTGAGAATTGAGATAGAATTGAGTATGCTGCACGTAGAGAAGTTGTAGGTTTTGTTAATGTTAGCAGGACATCATCTGCAAATAAATTTATTTTATGTTGTCGGGTTTTTGTATGTATGCCATGGATGTGAGGGTTTATTCTGATATGCTCTGCAAGGGGTTCCATCATTAATGTAAAAATTAGTGGGGATAGTGGACACCCTTGACGGGTACCATTTGTGATATCAAGGGGGGCAGATAGTGTACCATCAATTAGAATTCTAGCTTTGGGAGTCGAATATAAGGCTTTAATTGCTTGTATTATATGACCTGTAAATCCGAATTTTTCGAGGACTGAGAAAAGATAGCCCCAGTGGAGTCTATCAAAGGCCTTTTCGGCATCTAAGGCTAACAGTAGAGATGGGGAATGGGAGGAGTCTATTTTATTAAGAAGATTTAATACTCTTCGGGTGCCGTCAGGAGCTTGCCTTCCTTTGGTGAATCCGACTTGGTCGGTGTGTATTAGCTCGGGGAGGATCCTAAGTAATCTATGGGCTATTATTTTTGCGTAAATTTTTGTGTCAGAGTTTAGAAGTGAAATTGGTCGAAAATTAGCGGGTGACGTGGGATCTTTGCCCGGTTTAGGTATGGTGACAACTGTGGCTTCCAACATTTCTTCTGGGAGTTTGTAAGATTGCTAAGTTGAAAGCGGGAGCCATGTGGGGCACAAGGTGGGTTGAAAATTGTTTGTAATATTCATTTGAATATCCGTCCGGGCCTGGGGATTTTTGAGTCTTTAACATTGTGATTGCTTCAGATATTTCTGTTATTGCTATAGGTTTGTTTAGTTGGTCTATTTGATCTTTTGAGAGAGAAGGTAGGTTGAGGTCTCGGAGGAAGGACGCAATTTTTTGTGGGGTCGGTTGGGGGGTGGATATGTCATCTTTAAGGTTGTAGAGTTTTGCATAGTATAGTCGAAAAACTTCGGCTATCTGTTTTGGATGGGAGATTTTCTCTATTTTGTCATCCAAACTATATACAAATGGGATTTTAGCCTTTTGGATTTTCTTTTTAACTAAGTTTGTCATTATTCTAGATGGTTTATTGAGGCGTAGTAATTTATGCGGGAAGTTCTTATTGCCTTATCGTAGTTTTCCATAAGAAGTTTGCGCAGTTTTTGTCTAAGTGTAAAAAGTTTTTCATGGGCCTCATTTGTGGGGTGGTCGCGGATTTGTTGTTCAGCTAGTGAGATTTGTGAGAGGGTTTCGTTAATCTGAGTTGTTTTTTCTCTTTTTTGTTTGGCACTAATTTTAATAAGTATTCCCCTAATAAAGGCCTTGTGGGCATTCCAAACCGATAGCGGTGATATTTCTGGGGTTGCGTTAATTTGGAAAAATTCTTCTAAGGCTTTCGCTATGTCTTTGGAGTTTTGGGGGTCTCTCATCAGAAAGAGATTATTTCTCCAGGTTCTTGGTCCCTCTCTGCAGCCATTCCATTGGAACGTGGCAGAGATTGAGGCGTGATTTGACCAGGTTGCTTGGTTGATTTTTGCCTCAGTGACATATGGTAAAGACCATCTGTCCACGAGAATCAAGTCTATTCTCGAGAAAGTTTTGTGGCGGGGGGAATAGAACGTGTACTTCCTGGCGGAGGCGTTCAGCCACCGAAATATGTCGTAAAGTGCCTCTTTTTGGATCCAGGGCTGCAGGGAAGGAGCATTCCTGATTGGGTGTGATGATGTGTCTATAAGTCTATCTGGAGTGATATTGAAATCACCGCATAAAATCAGCCTGCCCACTTCTTGCTTCCTCAGCCTCTTCACGGTTTTGTTTAAGAAGCGAATCTGTGCATTATTGGGTGCGTAAACATTTAAAATTGTGAAGGGAGTGGAGTTTAATTTTCCAGATAGGATTATATATCTCCCTTTAGGATCAAGTTCTAAATGTGAAACTTCTAAAGGACATAGTGTCTCTGAAGGCGATTAGTACACCTGCTTTTTTAGTGGGTGCACAGGCCATATAGATATTAGGATATTTTTTGTGCAAGATTTTTGGGGAAGCCGAGGAAGCAAAATGGGTCTCTTGGACACAAAGTATGTCCGCATGGTTAGACAGAGCCTCCCTCCATAAGGATGAACGTTTAAATGGGGAGTTCAGCCCATTAGCATTAATGGAGAGGAGTTTGAGCGCCATGCGGAACACTTGTTTTGCTGGCATACGGCATGGAATACAGTACGTGTCTTCTCAAAACAGTGGGGACAAAAATAACATGTATCAACTTATGCAATAACATTAGCATATGTGTTACAAGAAAGAAATAAAGAAACAAGTCCTTACAGATTTTGGTCTTGTTCATCTGTGGGGGGTGGAAAGTTCACTTAGGTAAAACCTTCTCCCAGATTCTTATCGTTGTCAGCAAGTGCTTTCGTCGTTTCAGCAGTTCAGGTTGTGTGGAGGTCGGTTCCTCTCCACTTCTCTGGTTCTCCTGGAGGGAAGTGTAGTTGCATTTTCAAGAAGTTGAATGTCCCAAGAATTTAGGAGAGCCGCCGCATCTCCTGGTTTCAAAAGGGTATGGTTTACGCCTTCTCTTTGGATTATCAATTTCAGGGGGAAGCCCCATTTGTATTAAATTTTGTCCTGTTGAAGAGTGGTAGTAACAGCTGAGAATTTCTTTCTAGCTTGAAGAGTGACTTGCGATAAGTCCATGTATAGGTGGATATTAGAGTATGGAGCAGGTAGTTGATTAAGTTTTCGGGCCGCTTGCATAATCGCTTCTTTGATATGGAAGAAATGGATACGTGCTAGTATATCTCTTGGTGCTGTATCCGGAATAAATTTGGGCTTAGGCAGTCTGTGGGCTCTGTCGATAATCAAATCCATAGGCGAAGCGTCAGGTAGTAGAGCTTGTATTAGTTGTTGTAGATATTTGGTGATTTCTGATGGAGGTACAGATTCCAGTATTCCTCTAAATTTGATGCTATTGCGGCAGTTTCTGTCTTCCGCGTCTGCCAATTTAGTTTTGAGCACTTCTACCTCTTCTGCTAGGGCATAATGGGAGTCGATGAGGTCATTGTGTGAGTGCGTGAGCTCTCCCATTTTGTTTTCTGTGTGAGTGACCCTTTCATCAAACTCCGTTAGGTTTGTTTTCAATGTAGAGGATAGAAGATCAAAGTTAGACTGTAAGGAGTCCCTTAGGGCAACTACCATCTCTTTTATAAAGGCTTCTGTTGCTGGCTGTTCTTTTGTAAGCATTGTAGAGATACAGTCATTTACAGGAGGCATATTTGTTCTTTCTTCCTGGTCTCCTGCTAGTTTTGGGTGCTGCTTAAGAGGGCTAGCAGAAGGGGAGACATAGAGTGGACTCCTACTCTGTGGAGCCGGCGCCATTTTGTGAGCTCCGTGTGCCTGTCTGTTGGGGGGTCTCTCTTTTGATGTCTGTGATATCAGGGGGGCCTCGTTTCCCGGGTGCCTGTGTGTCTTGCTTACCTCGGGATCGCCCGCTCGGTCGGGTGATAGGTCTCGAGGTGAAGAAGAGCGGGAGGCTGGAGATTCTCCTTCTTCATGCAGTGAGCACATTAGCGCCGGGACTACAGTTGCTGCGTCCCACGGGCCACCGCCCCACGCGGCAAAGAACTCCTCCAATCGCCCGGCATGAGCTCTGGAAGACTTACGTCGGGACATCGGTGCACAGCTGGAGTGACAGCGCCGGTATCGCGGTCGGTAATAAGCTGATTAAATTGCTTTTCTGTCGCTTTGAGAGTCTGGGGTCTCGGAGCTCCGGACTAAGCAGCCGTCTTGGAGTTCGGCCAAGCCACGTCCACAGCTTTTCTGTTTTTTGATGGGAGTACTTCTTTGCAGAGAAGCTTGCACATGAGGGTTTGGCAAAGAGTTAAACTGTCGCCCAATTCTGCACACGGGAGTTGTGGAGAATAGTTGGGTATCAAAGGAACTTCTCTCCAGTCTGTTCTGGAGTGAGTAGGCAGACCAATGTCCTAGTTTTATCACTTGTGGGCAACGAGGGGTTAACAGTCTTTATTCTCTCACCTCCGCTCTCTGCCGAGTTGGGGAAGTCAGACTGGCTCTCCAAGATGGTGTTGGTCAGCGGTGGGGGTTTACCCGATGAGGCAAGCTTCCCTTCTGTCTCTGGCAAAGCGGGGTGCTGGCTAGGAA
The DNA here is from genome assembly GCF_035609145.1 of Eleutherodactylus coqui. Classification (NCBI taxonomy): domain Eukaryota; kingdom Metazoa; phylum Chordata; class Amphibia; order Anura; family Eleutherodactylidae; genus Eleutherodactylus; species Eleutherodactylus coqui. The sequence goes on from NC_089841.1 coordinate 148,774,579, forward strand.
TCTCCGGTGCGGGCGTGGGTTAATCACAAGTGGCAGGCACTTCGCCCAGCTCCGGCACAGCAGTGAGCTCGTTAGGAGCCTTCGGGACGTCAGTCGCCGGTGGTGCGGGACTTATATATGAGGTAGGCACCTCGCCCACCTCTGGCACTGCAGGGCTCTCGGCGGGATCTTCGGAGCACCAGCGGCCAGCGGTGCAGGGTCTACAGATGAGGCAAACTCCTCACCTGCCTTCGGCAAAGCAGGAAATGCGGCTGTACTCTCCGGGGCAGCGCCGGGTGGCAGCGCGGGACACACCACCGAGCCAGCCTCCCCGCCTGCTTCCGACGGAGGAGAGAGACCGCCGGGGACGCCAGGTGCGCCGGCGGACCGCAGCAAGCAGTGAGTGGGTGTATCGTTCTCACCTCCGCTATCTCCACTCGTCGGCACCAGCGGTAAGTCTTCCAAGCGGCTGCAGTCCGCTTTAGTGTGTTTGGAGGGTTACGGGAGGCTCCAGTTTACTCCGGCGGAGCGGGCGGTCTAGGGAGGGTCCCAGGCGCGGCGGGAAGCCCGGCAGCACATGGAGGGTAAAAGTCCTCTAAATGACTGGTCAGCTGTCGGGCAGATCTGCGTCGGTAGCTCAATTAGTGGAGAGGGATCCGAGGATCATAGTAGGGTGGGTGAAATGCCTCCGCTGTAGCTTTTAGTTGCTTTAGTGGGAGAAGGTTCTCGGAGCTCCAAGATTAAGCGGCCATCTTGGTGCTCAGTTAGGCCACGCCCCCTAGTCCTTTCTAATTTCTGTCATTGTGTTTTCTCCTGAAGAAGGGCATTACATAGTTTGACTACTCTAACTGTAAAGAACCCCTTCTTGTATAGATGGCTAAATCACCTTTCCTCCATGTGCAATGAATGTTTCAGTTCCTTTGTGGAGGAAGAATAAATCATGCGGTATGCCAATTCTTTGTATTAAACACACATATACATAAAATAGCCTCTAAGTCATGGTTTTTCCAAGCTGAATAACCCTGATCTTTCTACTTTTTCCTTATAAGACAGGCTCCCATCCCATTTAATAATCTAGTTTTACGCCTTTTAAAACTCTCCAGCTCTCCTGCTGTATATTCTTTTAAGAACGTGGAGCCTAAAACGGAATTCTATACTCCAGATGTTATCTTGCAAGGTATTTATAGAGGGGTAATATTACACTGGGATCACAGGTTTTATCTCTCTCTTTTTATACACCCCTAAGACCTCATTCAGATGAGCGTGTTTTTTGTGCGCCTATGTGCACGTAAAAATATACGCTCCTCACTTATGCGGAAAACACATAAACGGGCAAACTTTGTGCATGAAACTTTGCCCGTTCACTGGAGCAGCTGCCCCACGAAGGTCCCCTCATCACTGAACACTGTGCCAGCACCCTGCGAGGACTAAGGTGTTAACAGCGGGACATTTAAAAGGTGCTTCTCGCCAGAAGCACCTTTTAAATGCCCTGCTGTAAGCAGCGGGGAATCTGTTCCCTGTGCAGAAGTTTCTATTAACTCCTGCTCCCATAGGAGTCAATGAATACTCCTCCAAAACGCACCTATGTCCTATCTTTTTTAGGTGCGCGCTATTTTGCACATCAAATTCAGCGCATATGAATGCTTCTATAGGAATCCATTAGTTCTTTTAGAAGAATGCATTATGCGCCTCGTCTGAATGAGGCCTAAATCTGTCATGTTTTTGTGCACTGCGCATGCTTCTGGCACATTGCCAGGGCGCCCGGACGCATCTGTCATGCTGAAGAAAGAAGATCCGTCCGGCACGGCGGAGATCCACGCCGGAGTTTAACAGGTAAGAAAATTTATTTATTTTTGTCCATGTCTGTGGGGACAGTTGGGATTCAGCAGTAGAATCCGTGCGTGCAAGTGGACATGAGACCTAAGTGATAAAAATGTTGCATGTACTAATAAAAGCTCAATCCACAAAAAAGTAACACAATACAGATTTAGAAAGTTATGGCTCTCAGAATATGGTGATACAAAAAAGATTTCTTCAAAAACAGTAGAAAAACAATATAAATTTGGTATCACTGTAATTGTAACAACTTGCAGAAAAAAGTTAACGTCAATTAGACAGTATGGGGAATCAAAGAAAAAAATAACCAATGGCAGAATTGTTATTTTTCTACTTTGCAATCAAAAAATAAAAACAGATTAGAGAAATTGATATTTCTCTTTAAGAAGCAATGGTTGCAAATGTGATATATTGATAAAGCAGTTGCAGTTCTAGTTTAGACCTCTCTGCTGGAGACGTCTAGTACTTTGCCCGTCTCAGCTTTTTGGGGTAATTTGGCCAGGAGTACACTGCTACAAGCTGACAACTGACCAGCAAATATAGGCAGGGAAGCAGTGAACACCCCATTCTGAAAATAGGTGGCCCAGCATTCTATAGCTTTGACAATTACTGATGCTTATGATGCTGATGGTGGTGAGACTTCAATTTTTTCCCTGTGGATAGCATAAAACTAAATGACCCTGTTAATATCTCAGAATCTCCATCTGAGTCTTCATGAAGTGGCTTGTGACTCTTTTACCCATAAGGAATAGCTGAAACTGCGTGACAACCAAGACTTCTGTGGAGTTCATGCACAACTTTCTGTTCCTGTGCTTCCCCAGCTTTAACATCAACATTTCTGATATGTGCTGTCAATTTATGCGCTAATGAACTTTCAGTACCGTAGGCGACTTTATACATGAAGACATCTAGATATTACACCACTGGGGGCTGATCAGGATTGCTGCATAAACTTTATTTTCCAATCGTATTACTGATCTTAACATTATTTTTGTATAGAAAAAGGTTGCAGTTTTACTTGTGAGGAAGAGAAGTTCAAATTTCCATGACAAGAGACATTTCCACAGCTAATTGAGCAGAAGCAGAAGAATACTGAATCACCTCTCCAACTTTATTGCCCAGCATAGCTGCACCATCTGCCACCACTCTTCTCACTATTTTAATAGTCTTGTAAAATTAAAGCCATGACAGTTTGTAACAGTGACAGAGACATTCTGTTACCTACATTGCTCTTAAGAGGCTACATCAGGGTTTATTACCTAGGTCCCAAACCATTGAGAAGCAATGCATTACTTAGTAATGCAACTATTAACATGGCTTAAATCTAACAAATGTGTGGAGCTCTTACATTAAGAGGGAAAAGTTTTTCTCTATTTAGTACTTAATATAAAATCTTAAAAAGACTGTAAAATTGTAATAGAAACAGTATTTGCAAATTATTTCTTGTATAAAGTCCAAAAATATAAATTCAGTTATACTGTTCAATCCAACAATATCACCAAACTGAAGTTCTGCATGTATGGGGAAGATTCTATAGTTAGAATTGTGAAATATACAGTGAAATGTACTGCAGCTTGATTATAATACATATGACTGTCTCCCCATATTACTGGCTGTAGTGCCTAATGCAAGTATCAAGAAATACTACTTCTACAATAAACTGTGCTTGGTAATTCAGTTTAACAGACTGATAATACAATAGGGGGAATGCACTAAGTTAAGGCTCATTCACAAGAGTGTATACACGATGCATTTGTGCCGTAGATGTGTGTTTTTGCGCATATATCAGCGTATTTTAATGTACTTTTTGCACCTGCAGGACATGTTCATTCTCGCGGTAGATGAAAACGCTCCGATTTAAATGGCTGTTTAGCCTTAGGAGTTTCAGAAGTGATCTTTTTTCTGTGGAATTGTGCAGCGCATCACGCATTTGCGCAAAGTGTGTGCGCAAAAAAGGACATTGAGATGAATCCATTGAAATAAATTGGTTCTATTCTCTGTGTATCGTGCGCGCAAATACACCCATGTGAAGGAGCCCTTAAAATGGCATTTCTTACACCAGTCTTAAACCTAAATTCACATGCATCAGTTTTATGAAGAGATGCCTGCCGCTCTGTAAATTTTCCCTTAATAATTAAGTGCATCTTTGACTGCACTTGCATTGGAAATTCAATACTGAAGCTCTAACTTATGCCAGTTTTTGGTATAAGCTATAGTAAATCTAATGGTGTGTGGAGGTCACACCCTCTGCTAAGTCATGCCCACTCTTCTTACCACTTTTCAAAAGTAGTGATAAAAAGTAAAAGTTGGACATTTTTTTGCTAACATAGCATACACCAAAATGTGTGCCTTTCAATATCCGAACACTTGTATAAATGGTTTGGTAAATTCCCCCAAATAATCTGTTTAGCTGCTGTAATAGGGTAAGAGGAATGGTCTGGAGTGGAAGGTATGTGTCATAGAGGTTATTAGCCTCTGTGAGGTAGTCCGGTCCCTTTCACTCCAGGCCAGATCTTACCACCTGTCCAGGATGCCATTTAAGGAGACAGGTGGAAGGTAGAGAGAGGTGTGTGCGCCTGGGAGATACAGGCTGCAAGTACTCTGTGACTTCCACTGTGAACAGAGAGAGGCGCTGTGGACGAGGTGCTACCTGGTTGCAGCAGGACCCCTGGAGGGGATACGCCTGCCCTTGGACTAGAGCCTGAGAGAGTGAAGGCAGAAGGACCAGCTGCGCTCTGGACATCCACAGGTCTGTGTCACCACCGGACTGAGGAGGGTTAAATCTGAACAGAGACTTTTTGTTGCTATCATTTACCATTTATCTGGAGACCCAGTTATTTATGTTCCTGTTAAAGACTGTGTAAATAAACCAAAATAAAAGAAAAGTGACGGTTTGGAGTGCTCTTTAACCCCCACTGTGTTACGCTGCCTATAGCATGAAGATGAATACATGCAGAGAAGAACACAACAGCCACATGTTACTACAAGACTGTAACAGGTAGAGGTGCGTAGGCTTCAATATCATGGGTACAAAATACAGACTTTAGCCTAGGCATAAGAAATTCAGATATGTGGGGCCCAAAAACATGGAAACAGAACACTTGTGTAAGGGCTCACTGGTATTGGAAGCACCACAAGCAAGACTTCGCATAGGGGACTTATCGAGGTGGGGCTGCCACTGTTGGCTGCAATATAGTGGACAATGGTTTACAGGAGACACAAGTCAACATGCTGTGCAGAATGTTTATGTTTGACAAAATGGTTCAAAACAGTCCCCTCTTGGGAGAGAAAACAGTCTTTCGATGTGTTTGTATTATCAGAAAGACAGTATTTTGACACTCTTACAGTTCTTGGCCCGAATACTTGCAGGTGGTCAGTCAACTGATTACTTGGGTGTTTCAGCAGCTGCAAATATGGCAGTAGAGGCCTTAGACAAACTCCAGATTTAAATTCTTATATTAAGAAGCCTCCCTGACTTGGACTAAGCAGGGTTGAGCCAGCAGAGTCCTCTGATGCAACCAGAATCAGGATCTTGTCTGCCACTTCTCTGCTCCCTGCTCTCCCACACATTCTGACGCTGTTGGCATTGCTATGCTGTATATATCAATAGTGTGCTGCTGTCTTCAGAGTATAAATCCCCCTCCACATGGCCATTACTAACCAATCACAACAATAACAGAGAAAGTATAAATAAGTAATAGAGCAATTTTTCATAGCTATTGGGGAACAAGTTCAGCCTTAAGACCAATTTACTAAGCACATTAATAATAAAAGACAGTGCCAGAACAAGACAATATCAATGAAAAAATTAGAGAGGCGTAACCCCCGTTACAGTTGTATGTTCTATGTATAAATAATTAACTTTCCATTGAGGTGCAATGTGACTATTTAGCTTAATGTGGTTGTCCAGAAATGACAGCAGCAGTGTCCATCGATTAAGGCCCAATTTCACACAACTATCAAAGTTCGTTAAAACGATGGCATATGAGCCATAATCATTGCTTGTAAATGCTACTATCGTGCACTTTTCGCCTGAACGATGATTTTTAGGTGAGTTTAAAAACCATTGTTCTGACAACACACTGTGTCCTCCATGGGAGCTAGAGATAACATTGTATTCTCTCTGCAGCCTGTGTGGAAAAACAGACTGCAAGCTGTGTTCTGCACGGGAGCGGCTGATTATTTTGTCTTCATGCCGGCAGACGATGACCATCTGCTGAATTCTGCAAGCAGCTTCAGGAGGCTCATTTGCATGCAAATGAAGCTGATAAAGTACTAATGGGCATTAGTGCCCATTAGTACTTTATGCAAAATGATTGCTAAAACTTTCAATCGTTTAAAAGATGGTCTTTGCATGTAAATGAGCCTCTACTGTATATCTGGCATTGCAGCTCATTTACCGTTTGTAAATAGGACTGAGTTGTAGGACCAAATACAGTCCATGGACAAGAGTTGTACTATCTCTGAAAATAAACAGACCCTTTGTTATAATTTTAGATAGCCCCCTTTAAACTCCTCACATAAACAAAAATATATAGAGTTGGACGAATTTCAGGATCAGATGAGTCACACAGGAAATCTTCACACATAGGATGAAAGTTACTTTTATTGAGATACAACATGCAATGCGCTTGTTTCAGACTGGTAATCATTCTTTCATCAGGTTAATATGGCAAATCAAAATCACAGTTTAAAAAAAAAAGTGGCACTCAAATTTGTGGGTAAGAGATCATATTACATCATACCTAGAGCGTACTGTGACCCACAGTTTTGAGAACCCCCTTCTTGTTAGCCAGTGTATATGCTATAGTAACCCGATGATGGACTAAGTCCCAGTCTGAAACAAGCTGCTTGTTGTATTGCAATAAAATTAATTTTCATCCTTCAGTACAGTATCTCCCAAAATTGCCTCCATTATACAGCACAGATCAATATATTAATCCAACTCTATATTTCGTGTTGCTATATGAAGGAATAGTTTAGCAGTAAAGGATAAAAAGTTGGCAGTAGTTCAGTTCACTGTATTTGTCCATCTTGATGTTGTGGTTGCATAACATACACAGGTGAGCACTTTGATGGTAGAACATCTCACCAGCATGGGTTCACGAGGGGTCGATCATGTCAGACCAATTTGATCAGCTTCTACAATGAAGTAAGCTCTAGGCTGGACCTGGGAAAGTCTATTGATCTCGTATAACTGGATTTCTCTAAAGCATTTGACACTGTGCCGCATAATAGGCTGATATATAAAATGAGACATCTCGGACTGGGTGAAAATGTGTGTATCTGGGTAAAGAACTGGCTCAGAGATAGAAAGCAGAGGGTGGTAAATGGTTCATACTCTGACTCGGTCACCGTTGCTAGTGGGGTGCCACAGGGTTCAGTATTGGGCCCCATTCTGTTCAATATATTTATCAATGACCTGATAGAGGGGCTACACTGTAAAATATCAATATTTGCAGATGATTCAAAATTATACAAGATAATTAATACAACGGCGGATAATATGCGGCTACAAACAGACCTAGGTAAACTGGGGGCTCGGGTAGAAAAAGGGCAAATGAAGTTCAATATTGCTAAATGTAAGGTATTGCACATGGGCAGGAGAAACGGATATCACCAATATACACTAAATGGGGTGCTACTAGGGAAAAGGGATATGGAAAAAGACCTAGGAGTACTAATGGACTGTAGACTCAACTTGAGCAATCAATACCAATCAGCTGCTGCAAAAGCAAAAAAAGTCTTGAGGTGCATTAAAAGAGGTATAGGGGCGAGTGACGAGAACATTATTCTTCTACTGCATAAGGCACTTTTCAGGCCTCACATGGAATACTGTATACAGTTCTGGACACCGCTGCTCAAAAAAGATGTTGCAGTGCTTGAGTGGGCACAAAGAAGGGCGACTAAATTCATAAACAGAATGAAAGGACTGGAATACCCAGAGAGGCTATCAAAATTGGGATTATTCACCCTAGAAAAAAGACGGCTAAGGGGCAACCAAATAACTATGTATAAATAGATTAGGAGACAATAGAAGGATCTCTCCAATGATCTGTTTATACCCAGGACTGCGACGATAACGAGAGGGCATCCGCTCTAGAAGAAAGCAGCAGTGAGACTGTGGAACTCTCTGCCTGAGAACATGGTGAGGGCAAAATCGATAGAGGAGTTTAAGAGGGGACTAGACATCTTTTTAGAGTGCTATGATATTACAGGATATATAGACATTAGGTGAACAGCGAGGTTATTCATCTCAAATTTTGATCCCCAGGGATTACTCTGGCTGCCATTATGGAGTCAGGAAGGAATTTGTTTTACTGCAAATTGACTAAATTGGCTGTTTTTTTCTTTCCCTTTCTCTGGACCAACAAGGGAGGGGGGGGGGGGGGGGGGATTAAACAGGCTCAACTAGATGGACATTGTCTTCATTCAACCTAACATACTATGTTACTATGTTACTTAACACAAGACGTTATGTCACAGCTCTGTACATAAAGGTGCCTTCCATTTTCTCCTGTGCATTTTATATACCTATCATAGTTGTGTGTCCATTGGAGTTTGGTTTTACTAATCTAGAATGAATACAGTGAGTGTTGTATCTTATATAAATAATATATTTCAAGAAAAGCATAGCCGCTAGCAATGAATAGACATTTACTCATAAATAACAATTCCCTCCATGCTTCTGTTAAGAAGGCAATTCTGAACTTACAGTACATAAGGGCTGAAACAGCAAGGGATTCTTGGCATTGCTGGTACAGAGGAATGTGACCGGTGCAAAGGTGAAGAATAATCCAATTCATTCAGGGAATTATGCATTGCAGTGCCAAATTGGTTCCTTCATCAGACTCCCTGGTCATGAGATTACCAGAAAATCTAATGAAGGCACCTGTTCGGTGCTGAAATGCGTAATTCCGTAAATAAATTCTTCTTCACCTCTGCACTGGTCCCATTCTTCTGTACCAGCAGCTCCAAGAATCTTTGACTGTTTCAACTATTGGCTGGTCTCATGGAGGTTATCCTACCTGTCCATTTCATGGTGGTAACAGCTGATATATGCTGTTGTCTAATGTTGTACCTCGATTGCACAACTCAACCAGGTGAGCATTTTTGCATCATAATACTCAACTTCTTTTTGGTGATATGCTACACTCTGATGGCGCTTATTTACTCTTATAGTTAATCCTAAAATTAAGCTTTGTTCACATCAGCTTTAGGAGTTCTGTTTTTCCTGCTTCATTATGGCTATCCCATATCCTATTATGGCCAGCCATGGATCCATCTTGTAACAGAATCAAATGAGAATGACACCAAATTGACCCCACTAACTGGAATTGGGTCCATTTGCTTTCTATTGGACCTTTTGGTATTTTACAGGATAAAATAGCACCATAGGCAGCATTATTTTGATCTCCATTTTATTCAGCGATGATGTTGTGCACAAGTCCTTACAAAGATTCTTCAGTATATGGAGAAAGAGTAACTATGCTGATAAAAAAATATTGGAACTATATAAAAGGTACATAGACTGTAAATGCTCAATGATTTTGTGACTTTTGGGCCCTTTGCACCACCCATGCTACTTTTGTAAAAAAAAAAAAAAAAGAGAGAGGGGGAGAGAGGGAGGGAGAGAGGGAGAGAGAGGGGGGGAGAGTGAGGCGGGGGGAGAGAGAGGGAGAGGGGGAGGGGGAGAAGGAGAGAGAGCTTTGTAGATGGGGGCGTGGCAGCTCCAACAAATTTATGTATAATTCATGTCAGGTGCTGGTGTAAATTACGCTAGCAATGAATACTTCGTAGGACCTGGTGTACATTTCCATAAAGACGGACAGATGTGCGGAGATGAGGCTAATACATAAAGAGTTGAGAGCCTCTTCATGTATAAGGCGCATTATGCACCAGTGGAAAGATTAATAAGACCGGTGTTTGAGATAAAATAAATAAATCTTGTTATTTGTATAGCGCCTATTTTGCAGAGCTGTCAGGTAATTTATTTATTATCCCCCAACAAGCTGGGTATTCGTTTTACCAACTCTGAAAGGATGGAAGGCTGAGTCAACCTTGAGCTGGCTACCTGCTCCATGCGGGATTGAACCTGCAACCTTCAGGTCATGAACAAGAGTTTAGGACTGCATTTCTGCTGCCTTAACACTCTGCATCACACGAGATGCCAGTCTTAAGAAATTTTCCCCTGTGTTTCTTGGGAAAAAAAATGACAGTTCTTAAGTCAGTTTTTTTTATACACAATGAAGCCACAAATAGATTCAAAAGGGATGGAAATCTAAAAGAAGGGCTTATATTTATCCATTCAGCTGGATCCAAATAATTTAGAACAGTATTTTTGCTATTTCTCAAAAATGTAATCATGTTTTAGCAACATAATATAAAATGTTGTATTGAGAAACTAAATATATAAAAAAAGATTTTAAATGAGGCATTACATTTGTGCTAGAACAATACAAGTAGGCAGGTGGACAGAGGGGCAGATTTGCCAATGAATTTAAGGCAGTTTTGTGACAAATACATTAACAGATGTAGGGTTAAAGAGACTCTGCCACTTACCTTAGGGCTCCTGCACACGGACATATGTGCAATTGTGCGCGACTCAGAGCAACACATTTGCGCCGTGAATGAGTCTCCTTTGCGCTCGTATTGGTGTATTTTACTGTAATTTTTGAGCCCGCAGGAAACATTCATTTACAAACAGCAAACGAACACACCTAGATTTAAATGGCTGTTTAGCCTAATGAGTTCCAGATTTGTTGTTCTTCCGGTGGAATTATGCAGCGTATTGCACTCACATTTGCGCACCCCCATAGGCCTCTACTATGACCTTTGGCGTGCAAAAGCGCACAAAAGTAGAGCGTTCTGCGTTTTTTTTCTGCAGTTGCAAAAAAAAAAGGTCAAGAAGAACAAACCCATTGATATCAATGGGTTCTATTCTCTGCATATTGTGCATGCAAGTGTCGCATGCGCAAAAATGTGTGCAAATACATCCATATGAAGGAGCCCTATAAGCTAAGTTTATGAGCTGAAAGTAGGTAACCCGCTGAATCCAGGAATGTAAGTGCTATACCTACCTCCCTAGTCATTTTCTCAGTGTGAGCACTAAAATCTGCTGCTTAATGCATTGGGCGGCGCTGGTAAGTAGTCCTCCTATTGTAAAATCTTTTTTTAATGACACTGAGTAATTTGTCACATGTTTTTGTTCATCTGAGGTTGCATTTTTTTCAATTTTAAGCCTTTCTAAGGCTTCTTTCACATGGTCATAGACGTTTTTACGTGCGTCCACTGTGCTGTAAAAATGCACAAACAGGCGCACAAATCTAACACTAGAGATGAGCGAGCATACTCGCTAAGGACAATTACTCGATCGAGCATTGTCCTTAGCGAGTACCTGCCTGCTTGGAAGAAAAGGTTCGGCTGCCGGTGTGGGTGAGCAGCCGAACTTTTCCTTCCAAGCGGGCAGGTACTCGCTAAGGACAATGCTTCATCAGTAATTGCCCTTAGCGAGTATGCTCGCTCGTCTCTACCTAACACTTATGCGTCCGTTCAGACGGCATGGGCCCAGCTTATCCCCAAAGGCCGCCATGCGGTCATCCTTTCCTCCCCCTTGCTGGCTTACCTCCTCTCTTCTCACCTCCGGGTGTTTGCATGAGGAGGGGGTGGGATGGGGCAGAGCTAAGCTGCTTAGCTCTGCCCACAACCTGCCCCTCCCATTGCAAACAGCTGGAGGGGAGGAGAGAGGAAAGAAGAGGGAGGGAGTTTAGCAGTCACACTGCTAAACTCCCTCCTACTTACCTTTTCCGCGCCACTGTCTTTGGCTCTTATAGGAGCCCATGCAGCGCCCGACATATTCGGCTGGAAATATAGTTCCAGGACTATATTTTCGGCCCATCGCAAAATCGCCCGACACTATATTGGCTCGACCGGGTACTTTTACGCCACTGGAATTCAATGCATCAGATCGTAGTGTATATCCGCCAGGTGTGAAAATGGCGGCTGATATCACTGTAAAGACTGGTTTATACGAGCCGATGATCGCTCAAAGATCGCTCAAATGACAGTTTGAGAGACCGCTTTAGCGATCATTTTGCATAAACTATTAGGTAGCTACTCAGCTACTTAAGAGCAATTAAGTGTGCAAATGAAGCCTTAGCTGAACTCAGTTAATAGCTGGAGTGCTCTTATCTGCATTCAGATCCTTTGTTCTCCAAAGGGAAGCAATGCTATCAGCACTCTCCGTGGAGAACTGCTGATAAGACTGAAGGACGATTTTTAGGTTGGACTGGATTTAACGATCAGCTAGCAGTGCACGAAAAGCGCACAATGGGCGCACATTTAGACGCAAGGATTATCGCTAAAACGATCGCTTTTTAGCGATTTTTTAGCGATCATCGGCTGGTGTAAATGGGCCTTAAGTACAGAATTTGCTCATATACAGTCATGAGAAAAACTAAGCCAATATGTTTAGAAGGTGAAAGAAAGTATTAAAAATAGTTTCTACTGGTTTGTATGTTATCTCAGTAATAAAGCCATATCCTGTTCCTTCTTGTCTGAAGAGATGAAATTGCTAGATAAAGTCATGTTGGAGAGAACTTTAACCAATGGTTTTAGCTGTCTGATTGATTTTGGTAATTAGACTTTAGCACTCTGAAATATGCTTCCATATGTTGTATCACTAATTAGACAAGTAAACTTATTACATTGCTGTATTCTATACAAGTGTAAAAGTGTACTTCTGCTTAAAATATATGCACATAAAAAGCAATGTCTAGTGTGATATAAGAGGAAATTGCATTTTGAGACATAGACCATTTAATTAGAAGATGAGCCTGCAACTTATAAAGATGAACCAAAGTGTTTTTAGAAAGAGAATCACAATTTTTATTGTATCACATCCTGTTTTAACTGTATTTCATAATTTACCAAAATCGCAGCTTGTGCTACTACAATCACAACATTAAAAGACCACAACAGAAACTCATATACTGTGCTGTACTAAAATGGCCTAAAATAGTCACGAAGAAGTCTTTCCCTGCTGGCGAAACTGGAGAGCTACATTTTAATTTGTGTTGGTACTTACTTATAGGAGCCAATTTGCAATATAGTGTAATAGAGGACTGTGCCTTTACTCAGTTATAATTACTGCTAGACACCCACAATGCCCATCTATGGAAATCTCCGAAAGCGCAATGTGCTCTTGCCCCCTCTTCGTGCCCTGGCTGTCTTCGGGTATCCTGTCTCGGGAGGAAAATCGCCCACATGTAAAGTTGCCCATACAGAAATCTGCCCACACAGAAACATTCTCACATGGGCAAAATAACAGTTTATTAAAGAGGTCCAATGACAATAACTACAGTTTTTTAAATAATCATTGCAAGCATGAATAAATAGAATTCTTTACTGCAAATTAGCTAATCTTCTTAAGTACTTAAAGGGATTGTCTGAGTTAACAACACTCCTGTCACTAGGTCCTCCGTGCCTTAAAAAAAAAATGGAGTTACTCACCTCTTTCGGCTCCCCCATTCGTCCTCCACTGCTGGCTCTGGTCTTTGCTGTGACATCACTTTAGATGCTGAGCCCATCTAATACCAAGCTGCAGCAGCCAATGACAGTGCTACAGCTGGTTTACAGGACATCACAGCTGCCTGTAAACAGACTGGACCTGGCGGATGAACGGGGAAACGGGGGAAAGGTGAGCGACTGCTGATTTATTATTGTAAGGCATGGGAGACCTGGTAAAAGTGATTTCTATAATGCAGACAACATTTTAAGTTTATCTTCAACCTGCTAATAGCCCTGTGCAGAAGTGGTAACCATGTGATACAGTGTCTCATATTTCCTCTTTTTTATCTCAAGGCAACCTGCCTGTGCATTAGCCAGTATTAATTTGTGGCAAGACAGGTCCCTCTGCAATCCATCAAATAGAAACCACACACTGGCATGACTTAGTAGAACAGGGAATTTATTGTAAAATCTCTCACAACAGTTAACAGTTTTTGGTGACTGTTCCAGGGCAGCATCATGATGATTCCATATTCTTATAGGAAACTGAGAATCTCTACCAGCTTTACCTTCAATATATGTAGAAGGCCCTTTCTGCTCCCAGCTGATACAATTATTTGCCAACCGGTGGCTCAATATTGCTCGGGGCATTTATGATGGGCTCCTGCCCACTGAACCTCCAGAGCTGTTCACCCCATTTACCCCTTCTCCCACGTGCCTGTTTAGCAAAAGACAGAGGTTGGGAGAAGAAAGTTTGAAATAAAAAATGTAGAAAAAAATTCTGCCTGCTCCTAGGTCCGCCCTCTAACGACACCTTAGGCACTGGTCCTCCATGGTCTAGTGATAAATACACCCCTGGTCACATGGAGGTCTTATTTTTCTGACCTACTCATTTAAAATAAATGGCAGGATCTGAGTGTAGAGAATGTACTGCATGATAAACGCTAAGATCATGACAGCAGCCAGTAACGTTACAGGAAAAACCAAAATCAACTATGAAGAAATCGAAGCAATTCAAGACTTCAAGTTACTCAGATCAAAAAATGACCGCAATGGAGAATCAGGACCCAAAATACAATGATGAATCGCGCTAGATCACAGCGCAATGTTAAGTATGAAGAGGAACTGGAAAAACAAAGACACTAGTGTTGCAATGAAATGCAGGATAGTCAACGCAATCATGGCTGGGAACGTTATACACTGAAGAAAGTGACCCGGAAGAAGATTGATGCTTTTGAACTTTGGGGCTGGAGGAAACTTCTACTAATTACGTGGATCGCCAAGATCACGAACAAAATAGTCCTAGACCGCATCAAATCAAAGTATTCATCGGAAGGCAAAATTACAAAACAGAGACTCAACTTCAGCCACATAATGCAAGCTAATTGATTAGAAACATCGATAATGCTTGGAGTGGTCAGCGGCTAAAGAAGACCTGGCCGGCCAAAGAACCAGCTGGATTAATACTATCAAAGCCAATACCAACATGCAAATGATCAAACTGAAAGACACCATACAAAACAGAACCACATGGAGAGGAATGATCCATAAAGTGTCCGAGAGTTGGCCCAGACTAAATAGATATGGATATAGAGATAGAGATAGAGAGATAGATAGATAGAGAGATAGATAGATAGATAGATAGATAGACAGACGTTTAATGCAGTCCCATGTAACACCACAGATAACACAGTGATAACTCTCTGAGTACAGATAATGTAGTAGATGATACCAGCAGTCCTACGTAGGGCCCTTTTACACAGGACAATTGGCGAGAATCTGTATGCATAAAACTGCACGACAGATTGGCCCATGTAAACAGGCAATCAATTATCTATGTATGACTGCCTGCTTACTGTTAACAATCCCCAGAGTGCTCCGCATCTCTTCACTAGAAGAAATTGTTTCCGTGTAAAAGCACCCTAACCCCACAGATAACACAGTGACAGCTTCTAGACTACAGATAATGTAGTAAATGTTCCCTGCAGTCCCATGTAACCCCACAGATAACATTGTGGTAACTCTATGAGTACAGATAGCATCGATACCCTCTGGATCACACTGCTTGCTGCTTTTACCTGAGCTTAGCATGTGCTGCTGTGTGTTAGGCTGGGGTTGAGGAGTCAGGCACAAGCAGGAGCAGTGAGTGATGAGACCAGACTGCACCTATCTACTGATGACAATGACAGTCTGGTACAAACATGTGTTTGCAAAGCACTGATGCTCATAATTGTTGCACTAGTTCAACCCCAAATCACAATCAGATCACATATCATGTGAACATCCTCACTTTGTACCTCAAATATCACAGATCCATAACTTTATGGTGCTGCAATGATGCAAAAACATGTGTGGGCAGTTCTTCTACGTGGGCTAATTTCTGTGTAATGAAATTTTACAGGTGGACAACTTTTTCCAGGGGCATATTTCTATGTAAGCAATTTCCCTGTGGACATTCATGCCTGTGGACGTTTTCTGTGGCATTTTTCATGGAACCCCTTCCTTCTCTCACTCTCCGGAGCTGCCCACTACTCCTCTTATCCTTCCCTCTCCTGAAACCTCAGTGGGCAGCAACTCTACCCTGACCCCTTAATGAATGGACTCTTTTGTATGTATTTCGGCAATGAAAGATCGACGCAACAGACAGAGGATGGAAAAGAAGTGGATGATTAGTGGAGAAAGAGGCATTTTCTCTAATAAGATATACAGGGTTACTACAAACGATCTGCGTGAAGCATGAGTAACTCTGTGAGTACGCAATACAGAAGGCATTGCATCTGTCACTCGTGATATGGTACAGCAGGAACGTGACTACAAGCTTAATATGTGTCGAGTGACAAAGGGGGCTCATATCAAACTCCTCTGATGCGGAAACCATTTTTGATGTTATGTAACAAAGCATTCTGAGATTCTGTTTCCATTGATATCCAATTTATGTATCAGCGTGTCATTAAACGTGAGTTATGAGTGTTTCAAATTAGAAAGATCATTTGTAACATCCTGTCTTACAAAGATTTCTTATCATCACTTGTACTATTAAGTTATGCTAAATTCGTTTAAATGACAGTAATTCTTTATATGCAGTTGATTGGGATTTTGCACATACTGTAATGATTTACTGAAAATTGGTACATAACCCAATTGTACAGAATATACAAAACTCTAAGAATCCATCCTTTACAAGCCTTTTCTACACAATTACTACTTTAAGCACATGTACAATCTCCAGCCCTGTCTACATTATTTCCCTTTCATGACAATTGTATCTACTGAGTTAGAAGGAAGCATACTGAATATATTACATCCTTCACAAGGGGAAGGGAAACACCCAGTCCTCAATTTATTCATACATGTAGTGGATGAAGAGCAGAGAAGCTGCTCAACTCAGAGATCTAAGAAATGATGCTTTATATTATTTCTCGAGAAATTCAAATATTTACTGAAAAAAAAATGTCATCTTTATAAGATAGATGAATAAATGGTAATATCTAAGTATACACGTTATGGACATACCTTAAGAACATCTTCATCGGATGATTTGCAGTCCACAAGTTCAGATAGATCAGTCACTGAGCCACTACTATCTATAGCAACAGTTTTAACAGGAACTGCTACCGTCTTCCCAGTGAGAATAGCCGTGTTGAGAATCTCAGCTTCCTGAAATACAAAGCCATAGTTTTTACTTTTACCATAGTTTGTTAACTCCTATTAGATGCTTATCAATACATTCTCTTAGAGCCAATGACATTTTATATGTAAAAAAGTGTCTAAAATCAAATTCCTTTAACATCCCATTACTGACTACAGAGCATCCACCAAACTCTTCACATAACAGATTAGAAGGTCAGAACTGATACAAGATAAAAGAATCAATAGAAAAGTATAAACCAAAGTAAAATATGAGTGAAGTTTTTATGATATGGGGTATTTCAATGAGATCATATAGTCTATAGCAGCAACACAATATAGAGTCTCGTAGCTGCAGACAGCTCATTCACTCTAATTTATGGTTGGTATGTATTCTTCACACGTTATCGCCTCTGCTATCCAAGACAGTAAACTGTAATAAGACAACTTTGTGCTCTGTTCGCATTCATTACTCTGTTAGCTAAGGATACAACAGACATGAATAATATTTGATTGCTAGAGGACCTTTTTTACTTCTTACATTTTTGACAGATTTTTGGCGTAAGCTTCAGTATTCGTTCTTTTGAAAATCTCATAAAAATCAATAATAATCTGCCCCTTACAATCCTCCTCCTTCTGATGTCTATTCCGGAACCATGGAGTTTAAGCATAGCATTACATTATGCCAGATGATGAGCTTTTCTTGTAGTATGTCTTATAAAGTTAAACCATTTACCAATACCCCAGGCGCACACTGCGCAACATCTGTCGTTCTATATTCAAACACATGATGTCACATCCAGTAGTCGTATGATATTATGTGACCACCTCATCCATGGTCTACAGCTCTGCATGCACATCTGAACAGGACTTGGAGGCTTTTCTACTAGATTTATATGCATGCACCCACACAAATAAGGATCCTATAGATGATATAGTCAAGTATGTTATATTACTGATGGATATGGCATAACATATTTTTTTAAAGGGAATGTTTGATCTGAAAATAACATTATTTATATCAAGTTTTTATGTTAAAACTAGAGATGAGCGAGCATACTTGTCCGAGCTTGATGCTCGTTCGAGTATTAGGGTGCTCGAGATGCTCGTTACTCGAGACGAGCACCACGCGGTACTCGTCTCGATTAAACGAGTACTGACCATTGAATTCAATGGAGCCAGCAATACAGCCGGCTCCATAGAAAGCAATGGGCTGCTGGCGATTGCGGGATGAATTGTTGGGAAGGGCTTAAATATATAAGCCCTTCCCTGCAATTCATCCAGAAATGTGTGAAAATAAAAAAAATATATATACTCACCTTGTCCCAGCAGATGGAGTTCAGCGCGGCCGGCCTGCAGTGGGTGTGAAGGGGGTGTGAGTCAGACCTGCT
The DNA here is from genome assembly GCF_035609145.1 of Eleutherodactylus coqui. Taxonomy (NCBI): domain Eukaryota; kingdom Metazoa; phylum Chordata; class Amphibia; order Anura; family Eleutherodactylidae; genus Eleutherodactylus; species Eleutherodactylus coqui. Next base: position 148,792,920 of record NC_089841.1, read on the forward strand.
CCTGATTGGCTCAGCGCTGAGCCAATCAGAGGCAGGTCTCACTCACACCCATTCATGAATTCATGAATGGGTGAGTGAGTGCTGCCTCTGATTGGCTCAGGGGCAGCTCTCAGCTGAATGTCATGTTGATTGTGCACACAAATATGCATGCAAATGTGTTCATGTGAAGCCAGCCTTATTCTACAGCTCGGTATTATTGACAATAGAGGTTTTATTATGTTTTACCCCTTTTGCACAATATAAACACTTTATTTACAAAACTATTTTTTGTGTAGTGCCATTTTCCAGATCCAGAGCATTTTTATTTTTCAGTCCACAGAGCTGTATCAGGCCTGTTTTTTTGGTACTACTTTTAGGTGTATACGATTTTTTAAAGTTTTTTATTGCTGCTTTGGGGAAACGCTATGATCAAAAAATTGCTATGTTGTTTCTTTTTTTCTTTACTGAATTTACCATTCTGGATAATGTAGTATTTTATGGTATGGGTTATTATGGACGTGGCGATGCCAATTACATGTAGAGTTTTTTGTGTGTTTTTATTTTTTCAAGCCTTGTCCAATGGGGAAAAAGTTTTCCCATTTTTTCTGTAAAAACATTTAGATGTCACAGTTAGCAATGTCTGCAGCATCAGTGGGGTTAAACAGTGTAGAGGAATGATTGGATGTGCAAGTCTCCATCCTTTATCTCCTTTTATGAAAAAAACCCATATGTGACAATCAGGGAACAAATTTCCTCTCTGACTTATGGGGTAGTGATAACATGAATAAGAATTAATGTCACTCCTTCACTGAGACAGGGAGCTATAAAGGAGAATCCCAGATCTTTTTTGCTGCAGGCTATCACACCCCCTCCCCTTCCTTCTCTCCTCTTCACACACTGATTGAAAACTGCTAGCTGAAAATTTAGTATTCCTGACCCCACTTCAAATGGCTGTAGCTCCGGTTCTGTAAGGGCTACCTACATGCTTTTGGTGTAATTTTAGAGTCAATGATCTTTAAATGACACCAAAGCCCTGAGAGAACCGATGCTGAACTGCATAAGCAGAACAAGCTCTTTTCATCCAAAACTATAATGTCCTTTTCCTGCAGAACTAAAGGCCCTTTTACATGGGCTGCCAGTCTTTTAAATGACTGCACAAGTGCTGATGTCACCGCTAACGTCTTCAGCGCTCGTGCAGAGTATTTACACAGAAAGACTTGCCACTGGATCGCGGGCTTCTCGTCCGCTTCTCGCTCAGCGCGTCACCTCCTACGTGAAGCGCTGAGCAGGGATCGTTTACACCCGATGAGAAGGCTGACTAAAAAGTCAGTTTTACAAACTGATTGACAAGTGACAATTTTTTTTGTATTCACGCTAAATGATTATCGCTCAAATTCATTTGTTTGAATGAATTTTGAGTGATAATCATTATTTGTAAATGGGCCATTACAGAGCTGCTCCTAAACCGTTGGGAAAGGGAGGGGGGTGGGGTAAGAAATTATCCTGAAATCTTGAGATTTTCACACTGCCCATAGAACCTCACGGACACTTTTTCTTCTATCACTTCTCTGCAGTCATCTTATCATCATTACAGGAAAGATTATTAACCATGCCCTCTGTTATAAAGCTAGAGACAGGAGATCACAGGTAGTACGTACAATAGGTGATGGACACAGCTTCCTCCCTCCCCCCTGTGTAATGATCTCTGTATAGAGCATTTCTTAAACACTCTCCTGTACAGGTCAGTGCGTCATCTCCAGACCACTATTTTGATATGAATGTGTCACTGTTGTAAAAGCACATCTCTAAGCTGTTATTCACTGACTGCAGCAGCAGCTCAGGCAAGATAAATGCTTCAATAATCATGTACAGTGAAAAAAAAGAAAAGAGAAATAGATAACATAAGATGAGAAAAAAAGAATGTTCTGGTATCTGCTTTTAATGGTAAGTTCTACAATAGGCCAGACAATAACTTTTTAAACTACCTGAAGTTGCAAGAAAAAGTAAGTGATCTGTTGGAATTACTCTGACCTTAACCCTACTGTCCCAATGTATGACCTAAAGAAGCCTGTGCAAGGCATCCCAGAATTATTGCTTAACTGAAACAAATTTGTAGGGAGGAATGGTCCAAAATGCTGATTGTTGTGCAAATGTTATTTGCAGCCACAGTAAATGTTTGGAGTAGGTAATTGCTGCTAAAACAGAATCTACGGGTTATTAATTTCAAGTGTTCACTTACTTTTTCTCACTTCAATGGGAATGTTCACTCAGTATGCACAATAAAAGACATGAATGGTACAATTGTTTGGGTTAGTTTAGCTACATTGTGTTTGTCTATAGTTGCAGTTTAGATAACAATCAGGCTACATTTTATAATCCAGGTAGTTTCAAAGAGTTATTTACTTTTCTTGCACCTGTGTGTTTCTTATTGACATAAGTATAATGCCAACTGTCGCTTCTCACCAGCCATGTTAGATCAGAATCAGGGTGAAGTCACAGTGTCAGCAAAAATACATGTGATGAACACGCCAAGCATGCCCAATGTCATTTTGGGTGCTGACATGAACACTGCACTGCATGTGTAAAGTGATGGGTTGGTTGGGAGGTGTGTGTCCCAGCTGGCCACTCAGTACCTGCCTGTATACATGTATTCTGGCTCCTCCTTATGGACGCTATATTTCTTGTCAACTGTTGTAACTGGTCAAATTAGTGGTGACATCCTGCTCCATAATCAGATTAATCAGTTTGGTATATTAGGATTTTCTGGGATGTTGTAACATCTTTTCCAGACTGTTCTGCTATTGTCTTTTATCTTGTACATAGTGTGCTAGCTTCCATTCTAATCTTATTCCCTATTTTTCTCTGCAGCGTTAGCATGCCTATTTTTCATCTATGGAAAGACAGGTACACCCCAAGTTCCTGACAAGGGGACGCACTCATCAAGGCTTTGCTTTAGGCAGGGTCTTATCACATACATTCGTAGATAAGGGTCAGATTTCCTATTCCCCTACTTTTTGGTTCCATTATAAATACGTTGAGTTCTCCACATTCATATTTTGTGTGTATATTTGTCTTATTAAAGACAATAGATTATGTCCAATCAGGACAAAGTTTTTTGCATTTGCAGTGGAGCAGACTGAGAAGGGGGCAGCAAAAAATTATGGTGGTCATGATGGCAAGGCTGCTCCTCTCTGATCGAAAATGCGACCTGATTTGGCGGAACCCAGTGGCAAATGGCTGTTCTCAGTTAAGGTGCTACCTGCGGAGTTTGGTAGGGTAAAGTTGGTAATTCCCAATAGGGTGCTACTAGAGTTGGGTGGGGGAAGATGTTATTTGTTGTGACGCCAGTCCATATATGGATAGGAACCCATTCCAAACAAAAATAATAATTTATAAAAAGTAGAGAACAAAACAAAAATGGGGGTAGTAGTCCTTGTCCCTGGAGAGTGTAGTGTGGTACTTCAGTGCAGATGTTGTAGGTGGTGGGAAGGGACTCCAGGAAGCAGGCTTAAATGGTAAAACACTTTAACATTTTATAAGCAGGAATAGAGGGAGTTCTTTACTTTGCAGCAGGTGCACAACTTGAATTACATTTACTTGAGCAGATGTTGACAACTGAGATAGAGAAACACTTTTCTTAGATTTCAGAATTTAGGGTTGAATTTCCCCTTCTTGTCCTCCTGACTTTACACACCAGCTTCGCTTCTCTGGCCTTGACTATTCAGATTTACTTGCTTTTTTCTTGCTTATTCCCATTAACTTCTTGCTGCTGTTTCTTCAACTGAACTTCTCCCTTTCTTTACCTCTCTCCTCTGCTGACTCTCTGTCCAAACAACATAACTTGACTTTGGTACTTACACATGATGTTTCACCTTCCCACCGCATTGGCTGATCCTAGATGTTTTTTCTTCCTTGACTTTCCTCGACTCTGCCTGGATCAGACTTCTCTCTGACTTTCCTTGACTTAGACTGACTTAGCTCCTCCACCTCTACCTTTTATACCCTCTCGCTCACCCAACCTGTGTGAAGGGACTTTCCTCCAATCACAGGGATCCAGGCAATTAGTTAGCTAACTAGCCAATACCTGAGCTAGCTTGGGGGGTTATTGACAGGCATGATAGGAAGTTAGGGTGATTCACCTAACTCAAGTGGGGTTTGGTTGCAGAAACACACAAATTTAACACATAATAAACAATTTAAAGGTACATACACCCAATTATAGGAGGTGGCCATAAAAATGCTGAAATAGCCAACTCTGGGGTAATACAAGTCCAGCTCAGTCATAACATCACCTTCACACAGAGGATTAAAATTCATGGCAACAAAATCCGCTGCAAAATTTGCACCCTTTATGTGCTGCTTTGGGCATTGCGAATTTTCAGCATATTTGCAGTGAAATGTCTGCAGTGAAAACCTTGTGCATGAAGGCAATCTAATGCTGTGAGATATAATCAAATGTTTGCAATGTTTGGACTTTTATGCCTTAAGTACCAAGGCAAGAGAAGGTCAAAATATTTCTTTATTCATGACTTTTGAGTATTTGTAAGTGTAAGCTATATTTAATGAAGGTGGTGTTATTTCTGAACTAATATTCTTTTATACATTCTGGAAATAATATAGTATCCTTTGAACTGGATTTGCTGCCTTTTTTTCATACAGTGAAGATTATTTAAATATCCATGGTAACTGGAATCTATGCAGGACTGCCTAAAGAAGCTACTATTGTTTGTGAAACAACATATTGAATTAAGAGGTTGACAAAAGGACATGTTCATTAGAAAATTATTATAATCAGGAGCTTTATGTTATTTCTGACAGGTTGTGCAATTATGGTTACCATAGTAGTATCATAAATAGGATAAAAAATATAGCAGCATCAAAAACCGGATACGACTATTTGGCATAAACTAAATGACAATCCAGCTGTGTGACACAGTTCAGATATCATCAGACACCCTGATGCTGTATCTAATTTTAGCTTTTTTTCTACAAATATTAGTGTGGATTTTTTGACATTAGAGGAGTTCTGTCATAACACTTATAGGCCGGTTTCACACGAGCAACATAATCGCATGATTTTCTCATGATGCGACAGTGCTACAAATCGCATGTACAATTGGCAGAGGGTAGAAGTATCAGTGCAGTGGTTGGGCAAAAGGATGATTCTGGCTATTGCATTCAGATGGATTGGAAAGGGGAAAGTTTGAAGAGGAAAAGACTGATTGGTGGTAATTTACAGGAATCAAGATGAGAATGAATCAGAGTAACAATAAGGCTAATTTCACACGGGTGCGTGCGATATTGGGCCGTAAAACTCAGCTTGATATTGCGCACAAAAACGGGCTATTTTCCCGCGAATGCAAGGCCTTTTTGTGTCAAAAACATCTTGCATCACTTCCGGGAAGCAGCGATCCTCTGCCATGGCTTTTGGCCGTGGCGGAGGATTGCGAAGTGGGTCATTGTTTCCCACTGCCTGCATGGACGTAACAATGACCAGCCTTCTATTTGTGTTTGCCCTGGACATGGTGCATTTTACGGTCAGGGCGAACATGACAACACCATGATGCATCCAGTATAACTGATTAGAATGTATTTTCCTTTCATTAGAGAGCTCAATTTAAATTGAAGTTGTTATAGGAGAAAAACAAATCTCTTTAGTGACTGACGATAGATTGATCAATAGGAGTTACATGTGTCCTTTAAACGCTATTCTCCTTATTAAATGTACAGTACTAGTTATTAAAGTGCAAGCACCACTGAATATAGACTGCCAGTGTGTAAAGTAAAAGAGGCACATCAAGGTTAGGACTAGAGATGAGCGAGCACCAAAATGCTCGGGTGCTCGTTACTCGGGACGAAAATTTTGCGATGCTCAAGGGTTCGTTTCGAATAACAAACCCCATTGAAGTCAATGGGCGACCCGAGCATTTTTGTATATCGCCGATGCTCGCTAAGGTTTCCATTTGTGAAAATCTGGGCAATTCAAGAAAGTGATGGGAACGACACAGCAAAGGATAGGGCAGGCAAGGGGCTACATGTTGGGCTGCATCTCAAGTTCCCAGGTCCCACTATTAAGCCACAATAGCGGCAAGAGTGGGCCCCCCCCCCTCCCAACAATTTTTACTTCTGAAAGGCCCTCATCAGCAATGCAAACCTTAGCTAAGCACCACACTACCTCCAACAAAGCACAATCACTGCCTGCATGACACTCCGCTGCCACTTCTCCTGGGTTACATGCTGCCCAACCCCCCCCCCCCCCGCACGACCCAGTGTCCACAGCGCACACCTAATTGTCCCTGTGCAGCCTTCAGCTGCCCTCATGCCACACGCTGGCCTCATGCCACACCACCCTCATGTCTATTTATAAGTGCGTCTGCCATGAGGAGGAACCGCAGGCACACACTGCAGAGGGTTGGCATGGCAAGGCAGCGACCCTCTTTAAAAGGGGCAGGGCGATAGCCCACAATGCTGTACAGAAGCAATGAGAAATATAATCCTGTGCCACCGCCACCAGGAGCTGCACACATGGGCATAGCAATGGGGAACCTATGTGCCACACACTATTCATTCTGTCAAGGTGTCTGCATGCCCCAGTCAGACCACGGTTTTTTATAAATAGTCACAGGCAGGTACAACTGGGAATCCCCAACTCCGTAATGGGAATTCCGTGTGCACCCACAGCATGGGTGGCTCCCTGGAACCCACCGGTGGTACATAAATATATCCCATTGCAGTGCCCAGCACAGCTGATGTAACGTCAGCTGTAATGCAGGTGGGCAAAAAATTAATTGGATTACACTGTAGGCGAGGGCCCCAAAAAATTGGTGTACCCACAGTACTAATGTACCTCAGAAAAATTGCCCATGCCCAACCAAGAGGGCAGGTGAAACCCATTAATCGCTTTGGTTAATGTGGCTTAATTGGTAACTAGGCCTGGAGGCAGCCCAGTGAAAATAAAAATTGGTTCAGGTGCAAGTTTCAACGCTTTAATGAGCATTGAAACGTATAAATATTGTTTAGAAAAATTTTATGACTGAGCCTTGTGGCCCTAAGAAAAATTGCCCGTTCGGCGTGATTACGTGAGGTTTCAGGAGGAGGAGCAGGAGGAGGAGGAGGAATATTATACACAGATTAATGAAGCAAAAATGTCCCCGTTTTTGATGGTGATAGAGAACGATGCTTCCATCTGCGGGTGCAGCCTACGTATTGTTTAGGTATCGCTGCTGTCCGCTGGTGGAGAAGGGAAGTCTGGGGAAATCCAGGCTTTGTTCATCTTGATGAGTGTAAGCCTGTCGGCACTGTCGGTTGACAGGCGGGTACGCTTATCTGTGATGATTCCCCCAGCCGCACTGATCTCTGCGCCTCCCCTGCTACCTGGCCCTCGGAACTGCGCCTTCTGCCACTAGCGCTGTCGGATGGGAATTTTACCATCAACTTGTCCGCCAGGGTCCTGTGGTATAGCATCACTCTCGAACCCCTTTCCTCTTCGGGTATCAGAGTGGAAAAGTTCTCCTTATACCGTGGGTCGAGCAATGTGTACACCCAGTAATCCGTTGTGGCCAGAATGCGTGTAACGCGAGGGTCACAAGAAAGGCATCCTAACATGAAGTCCGCCATGTGTGCCAGAGTACCTGTACGCAACACATGGCTGTCCTCACTAGGAAGATCACTTTCAGGATCCTCCTCCTCCTCCTTCTCCTCAGGCCATACACGCTGAAAGGATGACAGGCAAGCAGCATGGGTACCCTCAGCAGTGGGCCAAGCTGTCTCTTCCCCCTCCTCCTCATCCTCCTCATGCTCCTCCTCCTCCTCCTCAACGCGCTGAGATATAGACAGGAGGGTGCTCTGACTATCCAGCGACATACTGTCTTCCCCCGCCTCTGTTTCCGAGCGCAAAGTGTCTGCCTTTATGCTTTGCAGGGAACTTCTCAAGAGGCATAGCAGAGGAATGGTGACGCTAATGATTGCAGCATCGCCGCTCACCATCTGGATAGACTCCTCAAAGTTTCCAAGGACCTGGCAGATGTCTGCCAACCAGGCCCACTCTTCTGTAAAGAATTGAGGAGGCTGACTCCCACTGCGCCGCCCATGTTGGAGTTGGTATTCCACTATAGCTCTACGCTGCTCATAGAGCCTGGCCTTGCCCTGGACTATGTATAATTACTGCAGGGCGCAATGCTCTGCACGGCCGATATACAAAAAAAAAAAAAATGTGCAACACTGCAAAAAGCAGCCTCCACACTACTGCACATGGTTAGATGTGGCCCTAAGAAGGACCGTTGGAGTTCTTGAAGTCTAAAATACTCCTAACACTCTCCCTATAGCAACTCCAGCAAGACAGCACTTTCCCTGATCTCTGTCAGAACGCGTCTGTGGCGAGCCGCGGGAGGGGCCGATTTATATACTCGGGTGACACCTGATCTCGCCAGCCACTTACTGCATGGGGGTGGTATAGGGCTTGAACGTCGCAGGGGGAAGTTGTAATGCCTTCCCTGTCTTTCTATTGGCCAGAAAAGCGCGCTAACGTCTCAGAGATGAAAGTGAAAGTAACTCGAACATCGCGTGGTGCTCATTTCGAATAACGAGCATCTCGAACACGCTAATACTCGAACGAGTATCAAGCTTGGACGAGTACGTTCGCTCATCTCTAGTTAGGACATAATGTTCACCTTTAAAGGAACACCCAGGCAAAACTGTTACTCTTTTTCAGAGTAACAATAAGGCTAATTTCACATGGGTGTGTGCGATAATGGTCCGTGAAACTGAGCCCGATATCGCACTCAGCAATGGGCCATTTCCCTGCAGATGCAAGGTGTTTTCGTGTCAAAAACACCTTGCATCACTTCCGGGGAAGTAGCGATCCTCTGCTGCGACTTTTAGCCACAGTGGGGTACCACAAACTTTTTCTCAGTGTTTACAGTGGGAAACCTCGCATCACACTCGTGTGCACCTTGCACGCCATGTGATGCTTTGCTAGCCCCATTGAAAACAATAGGCGCTGTGTTCCGAGGGAACGCCAAAAGATAGGGCTTGCCGCCATTGTTTTCTACACCGCAATGTGATGCAGGAAAAAGAATGGCTCACATGTATGACCCGATTCACAAGAATGGGGTTCATATTTTTGCGAGATTTGTGCGCCTCGCAACACACTATTCTCACGTGATTTTCTTGGCCTCAGGAAAGTGGCCTGAGAGTTTTGGCTGTTTAGACAGTAAGGAAATGGCAGATTCTGGAGGCATTTTTGAGGTACAAGTGACAGAAGCATGCAATTGACTGAATATAGGGAGTGAAGGAAAGATAAGAGTCAATTATACCCTCGAGGCAATGGGCATGCTTGATATATAGAGTCAAGGACAGAGTTGACTATAACCCTGATACAGTGAATGTGCTACCTAGGAATTAAAGGGACTATATCATTGTTTTACTAATTCAAAGCAGAGACATATTATATGTTTCTACTCTGTTTATATTTTATGATTGTAGAATTTTGTAATTTGTTGTCTATACATGACTATAGGGGCTGCCATCTTTTTGAGCTGCATTTAGAAACATTTAGAGCATTTAGACAGTATGCTTTACAGCAGCCTCCCAGGCTATTCACACAATGCACAGAAGCTAACATTGTATGGGAGACTGTTCTAGACATGTTCAGTGACTTGTGCAGAGCTCATTTTGCATGGAGGGGAGTAGATAGTTACAACATATAGCCTGTTATTAATGGTGGATCCTGTGTCATCTACATATAGTTTACCTTTCAGTGTAATCCTGTCTGTGATGTTACGGAGATGACTGCTGCAAAGCTTTCTCTACAGATTAGGAAGGGATAGGTTAGTATTAGGCTCTGTATTCAGTGTGAAAAATGCAGGATTTTTAGGATTTAAGAAAAAAATATATAGAGTGTGAAAAAAAATTACAGAAAATTTAAAAAAATATATGTTTAGCACAAAAATGTGATTTATATAATAGGTTCTCTTTAAAAGAAATATGTCATCAGAAAATGACCTGTCATGTCCCATAAGCACCATAAAATCATGATGCTCATAGGACGGGGAAAGTACAGTTGCAAGAAAAAAAAGTGAACCCTTTGGAAATGCCAGGATTGGTAATAAAATATGGTCTATCTAACAATGGAGGGTGGTAAACAATGAAGGGGATGCAAAGGCTCCTTCAGTCAGTAAGCTTGTCAGGAATTGGAATCCCACCAATTAGATATAGATGCAATTCTTAAAGATAGCCCATTAATATTGTAATTCTGTAAACTCTTTTAAAGGGAACCTGTCATGTTCCCACAGCACTAGAGATGAGCGAGCATACTCGGAAAAGCACTACTCGCTCGAGTAATTTGCTTTATCCGAGTATCGCTGTGCTCGGGTCTGAAGATTCGGGTGCCGCTGCGGCTGACAGGTGAGTCGCAGCGGGGAGCAGGGGAGAGCGGGCGGGAGAGAGGGAGAGAAAGATCTCCCCTCCGTTCCTCCCCGCTCTCCCCTGCAGCTCCCCGCTCCGTGCCAGCACCCGAATCTTCAGGGACGAGCACAGCGATACTCGGATAAAGCAAATTACTCGAGCGAGTAGTGCTTTTCCGAGTACGCTCGCTCATCTCTACACAGCACCATAAATTAAATAATGGTAATATTAGGGGACGTGTCAGTGAGCTGGGTGATTAATAAGGATGAGCGAGCATACTCGGAAAAGCACTACTTGCTCGAGTAATGTGCTTTATCCGAGTATCGCAGGGCTCGTCCCTGAAGATTCGGGTGCCGGCACGGAGCGGGGAGCTGCAGGGGAGAGCGGGGAGGAACGGAGGGGAGATCTTTCTCTCCCTCTCTCCCGCCCGCTCTCCCCTGCTCCCCGCTGCAACTCACCTGTCAGCCGCAGCGGCACCCGAATCTTCAGGGACGAGCACTGCGATACTCGGATAAAGCACATTACTCGAGCGAGTAGTGCTTTTCCGAGTATGCTCGCTCATCCCTAGTGATTAAGCTTTTTTATTTACCTGCTCCCTTTGCTATAGAAGTCTACGCTGCTGGTCATTTATTCAGTTGGCATTTATCTTATTTCCTCTCAGAGCTCTAATGCTTGGAGTCATGCATGTTCTGTTTTGGTGTTGCTTGCATGCATGAGGTTCTCTGTGGGATTCCCTTGTCTGTTTGTTGATGTGAACAGTGATGTGTTCTGTTGGTATGTTGTAATTCCCTTGTTGTGTGTTTCTGCCAGTTTCCATCTAGGGTGAGACAGACTCCTAGGTTCCAGCATGGAGCCGTCCCTATTGGGACAATTGCCCTGCTTTTACATAGGACTCCCTTCAGTTGGTTGTTAGTTTGGGTGAGTAAGGACTCACAAGGCAACGAGGCCCCTTGACGCGGGCTTGTGAGCTTCTATACTTTGGCCGAAGCACTAACTAATACCTTGTATTAGTTATTCCATCTGCTGATGTGTTGATGTTCTTGGTAAAGGTTTTTGAGTTTGTCAGTCGTTGTTAGAGGTCAGCTCACACGTCCGTTTATTGGTCGTAGCGTTACAGTTCTGTTATTGTTGTGCGCATGCTTGTTCAGTGTCTGTTGTAGGTGACCAGACATTAGGTGTGTACTGTCCTGCATGTATGCACGTCCCATTTCTCTCTTCTTACTTTCCCTCCAGCCTTTGCTTGGGTTGCATCTGTGAACGTCATTGTTTCCCATGGCCTTCACTGACGTAACATAAAGACCAGCTTTCTATGTGTTTGCCATGGACGTAGTGCATTTTACAGTCAGGGCGAACATGACAACACCATGATGCATCATGTATAACCGGTTATAAGGTATTTTCCTTTCATTAGATATCTCAGTTTAAATTGAAGTTGTAATGCTATTCTCTTTATTAAATGTACAGTACTATTTATTAAAGTGCAAGTACCACTGAATATAGACTCTCAGTGTATAAAATAAAAGAGGCTCATCAAGGTTAGGACATAATGTCCACCTTTAAAGGAACACCCAGGCAAAACTGTTACTCTTTTCATCTCTAATGCAAGGCCTGAACGGTTTTATATGACATGAAGTAAGGATTTAAAGGAAGGCTGAATAGTAAAAATGCATTGAAAAAAATACACCCACCAATTCTCCCTTACTCTTAGGTCTCATGCACACCGGATTTGTACTGTGGATTCCGGAGCAGGCGTCCACCTCCAGATTCTGCAGCAATAACCCTCCGCAGCATGCTATGGAAAAATGATTCTTTATGCACAGGAACGGAAACCAATTGTGGTTTCCGCTTGCGGATGTAAAATCCCAGCATGCTCCATTTTCCTGCGGTTCCTGCATGAACAAATTCCACTGAAGTCAATGTAAAGCTGTCCGCCCTGCAACCCATCTGCTATTGACATTGCAGATGGCCCGCGTATTCTACAGGAAAAGCAGGAGTTTAAAAAAAATCTGTGCTGCACATGTCCGACAGCACGCCATGTGGACCATCTGCAGTACAGAAAAAGAAGAGGAGCAGGTACCCGCAGATGCCGACCGGGCACAGGGCCAGATTCCACTGCGGGCTCCCAACATGCAGAATTCGACTCAGACATGTGCATGTCTGAATCAAGTTTGACAAAGACCCCAGCGGGGTTGAAACATTGTGCGTTATCTGTGTATCCTTGGAAGCAATAAAGGAGCATCCATTTAGATGCATTGAAGTTTTTATCGAGACGCGGCTATGCCGCTTGTTCTCTGTATCTCATGAAGTTTCTCTTGGATCCAGGGAGTCAGTTCCTGCTTGCAAGCTCTGCATGCCATTTACACCTCGCACTAGCAGTGCTATATTTCTGGAGTGCTGCTGTGCTATTCACATTGGGTATTCTAATCTCACCCATGATTGACTAAGATAGCAATACACCTTTAAGGGTTATGTATGCACATACATTATGCAGTTGTAAAAATGTAAACAACAGTTTTGCAGGAAGAATCCCTTTAGATGTACAGTAGAAAGTAAAAGTAATAAGTGCTTTCCCTAGTTAATAGCATTCATAATTACCAAGCAGATGCAGCCCAGAGTACTTCCCCAAAAATGCATTTTTTAGCATCTGTTTCACTTTAAAATTGAAGAGATCATGCTTGCTGTGTGTTTGAAAAGAGCACTTGGAGCTTTTAGAGCTGAGCGGTCTTGGCATAGAATGTGTGTAATGTGCCAAATGCCATTATAAATTTTAGTGCAATTGTAAAAGTTGCCTGGTTTTATTTATAAACAGCGCTCCGTTTGTTGCAGACATTTGTTTTGTTTATGCATAATTATTTTAAGATACACGTTTGCTTTTTAGAACATATGGGCAGTAACATTGTGCCATTCAGAAGCACTGCACAATCTGGCAATGCTAAGCTCATTTTAAGCTTTCTGACTAGAGGTTGCCAGAAGAGAATAGGTGACAGTATTACCTTCACCTCAGCTCTCAAGAATCAGACACTTCTGACATTTGTAGCTGCAAGGAACACAATTGAACTAACACGAGAACTTGTCAAGCTTTTTGTGTTTGTTGACCTGCACACCAAGCAATGTGGCATCTACAGTAGGTTTCTCTACAACTGCCTTCATGCATTAACATCCATTGTTCGCAGAGGCAACTGTTCTATTTTTAAGCAGATACTGGAGTAGTTACTGAGGGCTAATACTAAAGCTCTGTTGAAGATATGATTCTTTCTGCTGCGAGCATAATTGCTCTTATTGCTGTTTGCAACAGCTATTTAAATCTGAGAAGCAGACATACAGGGCATGCTCAGATACAGATTTAAGATGTCATAGTTTTTGTAAACTTCTACTGATCCATACAACTGGGATTACATGTGTATTGCCCCTGCGTTAAAAAAGACTAATCCATTAAGTACACCTGGTTCTATCATGGATGTTGAGATCTGTTAAAAAATACCAACTATCATACCAAAGAAAAGGCATTACAGTTGTGCCCTTCAGTATACATTTTAATAACCAATCTACTGCAATACATATTGTTTCTTAAGCACCATCAATTCGACATCACTGTACATATCAAAATGGGTTTTGGTACATAACAAGACAGAAACAAGGTAGATAAATGCTGTGTCACTTTTCTGCAGGGCTTATTCCCCTGGCTTGCACAAACGTTACCAACATGTTACACCGAGACATGATAATGGTCCTTAATAGAGATGAGCGAGCATACTCGCTAAGGACAATTACTCGTTCGAGCATTGTCCTCAGCGAGTATCTCCCCGTTCGGAAGAAAAGGTTCGACTGCCGGCGCGGGTGAGCGGTGAGTTGCGGCAGTGAGCAGGGGCAGGGGGGAGCGGGGGGGGAAGAAAGGGAGAGAGAAATCTCCCCTCCATTCCTCCCCGCTCTCCCCAGTAGCTCCCCGCCCACCACTAGCAGCCGAATCTTTTCTTCCAAGCAGGCAGGTACTCGCTAAGGGAAATGCTCGCTCATCTCTAGTCCTTAATAGACCAACATGAACACAAACACAAAGCAAATTAAAATGTCCATAAGGGAACGGGATCACTATCCTTGTAAACATGGGGTCGGCAGTCCCTGCCTGAAAGCAGAGCAATCTTCCTGACAAGGACAGCCCTATGTCACATACCTAGGGGCTCTATTCTATACCCAGATGGAATATATAGGGTGGTCTAAAGGTATAGAGACACCTGAATAAATGGAAATCTGTGGTTGGGAATGCCATGGTATGTTGCTAATGGGAAAGCTCCGAAATCTGTGAACGGTGGTGAAAGCCACCATCTTGGAACTAAGTTGAACTTTTCTTTGTTTCAATAATTTTTAATTAAAGCTTTACATTTTTAATGCAGAATGCAGTAATGATAAAACTATCTTTGTACACGAATAATCAAGGCTTAATAGCAAGTTAGTTCTAATTCAAATTCATATTATTGTACCAATAACTAAGAAGCTTAAGACTTAAAAATAGGATAGAAAGGAAAACACATAGATATATAGTTAACACCAGGTTTAGTAACCTCAGTCTTTGCCACATATTTGCCATCTTACTTTAATCGTATATTGATTATCTCAAAAGTGAGGGTCATGTTCCATCTCTTAGTAGCTGCTAGTTGACCATATTCTCCAAATATGATAGAACTTTGAAAGAGTGAAACTATTAGCTGCCAACATGTTCTCATAGGTAAACATTTGGTTAATTAAGGTGAGATTTTCTCCTATGCTAAGATTGTCCACTCTTTTACAGTGTTTCGGTATAGTCTCAGTAACGTTAGACAAAGCTAATACTTTACGACTTAATAGCCAAAACCTTGGCAGAATTGTGCGAGATTCCAAATACAATAAGGCTAGAGAAGGAGTCCTCAATACTACACAACCCACCATGGAGGAAATCACCCAACAAACTGAGTCCCATAACTGCTGGAGAAGTGGACAGCTCCCCAAAATATGTAATAGTGTACCTCTATTGCCACATTTTCTCCAACAATTTGTTGAGCAGTTAGCACACATTTGGGCTCAGTAAACTGGGGTATACTACAAACATAAAATGATTTTCATTAGTGTTTCCACATGGGAACTATGGTTAAGCGCTTTGCGGAATAGGTAAAAAGTTTTTTCTATTCTCTATCACTAAGTGTCTGGGCAAACGTTTCCCATTTGTTAATTAGGGATATCCTTTGGAAAGTTTCTTGGTCATTTAGTAGTGTATAAAAAAAAGAAATTGATGGATTTGTACTAGAGATGAGCGAACGTACTCGTCCGAGCTTGATGCTCGGGCGAATATTAGGGTGTTCGGGATGTTCGTTATTCGTAACGAACACCACACGATGTTCGGATGTTCGGGTTACTTTAACTTTCTTCCCTGAGAAATCATTTCTATATGCGCTCAATGGGGCCGGCGGCAGCAGCGCCAACCCCATTGAGAACATATAGAAGACAAATCCTTCTTCTCTGCCACAGCTGTAACAGCTGTGACAGAGAAGAACGATGTTTGCCCATTGAATTCAATGGAACCGGCAATACAGCCGACTCCACTGAATGCAATGGGCTGCCGGCGATTGCGGGATGAATTGTCGGAAAGGGGTTAAATATATAAGCCCTTTCCTGCAATTCATCCAGAAATGTGTAAAAATAAAAAATATATATATACTCACCTGGTGCCGACAGACGGAGTTCAGCGCGGCAGGCTGCAGTTCTCCTGAACTGCTCTGAACAGCTGTGAGTAGTATTCAGCAGCCGGGGATTTAAAATCCCCGCCTGCTGAATAAGATGCCTCTGAATGGTCACAGCCTGACCAATCAGAGGCCAGCCCTCACTCACACCCATTCATGAATTCATGAATGGGTGAGTGAGGGCTGCCTCTGATTGGCTATGGGGCAGCTCTCAGCTGTCCCTGTGCTGAGCCAATCAGAGGCAGCCCTCACTCACCCATTCATGAATTCATGAATGGGTGTGAGTGAGGGCTGGCCTCTGATTGGTCAGGCTGTGACCATTCAGAGGCATCTTATTCAGCAGGCGGGGATTTTAAATCCCCGGCTGCTGAATACTACTAACAGCTGTTCAGAGCAGTTCAGGAGAACTGCAGCCTGCCGCGCTGAACTCCGTCTGTCGGCACCAGGTGAGTATATATATATTTTTTATTTTTACACATTTCTGGATGAATTGCAGGGAAGGGCTTATATATTTAACCCCTTTCCGACAATTCATCCCGCGATCGCCGGCAGCCCATTGCATTCAGTGGAGTCGGCTGTATTGACGGCTCCATTGAATTCAATGGGCTAACATCGTTCTTCTCTGCCACAGCTGTTACAGCTGTGGCAGAGGAGAACTTGCTGTGTCGTTCCCATCATTTTCTTGAATTGCCAAGATTTTCACACATGAAAACCTTAGCGAGCATCGGCGAAATACAAAAATGTTCCGGTCGCCCATTGACTTCAATGGGGTTCGTTATTCGAAACGAACACCCGAACATCGCGGGAAGTTCGTTTCGAATAACGCGAACCCGAACATTTTGGTGTTCGCTCATCTTTAATTTGTACGTATTTATAGTGATGTCTAAGTGCCAGATGATACTGAGATACCAGCTGATCAAATGATTTAATTGACTCTCCCTGCCATAGTTGCGCCAGAGTAGTGATACGCAATGAAATCCAGATATTTATGTTGGGGGTCGTATATTTGAAAACTTCAAAGGGCATATATCCATTTGGGATAGTTCCTTGGAGTTTCACATGGTTGTGAAATATTTTCCACATTGTTAAGGAAATTTGAGAAAGTGGAGAAAGATAAGGTGTATGTAATTGCCACAAAATAGTATAAGCAAAGACAGGTTTTGCTAAATGATTTTCTATATGGACCCAATGTTTCTTGTATTCAGACCTCCACCAAGAAGCTAATTGTGAGATATGTGTAGGTAGATAATAATCATAAATATCTGGGAGACCTAGTCCTCCAATCCATCTATCCTTTGTCAGCACTTTTTTGGCTAGGCGAGATTTCCGTTGTGCCCAAATAAATTGTGACAATATTCTGTTTATAGCTATGAAAAAGCTTTTTGGCAGCGCTATGGGAAGATAACAGAACAAATATAGTAGTTTAGGTAATAAAAGCACTTTAAAGGCCGTTATCCTCCCTAGCCATAATATTTCAAATATAGAAAGTGTTAGGGATTCTTCTTGTATAACCTTTAGTATGGGTTCACGATTACATTGGTACAGGCTTTTGTGTAAAGCGGTTATTGTGGTGAAAAAATATTTGATACACTCGTATTGCCAGCTAAATGAGTGTTTGCCTTGGAGACCGTGTGATATATCTTCAGATAGGTTTAGGGGTAAAAGTTGAGATTTTTGCGTGTTTATTTTTTAGCAAGAGATCTTGGCAAAATCTTTTATAGTCTCCAATGCAGTATCTAGAGAGTGTACAGGATCTGTTACAGTTAGTATGATATCATCTGCATATAAAGATATTCGATGTATGGGTGCTGCAATTTGGAACTCTGTAAGTAAGGGATTTTCTCTAAGGGCTTGAGTTAGAAGTCCTAATGATAATATGAAAATCAATGGGGATACTGATTTTAAATTCTGTTGATAAGGCCCCATAAGTAAAAACACAAACTTAAAGGGGTTGTCCCGCGCCGAAACATTTTTTTGTTTGTTTTTTTTTTGCATAGGCCCCCTGTTCAGCGCAGGACAAACCGAAGGGATGTGTTGAAATTTAAAAAAAAAAAAATTACTTACCCGAATCCCCTCTCTGCAACTTCTTCCTTCTTTTCCTCCAAGATGGCTGCCGGGATCTTCACCCACGATGCACCGTGGGTCTTCTCCCATGGTGCACCGTGGGCTCTGTGCGGTCCATTGCCGATTCCAGCCTCCTGATTGGCTGGAATTGGCACACGTGATGGGGCGGAGCCACGCTATGATGCGTAGAAGGGGGCGGAGCCAAAACGCAGCTCGTGCCCGGACCGACCAGAAGGGAGAAGACCCTTCTGCGCAAGCGCGTCTAATCGGGCGATTAGACACTGAAATTAGACGGAGCCATGGAGACGGGGACGCCAGCAATGGAGTGGGTAAGTGAATAACTTCTGTATGGCTCATATTTAATGCACAATGTATATTACAAAGTGCATTAATATGGCCATACAGAAGTGCTTAACCCCACTTGCTTTTGCGAGACAACCCCTTTAAGGGTTTGAGTATACTGCATATATAGCTTGGAAAAACGATCCCTCAAAATCCATTTTGTTTAAAACTACAAATGCATATGTCCAGTTTATAAGAGTGAAATTAACTGAATGTCTTGAGGGGTATCTGGGTTTTTCCCCAGTTTTGAAAGGGTGACTATTAAGGCTTGTTGATTTTCCAAGAGTCTACTGTAACTGCTAATTGAAAAGTTTTGCACTTAAATGGAGATATGATTGCTGGGAAGCTTTTGTAGTATTTGTAAGGCCATCTGGACTTGGTGATTTACCCACTGGTAAAGAGTTAATGTGTTCAAGTACTTCTTTTATTGTAATCAGGGAGTAGAGGGATTCTTTCTGTGCTACGGAGAGAGTGGGAAGATATAGCTTTTATGATAATATTGGAATAAGGAGGGCTGCGCTCAAAAATGTGAAAGGGGCAACTTTTAAGTTACATAATGTTGAAGAGTGTTCTTGAAATCTATTCGGTATATCTGCTGGTCTTCTTGTTTTGAGAATAATGTTGAGTTTTAATTCTTTTTAGTTTTCTCTCATAATTTTGGAATATATTACGGAGTGTCTATCTATGTTGAAATAGTTCTTCCAATGGCTGTGCTGTTAGTATTGATTTATTTTGTATTTCAAGGGCTTTAATTTTATCAAGTGTTTCTTCCAGAAACCTATTTTCCTTTTTTTTTTTTAAATAATGGCCTAATATTATGAATTAACCTCTCATGTAAGCTTTTATGTCATTTTCAAGAGCGTCCTTGTGTTTCGATTGAGATAGTAAAAAGACGTTGCTATGCCATAAGTATGTTAGTGGATGGTTATATTGTTCTTCTATAGTTAAGGATATTTCAGCATCATCAGACGATGTAATAGTTCAATGGTTGAATCTTGGGATAACAGTAATAAATTCCTATCAATTATAAAAATGCTGATCCGTGAGTAGCTATTGTGGACTTGTGAATGGAAGGAATAATCCTCCCAAACTATGCATAGCTTGCCGAGATTCAATGAACTCCTGTCTCCACCACAGCTCACTCAAGGATTGGAAGTGCCTATGCTAACATCTGAAATTACATTAAAATCTCCACAAATAAGTAGTTTGCCTTACGTTTTCAAAGGCTACAGAGGATCTTATGTATGTTTTTTTATTTGGACCATAGATAGAAACTATTGTGGAAACTGTGTTATTTATGGAACAGACTAAGGCCTCATTCACATGAGCATGCTTTTTTGCGCGCGCCAAAAAATGTGCTCCTCGGAACACGTGTGAACGGGCAAAGTTTGCGCATGAAACTTTGCCCTTTCACTGGAGTAGCTGCTCCGCGAGGGTTCCCTCATCACTGAACACTGTGCCAACACTGTCACAGTGCTCAGTGATGAGGGGACTGCAGCGGGGACAAAAGAATCCTCTGCCACAGCTGTCATAGCTGTGGCAGAGGATTGCAATCTTCTCCCGCTGCTTTCACGGGGGTCGTCGCTGCTGATTTTTAAATCCCTGAAAGGGCTTTGTCTGATTGGCTGAGCACTCAGCCAATCACAGGCAGCGCTCAGCCATTCATTAAATCACAGCTGAGCACTGCCTGTGATTGGTCACAGCACCCAGCCAATCAAGGCAGCGCTCAGCCAATCAGACACAGCCCTGCTTCAGAGCAGTGCCGGGGTGCCAAGCGGTAAGTATATATATTTTTTTTACAGTCTATGTTGCTGCAGACAAGTCTGTGTACAAGGACAGAGGTTGTTGTGGTGCAGGTAGAGGATTTACTTTTCTAGCAGCAACTAGTAATTTCTCCTTATTATGGAAGAAGTTACTGCAAGCCCAAATATCAGTAAAATATGCTGATGTACTCTTAAGTACACAATACCCAACAGATAAATAGTCGAGGACCGGCAGCATAAGCAGGATGCAATCAAATATGGAGTTTTATTCACCCATCATATAAAGTAATAGCGACGTTTCGGCCATATGGCCTTCCTCATGCTCATGCTCAAGCATGAGGAAGGCCATATGGCTGAAACATCGCTGTTACTTTATGTGATGGGTGAATAAAACTCCATATTTGATTGCATCCTGCTTATGCTGCCGGTCCTCGACTATTTATCCGTTGGACGCATTTGGAGTGGAAGGTTTGAGACGCCAGACTGGCTGTGCATTTTTTGATGACCTGACCTGTTTTGGGCGATTATTGGTGCTACTGGAAGAACTTATTTCTTATATTTGGAAGTACACAATACCCATTCTACGCTGCAAAAACACGAGCAAATACGCTTATAATCATGTGGATCTGGTCTTAAGAAAAACGATTTTACAGTTTGCAGTTTTTTGTAGGTAAGAGCGGACACAAACAGGGAATCATTTGGCTATTTGCTTAATCTATATATTTTAGAAATGCAATGTAGATGAAATATGAACAGCCCCTTATTACTTTTGGAAATTTAGTAATAAATCAACAACTAGGTGTTAGTATTCCACTTGCATGTCTCTATATACCATGTCTAATCAGTGCCAGGCAGTGTAGGAGTACACAATTGACTAGGGTAATGGTTACGCCCAGTTGTCAAATAATTACACTTCCAGGAAGAATAACAGAGGAATCACACAATTCTGAGTTCTAAAGCCCCATTTAGACACAATGATTATCGATCAAAATTCACTCAAATGTCGTCTTTTGAGCAATAATCTTTGTGTCTTAATATGCCCATCTTTCAGTTTTCTGCCAAACAACGGTTTTCAGCTCTGCTTGAAAACCCTTGTTCAGCAGAACAGCTGATTAACAGGACCGCAGGCTGCGGCTGCTGTCCATGGTGCTGAATTCTCTAAGGGAAGCCTGTGGCTGAACAATACAGCTAATTACAGCACTCAGACCTCCAGCTGAGTTCTGTAACAGCTCCCAGAAGCTCATTTTCATGCAAATGAAGCTGATAAGTACTAATAGCAAGATCAATGATTTTTCAATCTTTTGAAAGATAGCTGTGTGTAAATGGACCCTAGGAAAATATGCTCCATAATTGTTGTTTTATGGGCAATTTAAATATTTGCCAAAATAAACATGTCAGGAGAACTGACAGGTCCTTTTTAATGAAAATATGGTAAAGTCAAATCATTCTATAAAAATAGCAATTACAAAACTTTAGCTTAAGTAAAACAGAAATTTTATTTTTTTGAATTTACATAACAAATAAAAACATGAGCTGTATGGTACAATGCAAGGTTTTTCATACAAAACTCAATTCTACTAGATGAGCTGTTCTACAGCATTTTAAAGCAAAACATGAAGTGCTGCACAACGAGTCCTGCGGTTTTGTATTATTGAGTACAAATAAATATGTCCAATTATTTCAATATATTTCAATGCTGACTGTATCCTCGTTGAACTCTATTTAATAAAAAAACATATATGGGAACAATACACTTTTCAGAAAGTTCTATCTATGCATCAATACTGTGAACTATAAAGCAGTGCAATTTGCACACTGTGAATACACTTTATCTTTAGACTCCTTTAGATGTATGGAGGAAACAAATTTCTCCAAGAAGAATGCAAGGTGTCCACATGCTCATCTAGAACGTAGGTTCAAAATACTAGCCAAAGAAAGAATTCTGGAAATGTCTCCCCTTATTGCTCTGTCTTTCTAAAACTGCCGAACGTGCAATCATTCAGAACCCCTGGATCAAAGAGCACACTTTGTTCTATTAAAAGAAGCAATCCTTTTTTCAAACAATCAAAGTAGCACACTGTTTGGTGAGGAATAGAAAACCTGACTTTTGACAGCAATCTTCAGAGCTTTTTTTTTTATTCCACAGTCGCATTTAAAATGCATTTAACAGATTCAAAAAGGACATTTTTTTCCAATGCTGTCTAAACCTCTGTCATTGTTAAGTAAAAAAATGGTCTTTAGATATATTAAAATGATAAATGACATAAAGCAAATGATACCCTGCACAGATGGCCTACAGGATGTCTCTATGGATCAACAGAGCTATGAAAATAGAACCTGTTCTAGCTGCCGAAGAAAGGCTTTGATCTACAGCATAGGTTCATCTTCAGGAAGGCTGCACAAAACCTTCGGATTTAACTTCTCATTTCATGCATGTTACCCATCATTTTCATAATATATATATATATATATATATATATATATATATATATATATATATATATATATATATATATATATCATACATATATATACACACACGCACATACATACCTATACACACACATATACACACACACACATACACACACACACACCGTTTTTCAACTTTTTGATTGAGAAGCCACCTGCAAACTTTACAGTTTGCACTCTATGACTTATTCTGTCTTTGATTATCGTCTTGCTTTATTTTGAGTGAATAGCATGCAGGGATTAGTGCTAGAGACAAAAGCTATAAACATTTTTTGAAATTCCACAATGAAACATAAAAGTAGATTTCCTATCAGAAGATATCTATGGACTCGGCAGGTTAGGTCAGAGAGTACACTGTAATATTTTCTACATTTTCAACCAATTTTGTCCGAAGGTAAATCTTTTACTTGAAAGTCAACTGTTTTGTATTGTATTAAATTATGAGTACCAGTGTAGAAGATGAGGGTGGGTGATTACAAGAGCCAATGTGAGTGAATGCACCCTGTGCACTACACCGCAGGATACAGTATGTTGAGCTTATAGCAATATACGAAAATACACAAAATACAGCTGCATTATATTTCATATTTCTCTACCTATTTTGGCACCCCTTTCCATTTTAAAAATAATGTTCCTGTTCTGAGCGGTACGTTTGGTATGCACATTCAAACAGTGCCACCAAATAAATGCCCCAGATATATGCAACATTTACAATTACACACATCTGTCATTTGACGCTGATTTCACAGACTGTCTTCAACTTGTGAAAACACCATAGAGAGTGAAAATGGTTTGGCAGATAGTGATCCAATTTTGCAGATTAGCAGCAGAGGAGGGGAAAACCTGTTGGCCTATGTCACCATAATGACAGCCATTTTGAATGCCACTATCTTGGATTCAACACTAAATTTTCTAATGGTAGGTAGGTGTGTGATATATCCAACTGGTGGAGAATTTTATCAGTAATTACATTACATTACAGAATGTGTTGAGATCATCTTTATGTCAGATGAATGAAGCACACATGTCATCTCCAAAGACTTCAAGCAATGCTACCCAACCAGACCCCCCATTACCCACAGTGCCTTTACCAAGCTTCTTTTCAAATTCTGAGAAACGGGTTCTGTGATTGCTAAACCAAAATCTGTAAAACCAAAAACCATAAGTGATGAAGCATCAGCAACCTGGCCTCATTTAGCAAAAGAGGACAATGTAGCATGTGCTTTATTCCCCTGACATAAGGATAATCTCAACACATTCTGTTTAAAAGAACACCATCATTCACATAGCCTATAATGAAGAAAATATGTTTTAACATTAGAGCAATTAAGCTATGCTAAAATGAAACACACCATTGTTTTTCTGGTGAAATTCTCTGGCAGTTTGATATGTCACACACGTACCTTCCTACTGAAAAAGTTTGAGTTGAATCCAAGATGGCAGCATTCAAAATGGCCATCATTTTAGTGACATGACCTAACATGTTTCCACCTTCCCATGCAGCTTGTATGCAGAATTGGCTTACCATCTGTTAGTTTTAATTCTAAATTGGTGTTTTTATGTTAATGAGACATCCTGTATAATAAAATATACACTTTTTGTGGCATATAGTTAAATTAAAAATAAGTCGACTAATCTTTTCAAGCCAGTTAAAAAAGGATACTGTAAACAATAATGCATAGATTAAGCCCTCTTGGCATTGGTCTGGACAGCAGAAGTTACTATGGGCACCTTAGCTATTTTCTTGATATATACATTAAATGTATAGCCTTTGTGTAGAATTAACATAGCTCTGTGTGAACAAGTTTTTTTTACTAGACTGTTTTTTACAAGTTTATGATATGCATCATAGCTAGTATTACTCATCTTCATTGGCCGGGTGATAAAATCATCCTGATTTTAGCTAAATCGAATCACATTAGTTCAACCTATTTTTTGGCAAAATTTACGGGAAAATCAAATTTCCCATAATATTTGTACAGAGGTCAGCATGCAGTGAGTTAGCAGCCAGGGCATATTGATGATGTCACAAAATGTGTCCTTCATCTTGCGCATGGCCAGCAGTTTGATTGGATGCCTACATCACATGACTTAGCAATGCATAACATAAGTACAATGTAACCAGTGGCCATTTTACAGTTGAGCACAGGACAGCAAAGCTGCATCATGTTTACATGCCTAAATAAAGCGTGATCTGTTGTTAGGGACAGATATTCTACAGGGGATATATTGCTGCTGGTATAAAACCTTGTATACTGGGGTTATATTGTAGGGACCAAAGTAAAAAGCTGCATCACATTTATATGCAAATATAAATATGGTCTGTTAGGAACAGATATTTTACAGAGGATATATTGCTGCTAGTGTGAAAGCTTTTATACCACCAACAGAGAACTTAAATAGGATTTTTTTGGAGGGACCAGAGAAAGAAGCTGCATCACATTTATATGCCTATACAAATGTCTGTACATTGGGAGAGGGTATATTTCTTCTGCTGCAAAGCATACAGACAAAATATGCTTTAGGGTGGTGAATATTGCAGTTCACAGTTTGTGGCTTCAGATGTCGTCTAAAGCTGCCTGTCCAGCCATTATAAAATATTGACAGGCTTTACACAGGTAGCAGTGGGGTGAGGAGAATTCAACTACATTGCGCCAAACAAGTTGACAAATATACAAGCTGTCCATGTGGCCTTCTGTTCTCACATATTGTGCCACCCAGGGATTGTGGCTTATTTAGTTGGCAATGTTTTTTTGCTCATATAAAACAAAGAGAGACCCAATCAGGGAAACATCAAATACACACAATGCATGTCAGCGGCCTCAGATGTTGTTCAAAGTCCCCTGTCCGGCCACTACGAATTATTTGCAAGCCATACACAGCGAGCAGTGGTTTACTGCAAACTACAAAGTTAGCTGAAAAGTTATATAAAACTACACTAATAAGTAAACAAAAAAAGGATTAAGTTAAAAAACAATAAATAAATAAAAAGGAAGCAAAGAAAGAAAGGGATAGGGGAAGTGTCAGCGGTGGTGGAGGTTCTGCTGCTCCTCTACTTCTCCTGCTTCCGCCATGTTTCCTCCTGCTACTTTGCCACAAATAAAAAACATTTCAATGTGGCAATACAGAGCTGCAGCACAAGGTGCACATTCTGCACTCAAGGTGCTGTTGTACTTGGTAGTGGTGGTGGAACTGCTAATGCTCAGCTTCTACTGCTTCTGTTAGGTTTGTCCCGCTTGTATACCAAAACAAAAGTTTGCTAAAGCAGAAGAAACCGTTGTAGCTTTACAGCCTTTTCTTGGAGAAGGCCCGTGCTTAGCTGTTCTGTTCACCTAGCAGAATTTGTTCTTTGTAAACTTCATGACACTGCTTTTTAAATAAGTACCACACTTGCGGACTTCCTTGGCATAGGTTTTGGTAACTCTACTGCTTTTTCTTGGATGAGGAGAAGTAGGATGCCCATGTTTGAGTGTTGTGTTCACCTGGCATAATATGTCCTTTTCAAAATTGATGATATTGCTTTTGAAACAAGCACCATATCTGCTGTCTTCCTTGGCACAACTTTTGATTTGGGAGACCCTATGTGGGCCTTCTTTTGTTTTCAGCGACACCCTACACCACTGTACACTATTTTGGCCAATTTTTGGGAGAAGCACAGTGTTTTCCAGATGTATTGGGGTCCTTCTGGATGGCTAATTAGGTAAACAGATTTTTACTCCTATTGATTCACAATGATTTTGAAATCGTCCCGATCCAGACATCAACCAATTATTCCACTAATCTTTCGTCACTAATCATGACCACAACTCTTCTGTACAAACATCTTTATTAGAGATGAGCGAACGTACTCGTCCGAGCTTGATGCTCGGGCGAATATTAGGGTGTTCGGGATGTTCGTTATTCGTAACGAACACCACACGATGTTCGGATGTTCGGGTTACTTTAACTTTCTTCCCTGAGAAATCTTTTCTATATGCGCTCAATGGGGCCGGCGGCAGCAGCGCCAACCCCATTGAGAACATATAGAAGACAAATCCTTCTTCTCTGCCACAGCTGTAACAGCTGTGGCAGAGAAGAACGATGTTTGCCCATTGAATTCAATGGAACCGGCAATACAGCCGACTCCACTGAATGCAATGGGCTGCCGGCGATCGCGGTATGAATTGTCGGAAAGGGGTTAAATATATAAGCCCTTTCCTGCAATTCATCCAGAAATGTGTAAAAATAAAAAATATATATATACTCACCTGGTGCCCGCAGACGGAGTTCAGCGCGGCAGGCTGCAGTTCTCCTGAACTGCTCTGAACAGCTGTGAGTAGTATTCAGCAGCCGGGGATTTAAAATCCCCGCCTGCTGAATGAGAGGCCTCTGATTGGTCACAGCCTGACCAATCAGAGGCCAGCCCTCACTCACACCCATTCATGAATTCATGAATGGGTGAGTGAGGGCTGCCTCTGATTGGCTCAGGAGCAGCTCTCCTGCCCCTGAGCCAATCAGAGGCAGCCCTCACTCACCCATTCATGAATTCATGAATGGGTGTGAGTGAGGGCTGGCCTCTGATTGGTTAGGCTGTGACCAATCAGAGGCCTCTCATTCAGCAGGCGGGGATTTTAAATCCCCGCCTGCTGAATACTACTCACAGCTGTTCAGAGCAGTTCAGGAGAACTGCAGCCTGCCGCGCTGAACTCCGTCTGCGGGCACCAGGTGAGTATATATATATTTTTTATTTTTACACATTTCTGGATGAATTGCAGGAAAGGGCTTATATATTTAACCCCTTTCCGACAATTCATCCCGCGATCGCCGGCAGCCCATTGCATTCAGTGGAGTCGGCTGTATTGACGGCTCCATTGAATTCAATGGGCTAACATCGTTCTTCTCTGCCACAGCTGTTACAGCTGTGGCAGAGGAGAACTTGCTGTGTCGTTCCCATCATTTTCTTGAATTGCCAAGATTTTCACACATGAAAACCTTAGCGAGCATCGGCGAAATACAAAAATGTTCCGGTCGCCCATTGACTTCAATGGGGTTCGTTATTCGAAACGAACACCCGAACATCGCGGGAAGTTCGTTTCGAATAACGCGAACCCGAACATTTTGGTGTTCGCTCATCTTTAATCTTTATACATATAGATTATTACTATTCTATATACACTACAAAAGGCTTCTGAATATGTTGCAAATCATACACTTAACCTAAATTAATTCTACAATAATAATGACAAATTTCCATCTTTTCTCTCATCATTCTGTTTTTCTTGCTCTCAAACATGTCTCTTAGTGCAACTCTTAATACATAGTTCCAATTTCTTGTATACTTACCTGAAATGTACTTGAGTACTGCATCAAATTTTCAAATAGTTCATCTACAGTAAATGACAGCAATTTAATTAGGTCCTTAAGCTGATCAGACAGTATTACTGGAATCTGGACAAGGAAGTTTAAAATGCTCCAGGGAGCCACAGGCCAAATTAGAGCTTCTATTTAGAAATGGTAAGCCTTTAAAGCAATAAACTCTGAAGAGACTAATAAAGGTGTGCACAAATGGAGAAACCGTGGAAGCAACACGGTTGCCAAGAGTCTAGGGAATATTAAAAAAAAATTCTGCACAACTTAAGCTGTGCTGACATGGCAATTACTATTACAACCTCACAAGACATTGGCATTGTAAGTGTCAAGTTAAGGTAATCTTAAAGAAATTTTACCCTATGCATTCTAAAACACCTCCCGCATCTTGGATTGGTTTTTTGGGCCAGGGGCAGATTGGAAACCCCCCAAAAATTACAAAGTGGTCCCATAATGACCGCAAGATCCCTGTGTTGATTGTCAGCCGGGCTCTTTCTGTAATGGGCAGTCAGTAGTGACCATGGCATCTAGGTGGTTAAACAGAGGGAGGTAGTTCTTTCTATCCACATCGAGCCAATACAAATGCAATAGCAGGATGCTGGTTGATATCCATGGCAGCTAGAGGTCTAGGAAAGGCTTCCAGGTATGCCACAGCTGTTTGACTATTAGGCTGATTCTTCAGCACAGCTTAAAGGAGATGTCCCGCGCCGAAACGGGTTTTTTTTTTTTTAACCCCCCCCCCCGTTCGGCGCGAGACAACCCCGATGCAGGGGTTAAAAAAACCACCCGCACAGCGCTTACCTGAATCCCGGCGGTCCGGTGACTTCAATACTTACCGCTGAAGATGGCCGCCGGGATCTTCTACCTTCGTGGACCGCAGCTCTTCTGTGCGGTCCACTGCCGATTCCAGCCTCCTGATTGGCTGGAATCGGCACGTGACGGGGCGGAGCTACACGGAGCCCCTCTCTGGCACGAGCGGCTCCATAGAAGAAAGCTGAAGACCCGGACTGCGCAAGCGCGGCTAATTTGGCCATCGGAGGCCAAAAATTAGTCGGCTCCATGGAGACGAGGACGCCAGCAACGGAGCAGGTAAGTATAAAACTTTTTATAACTTCTGTATGGCTCATAATTAATGCACAATGTACATTACAAAGTGCATTATTATGGCCATGCAGAAGTGTATAGACCCACTTGCTGCCTCGGGACATCTCCTTTAATAGTTTTTTTTTGCAGTTTCTAGACTCACAGGGAAAAAGTCTTTGCTATACTGAGGATACTAAAGATCACATTGTGATGTTTTCAGTGTGTCTAAATAGATAAGTTTCTAATAATTTTATAAAAATTACAGTTAAAAAAAGTTTTAGTTTGTAAAAGTGACAAACATGCAATATCATTGTAATCATCATAACCTGTGTAATTTCCTTCATACATCACTGTACAAAACCCATTATACTAAGACCAACACTACCAAAAATAGCACTGCATAAGGGTCAAATAATCTCACCACACCATGATCAGATATTACCACCACATAAGGATTTATGTACATCAAGAGAAAAAGGCAAAGTATAAACCAAGAGCAGGCAAATTCACAACCAATTCTGTACAGATACCAACAGTTCTATCCAAGAGTTTCGGAAAAAAATGGGTGTACCAAGGTATCAAGAGTCACTAGAAATAGTAACATAAGTACCGAAGTATTCAAGACTCAAAACAGTTATGAATTGCCAGGAGTCTAGACCAGGAGTAGTGCCACAGGTTTCAACCCTAGTATTCAAGGTTAAACACAGAAGTTTAGTCAAAAATACAAAACAAGGAACCAGAAAGAGGAACAAAGTGGCTTGAGTTTGTACTTTGGTGCTGCAGCAGGGTGTAGTTGTATAAAACAGATCAAACAACCGATTAACTAAACTGTGTTGTGCTGGCACTCAAAAAGTGGCCAGAGTGACCTTGTTTATCCAAACAGGCTGCAAGCATCAAATAGCATCCATTTGCTATGATGAGGATATATCTTTGCCAGCAATGACAATGGCACATGCTATTGCCTACAATGCACTTCACAGGACAAAAGGCGGCATTTATAGTCAAGTTAGGTTTTAGATAAAATAAACATGTTTTTGTATTTTGCACTTCATTTTTAGGTAAGTTTGGGGTAGAAGGGAAACAATTCCTAAGATTGTCTTAGGGAATGTTTTCAGTTTTTTCGAGTGCTGGTCAATAATTTAGTGTAAAGGAAACCTATTACGTCCCCACAGCACCATAAACTATGTTATGCTGTTGTTAGGGGAAGTGACAGGGAGCCGAGTGATGTTCTTTTATACTCACCCATTGGTGTACCATCCGTGGTCGCAGGGGTCGCAATGGTGACCCGACCCCTGCGTTGAGGGGGCCCAGAGGCCGCTCTCCGCCATATAAAAATGCACATACAGTGCATTACCGGCTTGTCGCACTGCCAGCTGCATGATTGCTGTGCTGCGGCAGACAGTGTGAGCCAGAGAGCAGCAGAGAAGAAGAGGAGAAGGAGGAGAGAGTGGCAGGCAGACACACACATGACACGGCACAGAACAGAGGATGCTGCTGCTGTCTTAATCCCCCTGTGCTCCTGCACAGTGTACAGCATCTCTGTGCCTGCTTGTCTTTTCACACAGAGAAGTGGTCCGGAGTATGTATCAATCTATGGCTGATATAAGTTATACATTTCTCTGTATATACTGTATATAATTGCACACTTTAAAAACTGCATGTTTTTGATGTGTTTTATAATTGTGTGTAAAGTGTATG
Source organism: Eleutherodactylus coqui (assembly GCF_035609145.1). NCBI lineage: Eukaryota > Metazoa > Chordata > Amphibia > Anura > Eleutherodactylidae > Eleutherodactylus > Eleutherodactylus coqui. Next base: position 148,823,779 of record NC_089841.1, read on the forward strand.
CAAAAAGTGGTGTGTGAGAGTGGCCTATGCGGCTACAAACAAGTTTTCCTGTAGTGCAGGATTCAGGCATGAGTAAGGGGTGGAGGTCTGGGGGGCCCCGAGCATAACCTTTGCACCCAGGCCTTTGAGCCTTTAGGTATGCCCATATACTCACCCACTTCTGCTATCAAGTGCTGTGACCCAGTGAAGTCAGTACACAAAGTGAAAATCTGACTCTTTTCAGAGTCCAGTGCCCATGCTCTTCCATAGGCTTGTTTAGGAGAGTGCACACACAGAACTCTGAAAAGAGCCAGATTTTCGTTCTGTGTACGGATTTCACTGGTTGACAGCACTGGATGGCGGGAGTGGGCGAGTATAAAAAATTCATCACCGGCTCCCTGTCCCCTCTCATAACTACCATAACTTAGTTTATGGTGCTGTGGAGATGTAACAGGTTTCCTTTAACAGGCTAACTTTTTACAGCAGGTATTCACAGGCGCTGCTTGTTAGATTACATTTTCTCCAGAAACCACTCCACACTGGTCCATAGGCAATATCGGGTATTGCAGCCTTGCTCTGCTTAGGTGAATGCCTAAGTCTTTTGGAGATCTATACGTAGATGTAGAATATTCAAACTAAGTTTGGGAAGGAAACTGTAAGAATCCTTCAAGTAACTTTGTTAATGTGTTTCAATCTGTTAAGCATTCTTCAAGATTTTTAGTATGTATTTCTTTGTCTTGTTATATCTAACCTCTTTTTGACCTAACCTCTGTATGACATTGGCTTCTTTATTTGTGCGTACATTCTTTCATCAATGTGCACAGTGTTTTTCCACAGCCGCCGACTGCCAGATAAATCCAAAGCATACCTGAATCATACCAATGCTTAACATGAGGTCCTTTTTTCCCTTAATGCTCTTCTCCAAGGCATTCCTGAGTGTTGTGTGGAACAGTTCAGACACTGACATTTGTGAATAGGTCATACAGTAGGTAACATTTTCTTCTAATAATTCCTGCATGTCTCTCCTGCTTATATACATAATTCTGCATAATGGACACATGCCCAAACTATTGTGTATGGCAGTAGATAAAAATATACATTCATTTACATGTAAAAAACTCTTATTTAGAAAATAATTGCCTGAGGCATATTATTAAAGTTGTGTAATACATACAAATCCTAACCAAGAGGTTATTTTTTAACATTTGACCATTTTTAAACTATCAAACTGCAAGATGATAAATATTTTAAATTTGAAGATCAGATTATAGCAACTCTAATCCCAAATTGGCATTTAATTCCTCCAGCTGGAGTCTTCAAGATTGGAAGAATTGTGTCATTGACAGTACTGAAAATAACTCTCTTGCCTGCTTAATCCGCAATAATATGTACCTGTAGAGAGAATGTATTGTCTCATGGGAAAATACTACCAGAGTAGAGACGTATTAGACATACATTTGGCACTGATGTAGAGGACACCTACCTTAACAAATGCTCTTGTCTAACTAAAGTTTTCTACCATATGAATTATACTTATACACAGATGGATATATAACATGGTGTAGTCTATGCATCCCTTCCAAACTGTACTTGGGGATAGAATTTGCAACATATCCTCTAATATTATGACTGCCCATAGACTTACCTTCTTGGTCTATTGTTGGCTCACTTTTTGAAGAGCATTTGCCAAGGTTAAAACAGATCTATTTAAATCACTTGAAAAAGTTTTGAAAGGTCAACTATGAACTCTATAAAATAATAGTGATTTATGAAATTTATGGCATCAGAACTTAAGTGTGTGTTGGTTGCCTACTAGTAAATTCTCAGAATAATGTATAAAAAAAACAGGAAAGAAAGCATGTAAAGGAGCGTTCGATTTTAGTAGCAATGGAATGCAGTCAGCTACTTATAGTAGGTCAACACTTCACAGACGCACAACCCTAGAATTAGGCCCAATGGAAGTAGACAGCAAACTAACATAGCATAGTGAGACATAAGCAAATACAAGGTCAAAAAGTTGAAATAGTTTCAGCAGCACCTCAGTTGAGTGATCACAAACAAATAAAATGACACTATCTGAAGAATTTAGTGTTTGTGGTCTATGCTTTTTAGCACGTTGTCATTTTTTTCTAGCATAATCATTTACGATGTACTTTTATTTTGCAAACTTTGAGATGAAGAGCCAGATGATTTCTATAACACACAGAAAAATAACAGATACTGGAAAAGGTAATTAAGCTGCGCTTGTTGCCATGGATATGGTGCCTTTTTAAGGTTAGTTCACGTTGCCCTAAATAAAATGCATTGACACTTTAGTGCTTGATTTCAGTTCAAACCATTTTCACACAGTATCCCATGTGCATTCTTCTACCGTTTCCTTTAACAACAGGTTTAAAAATTGCAGTTTGTAGTGAATTATCCGATGACCTAAATCCCAGCCATCAAAATCTGTCTCCGAGATAAACTCAGGGTATGCTCGATACATTTATCAGTGCCCAACACACTCCACTCTGTTTACAAACAAAATATTTCAAGTCTTCTTCCAGCATCCAGGAAATGTGATGTACAAATGAATTACAATTCATTTACACTGCCAGTTAAAGCTAATTACGGGCCGCTTATTGTTTGCAAACATAATAACACATTTCTTGCCTCCTGCTTACCCTCCAAGCAATCAAATACACTGGCACATGATTTATTTAGTTAATCAAAAGTAGTGAGAATGATCCGGATCAGCCAAAATGATTTATGCATTTTACATACTACAAATTGCTTGGTTAGATACACTGCGCTGTGTAATACAGTAATAAGATGTGTACACAAAAAAGCTGCAAATGAACTCTGGCAGATCCCTTGGCAGCAAGATTTGTCATTATATCTGCAGAGAAATACACTGTGCAATGTCTGAAATGACAAAGTGTTACAATTAGGTTATGAATCAAAATACTGGTCTTGGTACAAGGTGAATCCTTGCTGTATCTCAATTATATCAGAAGGTTAATTTTTCAGTATGTACTTCTCGAATGCTAATATGTAACCTTTTTCTATGGCACTAAAATCCCACTGGGGTTTACAAATGGCCATGACATTATGCTTGTGTAAAGTCATTCAAATACAAAAAAGCGCAGAACAATGATGGCAACTTGAAGCTACTTGTGCTTTTGTGTTTGAATTCAATATGGCGGAATAGAGCGCTGTTATGTTCCACTGGAGAGAGATATGTATGCCAACAGAATCGTAAAACGAAATTTACTGTTATATTACAATGTAATGAGACAAAGTTCAAATGGTTAGAGATCTGGATATATGTACAAATGGTAGCAAAGCTGCAAATTTGTGTGTAAATGTTCGCCTTAATGAGCATAAAGCCCGTGTCAATAAAGGACAATGGTAAGAAAAGTACGTTTAGATGGAAGCTGCAGCTTTCAGAATTATCTTTGCATTCTTGTTACTAGCACAAAGCACTTGTTGTATTTCTGTGGGGTTCTTACAAAGTTCAGATGTTGTTTGCCACCTTTTGGATATTATTCTTCCTATATACATTATATATAGCCATTGCATTCCATTCTTGTCATTGTGAAGTATGAAGTGGTAAGTTAATACACATATATTATTCTCCGGCTAATGTTGAATACATCTAATCTTAATTAAGTTATTAAATACATATTCATAGAAAAATACAGTAAATTAACAAGAGCGAGTCTATGATTGATTGATGTGCTTTAACGTACAAGAACATTTCACATACACATCATTAAGATGGAACAATGCCTTTACAGCGCCACCTATTGGAAGGAAACATTCCTGGAAGTCAATATCAGCTCTTTTAACAAGCCTTGTAACAATGACTGGTATTATTAGCCAAAGCCGGAGTCTTCTCCAGAAGGAAAAGAAAAACCGTGCACAGACAGCTGTTTCGGATTTTTCTTCCCCTCATCAATGTGCAGTAGGTTGTTTGCTTGGCCAGATGGGAGGCCTATGACGTAGGTCAGGAAAGGTATGGTTTCTTCTTAAGAATTGCACTTAGTGAGGAAAAACTTTTAGTACCGCTCATTCTTCTTCAGGCCTTCCCCCTGCAATGGACAATTAAGCTGCAGCTGTCAGAGCCAGGAGTGGGAAACGAAGAGCAGTAGTTGAGCCACTACCATCACCACTCCCTTCACCAACATTTACATCTACCCCATATTGCAGTGTGTCCCAGGTCAGCAGTCGGCTATCCATCCTCCAACTATGAGAATGTAAGAAAAAAATACCACCCTAACCATCCTTAAGCATAGAGCCTGAATGAAAACAATGCCCAGCTGATGGCGAGGGAAATGCTGCTGTTCAGGATAGCAGACAAAGAAGTCTTCAGTAACGTAATGGCCCACAAGCTGGCTTTGAGTGCTGCTCAGGGAGGTGTAGGCCATTACACGGGGAGCCAACAGCCAATTACAGGCTGCAGACTCCCCTGGCGTGCAGTCTTCCTTTCCATTGAGAGACTGCAGTTGTGATTGGTCATGTATAGCTGTTCTAAATTATACATCTCCCTGTATATAGTAATCTGGACTATGCTGTTATAACCTGGGTATCCCCCGTATACAATTATATATGTACTGCTGGTATAACTTATACATTTTTGAGGAGGAGGCCGGTGCTTGGGTATTCTGTTCACCTGGTAGAATTTGTATTTTGCAATATTTATTACATTGATTTTAAAACAAGCACCTCACCTGAAGACTTTCTTGGTGTAATTTTTGATCTATGAGACCCTATGGCCGCCTGCAGACGGCCGGGTCCGATCCCACTGCGAGAATTCTCGCAGAGGGACCAGACCCATGCCCCTGCAGAGAACAGCGCGGCACTCCCCTGCTCCTGCAGCCCTGGATCTTTCATGTGCCAGTTGCCGGCGCATACGCAACCGAAGCTGGCGGCTGGGGAGTGACATTTCTGTGCGGGGCTCATGCCACGATTTGTTTTCTGCGCGTGATTTCGCGCAGACAAATTGCGGCCGCCTGCATAGGATTGCGTATTGTAATGCAATCCTATGCAGGCGTGTACGGGCGGAAATTCTGCGGAGAATCCTTCCACGGAATTAACGCCCGTGTGCAGGAGGCCTATTTAACTGGCCTTTTTTTTTTTCAGTGACACCCCTGTGCTACAATGGACCCCACACCACTGTACACTATTTTAACCAAATTTGGCAGGAATACAGTGTTCCCCAGATGTTTTGCTGTATTTCCATGCAATCTGAGAGACTTTGGCTGCACTAGGGACCTTCTGGAGTGCAAATTAGTGAAAGTGCATTTTTACTTCCACTGACTATAATGGGAGTCGGAAGCGGCTATCCTAAATCTCTATGATTTGGGTGAAATTGGCCCAATCCGGACCATGATTATTCCATAATCGCTCATCACTCATCCCTAGCATTATTTAACAGTAACAAAAAATGTGTTTTGGGACCTTTCTTCTTTGGGTGACTAACATAATTTGAATATAAAATAGGGATTATGATGAAATAACTAAATAATATACATTTCAATCCATCTAATTTTATACTTTTTGCTTGGCTAAGAAAATTACATCAGAAACGGCAAATTCCCTATGTTTGCCCTCCAGACCAGTCAGTAAGATGCATTCTCCATTTTATGGACATAGACCTCCAATGACTATTAAGCATAACAGTGTAGGTCAAATTAGAGGCAAAGCCTATCATTTTTTCCTGATCAAAAAAAGAGGTTACTATTATAGCCAACAGATGAAAAATAAATACTGTAATGAGAATTTGGATTTTGACTCAAGTTTCCTTTTAAGAAGAATTTCCAGTGGCAAATTCATGAATTCAGTCCAAATGAAATGTAAGAACAGGCTGTAGATATAATTACACTTTATAAATAGGGAAGCCGTGCAAATAAAGGAGTCTGTCTATCTTCCCTATGCGGTTTGATAAACACAGCAATCAAATACAAATAGGATACAATGACATTGCTACTAGGAAAGAGAGTTTATAGATCACAGCTTAGAATTTGTATTTACACCTCTAAAAGCAATGAAACAAATGCATTAACTACTATCGATTCATCTGGTAACATACAATCTAGAACTTCTGTTTAGTGCAAAGAACCTCCAGGCAGTCTAAGTATTGACATCAAATTGCATTTTGGATTCTTTACGTAAAACAGCCAGTAGCATCAAGAAAAAAAAATAACCACGTGCTAATTGAGTGTGTTATAGCCCATTACAATTACAGTGCCCTATTGTTATGCATCATGCCCATTCCTGATGTATGCTCTGTGCTCAACATTCGAAGGTCTGTAGTAATAAGAGTAAACAGTAATAAATGCTATATGGTTACCCTGCTAACCTCGTGTATGCAGTATGTCAGAAACAGCAACTGCAGTGTCTGGTATGTACATATACCATAGTACTTGTGACTCTGACTGTCAGCACAAAAGAAAGGGTCAGAAGAATATTTTACACTCCTGCTTGGGCCTATTCTAAAAATGCTCATATTAAGACAAGTCAAGAAAGTAATGTTCTCAGTTTTTAATTGCCTCAGATCATGAAATAGGCTTTACTTCTTCAGGCTGCATTCCCACGAACGTATATCGGCTCAGTTTTCACGCCGAGCCGATATACATCATCCTCATCTGCGGGGGGGGGGGGGGGGAGGATGGAAGAGCCAGGAGCAGGAACTGAGCTCCCGCCCCCTCTCTGCCTCCTCTCCACCCCTCTGCACTATTTGCAATGGGACGGGGCTAATTCTCGGAACTTAGCCCCACCCCGTCCCGCCTCCTTTCATTGCAAATAGAAGATAAAGGGGATTAGGAGGGCGCTTCAGCCGGAAACCAATAAAGTAAAATGAGAAGGGTAAGTAAACCGGTAAATGTATGTTACTTACCCGGTGATGAGTGAGGACTTACAATGGCCTCACTATCACCTCCAAATCCAAGCGAGCCTATAGAGATTATATATATACTCCAGTATATATATAGGTGGGCGGTGGGAATTCGTTGTGCCAATCCAGGGGGGCTAGGTCCGGAGAGCTGCTGATGATGGTGGGTGCTATTGGCAAATAGAACCCACTATGAATGAGCGAGAAAGATTGCACATAAGTGCAAAAAAGTACACCAGCGCTACTTACAGAGGTCTGTAATAGCACAAAGAATCCCCCAGGTAGTGATAACAGAAAAAAGGATTCTTTATTAGGACACACGGGTCCTCCTAGTGCAACGCGTTTCGTCTAAGCAGACTTTATCAAGCACAAAGAAACATAGTATAAAATGCACACAAGGACATAGTATCATTGCAAATAGTGCAGAGGGGTGGAAAGAAGGCAGAGAGGGGGCGGGAGCGCAGTTCCTGCTCCTGGCTCTTCCATCCTCCCTCCCCCTGCACATGAGGACGACGTATATCGGCTCGGCGTGAAAACCGAGCCGATATACGTTCGTGGGAATGCAGCCTTAGACAGAGGATATGGCAGGTCACTATGTGCAATAGAGGTATACCATACATGCTGGCTAAAATGTCAGCAACCTGTAGCAACACAGGTCTTAAAGTTTTCACAAACTTTATAATCAAATCTGAAAGCAGTGTTATATTGTACTTGGCTTCTTTATTGAATAGTCAAAGCTTGAATTTATATCTCAAAACAAGAGTGATAACTTTGGTCAGAGGGAACATAATTGGGATTTGGTGGGAATTAGTGGCTGGGTGACGTTTGGGTTGTTATAACTGAGGTCATACAGACATCTATGCTCTCCACAACAAGCTTCATATCTTGTTTTCTCAGCTTTATCTGACATATATAGTAGAGACAGAGGAGTAACTTGAGGCTATGGGGCTCCAGTGCAAAATCTGGAACTGGACCACCAACTATAAGGTTTCATGGATTGTATTGGTTTGCAATATGGGGAAGAAAGACTTTATGGGCCCTCTAGGGCTCCTGGGCCCATGTGCGACCGCATTCTCTGCACCCCCTATATGTACACCCATGAGTAGAGATACTAGATACAGTAGAACTTTTTTTCCCTGCGGTTTGGAAGTACTGCAACTTTTTGTGATATTGGTTGTAAGAGAATTTAGTTGTAGGATCACATATAATTAAATGTGTAGTAATGTATGACAATCTAATAAAGAGGTCATTTTTATGGTGTATCAATGGGTTCTACTAACGGGAACAGATTTTAGGCGAGTCTTAAATTTGTAATAAATATAGTATGCCTTAGGCCGCCTGCACATGGCCAGGTCAGATTCCACATGTCGGTTCCCACAGTGGAATCATACCCTGTGCCCGGCCGGTGACCCCCACGTACCTGTCCGCAGTCTTCATATTCTGTGCTGCGGATGTGTCGTTTGTTGCGCTGGCGCACATGCACAGTACAGATTATACCACGCCGTCACTAGGCGATGACGCGGATCCCACAACCTTTCCGCAATGATGATTGCAGAAGGCTTCCATTGATTTCCACTCACGGGCAGGAAAAAATAAAAATAAAATAATCGCTTTTCCATAGCAGGTTATGGCAGGTATGTGCTGCGGAATCCAGAGGCGGATGCCCGTTCCGGATTGCGCAATGCAAATCTGTCTGTGTGCAGTTATGTGAAATGGTGGTTTTTAGCGGTATAGTAACCATGCAACTAGTATATTTGAACTTATGTTATTTATCATAACCATTTTTTGTACATTTCCACAATATTTTTCGTATGTTGATAAAGATTTTGGCCTTAAACATCCAATTTTTTGATATAATGTATATTTTAGTAGAATGCACTAATTGTTAATCCCAACGCAGGCATTTTTATGGTTGCACAACCTTCTCAAAACTTTTTCAAAATCTGTTAAAAAAAACATTGTCTGGTTAGATATAGCTATACAAAATGTTTGAAAAGGTTTTAAAATGTTCACATAGTAACACTGATGTATCATCCATTCTAAGCATTGTATGCCTCAATTCACAATTTTAGTCTGCCTTGTGATAAACACCTATTAAAATGCTTGATGAAAATTTTCCAGCAAACATATGAGTCAATCTTTTTTTTGTTGATTTAAATATAAACTCTTCTAAAATATGGCCTTTGTAGGGCTGCCCTACATCAGCAGAACAGAGACAAGTAACCAAAAGGAGTGATTACTTTGGACAATTATGGTAAAATACTCCAGCATTTCATCTCCTGACTTGTCATCTCTCTGTCAGCAATGGCTCTTCTCACACATTCCCTTCTATTTATGGGAATAATTATCAAGCAATTAATAAAGATATAGTGCAAACTGGAATGACTTCATGAAGTACACGTTAAGGAAAACATATCATTAGATCATTTCATAGGATTGCAAATGCATTAATGGAGCTTGAATTAATTTGCTGGGTGCTAGAGTGCAAATTGGGCCAATAAATATGACACATTGACTTTTTGCAGGAGATGCTGCTCAGTTTATGAAGAATGGCGATATAAATGAAAATTAGTCTCTAGACAACGTTAATTACTCTATATCCATTAGTAGGAGGGTAATTGAACAACTCATTTTAAATGTAAGGAAACCCCTGCTGGATTCATAAAGGACAGTATTTTAGCTAAAGTCCTAATTAAAATATAACAGACAGCAAGCAAAAAAAATAGAAAAGATAAGGAAATAGTAAAAGAATGGACAAAAGTTTCTAAATGTCACCCAATGGAGTAATAAGCAGTTTTATACTGTCTATACATAAACAGATCAAATCATGATGCAGCCACTTTGCTTAAATTGCCTCACGAAACTAATGCAAAAGTATCCCTGGATGCTGAAGCAAGTCACTATACCAATTCTAGCACTAGTGGAAGGGCAGGTGCTGACTCATGTAGAGATGTTGGATGTGCCAAGTATAAAAACTACATTTATTTCAACAGGACCCTGCCAACCATGGACAATGCATTTCATGCCCAGATCGGGCATTTCGCCAGGTAACTATAAAATACACAGAACTAAGCATATTTAAATAGCAAGAAGGCTGCTATCCTAAGCGGTTAGTTATCACAGTGGGTGATGTTCCCTCTTGACACTTGTCTGGATATAGCTGAGTGGCAACCATAGCTCCCTTCTGATTACATTATTGGTTAACCCCTTAAGGACATGGCCTATTTTGGCCATAAGAACACAAAGATTAATAGGGGATTTTCATCTCCACTTTTTTCAAGAGCCGTAACTTTTTTATTTTTCTGTCGGCATGGCCTTTTTGCAAGGCAAACTATAGTTTTTATTGCCATAATTTTTGGGTGCATATAATGTATTGTAAAACCTTTATTACCTCTTTTTTGGGGCAGGGGGGAGTTCTGCTGCCGTTTTTTTTACAGCATTAATCATTATCTTGTTGGAGATAGACCTAGGGAACCTGAAAAAATACCATAGGAAGTTTTAATCATGATTCAATCCCCAAAATATCTTAAAAATGGGTACCAAACTATGTTTTTAAATACATTTTCAAGCTCTTATAATCAGTCCCTGATAGCTTTCTTCAAGCATCTACAATCAGCTTTTAGTAAGTCTCTATAGGTTGTTTTTAGAGATGAGCGAGCATACTCGTCCGAGCTTGATACTCGTTCGAGTATTAGGGTGTTCGAGATGCTCGTTACTTGTAACGAGCACCACGCGGTGTTCGGGTTACTTTCATTTTCTTCCCTGAGAAATTTGCGCGCTTTTCTGGCCAATAGAAAGACAGGGAAGGCATTACAACTTCCCCCTGCAACGTTCAAGCCCTATACCACCCCCCTGCAGTGAGTGGCTGGCGAGATCAGGTGTCACCCGAGTATTAAAATCTGCCCCTCCCGCGGCTCGCCACAGATGCATTCTGACATAGTTCAGGGAAAGTGTTGTTGATGCCGGAGCTGCTATAGGGAGAGCGTTAGGAGTATTTTAGGTTTCAAGAACCCCAACGGTCCTTCTTAGGCCATAGAAATCGCAGATCGCACCTATGTGCGATCTGCGATTTCTGTTCTCTTCTCTATATGCGCTCAATGGGGCCGGCGGCAGCAGCGCCGACCCCATTGAGAACATATAGAAGACAAATCATTCTTCTCTGCCACAGCTGTAACAGCTGTGGCAGAGAAGAACGATGTTTGCCCATTGAATTCAATGGAGCCAGCAATACAGCAGGTTCCACTGAAAGCAATGGGCTGCGGGCATGCGCGGGGATGAATTGTCGGGAAGGGCTTAAATATATAAGCCCTTCCCTGCAATTCATCCAGAAATGTGTTACAATAAAAACATATACCGGCGTATAAGGTGATGGGGCGTATAAGACGACCCCCCAACTGTCACCTTATACGCCGGCAATACAGTGGAGCAAAGAATAAAAATCATTACTCACTTCTTCTGGTTTTCTGCGCCGCTGCTGCAGGCTGTCGCTCCCTCCTGGTTCCCGGCAGAGCATTGCTTTCTCTACGAAGGGCTTTAAATCCCCGCCTCCAGAAACACGCGTGCCTTCAGCCAATCACAGCCAATGACAATGATGTCATTGAATGGCTGTGATTGGCTGTGTTTCTGGAGGCGGGGATTTCAAGCCCTGCGTCCAGAAAGCAATGCTCTGCCGTGGACCAGGAGGGAGCGACAGCCTGCAGGAGCACCGCAGAACGTCAGAAGAAGTGAGTAATGATTTTTATTCTTTGCTCCACTGTATTGCCGGCGTATAAGGTGACAGTTGGGGGGTCGTCTTATACGCCCCGTCGCCTTATACGCCGGTATATATTTTTATTGTAACACATTTCTGGATGAATTGCAGGGAAGGGCTTATATATTTAAGCCCTTCCCGACAATTCATCCTGCGATCGCCGGCAGCCCATTGCTTTCAGTGGAACCTGCTGTATTGCTGGCTCCATTGAATTCAATGGGCAACCATCGTTCTTCTCTGCCACAGCTGTTACAGCTATGGCAGAGGAGAACGATCTTTACGCTGACAGTGCGGGGGGGGGCCCACTCTTGCCGCTATTGTGGCTTAATAGTGGGACCTGGGAACTTGAGATGCAGCCCAACATGTAGCCCCTCGCCTGCCCTATCCGTTGCTGTGTCGTTCCCATCACTTTCTTGAATTGCCCAGATTTTCACAAACAAAAACCTTAGCGAGCATTGGCGATATACAAAAATGCTCGGGTCGCCCATTGACTTCAATGGGGTTCGTTACTCGAAACGAACCCTCGACCATTGCGAAAATTTCGTCCCGAGTAACGAGCACCCGAGCATTTTGGTGCTCGCTCATCTCTAGTTGTTTTCTTTTTTTACTTTATCCACCTAAAGAAGTCTGGAGAATCAGGTCTTCCAAATGTCAAAATATATCATAAAGCTACGATTCAACTTTAGCTCTTCACTTGCATTTCACAGAGTCATTTCATTAAAGGGGTCGTGCCAAGATAGTAATTTATCTTCTATCCATAGAGGATGGTGTCCCCCATCCTGTTCATTACAGGGCTACTGCATTCCTGCCGTAGTGAGGAAGAGACTGAATGGAGCACTAATTTGTTGATTAAGTCTAACGCCTGGTGGGCCTTTCACCTGGTGACAGATCCGCTTATCCTATGGCTAGGTGAGAGAAGTGGATGTGTATTGTTATATGTCAGTGATTGATGTTTAGTTTGTTTATATGTGTTGATTGCACTGTTGTACTTGCTGGACAAAGACCAGATTCTGGTCAAAATGTTGCAACATGCTCTACTTCTGGAGACAATAAAGATACTTCTTTTATACAAATGAAGATTTAATGAGTTCCTGAGTGCTGCTCTATATCTGCTTCTTGCTGGACTACAGAGGGTTTACAAGTCAAAACTCACTTCTGGAGCGTGCACCAACCTTGCTTCCTCACGGATGGTCAATAGGCTGTGCTGTTGAAAACTGCTATTTTCTTGGATGAATGGAGTGCCGGTCAAGCAAGTACATTAGAACTCCATTAACTCTCAAATAGACTGCCAGATACCTAAGTGGCACTCGTTCAGGTATTTCTGTCAGCCCCATTGAAATGAATGGATCATTGACTTTACATGCTCGGCCTTTAGGGCTCCCACCCACTAGCATTTTTTTACTGCGAAATTCGCAGCGTTTTTTTTTTCTGCAGGGGTCTTTGGGCTATGAGAGTTGTAAAGCTAAAATCGCGATTGCGCAAAAAACGTGCGAATTTCGCAGTGAAAAAAAACGCTAGTGGGTGGGAGCCCTTATGCTGATGTCACTTTGGGGAAGAGGGAGGGGGGGAATTGAGCCCCACAGTGATAGGCCAAACAGGACATGGAAGTCCCATTCTGATGATTAGTGGGGGTCTCCACAATCGGTAAGTCATCTCATACAGGATAACTTGTAATCTTGGCAACACACCTGTAAAGCAGTGGGGTGAAATTGAAAGCATACCGGTTGCTTTATTCTTCACTATGCCTCCCTTCTAATGCTGGACATAATAGACTGAAGCATTACCTTTTTTTCCTCCTGCATTTGGATATCTGGCATAAAATTGTTGCCAAGAGCATCTTCCCCAAATTAAGCAGCCCTCTATATCCTCTTTTCCACAACCTTGTCTTTTCCAAGGACTTATCTAAGGTAGCTTCCTTTGTGGAAAGCATCAGAAGATACCAATTTATGCCATGTTCTACAAATCTCCCTTTTACCATCCTTCATGGACCTCAAACCAGCCTACTCTGAAACTGCTTTTTCATGGATGTCCTATTTCCAAATAGCCTTCTATGTATGTTCCAATAAATAGGACTCTCATTTTGTAGTGTCATTCACTCCATTAAAGTCAGGATGGCACGAGCCCCCCGTCCCGTTCCCTCAATGAGCTAAGCAACTTTCACTGCGGCTGCTGCCGCCGCTTTCCTCTGACTGTGCTATGCAAAGATATACTCATTACAAGTGTTGCACAGCATCCCAGGAATGACAGTCACAGGCAGAGGGCAGTAGCAGTGTCCGCAGCACGAGTCAGTCATCTCACTCAGTTTTTGCGACATAGCATGCTCTATCAAGAGCACCTGACTCATTGCCCATCTCCTCTTTTAGGGTGCGATTACACGTGCTAGTGTTAGCCACTAGATCTCACGTTTTCCTGATAATTGTCGGGTGGCTCTTGTTAATGGCAATAATTGCTGGGCAACAAAGGTCAAGAAAACTTGAGCAGTAGTGGCTAGGGCTAGTCTAATAGCATTTTTACAGTGTGGTGCAGGAAATGGGGGAGGAGTCAGGTGCCCTCAATAGACTGCACTGTATCCATCACATTGAGTGAATTAAAAAGATGGAGATGTTGACATGTCTGAAGGTATGAGGTTAATATTATCTATAGAGGAAACAGACAACAGGTCACTATTAGCTATAGAGGGTCAAAAAGGAAGGTGGTAATTTTATCTATAGGGGCCACAGAGGTGGGGTCACTATTAACTATAGGGAGCCACAGAGAAGGGGAGTTACCATTAGATGCCACAAAAAAGGGGTCACTAATATCTGTAGGGGTCACAGAGGAGGGGTCATTTATTTATGTCCTGAGCTTTGATCTGGGGCCATATTTATGTTCTGAGCTTTATGCTGGTGCTCTATATACACTAAGGTTAGTTCTCGTGGCATATTAATGTTAAATAGATAAACAGATTAGGGGAACATTCACACGTAGTGGAAATGTCACAAGTTTTCCGCTGCCGAAAATGCACCCCAAAATAAGTATAACTTCCAAGTCAAAAAACGTGTCAAATTTTGCACCATTGGTGTAGATATTGATGTTAATTTTAGTGCAGATCCACTGTTAATTTTACACTCCGAATCAAAGGGGTGAAGTGTGCTTCTGCTTCACAACAAAGTCCATGTCAAAATCGGCACCAATGGGGTCGATTTTGAAATCTTTTTTTGACCTGGAAAATCTGCACCACCAGAAAAACTGCATCATTTCATCTATGTGTGAACATACTCTAAGGGTAGAAACACACAGTGCGAATGGCCGGCAATGGCTACACAATATTGATGGTATTTTTCCAGCCACTGACTGTCTCATGTGGACATGGTGTGGCTGTGCGTGTCTAGCTGTACCATATGCTTCCACCCTTAGGCTGCTTTCAGACGAACGTATATTAGCTCCATAGTTAGTCCATGTTTTGTGGCTGGTAATACAGAATAAATGTAAATCTGTGGGTTTTTTTAAAATGCAACTAGACCTTATTTTTCCGTATTTGCCTCTGTATTGCTTCTATTTCCCATTAGGTAAACACAGGTCAGTATCTCCTCAGTAGAAAATAACATACAGAGGCAAATTCAGATCAAATACCCACGAAATACTGTTGTAATGTCATCTGTAACACCTCTGTGTTCTCCCATTTAACACTCTTATGTCACTACACACCAACCTCAACTCTGCTCACTGGCTAATTCACAAAACCCTTGTTAATCCTCTGCCCCATCCCGCTGCCAAGCTCTTAATTGGCTGAACATTGTCTAGAAAATTCAGTTCAAAATATTAATAATGGCATACAAGGTTGTCCAAAACTTGCCCCTTCCATACATCTACACCCCTGACCCAATCTCTTGATACTACTCCACACATAATCTCTAGCCCTCACAAGCCCTTCTTCCTTGCTCTCCTCTTGTCTACTCCTTACACAAGCATCTCCAAAAGGTTCTCAGATGTGTCCTCCATACCCCGGTATTTACTACCCTAAACAATCAGACTCTCCCCTACCTTCAAACCTTTTAAAAGCAACCTGAAAACTTACCTATTCAGAAAAGCCTACAAGCTACAATAAACTTGACTGCCATCAAAGTACCATATAAACAGATTATATTCTTACTTACTGTCTTCTTCCACATTCCCTTACAGATTGTATGGCCCTCTCTCCGTCCCTATCAGGCTGTCACTCAGGTGCTTTTAGTGTAATGTACTCCCCCTGCTGTTATTTTTTGTTATTTGTCTCCTTTGCCTGGTATTAGCCATGTTGTATACACACTCATGATGCCTAAACGCTTTTAGGCTCATACAATATGGACAGTTATTTTTGTAACATTCTTGAGGTAATGTTGCGCCTTCTCTTGTCTAGGCTCTTATTGGATGGCTGCATTGAGTAACTATTTATGGTTGTCAGTTGATTCCTTATTAATTCCTTCGGCTGCAGTGGCACAGCACCCTGGGGTGCCATGGCATGCCAGTTGAGAATTGCTGAATTAATGTCTATGTATTATAACTCATAATTTTTAACCTGTCACACAGCACAGAAAAAGAAGCATTGACCTGTCACTTCTTGACACGATTTCTACATCAAACAATCCCACCTGGATTGTCCCATTAACTGGTGCTAAATCCTAAGTCCAAGTGTTTTCTATGTTCTGACTTATGAGACTACAGACATTTTATTCAAAAAGGTCCTTTGGCTAAACGGCCACATAATAACACTTGGCTGTTATGTACTACCTGCTTCAGTGAATTCAACTAATGCCTTGGACTAATCCATCCGTGTCAATAAACAATTTCATTAATTGCATCAAGAACATTTTGTTTGTTGTGGATTTTACTTCTACAGCACGGTTCCCATAGGAAAGCTTGGGATCAGTTCTGGCATCAGTTTCCCTGAGGAGTGTCTGTACAACTCCAGAGGGAAAGAAAGTTGTAACACTTAAAAAATGTGGGCATACATTAATAATTGTATCTACATCCTATAAACAACCCTCTTGACTACTCTTATGAGTAGAGAGAACTCATACGACAGCTGCTTCTGCCTGAGAAGGCTCATTAATTTTAGAAAATTCTATGCAAGTACAATGAGCTCATGCGACTATTTATTGAGTAAAAATATACTTATCCACCTAGGTTTCTTAGAAATGCCCTCACATATAAAGGACTTATCTCAAGGACATCACAAGTAACCATGAGGTCCCACTGAAAAACTCTGAAGGCAATGTTAAACAACAATTTCCACTGTTCTGTGTCTTTCTTCCCCATCTTGGCCTTTGAGTGCTTGCATTGAGCTATCTAATGCTTTCCCTCCATTTATTTTTCCTGCCCTTTATTACTGGGGATCCTTTAATATTGTATAGTGTATATATATTGAGCCTCATAGCAGCTTCTACCCTGGTATTTACACCCATGTTCTCTCTGCTAACATAAAATTGACAAATTCATATTCCGTTTTTAATTTCCTTAATTTTTTTCATTATAATTTGCCATCATAATCATTAGCAATCTTATAGCTGTTACTGGATTGGGAGAAGTAATGTGGTGTTTAGCTACCATCGTTAAAAGTGCCATACTTAGCAATTTTCAGATGTAATGTTACCTGGAATTGCGTGTAAACATAAGTGTATCTTGTCACCTAGAATTTCCTACATAAAAATGGTTGTTAAGCCAAACGCCAAGGTGATGTTAAAGCCCTTTAAGCAGCATGAAAAACACTTGTATTTCAGAAAAGAAACCCCTTATAATAAACATTAAAAAGATCTCATTTCAGCAACAGAAGCAATTGTACATTATTATCAATAAGGAACATTATGTTCTTGATATCATCTGGAACAAACATCCCCTCTTGTGAACAGGCCCTCTTGTGTATAAAGTCTTAAGTGGCTTTGCAGAATCAACCATAAGCAACATAAAAGCTAAATTATACCACAAAAGGGAAAAATGCGTAAAATATGATTTACTACTTTATGTGCATAGACAAGATTATGAGCAAATCAGAGCTCAGAGTAATTATATATGCAATCTATATAATTTCCCTTCCATCCACCCTCACTGCAAAAAGAAAATGAGAATATATCAAAAAATATATTCTCCATAACAGAGTTTTTCCACCAATCCAGTGTTTGAAGTCTTGAAAGCGTCCAATGAAAAAGAAGATGATTCTCACGCATATTAATATCTTGGTTATAGGTAACAAAGAAATAAAATTGAACCCTTCAGTTTACTTGTATTTCCTAAAATGCAGAACTCCAGGTCTAAAGGTATGCCAATCTGTAGAATTTAGGGCATCGCCAATATGCCGTAATTGGATCAAATTGATTTTAATCAAGATGTTTCTTCATTTAGCATGATTGAGTCATTTTGAACTAACAGTCAAATTAAGTCAAATTCCTCTATATCGCCAGAATTTGGAGTTCTCAAAATTCACAACTTGAGAAGGGGGGTCTTAATTCTGCTAAATGGAGGTTTAGACTGATGAGATGTCCTCTATTTTCATTAACCATATGTACTTCGATATTTTAAACAGTAAAATAGTTGTGAATAAGTAGGATGGAGCGTCACTAAGCCTTCCCGATTCCAAAAGTTCAACCACATTTGAAAAGTAAATAGTTTGGATAAGTGTAATCATGCTTTTAGTGAAAGGGCTATTATGCCACTCTGTAAAAAAAGAACAAAAAATTGACAAGCAGGAAAACTATGTTGCTGTGGTGTGGTGGTTAGGGATGGGGAGATGCAAAGGGCCCCCACACTGCCTAACAGCTAAGATGCTGCGAGCAGTATTAAGAGGTGGAGGGTGTTACGAGTGAGCAGATAAATGCTACACTAGGCCACTCTCACACATGCGTTCACAAATTTCGGCGTTCGAAACCGCTGTGTGTTACTGTAGTTCTGCGCAGCATTTTCAAACGCATGTTACAGCATTTGGCAGCATTTTTTAACGCTCTTCATCATTGTGATGGGTGATGAGGTATGTGAACGAGTGCTAAAATGCATGAAAATAGAGCAGACAGCGGTAGACAATTGTGGTCTTAGAAACACTGCATTCGAGCACTGGTCTGGGAACTGAGACTTTGTACCATGGTTAGCTTGGCGTTTGAAATGCCATGCTAATCAAGGTAAAAAGTGGTCTGTGTGAGAGCAGCCTTCAGAAAATGATGCAGATGCTTTTTTGGGGTGGGTTTATAATTTCCCTATTGTTTCTAGATAAACATGAAGACTAAGGTATGGAATATAAGTGGAATTAAAGGGGTGTTCCCATCCAGGGCTGACTAAGAGTTAGCTGGATGGACGGAAACAGACAAGTAGAGCTCGTCTACTCTGCTTCCGTAACTCCCAGTAAAGTAAATGTGAATTATGGCTACAGCAGTACCTATCAAGCTATACGGTTACAGCATATTTCCTGAGCTATACGGTTTTCGTAACTCCTGGGCATTATAGAAGCAGCTGAGTGCTGCATGCTTAGCTGTTTCTGTATTTCCCAACTACCCCTACCCACCAAATACAGCTGGAACTGTGGCAGTGGACCCAGAGGACCGATGTGAGTCCCAGAATCCTGTGGAATACTCCTTTAATGATGGACCAAAAAAATTTACATTTTTTGATATTATTAAAGATTACCTGCTGTTATTTGTCTATCAAAGAAATAAGAATTTTTTCTAGAAAAAAAATGTGTTGATAAAAGTTACCTCTTTGTGCATACCTCTCACTCAAGTATGTTGATGGACTCCAGACTCAACTGCAACATATCCAGCTCTCAAATAAATAATGAAGGATAAAAAGTTATTCTACGATGTGCAGATTTGATTTTAGTTTCTCAGTTTATATCTTTATATATCTTGAATTTTTATATGGATTTTCTCTCAGAATAAATACCACACTGTGATTCGCTATCTTGTCTATTTGCCTTAGTAGTGGATTTTCTGTGGATTCTGCTATATTTGGTGGCCTAGAGCAAACCCTATCAATATTTTATTATTGTTTTCCCCTTCCTGTTTTTTTTCATGATAAACCTTTACTGATGACCTTCTCAGCAGAAAAGAAAAAGGAGATGGCAGAGTCATTACATACATGGCCTCACAGGGCAGAAAATACAATTGCACATCCAATTCCATACAAATCCAGGCAAAAGAGAAGTATCAAAAAGTTTTTTCTAAATAACATTTCAAAATAAACAAAAAACAAAAGCAGGATGGTTAGCTAAAATATACAGAGCAAGTTGGGTTAGGTTTATTGCAACCAAAACACAATCATCTAGTTCCATCTTCTGAAGCCCACCTGATTCTCATTTATCAATCTACAAAAATGATCAACTAGTCAAATTGCAAGGATTTTAGCATATATCTTAATCACTGTATTAAAAAGGGACATATAACGACAAGATAAACCATACACGAACAGCTGTTTCACTGTATTTGCCCCTCATCGGTGTACAGTAGGTTTCCTGGCTTGGCTGGGTGAGAGGCCTTTGGATATGGGTCAAGAAAGGTGTAGTTTCACCTTATGAAGAGCACCTAGTGAGGAGACTTATAAGGCCATCCATGCTCCCTGGAAAATGTATCTAAATGGCAATATCCTAGCTTCCAATAGATGGCACTGCAGAGGCATTGTTCCATGTTACTATTTGCATATCTTTTCTCAGGGGACATGCACAAGAGTTTTTTTCCCTTCCTTTTTTGGATTAAAAAATCACTCCAAAATCTGACGAAAATAGCACCCATGGATGATAGCACAGATTTTTCTTGAGTGAAGACATGACAAATGAGAATGAAACCATTGAAAATCATTGTTTTCATTATCATGCGTTTTTACTCGCATCACAAGAATGCCTATTGCCAGTGTGAAGCCGGCCCAACCCTCCAAGTGGGATACTAGCTTTGCTGCACAAATAGTCTCAGTTATGTAGCTGCTGACGCTGCACTGGGCCAAGTTTTGGTACCTGTAGTTTTGAAAAGGTGTGTGGTGAAGAAGCAGATGAGTCATGGCTGCAGTACAGGTGCCTAAATAAGGTCCAGGTTTTTAGGTCATGGCAGGTAGCAAACAAAAGCAGAGTCCAATGTACAGAGCCAAGATGAATTCTCAGATCACAATAACAATATCTTGTTTAAAACGAATACTCTTTAGTAAATCTGAACAACTCTTGTTGGGTGGCTATTAGGAAGTAAGCTATGACCATGTAGAAGCTATAAATAAGTTTAAAAAAATACAAGTACAATGCCCTCAGTTAAATACTCAACACACCTACATAGGTTTAATAAGAGAATACATAAACTTATTATACCTTATAACAATACAGTATCAGGCCGCTTTCACATGGGTGACAGCGATATCGCTGCTACAAAGTAGCTACGATATCATTGCTATGGGCGCACGATTTTGTAGCATCAGTGATGCTTTTTTCTTGGGAAAAATGTAGCATCGCATGGCTGCTACCCGCAATAAAATCACAAATTTTGTAGTGAGAATGTTAATAGGATTTTCTAATGTTAAAAAAAAAAATAAAAAAAAATTGCATCGCACAAAAATCACAAGTTCACGCTATGCAATGCGATAAACAAGGAGGCTCCATAGGGAAACATGGGCTAGAATAAAATTGCAAATCGTGGCTGCATAGAGCATGCCGCAATTTTGTAGTCTCGCAATGTAGCAGGCAACAAAACATTGCTCGTGTGGAAGAACTCAGAGGGAAGCATTGGCTCTACATACATGCGATCTGTAGCACTGTCGTATTGCTACAAAATCTCATGAGAAAATTTGCCCGTGTGGAAGTCCAAAGGAGATTAAGTATTATGGAGAGACTTGTATTTAATTAGAAGCAATGCCCTTTGGGGAATAGTGTAATAGTAATAATTAACCCTTTTCTTTTTTTTTCTTTTTAACAAGCAAAACTATGCTTATAAGCGGAATATATGCTCTAGTAATAATTAGAGTTGAGCGAACATACTCTGCCGAGCTTGATGCTCGTTTGAGTATTAGTGTACTTGATCGAGCATCAAGCCGTGTTCAACCCCGCCCCAGTTTTTGGGAGTGAGGGAGAGGGAGAGAACGAACCTAGGAAAAAAGCTAGGCACCTGGCGTCCCACATACAAAAATGCTCGAGTCTCCCATTGTAGTCAATGCCGTTCATTACTCGAGCAGAGCTCTCGAATTTTACGAAAAGCTCGACTCGAATAACGCGGACTCGAGCATTTGGGTGCTCGCTCATTTCTAGTAATAATCTATATATATATATATATATATATATATATATATATATATATATATATATAAAGATGAAAGCCCTCACTGACTCACTCACTCACTGACTCACTGACTCATCACTAATTCTCCAACTTCCCGATGTCGTAGAAACATGAAATTTGGCTTAAGCATAGATTATATCCAATATAGGAAAAGTAAAGAGGTCCCAACTCAATTATTCAATTCTAGTGCAAAAGAATGTGTCCAAATTTTACGTACGTAATCTAATTCTCTCACTTTCCGATGTCATAGAAACATGAAATTTGGCACAAGCATTGATTATGTCATAAATAGTAGAAGTTAATGGGTCCCAACACGATTATTCAATTCTAAGCGCAAAAGAATTAGCGTCCAAATTTTACATACGGAGTCTAATTCTCTCACTTCCTGATGTCATAGAAACTTGAAATTTGGCACGGGCATTATGTCATAAATAGGAAAAGTTAATCGGTCCCAACTCGATTAATCAATTCTAGCGCAAAAGAACTGGCATCCAAATTTTACATACGTAATTAATTCTCTCACTTGAAATTTGGCATGAACATTGATTATTATGTCATAAATAGGAAAAGTTAATGGGTCCCAACTTGATTATTGAATTCTAGCGCAAAAGAATTAGCGTCCAAATTTTATGTATGGAATCTAATTCTCTCACTTCCTAATGTCATTTTATATAAAGGAAACGTCGCATGGTTACCTCCACGTGGTGTTTCCTGGGTAACGCACAGAACCCTGCAAAATGGTGAACATATGTTTTTCCGGTATCTCTAAAGTAACCACTACTTCAGAAGATTTTCCGTGTGAACACCAGATAAACACCAGTACTAAATTAACACGGGCGAAGCCGGGTATATCAGCTAGTATAATATAATGTTATGCAGGTCAGTTTAACCACAAGTGTTTTGTTAGATGAGATAGTTCTTTCTTAAATCAGTAATTAGAAACCTGTAACCCAATAGACTAGCTTTAAGTCTAAAGTGTAATAGTAAAGGTGTTTTTTCCAGGAATAACATATCAATGACTCATGTGGGTTAGTATCAGCCAGTTCAGTTGTTCTTTGATTATAAATGCAATCTTACAGGTGTAATATTAGGTGAGCCAACCTTTCTCTTAATGACAGCAGTTACAATCCATAAATAGAGAGAAAGATTTTCACTGGAAATGCATTAGCATTAAGCATATCTGCTTTCCATTAGTCATCAATACAGTGATAATAGGTAATGTTAAACACCCCAGTTACATAGTGAGGAAAATTTCCTTTGAGTGTCCTTAAATCAGACTGAGCCTGTTCTTGTCTAGCTAGTCTCCCTGGTGACTGTTAATTATTACAAAGATTAAGTTGGCATGTCACTTTTCTGCCTTGATGAGTTGGACATTACTGGGCAGTTATAGACTCCCTATTGGTCAGTAATTGTTGGTGTGTGGAGTCACTTGTTACTGCTCTCTGGAGTCAGAGCAGGGAAGCCCCCTCGAAAGCCGTATTTCCACGACCGGTATTCCCGCATGAGTTTTGTGCATTGTGATATGTACAAAACTCACAAGACCACATTGTTTGCAAAGAGTCTATTTACATGGGCAGTTTTTCTCTCGCAGTGATGCTGTGAGACGGGAAGCTCGCAGCATATGCTATTTTTGTGCAATTCTATGCGTGCAAGTGTGCGCTAGACCTAAATGCCCTCTTCTGTCACTGGTACCTCCCGGGTTGCTCAAATATAGAGAGGTAGATCAGCACTTCTGGGTTTTTTTTTAAATAGAAACATCTTTATTCCTCAGTATTAAATGCGACGTTTCGATCCTACTCGGATCTTTATCAAGCAAGATCCGAGTAGATCTGAGTAGGATAAAACGTTGCACACGTGACAGGTCCTTAGGAACCATGCAATATCGGCACTAAGCTTAGAGACCTGTCACGTGTGATTATGACGCGTAACGCGTCACTAGGCTCCACCCCCGTTGCCCAGTTACCGTGCAACGCCGGCGGCATCATGAGAAACAAGTCAGGTGATAGAATGACGCTGAAAGCGTCATTCAGGTCCTTTTCTATTGCCCGAGGGCCAGAAAATGCCGGCATAATGAAAGGTCTCGTTTCTAACAATGGTATTTTGATTAGACCCTCCACGACCAGTCTAATTCTGTCTCAATAAAGTCCCAGCTCTAGGGATTACAATAATATAAATGCTAGATAGCACCGTTAGCACATCACATGATGTTGCTGACATCATTAACACACGCCCACTCCCAGGGACGCCGAACACACGGCACTAACAAGCATGGGAAGGGTAAGTCTTTTTAATATGTATAAATACTTGTATACACTGTACTTTTGTTTTATCTGTATGGCTTGAGAAAGGTGCTTTGTTGTGCACTGAAACGCGTCGCCTTATTAAAAGTTTCGTCTGACTTTAAACTCCTGGACTACTACTATGCATCTTGGAGCATAGCTCTGCACTGTGTTGAGGACACTCTGAGGAGGGGGCATCTGTGCATCATACCCCCCTCCTTTCAAGTAAGTGCCACACCTCACTATTACTTTTATGTGAATTCGCCCTCAGCTCACTCCATCTTTGAGCGCAGATTCTTTTTCTGACTTTACGTTCCCTATATTTGTGGAATTGCTTATTTGGATCCTTGGGTCCAGATCCCTTATTTTGATCGTGCACTGGTGGCCGGATTGTGCCTGAAGATTTTTGGACGTGCTGTTATCTATTCATCTCTCTCTCAACCCCCAGGTTGCTGTCCCCCTTCTACAGTTGCTGAATGCTTCTCTCTCCTTTTCTATGCTAGGCTTTCTCTAGATGGCTCTGCTGTCAGACTAACTGTCACTCTGATCTGTGTGTGGACTTTTATTGCTGAGGAACAGGGCAGGATTAAGATGTGATGACGCACAGCATCATGACACACTCTGATTGGATGCTTTTCAATGTTACTGTCCTATACACTTCTTGGCTAGCTACTTATGTATACAATGTTACCATGTTAACAATGACCATCCTTACTAAGGCCTCATGTCCACGGGCAAAAGAAGAATTAAAATCCGAAGCGGATTTTATCTCTTCTCCCGCACGTGGATCCGCACCCCATAGGGATGCATTGACCACCCGCGGGTAGATAAATACCCGCGGATGGTCAATAAAAGGGATTTTTTAAAAAATGGAGCATGAAAAAATCTGGACTATGCTCCATTTTCGTGCGGGTCTCCCGCGGAGACGGCTCCAGCGGGCTTCTATTGAAGCCTATGGAAGCCGTCCGGATCCGCGGGAGACCTAAAATAGGAATTTAAAAGAATTAATTCACCCGCAGCAGTCCGGGAAGGTCTTCTCTTCCTCACGGCCGGATCTTTCTTGCTTCGGCTCGGCGGATGTGCCCGGCGCATGCGCGCGGCACATCGGCGACGTGCCGACGGCGTGACGAGTTCATCCGCCGGCCGAAAAAGCAGATCCGGCCGTGAGGAAGAGAAGACCTTCCCGGACCGCTGCGGGCGAGTTAATTCTTTTAAATTCCTATTTTAAGCGCTCATGTCCGCGGGGCAGGAGGGACCCGCTGCAGATTCTCCATGGAGAATCCGTAGCGGGCCTGATTTTCCCCGTGGACATGAGGCCTTAGGTAACTGACAGTCTTTTTCATATGTAACCACTCTATTGGTCCTTCATAAGCAGAAATGTTTAGATTATATATATATACACACACACATATATATTCTATAACTTGGGGTACGAGCTTGCTTGCAAGTCAAAAAACCCACAAGTTGAGGCTCAGGTGGGGTGGGGGGGGGGTCTATACTCACCTCTTGCTGGTGTTTCATGCTCATGATGGTCTGCGGCACTGCTGCAAGCTGTCACTCTCTCCTCCACGCCGACACAGAGCATTGCTTTCCGGATGCAGTGCTTTAATGCCCCGCCTCCAGTAAGCTAAGTTCTGATTGGCTGACACAGCGCTGGTTAACCAATGAAAGCCAGTGCTGGGTTAACCAATCACAGCCATTCAATGACATCATTGGAGTGCTGTCTTCTGCACACTTCTGCTGTGTTCACGGAGTGCACAGTTGGTATACAGCTGAGCTCTCCGAGTGGGGTATGCCGAACACAGCTGGAGTGCTGTCTTCTTTATACTCCGACTGTGTTCTCCGAGCAGGATACCAGCTGAAACAATAGTATCGCATTGAGACCTCAGCCTGCAACACTGATCAGGCTCATCATTGTGTTTAACCCTTTCCAATCCACTGTCTGACATCTTCAGACATTCTGATTGAAGGCTGTACAACTCTGATGTTAGAAGACATCTGGCAGGGTATTCTAACTGTATATCACTAGCCGCTCTGTTGTTGAGGCCTCTCCTGCATGTCTCATACCGCGGTACTCGTTCTAGCAAGCAGATGGTGCCATTGTATATTGGCAGAAAGAGAAAGTCCCCCTAGGAAACCCTGAATCTAAAATTGGATTGCAAAGGGTTAAGCTTGCTCTTAACAAAAACTGCACAATGTCTGTGCAGTTAGACCCAACGAAAAATTGTTCACATGAGCGAATTAGCAAATGACAGAGTCCACTCATTCACTCAAGCAAGCAGTTTATACATGCAGATGAATCGCTTAAATTTAGTTTGCCTCATTTGTTCAGTCATTCACTATAACACATGAATTTGATTGACTGAATGATCATAATTTACACGTAACAAATGAATAATTATTTTTATACCTCTTTAAAATGAATAACGGACAATAAGCGAACGAATTATCATTCATCGTTCAATCATTGGCCATGTTTACACTGAACAACTCTCATTCAAATGTGCATGATCCAACTATTTTTTTAATAATTGTTCTGTATAAAAGAGCCCTAATAGTCAAGCTAAAGAGTAATCCATCTGTACGTAATACAATAATCTGCTTCAGAGTCATTATGTCTTAAATATCTGGGGTTAGGGAAAACCTCATTTTATGCAAAAAGAAGGGAGACTACTAGAGATGAGCGAGCATACTCGCTAAGGGCAATTACTCGAGCGAGCATTGCCCTTAGCAAGTACCTGCCCACTCGGTAGAAAAGATTAGGCTGCCGGCGGCAGGCGGGAAGCTGCGGGGGAGAGCGGGCGAGGAACGGAGGGGAGATCTCTCTCTCCCTCTCTGCCCCCCGCTCCACCCAGCTCACTGCCGCAACTCGCCTGTCATCCGCGCCGGCAGCTGAACCTTTTCTCCCAAGTTGGGAGATACTCGCTAAGGACAATGCTCGCTCGAGTAATTGTCCTTAGCGAGTATGCTCGCTCATCTCTAGAGACTACTAAAGTCTGTGTTTTAACACATATATTGTACTATTTTGTTATTTAAAGAAGTGTGAAGAAAACCGTATCATACTATGTAAATTGTCATCAGCAAAAAGGAAAGTTCTCAATGTCTCCTGAATGTAAAATTAAGTAATTACGTGTCACCTACACGGCCCGAAAATTCATTGTTATTGTTTTAGATTCTAAAAAAAAAAAATTAAAAGTGTATTCCAATGTAATAATGTAAACTGCAGCAGAATGTAAAATCTATATTTGGCTGGCGTTCTGCTTATTCTCAGATCAAATAAATATTATTACAAAACTGCAATGAAAACAAGCACATAGCTATTGAAATGACTGACCTATATAAGAATGAAAAGCATTGAGTTCCCACACAAACCTGCCTAGATCTTCCAATACCAAATGTCTTCTTCGATTGAAACTGCAATTTGCATTTAAACAATGTTGTCATGGAAAATAATTGAAGGGCTCGGAGAAAGAATGATCAAAGTCTGCTTTTTTGTGCATTTAAACAGAAGCTGCCATTTTGCATATTAATGTTGTACAATGCATTGGTGAAGGCAGATAAATGAAAAAGTAATCATGGCCCATTACAGAGCTGTGCAAAAAATACAGCTGCTGGAAGAATGAAGCATGCAGGGCATGTTAAAAAATGATGATGCACTTTTATGTCCGTTCTATCTGTGCTATAGCTTTTTGCACTCAAAAAACAAAGGGATGGAAATAATGTCTGTAGCACCTCATACTTAGCAGCAACACAATGTGTGCAGTGAACCTTAAACTTGACATCATTGAATGGCTGTGATTGGCTGAGGCAGCACTCGATAAACCAATCAGAGCAATTGTTTGCCGGAGGCGGGGTATTCATACCCCGCTACCAGGAAGAAATGCTCTGTCAATGTATAGGACTAGACGGAAGCCTGCAATAGCACCGCAGCCCAGCAAAAGGAAGCCGAGCACCATCTTCTAGGCGAGTATTGATCTTTTTTTCATTCATGCAGTGTAGCTAGGGCTTATTTTGGGGGAGGGTTTATAGTTCAAGCCCCACCCACACCACGAAAAAAAAAATGAGGGTAAATCTTATTATTGGGGAAACTCGGTACATGTGGACAAACACAATGATTGCTAGGGCAATTTGCCACAATCGGGCAATGTTCCAGATGATGATTAAAAGGGAAAGATAGAAATGCTCTTCTTTTATTATATAACTTTCAGCCATGTTTTCAAGTTTAGAAATCTTCCTTGCATGTATTTCAGTGTTCAAAATTGCATTTCATTGTATACTTTAGGGTTGACAAGTTGGGAAGCTTTCAAATTAAAATTATCAATTTTCAGTAAAGGCAGACTTTGATCATTCTTTTCCAAAGACCTTGAATTTTAGAGTTAACATACTATAGAATTACATTGATCTTATACATGGCAGATATTATTACATTCCAAAATATCACAATTTCACATATCATTCACCAGCAATTATTATATGTATGTACAGTGACAGTGGACTTAAGCAAACTTTGTACATTTCTTTTAAAGGGGTTATCTCACAAGGACAACCATTATCTACATGTCATATTAAGGTACCTGTAAATTGTAGTTGGGGACCCTGCTATAAGAGGCCAAGCAAAGGAGCTGCTGACAAATATCAGCTCTCACGCTAGCAGAACCAATCCGTCTTAAGACGGATGCCCAACAATTTAAATGGACAGAATAAAATGCTACACTTCCCCTACATTAGCTAATAGCCATTTCCTCCAGCACAATCAGTTTACTGAGGTCATGAGGTACATAGTGGTATCAATCGGAAAACGGATTTGAATGTTGCGTTCAAATGTAGCCGATTTTTTGTTGCATATCCTCAGCTGATGTCACCCTTCAACGGAATTCAAATTGAAGGGGTAAAATTACTACAGATCCACATCAAAATCTAAGACAAAATCCATAGCAAATCAGCTATGTGTAAATGCAAGTTTCACAATCTTGATGACATTTTATTGTATTCCAAGCTCAGAATTTTGGTAAGAGACCAAATATGGACACCAGCTGATCGACTATTGATGACTAGAGTTGAGCGAACATACTCTGGCGAGCTTGATGCTCGTTCGAGTATTAGCGTACTCCATGTTGCTCCTTACTCGAACGAGCAGCAAATCACGTTCGACCCCACCCCAGTTTTGGCCCCTCACTGCCATGACGCAGTGCGCGTCATTTGATAATTGAGGGAGGGAGAGGGGGAGAGAGAGGGGTAGAGAGGGGGAGAGGGAGAGAGGGAGAGAGGGGTAGAGGGGGAGAGTGGGAGAGGGGGAGAGTGGGAGAGTGGGAGACAATTCAAGGGGGGGAAAAAAGCTCGGGACCCTGCGTTCCACATACAAAATTGCTTAAGACTCCCATTGTAGTCAATGGGGTTCGTTACTCGAGTAGAGCTCTCGAATTTTACGAAATGCTCGACTCGAATAACGCGGGTCCGAGCATTTGGGTGCTCGCTCATCTTTATTGATGACCTATCCTGAAGATAGGTCATCAATAGTATTCTCCCTGGAAAACCCCTTTAAAGCCTATGTTAGAACTTCAGTACATATAGAAAAGATTTATAAAACTGTCGGGTTTGACTCTGTATTTGGATAAAAAACTTAAATTGCTGGATAACCAGTTTAATTTCCCAGAAGCAATATAAGGAATGAAAGCATAGCTGGGATTAGTTGTTAAGGGCAACAAAGACAGTTTGGTGAATCTGCCCCATAGTGTACTGTAGTAGTAGGGTAGAGTAGGAAAATGAAAAAGTTACTTGCTCTTATATTTTATGATATATGTCATATTAAAATATATTTGTTGCTTAATGTTTAGTAAATTTTGTGAGAACAAGTGATGCGGATTGTTGATGAATTAAATCAAATGTATTGTAGAAAGCAATCAGAAAACATAGTTATATAAAATCTACAAATATTGATATATTACTGTACAATCATAGAAGGTCAATAAATATATTCAAACAAATAGGGTCCAATACTGACCCCTCTGGTACCCCACTAGTAAAGGTGACCCAATCAGAATATGTATCATTAATAACCACCCTCTTCTTTCTATCACTGAGCCAGTTACTTATGCACTTACACACATTCTCGTCCAGACCAAGCATTCTCATTTTATGTACAGTTGGGTTACTCTTTAGCTTGACTCTAAAGCAATGTGTGCTGTGCTAACAGGGTCCTTTATTTACACTTTTTGAATTAATTTACAATGAATTTTGCTGTGTTAAAAGAAGAGAAGAATAGCTTTTTAATGGATTAAGATAGGACAAATGTTTGCTGGGTTCTACCACAATCAAAGTAAAGTTTGTCCCATCTGTACCAAATATTTACGCAGCACAGTATCAGCTGCTTTGGAAAAATCAAGATATACTAAATCCAATGATTCTCCCTGATGCAGTCTGGAACTTCCCTCCTGGTAGAAGCTGATGAGTTTAGTATGACAGGAGCGATCCCTCATAAACCCATGCTGATTTGGCGTTATACAGCTATTTTCATTGAGGTATTCTAGAATAGCATCTCCTCGAAACCCTTCAAGCATTTTACCCACAATAGAAGATTGACATACCAATATATAGTTTACAAGTTCTCTTTTTGACCCCTTTCAAATATTGGTATCACATTTGCTATGTGCCAATCCAGCGAAACAGACCTCATCATGAAGTCCTTAAATATAACAACAGTCTGTCTATCACATTACTTGATTCCCTTGGAACCCAGTGGTGCATGCTATCGAGACCCAGTGATTTGTCTATTTAAGTCTTTTTAAGTCAGCACTGCACTTCTCCCTGAGGTAGACTGGTAA
Source organism: Eleutherodactylus coqui (assembly GCF_035609145.1). Lineage (NCBI taxonomy): Eukaryota > Metazoa > Chordata > Amphibia > Anura > Eleutherodactylidae > Eleutherodactylus > Eleutherodactylus coqui. The sequence goes on from NC_089841.1 coordinate 148,854,732, forward strand.
GATTTAATGGCGAGATTACTTTATCCCTCTGCATCTCATCTGACATTTCATTCTTCTGAGTAAATACACTGATTAAAAATACTATAACAGATTTGATTTCTCCTCATCACCCTCCACAAGTCTTCCCTAATTACTTTTTTAAGGGCCAACACTTTCCATTTTAATCTTCTTACTATTTTTAGTTGAAGCAGTTTTGGCTTAGTCTTACTTTTTTGGCAAGGAGTCTCTTTGTCTCCATCTTTGCTGCTTTTATCTGCTTTTTACATAATTTATTTTTTTCCTTCTAGCTTTTAGTGCTTCTTTACTGCCTTTTTGTTTTAGTAGTTTAACTGCTTTTTCACTTGTTTATTGCACCCTTTACAACTTTATTTAGCCACATTAGTATTCTCCTATTCCTAACCCTTTTGTTCCTGTAAGGTATGAACCGCTCAAAGTGAGTATTAAAGATGGTTTTAAAAATTGCTCATGAATTGTCTGTATCCTTATTTCTGAGGACATTATCCTAGTTATTAAGGTTAAGGGCATCTCTGAGCTGATAGAATTGGCAATCACACGTGTGCCGAAAGTGCAGCACCTGTTTAGGAGTTCAAAGCGTCTTTTTTTGCCGAATGTGAATGTCATATTATCCTGGCAGTGGATATGGATCTACTGTGCCACAGCAATGATTTTACTTGGGGTTAGATCTAGGGGAAACTCCTGGGATTCCCCAGGAGTCACCTTTTCACCCCAACAAATGAGATCTAGACTTTCCTGCAGGGACCCAAAGAGTATTACCCTAGATATAGTCTAGGATAAGAGACAGCTGACACACTTGATCAGGTTTCTGTAATACCATACCAGACATAGAACAGAGTCAGAGACAGGGCAGGTGGAATACAGTCACAATGTAGATCAGGCCAAAGGTCAGGGCAGGGAGCAGACAAGGGAAAGCGTAGTCAAATAATGAGCCACGGTAAGGATTTGAGAGGTCAGGAAACCGGAATGCTTCAGATGTGGATCAAATACTAGGAGATCAGACAAACACACTTGCACCTTTACACAGTATAGGGCAGAGGCGTAACGTGAAGCTCCTGGGCACCAATGCAAAATCTGTAATGAGCCCCCAACTATAACATTTTATTCATAGTACTAGGCTCCCTATATGGAGAAGATAGGCCTTATGGACCCCCCTAAGGCTCCTGGGCCCGGGTGCAACCGCATCTCCTGCATCCCCTATAGTTATGCCCATGGTATAGGGATTGATTGTTCAAGCACCCGCTGATAGACAGAGTTGCCTTAAAGAGCCAAGGCCCAGCTAGGATTGGTTGGGGACTAGAAAGGTGGGTGTGAATTGGTCCTTTAATAGACAAACCAGGAGCACTAGCGCATACCCTATGATGACCAGAAAACTAACAAGAGATGAGGCTTTTGCTATAGATCACATGGAGGATGAACTGGCCACACCTGATGACAAGAGGAGGTAAGGGATCACATACCGTATGGTTATAATTTCCCTCTAAAAATCCCATAACAAAGGAAACATAATTAAAGCAGAAGTCATTTTACATAGTCAGCAAATGAAAAATCAAGAAGATGTAAAAAGCAGCTGCCACAGAAAAAACAATCTCCTACTCCAGTACTTGTGTGCATTTTAATAGGCTTGATTGGAGAAAAAGAGAAGTAGAAGCACAATATTTATGATCCTGGTGCCGTTGGCAAAAGAGAACATTTCTAGATGAACCAAGCAGTATTGCTGTGATCAACTTCCCAAGTGCGAACACATCTGGGATACACTAATTATGAACTGTACTTTATTTCTGATAGAAAACAAATTTCCATTTACACAATGACAAGAAAGTAACAGTAAAGCTGGAGGCCATTTCATTTGTTCCAGCAGTGCTCTTCTGCTGCTGTGTGAGCAGTTTTGGATGGCAATTTTGGACTCATCTATTGAATCAGATGAGAATTATCTTAGCCAGGAAGTGAAAAATGAAAGATTAAACTGCAGTAATCATATCAGCTTTATAAAATTACCTATTTATTTTACACTGCGCTGTGTTCTTTTATATAAACCTTCCATTTGTAGTAACGTCATGATAATCGTTGGTAGAGTTAAGGCTGCCATCTTTCCCTGAAATTGAATATAAACATTTTAACATTGCAATTCATTGCTGCCATGTTAAATATAGGCAGTGTCAGTTGTATCAGTCATATGAAGGATTTAACAGAGCGTTGTGGCTTCTGTTATACATAAAAGCCACAATGCAGGAGCAAACATAGGCTCAGATGTATGGACAGCTATAGTACTTCACTAGTGAAATTAGTACAACAGACACTTCTGCAGGTAGATCTAATGTTCTCAAATCATAAACTGTTGGAGAGCATGGGAAGACTATTGAGAAACACTGGCCAGGGGTAATGGCATTACTAATATACCAAAAGAAAGTAGAGCCAAGTATGTATAACATCTACAGCATTAAGATGAAGTGGAGCCATAGGGGCACATTTACCTAACACTGGCATTTCATTCACTGATCTTAGCGCAGTGCCACTGGTGTCAGATGTAACAAATTAATTAACAGTTGGCATAGATTTGCACTGTAGTTTATGCCAGCTTCTGGTATAAATGATAGTACATTTTTGGGCTGCTTGTGGCCTACTCCCTTCCGCTAATCCTAGCCCGTTCTTTATAAAAGGGGCAAGGGCAGACCTTGGCTGCTGAAGAGTATGGCCATCTAGAACATGTGCTCCTGCTAATATACAGCTTCATAGCGACTTACAGCTTGACCACTCTTTCCAGTTCTCCTCTACACCCTCAAAAGAGACCCTCAACTACTTTTTGATGTCTTGCCAGCTTATTTATGGAGTATAAGTGCAGGTTTCCCCAACCCTGGATCCTCCTCCTACACACTTGTGGCTCCTGCTCCTGCTGTGTAAGCCTACAGACCGGCCAGTGGCTCTCTGGACATTGCTGTGTTACCGATGGCTGTGGGCCATTAACATGCCTTCTCACGGTGAGTTACAAGGCAGCTCCACTTTCTGAGGCAAGTGCTCTATTGCCCTTGGCACAGATCCTCCTGCCCCAGCCTTACAAAGGAGGTGGTCTTTCCACTTTATTGGTCCTGATGGCAGCCCTAATCAATATAATGGACTAAAAGCAGAACAAGTCTGCATCTCCAAGAAAACTTACAGACCTTTTCCCTTCTGGCTCTTGACAGCATCAAATTTCATGACCACAGTTTTGAGCCATGGCATATTGCACTTGTTCCCAAGAACATCTTTCTTCCTCACAACAATCTTCTGTCAGCTCCACCCAGCTTCCTCCCATAGAATATCAGAAGCAGATTCCACCAACAGAGATGCCACTAAAAGAGGTGCTCCTGACTCCCTGCAATCCTCCCCTATCTCAAATGGGCCATTTTCTAAAAAAGGGTCATGTGCAATTCCTCAAGATACCAACACAGTGGATAATTCCTCCTATGGTCTGCCTCCTTACCAGAGCATAGGTAGCCCCCTCACTATCAGTATGCTGAAAATGTTGTTACTGTCTCTTCTAAAAGAACTGTCCAGAGACATTGATAAAATATCTCATCAGCTGCAATCTAATATTAATAGTCTTGAATCCTGCACAACACATATTGAACAAAAGATGGGAGAATTTTCCATTTCCCACTATGAGCTGGTTGATGCACATGCTGGACTTGAGGAAGTTTCCCACCTGCATGACAAAGTATTTAATCTCAAATTCTTAAAATAAAAGAGCATTAAATTCAGAGGCATATCTGAGGAAGTATCTACACCTGAACTTCCCCAATACGTTCTTAAATGAGTTGTCCCACTTCTATGTGTTTTACTGCAGGGAACAGACAGCATCTTACATTGCGCAGGAGCCAGGTTGCTACTGAGTTTTATTGAAGTAAATGGCTCTCAGCTACAAACATTGCACGGTGGCCCAGGTTGGTACTGCAGGCTGTTTGCTCATACCTTTTGAGCAATGAAAAGAGGGACAACTATAGCAGCATGTGTAGCGCACCACAGCAAAATTTTAGGACAGGCCATGCCCCTTTATGTGAAGCCTCACCCTCTATATCACATAATACTGCCCTTCAGTGACTCCCTCACAGTAATAGTGACTGAATCTGGGATTGCCCCACCAAATCTAGGATGGTTGGGACACATGCATAAGTAATGCAGTGTTGTAAACTAGCAATTGAATTATTGTATCTTCAAGTCACTAGAGGCACCAGAAAAAAGTAAAGAAAGTTTAAATTAAAAAAATATATATATTCTTCCCTATAAAACCCCTGTTTTTATTTAAAAAAAATACACACACACACATATTAAGTATTGCTGTGTTCATAAACACCTGCACTATAAAAATATTTCTGTTGTACCGCATGGTGAATTGTGTAGCAAAAAAAAACAAAACAGAAATGCTATTCATCCGCCTCCCAAAAAATGCAATAAAAAGGGATTTGATATATTTTCACAAATGTTAATACTTCCCCACTTTGCACACCTTGTGAACATTATTTTGTTTTAAAGCGCTATTAATAGAGATGAGCAAGTATACTCGCTAAAGGCAATTGCTCGAGCGAGCATTGCCTTTAGCGAGTACCTGCCCGCTCGAGACTGAAGGTTCGGGTGCCGGCGCGGGGGAGCGGTGAGTAGCGGCTGTCAGCAGGAGGGAGCGGGGGGGGAGAGAGAGAGAGAGAGATCTCCCCTCTGTTCCTCCCCGCTCTCCCCGCCCGCCGGCGGCTTGCTCATCTCTAGCTATTAACTTTTGTTTGTGTTCCATACAGGGTATTTTGTTTAGATATTTAGCATCTAACACCTATACTTTTGTTTTTTTTCTAATATGTGGACAACCATGAAGACAGCACAGCCTACACGATCATGCCATCATTATTGGCTCTCTGAATGTTAAGGGCTTGAACAATCTCTTCAAGTATAGATTGCTCTGCCGTAAAGCCTTTAGGATGAATTCGAAAGTATTTTTCTGCTCAGTAAATGCATTTTACTAAAAATAAATATTCAAAGTGATCTTATCCAAAGTTACCACAATATTTCTGGTCTCAGATCAAGAAAGAAACCAAAAAGAGAAGTATTGACCGCAGTTAACCAATTGGTGTCTTCCTCGTTGTGGCACCTGTTTTTCAGATCATCTGGGTTGTTCTATTTTCCCCACATGGGAGATCCATAATGCTCCTTTACATTTTTATATAGACTTCCCTCCTAAAAAGTAGGTTAAAGGGGTTGTCCCGCGCCGAAACGGGTTTTTTTTTTATTCAATAGGCCCCCCGCTCGGCGCGAGACAAACCCAATACATGTGTTAAAAAAAAAAAACGTTTAGTACTTACCCGAATCCCCGCGCTTCTTCCTTACCTTAGCAAGATGGCCGCCGGGATCTTCACCCACGATGCACCGAGGGTCTTCTCCCATGAAGACCCATGGCTCTGTGCGGTCCATTGCCGATTCCAGCCTCCTGATTGGCTGGAATCGGCACACGTGACGGGGCGGAGCTACGCGATGACGCGTAGAAGGGGCGGAGCCAGAACTACGCTCGTGCCGAGACCCAAGAGAAGGGAGAAGACCCTTCTGCGCAAGCGCGTCTAATCGGGAGATTAGACGCTGAAATTAGACGGCACCATGGAGACGGGGACGCCAGCAACGGAACAGGTAAGTGAATAGCTTCTGTATGGCTCATATTTAATGGTTGATGTATATTACAAAGTGCATTAATATGGCCATACAGAAGTGCTTACCCCCACTTGCTTTCTCGGGACAACCCCTTTAAGTTTGTGTTACATGTATTTTAAAAGAAACCGAAACATAAGAAAGGGCACCCTGGAAATTGGAGGTGACTTTAACTCAATAATTCTTTAACTGCAGGGCCCACACTTCTATTATCCCCCGTTTATGTAATTCTGAACTATATGATGCACGGGGCTGCTTTTATGACCCCGAGAGGGACTATACTTTTCCTTATCCAATTCCTTTTATTCAAGAATTGATCTCTTTTTCCTGGATAGCAAGGGTTTGTGCAAGGTTTTATGGATCAAAATCAGAACTAACACCTAGTGAGACCATGTTCCAAAACATTTATCGCTAAACAAAAAAGTTCTCTCATTCTTCTTGCTCTCTGTGGAAACTTAATGTATATTTTCTTTCTCATCCTGAATACAACTTCACACTAGAGACTGAACTAGAAATGCTCACAAAGCATTTATAAGCGGTGTATTACTAAAATACTGCTCTATGGTGAAGAAAAAAAGGCAGCAGGAATATACTCTCTTGATTTCCTCAAATTAACTCTATGGCATTTTAAAATTAAATTAACCCCTCGCCACAGAGAACTAATGAGCTGTCCAAATTAATATTTAAGTTTCGTAGTCTACTGGCACAAAAACATGACCTAGCTTCTAAAAAGCACAGCATGAACATTTTCCCGCATGACAACTGTACAGGGGCATTATTGGCCATCTTGAAAAGTCATAGATGTAAAAGAGAAAATAAACTTTCTTTTAGACTCACAAGGTCACAAAATCTCAGATAAAGAAGACATCATTAACGACTTCACATTTAAAAGATGACATTCATACCCATCAATCTTAGGCAGAGGAAACTTAATTTCTTCCAAAGCGTTCAGCTTCCCTAATTATCTGCTAAACGGTTGGCCTCCATTTATTCCCCAATTTCTGTATCTGAAGTTACTTAGCCTATCAAATCTCTAGAAACCATTTAAATTACAAAGCCCCAAGAGCTTCTCCAATGGTTGTTATTAAAAAATATACTATACTCCTGACTCCACATTTGACATACATGCTCAACTCAGCAATAGCTCAAGGCTCCTGGAAGCTTTAATTCTCACCTTGCCTAAACCAGGTAAGGAACAGACTTTTCCAGCCATTTCTTTGTGGAACACGGATATCAAAATTTAAGCTGATTTTCATTAATTGTGTCTTTTCCACCCTTTCTGATTTAATTGCACTGGATCAAACAGGCATTGTGCCCCAGAAGCAGACTCCTCATGGAAATGGGAGATTCTTAATCCTAGTTAGGGCTGCTAAATTTGGATGGATGTCTTCCCTTCTCTGAGTTTTGGAAGCAAAGAAGTGCCTCTGGCTGAGAAAGTTCAAACCAACAAAGGTATTAAGGGTTAAAAAGTAGGGCAACAGGAACATAAAATAGGGCTTTATGCTTTGCGTCAAAGGCAAGCTTTGCTTTCTGACTACGGGAGGGTATCATGCTACAAAGTTAGCAATACTAAACATTATTGAATATTGGCACAGTCTTACAAAACAATATAAAATCAATTAATTTTCTTTTATTTGGGACAATCATTCCATATTTAGGTATTCATTTAGCTAGTTCTTAGACTTTCCATAAGAACTACTTTTCCTTGCTTACCTATATTCCGCAACTCTTAAACAGTTTCCGCAAACCATTTATATGTTGGGCTGAAAGGATACTGGTGGTTAAGATTATGGTCCTTTCTTGTATTCTTTGAATAATTAGAAACCTAGCAATTCCTGTTAAGACATCCTTTTTTATCTAAAATGCAGGCTATCCTTATTTAATTTGCATTTTACTTGGGGTGGTTCGCATGCCAAAATTAAATTTATATTTCTTGCCAAGCCCTACAAATTGGGTGGTATGAAGGCCCCTAAAGGCAAACTCTATTTTTATGATGCCATTTTAGATAAAGACAAACATTGGTGGTCTTCTTTTAGTAAAATCTAAGACTCTACAAACGTTGCCTTTTTCAAAAGTCCAGTTAATTCCTCTTAGGTCCCTTTCAAATCCCCATTTTTCCAACCTTAACCTCTCCAGTATTCAGGTTTCAGTTTCTGCATGACAATATTTTATTTCCTCTTCAGTTTTTTATGTTCTGATCTTGGTCCTTCCCCTGAATGTCCTATTTTCTATTCTCTCTGAATTTAAGTTCAGAACAAGAGAATCTTAAGGTACCACCCCCCCAAAAAAAAAAAAAAATCAGTAACACATTATGGTAACTGCCTAATAGACTTTACTGCAATTAAATGTCCATTTAATTAACTCAGTAGTCTATGTTATGCATTTTTTAGGCTTCCCCAAGTTCTGCTCTCAGGGGATATTAGCAAACTAGTTTTTCCTAAGTCAGCCTTTATGCACATTTCTCCATCTTCCTAGACATCTAAAGACATTTCAATATGTTATGACAACTCTCTCTCCTCAGCTTCTCAAACTAAATCATCTCAAATGCTGATGTGGGAACAAGACATTAATCAACAAGAGTGAATGGTGTTACATGGACTAAAAGGGTCACTCTTGGGAGTCCTCTCAAAAATTACTGTATTCTTCTATTGGTGTCTGACCCCTGCAAGACTTGCCAAAATGAACAAGTCTCTCCCTGAAACCTGCCTCAGGGTCCGCAGCCTTCAAGGAATATTTTTCACCTGTGGTGGTCATGTCCAGTAGTTTGTTTTCTCTATTCAGTTTTCATTTTCATCTACTTGTTGACCCACCACTTCAAACCTCCCAACTCGTTTCTAGCTCTCGGATAATGATCATTATGCCTGAGGAAGGATCGATCCTGAGTGGTCTGAAAGCTCGCAATAACATCATGTATTTTTGTTAGCCATAAAAAGGTATATCTACAAGATTACTTGGTTTCTCTGACTGATAACAATCAATATTTTACTGTCACTGGCACGGTCATGCTATGACTGGTAATCTGGGGGCATCTGTGGCTGGCATACTAATATGTGAGCACTGGTCATTGACGTTTTGTTTTTAATGCAACGAGTCTGTTACACTCCTATGGCGCTATCATGGAGAGGCATGTGTGGTTATTATGACTTAATTGCTATGGAATATGCTTGCACTATATAAATAAAGATTATTATTATTGCTTTTTGGTTGATTCAAAAAGAGGGTATGTTAAAAATTTGCTTTCAATGTTTAGGACCAGCTACAGTGAGATATCATGTTGTACCTATTTTGATATAAAAATGTGTGAGAAAATGTAATAGTTCTGCGAGACAGTTTGTATAGGCAATTGTGATCTGGAATGACAAAGTATAATATATCCCATTAATGAACAGATTGCAAGTGGGGCATTTTATGCAGTAATGCATTTTTTAAATAATATCTTCCATGTCTACTTGCAGAATCTTAAAAGGTGTGACTTAGAACCTGAAATTCACAGTAATCAGTTATGACACTAAGAACCTGTTATTAACAATGTTAATTATAGTCTATAATTATTAAGTTTAGAATAAATAAAATTAAAAATATCTGCATCACCAACATTAAAATTATCCAAACGTAATCTACACGTACAAATGTAATAAATACTAATTATAGTGAATTCAAAGTTATGCTTAGATTTACACTCGGCTAATATTATTTGATTATTCCATCTGATTAACATTTGGAAACTTTCTGTACTGTATTTTAAGTATCATTTGTTATCATTTCTGTTATTCATGAATCATTAATATATTTTTGTTTTATCCTTTTCCATATTGTGTATTTGGTAAAAGGGTAATATTTTGGTTCACTTCCATTGAATGCAGCCTTACCACTGGATAAGAAAGTTGTTCCAGAAGTGTGATATGATTTCTGTTTACTGATAATGAATGTGAAACATTAAGCTACAGTGAATGTAGCATGTTATTCAAATTACACTTACTCATTGTCAAAACAAAATCAAGCACCTAGAAGGAGATATCAAACTTTACATATGTAATTGTAATGCTGATCTAAGATATTACAATATCAGAACAAAAGGATAATTTATTGCAGAAAACTGAATACTTGAATTTAGCTTGGATGCTAGATATGATACGGGTGGGCTTCGAAGCTTAAATGTTTCATCTGGTATCCTTCAGCATATCAGTGCACATTTGCTGCAACTGAGCCTCTAGATTGTGCAAACTCATAGGCTGTCGAACTTGGCATCCCAGATGTTCCTGTCACGACTGGAGTCTGGGCAGGGAAGTCCCTAGTCCTACCCGCAACCCCTATCCCTACCTACTTGCCCCCCTACGCTAGGCCCTAGGGCAACAACTGGGCGACAGTCCCTAGGCTCGCGAGGGATGCGGGGCAGGAGTCAGACTCACAGACAAATACAGATAAACACACAAACACGAAGGAAGGTCAGGCAATCCAGGTGGGAAACAGGAGAGAACGTGGTACAAGGGGTTAGGCAAAGGCAAAGTCAGGTCTGAAGTAAGCGAGTCAAAACCGGGAGTCAAATGCAGGTAACACGGGTGTAGCTGGAGACCAAACATTTACTGGCAAGGTCTGCAGGAAAGTAAGCAGTTTAAATGCTGTCAGAACTCCTGCTCCAGCAGCTGATTGGGGCAGGCAGCAGCTGATAGCAGCAGAACCCAATCACAGGACACAGGGAGAAACAGGCCCCAGCACCTGCTAAAGACAGGCAGAGACCCAGAGATTAAGCAGCGAGTGCAGAGCAGAGACCCAGACATCAAGCAGTGAGTACAGAGCAGAGACCCAGACATCAAGCAGTGAGTGCAGAGCAAGCATGCCTGGGTGTCATGGCAACGGGAACACAGCGCGGGAAGGCACCTGCTGCATCCTCAGCAACCCGGATGCCTAGGCGTCCACTCCCTGAGCACGGGAGCACGAGCCCAGAGCCGGCGTCCAGGATTAAGGTGGCCAGGTGATGTCACAAACACCGAGGCTCCCCTGTGCCGCATCCCTGCAGCTTGGGTGGCAGGACCAGCAGTGCGGGTAAGGAGACCCCGAGAGCCGCCGGTTCTGACAGATGCCATACATGTTCTATTGGTGATAAATCTGGCAACGGGGCAGCCATGGAAGTGTGACAATGTTGTAGAGACATTCCTGTGACACCCTTGCTATGTTGTTGTATGCAGCCAAGCATTATCCTGCTGGAAAATGCCTCTTGGAAGCCCTGCCATCAGACAACACATGTAGCTGCAGGATGTTCTGAATATATCACTGAGCCATCATTGTCCCTCATACCACCACTAGATGTAACCAAATAGTCTATTCACAGACCATCACACCAGCAATAGGGGCAGTGTGTCTCACTCCACAGCAAAGGCAGGATTGAAGCTCTCACCACTAGGTCTCCAGACACAAACATGGTAGTCATCAGTGCCCAAACAAAACCTGGTTTCATTACTGAAGACAACCTGATCCCACTCCATAGCAGTCCAGCTTCATTGGTCATGACACCACTGCAAATAGAGGTGACAGTCAGTGGTTGTCCAAGGCAATACATGTAATGGGCACCATAAGACCAAATGCCCTTCAGCCAAGCACCTGGAAATGGTTCAAAAAGACACAGGGGCCTATAACAGGTGCCACCTGTTTCTAGATGGCAGATAACAAAACAGTTAGAGATGCTCATGCTTCTTGGACAATCAGACAAGCTACTGATGGTTTGTCTAGGATGTCCTGAGCCCAGTTGTCATATGTACTTGCTCTCACACATCCACTGGCCCCAACACCTCCTAATAGTTTGGTCAGAATGGCCCAGGTGGAGGGCAATTCGTTAATATAACCATCCAGCTTCTCACATTTCAATAATGTGCCCCTTCTCAAACTCTGTTAACTGGGCATAATCTCTTTGATTGCATCATAATGGCATGTCTAATGGTCAACAAGCTCTACACAAGCTGAAAAAGAGGCCCACTACACACAAGTAGCCTCTAAAAGCCCTTTTTATAGGCTACTACTTTAAGGCCTCATGTGGCAGACAGCTCATCTAATCACGACACAAAATCTAATCATTTGTATATCTGCCTGAGATATACAGTAGCTGCATGCCAGTTCATGCATTTAGTTCTCCTTCACAAATAGCAAACACATAGGTTATGTCTTTGCTGCTGGACATCTGGTTGGAATAATTTCAGATTGTCACTAGAGATGAGCGAGCATACTCACTAAGGGCAATTACTCGATCGAGCATTGCCCTTAGCGAATACCTGCCCGCTCTGAAGAAAGGGTTCGGCTGCCGGCTGCGGGCAGGGAGTGGCGGGGGAGAGCAGGTGGGAATGGAGGGGAGATCTCTCTCTCCCTCTCTCCCCACCGCTCCCCCCTGCTCACTGCCGCAACTCACCTCTCACCCGCGCCGGCAGCCGAACCTTTTCTTCCGAGTGGGCAGGTACTCACTAAGGACAATGCTCGATTGAGTAATTGTCCTTAGCGAGTATGCTCACTCATCTCTAATTGTCACCATTAAAATGTTGCTAGTCAAATAAGAATTAAAGGTTCGATCAAACACAGGCCTAAAATGTCTGATACAGTAGCCAAATCCTACTAAATGTCTAAGGCATCTCTTTAATCACTTTGATACTTTTATTACTTAATATTTTATTGTAGCATCCAGAGGACTGATCATCAAAACTTTTTGAAAATAGTAGGTTAAACTGAATTTAAGTGTTATCGGTTGAGCTAAAAAGGAAAAACATTTGCTACTATGTTAGCCATTAGAACACAATGTTATTGCTCTCAATACAACAAGAGCTAAGATACAACATATTCTTGTAAAACACTGTTTATGTATAGGTGATCCATACCAAGCTTAACTTTCTTTCACTTAGTTCTTATAACATTTTTGCTTTAAAATGTCCCACTACTTGTTTATCCCCATAGATTCCAAGATTGCAATAGGTATGATAAAGCAATATTCATTCTCCTTTAATGGAATAATTTTTCATTCCTCTTTACATTCCTCACTACATGTAGACAAGCATAGCTAAGCTACAGAAATTTCCCATTTGACTTTAATGTCAAGTGCATTACAGAGAATGTCATGTACTCTGGTTTACTTTCTTATCCCCATGGAGTATCAATAGAAACGACAAGTCAAACAGCAGGTTCCAGTTACTGGGAAAGCTGATGTCACAGAAAGGAGCAGAGAAACAATAACAGGTAAAGCCTTTGAGGAATTATGGGTCATTTTAAACTGTCATTTCAAATGACAGTTTTGAGCAATCATCTTTGCATAACTCTAAGTAGCTAATTAGCTACTTAAGAGTTATGCAGGCGGAGTGGGATACCACTATAATAGATCAGAGAACAAAGCAGCTGTTTTGTATATGCAAACAGCTGCTTTGTTCTCGGCTCTTTCAGCTGGTGTCCCGCTGAGAACTGCCAGCAGGATACCAGCTGAAAGACATATATCAGCACCACCCGCTGAGATATCAGTGGCTGAAAGAATTATATCAGCAGGCAGCGCTGATGAGGCTCATCACTGATTTCTAGCTAGAAATGAGCGATGAACGAACAGTGCACAATGATTGCTCGTTTAGATGCAACAGCGTTTAGAGCGAATTTTGTTGTGTCTAAATCTGCCTTTAGCTATAAACAGATAAATAGACCCATCATGTTCTTTATGGTTTACTTTGCAGGTGATGATTGTTTTGTAAACATCTGCCCACCTCCTTATTCATTATCGCCGTTCTTTCCCAAGCTTATATTGTACACTTATCCAAACATGAACCCATTAAATTGATCTATAATTTTGGTTGAAAATTACACATTAGGCCATTAAAAGAGTAATTCCTTTTGCAGTCCATTGCCAACAAAATAAAATTTGAGGTACTTGTGCTGACATTTACAACACATTGTGCCCTTGTTCTGTCCTATTGATCTAAGTGCTTAACCAATTACATCTCAAATGCAGTCTGACTTCCTTGGGACAGTACCAGCAGCTACTACCCAAATCATTAAACATTCCATATACTGCTGAGATTCAAATGATAAAAATATAAATGAGAGGAGAACTACACATTACTTTTATGTTGCTACTAATTTGTAATTGACCACAAACTTATACTACAAATAAAAAAAGAAATTGTCAAGTTTAATGAAAATTCCACTTACCATTGCCAACGGTATTAAAGAGACAATATCCCTTTCATTGACATATATTTTGGAAACACCAAAATCTGATACAACTTGTCCAAGGTATTCAACTTGCCAGGTTATTATCTGTACTCCTGATGGGTCGGTTGCGCTGCCAATTTTAAAGTCTATCTGGAAAATTTCATAGAAGTTTTCTACAACACTGAAAGAAAGAAATGGCATTACTGTTTATGAGTCCGGATCCTCCATGGAGAGAGAATAATAAAATATAAGCTCCTTTCATATATTATGTTTTAATCAGTTTGATTTGTGAATTTCATGAAATGTAATCAAATGCTGTAAACACAACAATTAGAGCTCCTTCACACAGGCGTATGCGTTTTTGTGCATGCCTCAGTGCAACGTATTTGCTAGAGATGAGCGAACGTACTCGGTAAGGCAGATTTCGCAATCGAGCACTGCGATTTTTCGAGTACTTCACTACTCGGGTGAAAAGATTCGGGGGGTGCCGTGGGTAAGCGGGGGGTTGCAGAGGGGAGTGGGGGGGGGGAGAGGGAGAGAGAGAGAGCTCCCCCCTGTTCTGCGCTGCTACCCCCCGCACCACGCCACGCCCCGCCCCCCCGGCGACCCCCGAATCTTTTCACCCGAGAAGTGAAGTACTTGAAATCGTGGTGCTCGATCGAGTAATTACTCGAAACGAGTATGTTCGCTCATCTCTAGTATTTGCGTTTTGAACAAGGTTGTTTTGCACACATATTAGCGTATTTTACTGTCCTTTTCGCACATGGGGAATGCTCATCCACGTGCAGCAGATGAAGATGCCCCAATTTAAATGGCAATTTAGCCTAATGTTCCAGATCTGCTCCTTTTTTGTGTATTGGGTGCACATTTGCGCACACCCCATAGGCCTCTATGGGGACCTTTGGTGCGCTAATACACAGGAAAATAGTGTCCTATTTTTTTGAGCACGCAAAATCAGGAAATGTGTGCGAACCCATTGACATCAATGGGTTTGATTCTCTGTGTATTGCGCACGTACATTTTACACATGCAAAAAGACGTGCATATAGGCCCATGGGAAGGAGCCCTTACTCCCACAATACACAATATGCCTGACAGGTATGTTTTAAACTAGGAAACCAATTAAGTTTACTTAATTCAAGTTGATGATGCAGATGTACAAAATTTCCTTACTGTTCTATTTTTGGGGGTTTTCTGTACAGATTTTTTTTAGACATACTGAACAATAAGTGCTTCAAATAACCAAACTGAACTTCTATTTCAATAGATGGAACATGACAGTTAATTGCTGCTGTTCACATCAATTTTTAGACAGCTGCTAGTGTTGCAAACAATTGTAGCAGTTTATTGTGTACCAAGTACTAATGTGAGAAGTGGAGGAACCCCCGTGGATTTAAAGACTAGAGTTTGTATTTTATGTATGTCATGCTATATTTTGTTTTGTGTAGTTCTTTATTTTGCAGGTAAAGTCAGGAGAAAGCAATTGTGTTTAGAATTTTGGGCTGGATAATATCTTTAAAAGGACTAGTAATTATTAGGAAATTATAGTACCAGTGTTTCTGGGGGCACAATGCACCCCACAGCTCTGCTACATGCACGTCACACACAGCCCTGCTACATGCACATCACACCCACAGCACTTCTACGTTGCTTTCGCATAAGAGCTGCACTTGATTTACTCGTGAGCAGACATGTTCGCTTGTAACTTTTGCATATCTGCTGCACAAGATTTACAAACTTCAGCTGGTGGCTGAGGTGAAATTGTGGCTTGCTGCTGTGTCATAATAGCTGCATTAGCTTCACGGCGCTGTTGAACCCTCTGCACGACAGCGACAGTTTATTTCAACACTGGACAACGGTTGACGATTAGATGAAGGCTGGACTGGTGTTGGCGGCATTAGCACTTGAGATGACGTGATATCATGCTCAGGAGACTGTGAAAATAGTGGTAAAGGACTATGCTTCAATCTTGTTGGTCAATATGCACTGCCAGCTATGTATGTGCACATTTGTGAGGTGTCATTTATTGGAGTCTCCAAACAGGTGTCCAACTGTCTCACAACCAGCTACAAACTGCCAAACCGAGTACCACAAGGATTTGTGGGGAATGTAGTCCACCAATAATCCTTCATTCAGCTCAGAGAGCATGTGACTGATCCCATGATGGTGACATCACATGTCCTGTCAGCACACGAACTATGTATGTGTCAGTTTGTGAGGTGCCATTTATTGGAGTCTCCACACAGGTGTGCAGCAGTCTCACAACCACATACAAACTTTCAGACTGATGATTGGGTGGGTATTGCCTGTAAGAAACAGTCAGCATCCACATTGTATGAAGTGGGATTGACCTCCGATCTCTCTGCATACATACCTTGAATGCACAGGATGTAACTGCATGTCCTGTGTCATTAATGGGTTAATCTGAGGATGTGTCTGATTGGCAGTATGTTTCTTGTGGTACACCAGTTGACAGTTTTTGTCCCCTTCTGTAGTAGATTAGGTTTGTCAATGTAACAGAAGGACCTTTCAACCTACTAGCAATAAAATGCCTTGCAAATTGTTAAAAATCACTCAAAGATCACCATTTGTTGCAACACTGGTAGCTTGGTACACAATATTGTTGGTGGTGGCTCAAATCATTAGCTAGCATAACACTTGGCACATTTTACATAAGGTAACAAAATATAAATGATAAACTGTATTAAATCTTAAATATATACAAGTCAACTTTCAGTTTTGTATATTGTTAAAGGAAATGTGTCATCATAAAATGGTCTATCATATAAATCACATTTTTGTGTAAAATATATATTTTTTTTACCTATTTTTGGTACTTTTAAAAAATTTTCTGTCAAAACCTATATGTTAAAAAAATTTCTAAAATCCTGCGTTTTTCACATTGACCACTGTGCTTAATAATAGTCTGTCACTTTCTGATCTGTCGGGAAAGCTTTGCAGTAGCAATCTCACTAACATCACAGGCAGGGTTACACTGAAGCGTAAACAATCATATGTAGATAACACATGATCCACCATTCACAATAGGTGATAAGCTGTGACTATCTATTACCCTGCTTGTAAAATGACCTCTGCACAGATCACAGAGCATGCCTAGTATAGTCTCCTATACAAGTCAATAGGTAAGCTCCTGTCTATTATATGAATGGCCCATGAAGCTGCTGTAAAGCACATTTGTAAATGCTTTACATGCTGTTAAATGTAGCTCAGGAAAGTTGGCAGCCCCCATAGTCCTGAATAGGGAAAAGAATTAAAAAATTCTAGAATAAGAACACAAAAACAGATTAGAAAAATAGAATATGTTACTCATTTGGGTTCTAATTAATTAAAAAATGGTGATCTAGTCCCTTTAAAATTAAAGGGGTTGTCTCGAGGCAGCAGTGAAATTTTTTTTTGCCCAGTCCCCCTTCTTCAGCAAACATTACTAAGTACCAATGTAAATGGCTTTTAAAGCTGGCTCCTACTTACAGTTCTGGCGTTTCATGAACTTATAAAAAGTTTCCCAAAGATGGCCGCCGCTTCTTCTCCCTGCGCTTGCTTCAGCCCGACGTGCTCGCTCCCGAGACGCCGGTCACGCTTCGTTTTAGCAGGGAGCTGTCCAGTGCTGATCCTTTCCCCTGCACAAGGAATCCAGGCTTCATTATAGCAGGGAGCTGTCCAGTGCTGAATTCTCAGCAGAAGGTACTGTAATGCCTGCCTGCAATTCACTTTCCACTGTTTTAGATGAAATAGTTTTTTCACCTAAATATATATGTGTGTGTATATATGCGTGTACACATTTTATATCTATATATATATATATCTATATTTATATAGATATATATATATATATATAGATATATATATATAGTATACGTGTGTACGAGTATACGCATACGCGTATTCGTGAGTGTATATATACACACATTATATATATATATATATATATATATATATATATATATACCCACACTTGTTTGTATATATGTGTATATATATATATATATATATATATATATATATATATATATATACACAAATATATATAATATACCCACACGTGTTTGTATATGTGTGTGTGTATATATACACATATATATATACATATATACACCCACGTGTGTCTGTGTATGTATATATATATATACACACATACATACATACATACAGTTAGGGCCAGAAATATTTGGACAGTAACACAATTTTCGCGAGTTGGGCTCTGCATGCCACCGCATTGGATTTGAAATGAAGCCTCTACAACAGAATTCAAGTGCAGATTGTAACGTTTAATTTAAAGGGTTGAACAAAAATATCTGATAGAAAATGTAGGAATTGTACACATTTCTTTACAAACACTCCACATTTTAGGAGCTCAAAAGTAATTGGACAAATAAACATAACCCAAACAAAATATTTTTTTTTCAATATTTTGTTGCGAATCCTTTGGAGGCAATCACTGCCTTAAGTCTGGAACCCATGGACATCACCAAACGCTGGGTTTCCTCCTTCTTAATGCTTTGCCAGGCCTTTACAGCCGCAGCCTTCAGGTCTTGCTTGTTTGTGGGTCTTTCCGTCTGAAGTCTGGATTTGAGCAAGTGAAATGCATGTTCAATTGGGTTAAGATCTGGTGATTGACTTGGCCATTGCAGAATGTTCCACTTTTTTGCACTCATGAACTCCTGGGTAGCTTTGGCTGTATGCTTGGGGTCATTGTCCATCTGTACTGTGAAGCGCCGTCCGATCAACTTTGCAGCATTTGGCTGAATCTGGGCTGAAAGTATATCCCGGTACACTTCAGAATTCATCCGGCTACTCTTGTCTGCTGTTATGTCATCAATAAACACAAGTGACCCAGTGCCATTGAAAGCCATGCATGCCCATGCCATCACGTTGCCTCCACCATGTTTTACAGAGGATGTGGTGTGCCTTGGATCATGTGCCGTTCCCTTTCTTCTCCAAACTTTTTTCTTCCCATCATTCTGGTACAGGTTGATCTTTGTCTCATCTGTCCATAGAATACTTTTCCAGAACTGGGCTGGCTTCTTGAGGTGTTTTTCGGCAAATTTAACTCTGGCCTGTCTATTTTTGGAATTGATGAATGGTTTGCATCTAGATGTGAACCCTTTGTATTTACTTTCATGGAGTCTTCTCTTTACTGTTGACTTAGAGACAGATACACCTACTTCCCTGAGAGTGTTCTGGACTTCAGTTGATGTTGTGAACGGGTTCTTCTTCACCAAAGAAAGTATGCGGCCATCATCCACCACCGTTGTCTTCCGTGGACGCCCAGGCCTTTTTGAGTTCCCAAGCTCACCAGTGAATTCCTTTTTTCTCAGAATGTACCCGACTGTTGATTTTGCTACTCCAAGCATGTCTGCTATCTCTCTGATGGATTTTTTCTTTTTTTCAGCCTCAGGATGTTCTGCTTCACCTCAATTGAGAGTTCCTTTGACCGCATGCTGTCTGGTCACAGCAACAGCTTCCAAATCCAAAACCACACACCTGGAATCAACCCCAGACCTTTTAACTACTTAATTGATTACAGGTTAACGAGGGAGACGCCTTCTGAGTTAATTGCATCCCTTAGAGTCCATTGTCCAATTACTTTTGGTCCCTTGAAAAAGAGGAGGCTATGCATTACAGAGCTATGATTCCTAAACCCTTTCTCCGATTTGGATGTGGAAACTCTCATATTGCAGCTGGGAGTGTGCACTTTCAGCCCATATTATATATATAATTGTATTTCTGAACATGTTTTTGTAAACAGCTAAAATAACAAAACTTGTGTCACTGTCCAAATATTTCTGGCCCTAACTGTACATACATACACACATGTGTGTGTATATATGTATATATATATATATATATATATATATATATATATATATATATATATATATATATATATATATGTATATATATATATGTGTGTGTGTGTGCATGTGTATATGTGTGTGCATGTGTATATATGTATGTGTGTGTATGCATGTATATATATGTATGTGTGTGTATATATGTGTATGTGTGTGTGTGCATGTGTATATATGTGTATGTGTGTGTGTGTGCATGTGTATATATGTGTGTGTGTGTGCATGTGTATATATGTATGTGTGTGTATGCATGTATGCATGTGTATGCATGTATGCGTGTATGTATGTATGTATGTATGTATGTATAGGCCCCGGCGGTAGGCTCCGGAGGCAGGCTCCGGAGGCACGGCGGGCAGCATCGGGGGCACGGCGGCAGGCTCGGGCGGCACAGCGGCAGCATCGGGGGCACGGCGGGAGGCTCGGGGGGCACAGCGGCAGCATCGGGGGCATGGCGGCAGGCTCGGGGGGCACAGCGGCAGCATCGGGGGCACGGCGGCAGCATCGGGGGCACAGCGGGAGACTCCAGAGGCACGGCGGGCAGCATCGGGGGCACGGCGGCAGGCTCGGGGGGCACAGCGGCAGCATCGGGGGCATGGCGGCAGGCTCGGGGGGCACAGCGGCAGCATCGGGGGCACGGCGGCAGCATCGGGGGCACAGCGGGAGACTCCGTAGGCACGGCAGCAGGCTCAGGGGGCACAGTAGCAGCATCGGGGGCATGGCGGCAGGCTCAGGAGCACAGCGGGAGGCTCGGGGGCCACAGCAGCGGCATCGGGGGCATGGCGGCATGCTCGGGGGGCACAGCGGCAGCATCGGGGGCACAGCGGGAGACTCCGGAGGCACGGCGAGCAGCATCGGGGGCACGGCGGCAGGCTCGGGGGGCACAGCGGCAGGATCGGGGGGCACAGCGGCAGCATCGGGGGCACGGCGGCAGGCTCAGGGGCACGGCGGCAGGCTCAGGGGCACAGCGGCAGGCTCGGGGGCACAGCGGCAGGATCGGGGGCACGGCGGGCAGGCGCGCTCCCGAGAAGTTACAGCTCGTCTGTGCATGCACAGAAGAGCAGTAGCGGCTAGCAGGCTGAAGCGGCTCGTGCTCAGAGCAGAAGAACGGACTGCGCAAGCGCGTCTAAAAAAGCAAGCCGCCAGCGAATTTAGACGGAACCATAGAGACGAGGACGCTAGCAACGGAGCAGGTAAGTGAATAACTTCTGTATGGCTCATATTTAATGCACGATGTATATTACAAAGTGCATTATTATGGCCATACAGAAGTGTATAACCCCACTTGATTTCGCGAGACAACCCCTTTAAGTAAAATAGTGGTCCAGCTTTAACATTCTGTAATATATATAGGCAGTTACACTCTTTATGAATAGTTTTTGCGTCGTGTCTAAACGGGACGTGCTGGATCCGTAACCACCCTAAATGCATACTCAACAGTGGTAAACAATAAAGACAACAGCAACTAAGGGAATGCTGTCTCTAAAGAGGCTACTCAGGGAAAGGACCTGCCTATATGCAGGTAATCCGCCCTGAGGGGGAACCTGCCCGCATACCTAGGCCACTTGCTGACCCTACATGGGATAGGAGAATACCACAGCAAACAATATGTAACAGATCTAAACCGCTGAACTTTTTGCATAGACTCAGGTAAACAAGGGAAACCAGTTTCAAGGTCTGGCTTCCTCCACAGCCAGAGGAAGATTGAGAATAAATTGCACTCAAGCCAAGCACCAGACCAGGCTAAATAGTCCTAACAAATTACCCCACAGGTAAGGCCAAGCATGTCTTACCTAATACCACTCCCACCAGAGCCAGAAGACAGAGAAACACACAGAAGACCTGTGCTAGACTATCTAGAAAGGAAGTGATCCCAAAACCGCCACAACATTTTGTTTATGTTTTATCCTGTGACAAAAGCACCAATTGGTCATACAGAGCACTATGACAATAACACATATACAGGGTTATTCAAGGTTATCTCGCCTATTTACTGCATATGTCACACTTGAAGAACACATCTTTAAGTATGTCTTTAAGATTATGAAGGTGAAAACAGCAGTACATCTATCATTAGGCTGACTTATAAACAACTTTTGTTTATGTGATAGCCAATGTGATAACTAGCTAATCTTACACATTGTATATTAAATTAACACAAGTTGTTTAAATGATCATTTAATCGGTAAGATTGATTACAGAGTCTAAACCAATCCTATGTATAGGTGGGCGTTGTGTAGACAAGGGTCAGCATACCTGTCCTTCACTGCACAGAATCCTGAATTTCCACATTACAATTTTAATGCAGCATGCATTGTATTTAAATTACTAGTAAACCATTTGATGGGTGGCTTGCTAGCTGTGACTAATTTGGGTTCCCTCTCCATAGCTCCTTGCCTAATGATTGACATCTCCAGCTCCCTTGTTCTGGAATTGGAAACAATCATTAAGTAAGTAATGAGGTTTGTGTAGCAGAGTCAGTTATCTTTAGTGGTCCCAATGTAGTAGAAGAGTTTATGCATGGTTACCACTGCTCCATCCTTCGGGACTCACTGGATGAAATGTAAATCCAAGTTTAAAAAAAAGGCTAAAATGTCTTTTTCACATACAAAGTGTTTCATTTCACAGTCTGTCATTCATACATTTTGAGCAAAAAAATGCAAATGTGTTTTAAAATCCCAGAAACCCCAATTTGAGTTTTTTCTAATAAAACTTTTCCTTTTATTCAAAATTTTCAAACATACACAAAATTCTATTGAGACCCGTCACTTGATTCATTTACAAAATAATGTAAAGAAAACAACAATAATAACTGACGCCGTTAGGACGGGTATCACTTGGAATGTATGCAGTTTTTTTGAGCTGAAGTGTAGAGCTGTGATATTATAATTTACATTTTGTGGATTTACAGAAACCTAGCAACAAATGGGTGCCCACAATATGCAAATTATTTTTAATCATTCATTCATACAAATTCTACAAAACTCCTGATGTGTTTTAGAAATAACAATGGAAAATGATAAAATCTGAGCCCTAGTCTTTGAAATTTGATCACAGCAATAGCGTGGGCACCGAAGGAAGTAAAATTATCTACCTTTATGTCGTAAGCTGAAAATCATATGTTACAATCTTACAATCATTATAAAAGCTAAAGCCTAAAGTGATTCATTATTATTAGGTAAAACACAGGGGAGCCTTTTTGAAAAAAGCACACTATTTTTTTTATAATAGTTCAAAGCTTTTAAAGGTAGATAACTGCTTTTGGAAATAAATACTGACATACAAAAGGCAGCCAATGACTGACTGTTTAGCTTTTACACAGATGGAAAAGATAATCTTCATGTTGACCAAATGTGTTTTCTAATGTCTATCAGAGGGTACGTTGGCATGGGCTGATAGTTGCCTGAGTAATCGCTCAAAAGAATGATTACAGGTGACCGTTGCCCCATGTAAACACAGAAACTGACAGGGCAAAGAATTGCTTGCTTGTCGGAGTCACTTGGTTTTTAGTTTACCTATCAGTGACTCCCTATTTACTGGAATGGAGGCAGGCGGCCAGAAGAGATCTTAGGCACATTCCTTTTCCATTCAGTGACCAATAATTGCTGGGATGGCTGTTGGGTGCTTAACAGTTGTCCAGAGCAAAAGTACCCTTTCTGAATGTAGCCAATGTAGTAGCTCCATAACAAAGTGTCACACTAAGGTAACAAACTACATTGGTACAGGGACTCTATGTGCCATAATACAGGTGCCATGCATGGCCCTGCTATGTCCATGAGACCTTTAAAACACTTTACTGCGAGGGGAAAGCATTACTTTACCGAACCTCCTGATCTAGTACCCCACCCCAACAATATGCCCCCTGTCCCTCCCTATGGCTTTCCACTTTTGCCCACCATGTACCCTTCCTGCCCCATACCTCCTGTACTGCCCCCACCCCATTTGTGTCCAAAAAACTGTATATCACGTTATCATCCCATTGCTGTGTTCCCCCTTGCTCTGCCGCCTGCCCCCCTTTATCACCCCCACTCCCTCTGTTTCTAAATAATTTAATACCACATGTAAATTTTGCAATTTCTGTAATGTTCATATTGGATGTGTTCCCCATGTGCCTCGAAAGCGCTGCGGAATAAGTTGACACTATACAAGTAAAGATTATTATTATCACTACCTTACACATAGCGTAAATGAAAGGTAGAGGTAGTTTGGTTATATTGTAAAGACTAAAATTAATTCTGATTTTAAGAGGTTAAATGGGTTTTAATACACATGCAAATACTTGTTGTTTTTAGAAATGACAAATACCATTATGTATAAAAACATGTCAGTATTGTATCATCAGCAGGATACGCTTTTTTACTTAAGTTCCTACTGGTTTACAAAAGATTTAGGGCTCATGTCCACGGGCAAAATAAGAATTAAAATCCGCAGCAGATTTTAACTCTTCTCCTGCCCGCGGATCCGCATCCCATAGGGATGCATTGACCACCCGCGGGTAGATAAATACCCGCGGATGGGCAATAAAAGGGATTTAAAAAAAAATGGAGCATGAAAAAATCTGGACCATGCTCCATTTTCATGCGGGTCTCCCGCGGAGACGGCTCCCGTGGGCTTCTATTGAAGCCTATGGAAGCCGTCCGGATCCGCGGGAGACCTAAAATAGGAATTTAAAAGAATTTACCCATCCGGAGCGGACCGGGAAGGTCTTCTCTTCCTCACGGCCGCATCTTTCTTGCTTCGGCTCGGCGGATGTGCCCGGCGCATGCGCGCGGCACGTCGGCGACGTGCCGCAGCCGTGATGAGTTCATCCGCCGGCCGAAAAAGAAGATCCGGCCGTGAGGAAGAGAACACTTTCCCCGCCCGCTACGGATGGGTAAATTCTTTTAAATTCCTATTTTCAGCGCTCATGTCCGCGGGGCAGGAGGGACCCGCTGCAGATTCTCCATGTAGAATCCGTAGCGGGCCTGATTTTCCCCGTGGACATGAGGCCTAATGGTAACAATAGTATATAAGTAACAGCATACACTGATTGTAATAAAAGATGCCCTAGCACACCTCAATCGTTAGGTAGCATGCAAACCATTAATGATCAATATTCAAACTAGTTTAAAATATTTGGACACATTGAAGTTCCTCTTCCATTAATTTGAAACTTTAATACAGTAAAGATATATAAACATTCATAAATATGCATAGCTACTCTTCAGGGGGCCCTAGTGCTGCTCAAGCAGGTCACATTAGGTTAACCAGTGCAGTTACCTTTTCATCTGCATCGGTAGTGGTCACCTCAGTGGTTCAGCCACACAGGTGTTTTAAAACTACTGACAAAGAGAATGGAAGATTTGGATATTACAGGAGAGGTAATTACTTACTGCACTTGAGCAGTAGTGGATGAGTAACGCTGGGAAATGCCCACAATGATGGCATTTTCTTTATATATACATTTAAATGAGTAAACAGCTTAATATGGTTCTTAGAAAAGTGCAAAAAAGTAGTTCACTTGAAGAGGATCCAATAACGGCAGTCCTCTCTATCAGTTTACAGCATCTGTGCAACAAATTCATTGGGCCTTCTGTTTTTTTTTCTAGTTTCTACCTTTTTCTGAGCAATTAGTTTAGATATGTGGCAAATTAGGCCATGTACTGTCTAGGGCAGAGGTCCCCAACTCCAGTCCTCAGGAACCACCAACAGGTCATGTTTTCAGGATATCCTATGGTAAGAACACCTGTGGCAATGTCTGAGGCACTGACAATAATTACATCACCTGTACAACACTGAGGAAATCCTGAAAACAAGACCTGTTGGGGGTCCCTGAGGACTGGAGTTGGGGAACCGTGGTCTAGGGGGTAGTCTCCGCAAGGGTTTCCAAGGAGTGAAGCTATTACTAAAAATTCATGCTGGTGACCATGGAGTATATATGGCTTTATTTGCATATTAGTTGCCAAAAATAACAGCCCAGACCACTCAGAAATTAAATAGGGGGCTAGAAAAGACAATTTAACCCCTTCATGACGCGGCCACTTTTTTTTTTCCATTTTCGTTTTTTCCTCCCCCTACGTTGCTGTATGGGGGCTTGTTTTTTGCGGGACGAGTTGTATTGTTCAATGGTGCTATTTAAAGTACCATATAATGTACTGAAAAACGTAAAAAAAATTCTAAGTGGAGTAAAATGAAAAAAAACCCCGACATTCTGCCATTTTTCAGTGCATCTTGTTTCTACGGCGCACAAACTGCAACAAAAGCGACATGACAACTTTATTCTATGGGTCGGTATGATTACTACGATACCAAACTTGTATAGTTTTTTACTATACTATTTTTTTTTTTCAAAGACATTTAATTTTTTTCAATTATTTTCTGCCATCATCTTGTACGCGCAATAACTTTTTAATTTTTCCGTCGATGTAGTTGTGCGATGGATCATTTTTTTGCGGGATGTCCTGAAGTTTCCGTTAGTACTAGTTTGGAATACATACGACTTTTTGATCACTTTTTATTGCGGTTTTTCTGGGAGACAGGGTGACTGAAAAAGGGCATTTCTGTCGTTCTGTATTTTTTTTCCGGACGACGTTCACCGTGCGAGGTAAATAATGTGCTACTTTGATAGAGCGGACTTTTACGGATGCGACGATACCAGATATGTATTTAGATTTTTTAATTATAGATATGGCAAAAGGGGGTGATTTAAACTTTTATAACTTTTTTTTTTCTTACAATTCATAAAACTTTATTGATCTTATTTTTACTTTTCTTTTAAGCCTCCCTGGGGGACTACAATATGCGCTGCTTTGATCGCTCTTGCAGTATGACGTAATGCTACAGCATTACGTCATGCTGCAATTTCACAGGCAGCCTATCAACCCACCCCACGGGGATGGTTTGATAGGCAGTCTGAAAAGGCAGCCCTGGGGCCTTTCAGAAGGCCCTTGGCTGCCATGACACCTGCACGGCTCCCCCGATCTCACCGTGGGGGATATTACAGTTCGGAGGATTTAAATGCCACTGTCATAACTGACAGCAGCATTAAAAGGGTTAATAGCTGCGATCGGCTGATCGCGGCTATTGCTCACGGGTGTCAGCTGTGATAAACACAGGTCGCCCTGCGACCTCTCTTCATGCATACCCCGACGCTCCAAGACGTAAATGTACGTCCTGGAGTGGGAAGGGGTTAAAAAACTACAGAATCAATGGAACAGCGGCCTTATGTTTCCCCTCTCTGCACACAGACTGACATATGACAGTAACCTGCTTACACTTCAGATCTCTGTAGCTCTGGTTCCATCTGTGTTATGGACAATCTATTGGCATCATATTAAGGCCAAGAAAAGTAGTATTCAGATATACTATAGCAAACATCAGACATCTGGAATCTATGATCATATAGAAGGTTTGAACTTTTAAGAGAGCATGTACATAAAGAAAGCAAAACACAAACCAAGACTCTGTGTGCATGTGTGTTTCTAATGGTTGTTATAAATGCTAAGAATATGCAATCAATGTACTAAGGGCCATAGCAAAGACACATGGCACATATCATGAATGAGGAAAAATTGTGTTTTTGTGGAACTTAATGACAGTTAAATTGCTGTAGTAATTTTCAAAAGTATCATAAAGCAGAACAAACGGCTTTATGCCCAGAAAAAGGGGACAGAAAAATGCATCAAGTTAGTAATGACTCAATCATGGATATTATCTAAGGTCAAAGTGGATAAGAGATCACTGAATACGAGTTATTCCATAGGCCAATCGGTCCTCTAATTGTATTCTATTTGGACAAGGGAGGACATTGACATAGGGCCTCCGTGCAAGAATAGTAGATGGGCCGCTGTTTTCCAAGTGTTCACTTGGTAACAACTTTATGCTAGTCATAGACAACCTCATCCATGGATCTCCAAAAACTAACTCACCAGTTTACCAATCCAACATTAAAGGGGTTGTCCCGCGCCGAAACGGGTTTTTTTTTTTTTCAACAGCCCCCCCGTTCGGCGCGAGACAACCCCGATGCAGGGGTTAAACAAGAACACCGGACAGCGCTTACCTGAATCCCCGCGCTCCGGTGACTTCTTACTTACCTGCTGAAGATGGCCGCCGGGATCTTCTTCCTCCGTGGACCGCAGGGCTTCTGTGCGGTCCATTGCCGATTCCAGCCTCCTGATTGGCTGGAATCGGCACGTGACGGGGCGGAGCTACACGGAGCTACACGGAGCCCCATTGAGAAAAGAAGAAGACCCGGACTGCGCAAGCGCGTCTAATTTGGCGATTAGACGCTGAAAATTAGACGGCTCCATGGAAACGAGGACGCTAGCAACGGAACAGGTAAGTGAAAAATTTCTGATAACTTCTGTATGGCTCATAATTAATGCACAATGAACATTACAAAGTGCATTAATATGGCCATACAGAAGTGTATAGACCCACTTTGTTTCGTGGGACAACCCCTTTAATTGTGAAACATAGATGAGCCTCTTACATGTAATATAATAGATTCAGTAAGCAGTGCTATGATTTTTATTTTTACTATAACTAGGTGTTCCTTGACTGCAGGGCCAGTGCAGCTGGACTTGTTGCATATAGGATATGTCTGCTCCTACACTGAGAAGAGAAATACAATGTGTTTTCTCCCTTACAAAACAAATGAAACAATATTCCTTAGTTCACAATCGTCAATTGGATCTCTTCTTGAGTACTGTCTAGCTCTTATCTTATATTGTTCATTAAATTGAAAGTAATCAGCAGTTAGGAGTGCTATTGTGCTTATATTGGCACTATTGTGCAGTGTGATTGGTTATTGGAAGCAGAGTCCAAGACTACTCCTAGCAAGTGATAAAAAAAACTCATGGCCAAAAGGCATCAAGCATATTCAGCTGTAATTTGAATTACCCCCTTACAAAAATGATAGTTTCAAACACATTAATGAAAAATTACAGGCTTGTATACTTTCCTACCAAATGCCCATAATACTTATGAATCTTATAAACAGAATATTTACTTATGTTATATTGTTTTATGACACAACATAATAGGAAAAAAAAAAAACAATTACAAGCCATAATTATCAACTGTTTCCAGGTATTTCCAGTAGTTGTAAAACTCCAGTCTCAAGGCATTGTATTTCGGAATTTAAAAGCACTTGTAATTATGTTGCACTTCGCAATATCAGTTGTTTCCACAGATAATACTGAGGATTATTTTTTTTTCCAAAAGTAATTAAACCTAACTTATTTTCAAGGCTATTTACATATACATACTTTATATATTGTATAGATCTTATATTGTTTTAGTGAACCGTGCATTGTCTTATTTAGTAAGAGGATACAAAACATTGTGTTATATGATTATCCCTGTAGTTTCTACCAAATGAGTGAAAATCCTTAACCCCTTCCACTACAATGACTAACCTCTTCCAACATCATGAAATTCCTCCACAGCTCTGATGTTGAAACAGGTCAGCCTACTGCAGTGCAGGAGTGGATCTGCACCCACTCGTCAGACACATCAGATGCAGATGCACTCCTGCACTGGTCCTCATCGAGGACCCCCGAGGAGAAGGCAGAAAGGGTTTTTAACCTTTTCTGCCTTCTCCTTTACACATTACATAGGGCTTAATTAGCGCTATGTAATGCAGAGAGAATGCGGAAGTAACACTTCCGCATTTCGCCCAGCGATCATGTGACCGCCGGGTGCCTCCTGACCTCAGTTGTCACTCACAGCCGAGGTCGGTAGGCTAAAAAGAGAATGCGGAACTGTTACTTCCGCATTCCGCCTGGCAATCATGTGACCACCAGAACGCTCCTGATCTCGGCTATCAGTCACACCCGGAATCAGGGGTTTGAAGAGAGAATGCGGAAGTATTACTTTCACATTCCCTTGATGATCATGTGACCGCTGACACCCTCCTGAACTTTGTTAGAGATCAGGAGGGTGAAGAGAGAATGGAGCTGGGTAAAATGAAGGAAAAAAGAAATTGGATTTGAAAGGGTTAAAATAGAAAAGCCTTTGCACCTCCTTTGTAGAAGTAGTAGCATGAGAGGACCTACAGATAGCTGCAGTGAGGTAAGAATTTTTGATTATTAAGTGAATTATAAGATTCATGGGGCATGGAGTCAATCACCCCGGTCTGCCAGTTTCCAAATCATCAGAATATTCTCATAATTGAAGAAAAAAACCTCAATTCTAAATTAAGTTACAGAAAATCAAATGCAGAGAATTTACAATAGGGTTTTACTTCAAGCTCAATTAATTGCAGCCAATCAATATACTGATTTTGGTTATAGCGTGTCTTAAAAGTATAGGAACGCCCATACAGAATGAAAATGGTTTGGCAGACAGTGATCCAATTTTGCATACAAGCTGCAAGGGAAGACGAAAACCTATTAGGCTTTGTCACTAAATAATGGCCATTGTTAATGCTGCTGTCTTGGATTCAAGTCTAATTTTTCCAAAGGGAAGATAGGTATGTGATATATCAAACTGGCAGAGAATTTCACCAGAAAAACAGTGAAGTGTAACCTAACTTTATTCTTTCCCATGTTAACACAGTGATTTCGCTTCCTTACAGTGAAAGTCAATGATGGCATTCTCTCAAATAGAAAGTGTTGAGATTATCGTTATGTCGGGTAAATGAAGCACCTGTGTCACTACAGCAGGTTTCAATCAACACCACCCAACCGGACCTCCCATTATCCACAGTGCAGTTGCCAAACTCCTTTCCAATTCCCAAGAAATAGGTTCTGTCTCTGATAAACCAAAGTCTGTACAAATGAAAAAACATTACCAATAAAGCATAAGCAAGCACTGTTCTGGTATACTCTGCAACATATCACTTGTTGTCTGTCTCAAGAATGTGGGATTAGCCATGCCCCCATTTAGCAAATTTTGTCTATACATAAACGACATCCTTACTGTTAAGGTTGTGTATCTGGACCTGTGGTTCTACAGGTTTCCCGATGCATACC
This sequence comes from Eleutherodactylus coqui, assembly GCF_035609145.1. Taxonomy (NCBI): domain Eukaryota; kingdom Metazoa; phylum Chordata; class Amphibia; order Anura; family Eleutherodactylidae; genus Eleutherodactylus; species Eleutherodactylus coqui. The sequence continues at coordinate 148,885,399 of NC_089841.1, forward strand.
TTCACAGGTAAGGGGTTAATTGAGCTGGCTGGATGTGGTATTCTCCACTAGCCAATCTCCCTGGTCTGCAGCGGATAAATACCAGCCAACTCTTGTCAGAAATTGCTGGTCATTTTAGTTCTTCACTGTTAACCCTTTCCAACCCACTGTCTGACGTCTGAAGACTTTCTGATTGAAGGCTATACAACTCTGATGTCAGAAGACACCCAGCAGGGTATTCTTACTGTATATTACTGGCCGCTGTGTTGTTGGGGGCCTCTCCAGCATGTCCAATACCACAGTACTGGCTCTAGCCAGCAGATTGCACCATTGTATAATGGCAGAAAGAGAAAGCCATCTAAAAAACCCTGAATCCAAAATTGGATTGCAAAGGGTTAATCCCACTCAGAGCTGATGTGTGCATGCTTGTCTGTAGTCTCTCTCTCTCCTCCCTGAAGACTGCCTGGGCACCTGTTGTCCCTCCCCTCCTTGCATTCTGGGGTGCATCCATTGTGTAGTGTGTGGTACAGTAACCACACAGGTGCAGGTGGCCCGCAGGTTTCTCCCTATCCCTGGGCAAGTGTGGCCCCCAGACGTCTGATGTCCTATGTGTATGTCAGATGGGTAATGCCTAACAGTGTTCCATGTATGTCAGCATGGTGGCTGACTCTCTATTCCCCTGGTGTGAGCACACTTGGACTGGCTATGGCTGACCATCTGGATGTATGTGAGCTCTAAGTGGGGTTCCCATTATGTTTTATGAATAACCTGGTATGTTAGGTCTGTGCAAGTGTCCAGACATGTGCTCTATGTGCAGTCCTGTTCGGTGTTCGGGTGTGTGATGAAGACAGTGGGGCCGAACTCATCGGGATGAGCACCCTGATTTTAGGCAGGGGTTCCCCACTTTCCCTGAGTAGTAAGGGACAGGGGTCCTTCCATCATTGCCCGGAGAGGTGCAATTGATCCTTGCAATACTGTGTGTGTGATTGCGGTTTTAAAATAGACACAAATCTGCGTACGCACGGAGGCGTGGCATGTTAGTGCGCCGAGCAGACATAACATTTTCAAATACCAGATGCTACAACACCCAATGGGGAACTATTCAACACATTGTGCTTCAGATAACATTATCATTCCCATTCCCTGTACTAAGAAAACCACTGTGTTAACATGAGAATATATAACGTTATGTTAATATAAAGCACCCCATTATTTTTCTGGTGAAATTCTCTGCCAGCTTGATATATCACACAGCTATTTTCTCATAGAATAAATTAGAATTAAATCCAAGATGGCAGCATTCAAAAGGGCTGTAATTTTAGTGATATGGCCTAACAGGTTTCCTCCTTCCCTCACAGCTTGTATGCAAAACTGGATCACCATCTGCGGAACCACTTTCATTCTATATGGCTATTTCCACACGTTTGAGACACCGTGCATAACTGCATGTTAATCCTTTGCAATCAAATTTTGGATCCAGTGATTCCTAGGGGGCTTTCTCTTTCTGCCATTATACAATAGCGCCATCTGCTGGCTAGAGCCAGTACTGTGGTATGGAACATGCAGAAGAGGCCCCTGACAACAGAGCAGCCAGTAATATACAGTAAGAATACCCTGGCGGACGTCTTCCAAAATCGGAGCTGTACAGCCTTCAATCAGAATGTCTTCAGACGTCAGACAGTGGATTGGAAAGGGTTAATTCCTTCAGTAACTCAGGAGTTTTTAAATTTGCCAGAATTAAATTTGCTTTTGAAAGAAATTTTTCATTTACACCATGTAAAAGGGGTTAACCTGCAATTGGCCTATGTCACCTATCCAACAAATAGGTGATAAAAGTCTGATTGGTGAGGATCACACCAATTACGAGAGCGGTTGTTCCCATTCCAACTCTACTCCTCACTACAACCTCTCAAGATGGCAGCATTCAAAAGGGCTGTAATTTTAGTGATATGGCCTAACAGGTTTCCTCCTTCCCTCACAGCTTGTATGCAAAACTGGATCACCATCTGCGGAACCACTTTCATTCTATATGGCTATTTCCACACGTTTGAGACACCGTGCATAACTGCATGTTAATCCTTTGCAATCAAATTTTGGATCCAGTGATTCCTAGGGGGCTTTCTCTTTCTGCCATTATACAATAGCGCCATCTGCTGGCTAGAGCCAGTACTGTGGTATGGAACATGCAGAAGAGGCCCCTGACAACAGAGCAGCCAGTAATATACAGTAAGAATACCCTGGCGGACGTCTTCCAAAATCGGAGCTGTACAGCCTTCAATCAGAATGTCTTCAGACGTCAGACAGTGGATTGGAAAGGGTTAATTCCTTCAGTAACTCAGGAGTTTTTAAATTTGCCAGAATTAAATTTGCTTTTGAAAGAAATTTTTCATTTACACCATGTAAAAGGGGTTAACCTGCAATTGGCCTATGTCACCTATCCAACAAATAGGTGATAAAAGTCTGATTGGTGAGGATCACACCAATTACGAGAGCGGTTGTTCCCATTCCAACTCTACTCCTCACTACAACCTCTGCAGTAAGAAGATGCTTGTATGAAGCAGCGGATGAGCACGCATGCTAGCGTTTCACTCATTTCAATGGGACTACTGGAGATAGGCAAGTATAAGAGCTTGTCAATCTTTGGCAGTCCTATGGAGTTAAATGGAGCAACAATGCTTACACAGTAACTCTCTGTTGAAATGAATGGGGGATATGGAAACATCAAATCGCTATAGCTGTCTCATAAAGCTTCGGTATAATACCCCATTTAGTTAAATATGGCTGGATCATTGAACAGAACAAGCACTTTTATTGCCTCCCTTTTTCCTGACAGTGTCTGTATGCTTGTGTTTATGTAGTATGGGTATTCTAGGATGCCTGAAAATCTTATATTTGCCCAGGCAATCTATACAGATAATTAGGTATTCTAGATTAATGTTTCCTTACTCTGACAGCAGAAAATGACTTTAGTATGATTTCTGTTGCTACAGAATATAAAATAATGGAGAAAACTGTTGCAAATGATCACCTGCTGATTTAAATTCTAATTAGAAGCTTATGTCACCGTCATGAATCTCAATCCTGAAATCCACGCACTACTCCTCCAATATCTGCGCGAGATGCTGCCATACAGCAAGTAACATAAGCTGCTCAAAGGGAGATTTTCTGACTGAGATTCAGCTTCATATTGCTTTTCCTCCATTCATCTAAATATGCATAGTAAATACATTACTAAGAGGTTATTAGTGAGAGTGATAAAATCCTACTCCCTATCTCGTGCACTATGTTGCATGGCTACAATTTTGCACTTATTATGTACAGAATGCAGAAAAATGTAACTTTTTGTGGATAAACTAATACAGAGAACATTTAGCCTGGGTTCACACAGGGCGGTTTTGCCGCGGCAAATCCGCCCGCGGCCGCTAATCTCGGGATTAGCCAGCCATGTGGACGAGATTTCTCAGAAATCTCGTCCACATGGGACGGCCAATCCGCTGCGGTAAGTCCGGTTTCAGAATATGCAGCATGTTCATTCTTTTTTTCATTCCGCTGCGGCCGCGCTCTCCTCTATGGGAGTGCCGGCCGCAGCGAAAGAGCGAGCGGCCGGGCTGCTTCAAAGCCGCTGTGGCTTAAGCCAAACCGCGAGATTTCCGACGGGAATCTGCCCAGTGTGAACACAGCCTTATGATTTCAACATTTTCTATGGTTTGCCTTCCTTTTTTCCACCATGAACTAGTTACTGTTAATTGAATTCATGATGCTATTGATATTACATTAGTATGTGAACTTGGATTTCTTTAAGTTAGAAATTCAAACTCTGGATCAGTGTTTTAGCACACTTCAAGGAAAAATTGGAATTTTACAATTGTATGTCACGGCTCTACAGCTGTAGTATACCGTCTGCGAGGTGGAAACGGACTAGCCGTACTAGATCAGTTATGACACTTTTGAGGTTGAACGTTTGTTATCCCTTTGGGTTCACCAGTCATTGCTAAAGGGTCATTTGGAGTCATATGATGAAATTCCCCTAGGTGGCTTGTGTTTTCCTTGGATGACCAATCTAGTTGAGAGAGAATGTATATATTTTAACCCCTGCTCTCAATAGTTGCTGATTATTCATTTCTTATGGATGAAGTGGGTTTAGTCCTTTTCCCCTTGGTGCTGCCATTCAGCTCAAGCTAAGTCGTTGGTGTATTGATTTATACCTTAGTATTGTTAGTGTCATTGCTCCTGCTCCCGCTCCCATTAGTTGTTATCACCTTATTATTGACATTTTCTGCATCTATCCAGGGTCAGTACAGGTGGCCTAGGTTCTGGGCTTGGGGTCGTCCTTGTCAGGATGTTCACTCCATTTTAGGCAGGTCACCATCTTTTCCCCTTGTTCATGTTTGGTGGTGGTTTTATTGTTTTACGTGGGATTTTCTGGAGTTTATTTATCCTGTGCAAACACGAACTTGTGTCCATGCTAGGCATGGTGCTTTTACACTTAGTCCTTTAGAATTCATAATACAGAGTTACAATGTTACATCCATACTTTCTAAAGAATAATCCCTCAGCTACATTGGTAAGTAGGCAGTGATAGATACATACGCGCACACACACATTATATATATATATATATATATATATATATATATATATATATATATATATATATATATATATATATATATATATATATATATATATATATTAGTGTGAGGCAAGAAGAGTAAGAAATAAAGGAAAGGGGGGGGGGCATTGTTTGATTAATAACAGATAGGATAGAATAACCGCAGAGATCGATCAAAATGCTATTTCTACTGTTTCATTTAATCCCACTGAGAATAGTGTGTTAAGCTTATATATCCAAAAAGATTCATGTTCTCGCAATTTCTGCAATCCATTTGGAATGTGTGCAGGTATCTGTTTGATGAGGGTTACCAACAACAGGATATCATCAGAATTATGCGTAGTAGAAAAATGGCTGGTGACACGTTCAAGCAATAATTTGTTCGAAATAGTAGATTGATGCTTATTACTTCTATTTCTAAGTGGATGGTTTGTTCTCCTCACCTACAAAAAATTACAAGAACATTGAATAATGTACAGAATATATTCAGATCCACAGTTTAAACATATTTTAATAAGAAAAGATTCACCAATATTGAAGAAATTTAAAACTTTTTTTCCATGCATGATGGTATTACAGCAGAGACTCAGTTTTCCGCCACATTTGAAAGAGCCTTAAGGCCCATTTACACAAAGCAATGATCGCTCAAAAATCGCTAAAAAGCAATTGTTTGAGAGTTAATCATTGCGTCTAAATGCGTGGCCATCGAGCACTTTTCGTGCACTGCTAGCTGATCGTTCAACTCAAGGCAGCCTAAAAATAGTCTTATCAGGACTGCAAACCATGTTCTCCGTGGGTAGTGCTGATAGCATTGTTTCAGCTATTTAACCCGTCGGAAAACAAAGGAGCTGAATGGAGATTAGAGCCCTCCGGCTATTAACTGCATTCAGCTAAAGGCTTCATTTGCACTCTAATAAGCTATTAAATATCTGAGTAGCTACTTATTAGTTTATGAAAATGATCGCTCAAAGCTGTCACTCAAACTGTCGTTTGAGCGATGTTTGAGCGATCATCGCTGCATGTAAATGGGCCTTTAGGCCTCATGTCCATGGCACACGCGAATACCGCATGGGGAATGCCGCACAGAATCCGCCGTGCCCACGGCCGGTGACCCTGCATACAAGTCTGTATATTCTTTCTTCTGTACTGTGGATGTGTGCGGATGTGCCGGCCATTGCGCCAGCGCACATGTGAAGTACGGATTTTTAAAAAAAATCTCCTGCTCTTCCTGCAGAATCCGCAGACCATCTGCAATGTCAATTGCGGCCGAGCTGCAGGTTGGAAGGCTTCCATTGACTTAAATGGAAGCCGTTCATGCAGGAACCACAGTAAAATGGAGCATGCTGTGATTTTTCATCTGCGAGTGGAAACCGCAATTGGTTTCCACTCATGTGCATGAAGAATTGTTTTTCAATAGCATGCTATCGAGGGTTATTGCTGCAGAATCCAGAGGCGGAGGCCTGCTCCAGATTCTGCAGCAAAAATCCACCTGTGGAGATGAGGCCTTAGCGAAAGGGAAACTGGTGTATTTGGTTTCTATTTCTTTTATGTATGCAACTAGGCGCCATGATATTTTATGAATTGATAGATCTAAATATTTTATTATAAGTGGTGATAAAGTTATATTTATATAACAAAAGACCGAACCATGGGAGACAAGATATGTAACCTCCAAGTTTCAAATACCTGGTAAATTATATATCTAAAAACTTTGCTTACAGCTTTAATATGAACGTGACCCCTCTCCTCCCCTTTCTTCAGAATACATTTAAGATTTGGAATTCATTGCCTCTATCTGTAGCAGGCCAAATTAATCTGATCAAAATCATAATCCTCCCAAAATTTCTGTAATGTTTGGAACATACAGATACAATAGTACCACAAAAGTTTTGTAATAAAACCAACTCTCCATCAACCTTCTTCATCAGAGGTAAGGCCAGGGCGAAACTCCTTTTGGAAACCTTTCAGTGCCCAAAAGATATTACAGGCACGATTCTACCAGACTTTAAACTGTCCTACCAGTCAGGCCAAATTAGATACATTCGCCACTGGCTGTCTGATTCAGACCTCCCAAACTTGGATCATCATTTGATGTACTTCCTATCCGAGACCTCCCTCTGTATTGTACTGGAAAAAACAGACCTGCATACCAGACTGCTATTCCCTATACACAGATTGGCCGCCAGAGTCTGGCAGATGTGTAAATAGATCACTAGATATGAGGGCATACCATTACCCACCCTATGGGGTAAATGAGCACTCCCACACTTGCTGAATCTCACAGACATGCAATTCTGGATATATCTTGGAATCACCTCCTTGGAACATGTATATATTAATGGTGTTTTGGCCTTCTTTGAGCTGTTGCAGCAGCTTTGCCAGATTCCTAGAACCAGCTTTTACAGATACTTCCAACTAAGACATGCACTCTATGCTTCCTTTCCCAAAGCCAAATTAATCCCTTTCTACCCCTTCCTTGATAAGAGTTTTATGCACACAGGGACCTAGGGGGTTAATTTTGCAGATATATACACACCACATGCAAGCTAAAATTTCATAAGTAGAGCTGGATTTCTGACAAATGGCGAAGAATAATCCCCTCACTCTCCGAAGAGGAGTTGAGTACAACAATGTCCTCTTACACTTCAGTCTCACCAGCAGCTAACAAACTCATTTAATTACGTACATATACATCAATGTTATTTGACACCAAGCAGACCCTTTAAGATGAAAAGAATCTCTAACACGGAATGACATTGCTGTCAGACACCCAATGCTAACTTTGACCATTTGATGTGGACTTGCCCGATGGTATACTCCTTCTGAACAGAGGTTGCAGACTTCCCGGGACAACTATTGGGGTGCAACTCTCACCAAACCCCAATGAATGTCTGCTAGGTATACTGGACAAAGAGCAGTGGCAATTCCATAGCCACATTTGTCTTTGGTGAGGTGCTGTTTCTGGCCCATAAGGCTGTAGAATTGCACTGGATGGATAGGAGACCCCTGATGCTCCGTCAATGGCGTAATCTAGTCAATTCTATTCTCCCATATGAAAAAATAGTATATAAAAATAGAAAGTGCCCAGATAAATTCTATAAAATCTGGGGAATTTGGTGAAGCTCATCAAGCACAATCCACACGCAAAACGTATTTCAGCTATTGGTGGACCAAATGAGGTCTTCGACTCTTTCAGGTACCATTTAGTCTTTCACAGGTATGATGATAGTATCCTGAACTCAACGAACTACCTCCTCACATATGCTATGTTATACAGTGTACACTGTTTTAAGTAATTGTAACAGATTAGTATACTTGTACCATGTTACACTCAGCTGTGGCACTGGGTTTGTCTCCTGGGTCCTATATGCCATCCTGGGACTCCTGTAGTTAATGAAGGCTAATGCTGGCATCTATCGATTTGAGCTAGTGCTACTGAGGTGTATGTCCACAGATATATGCACCCAGAATATTGGGGTGCTACTGGATCTTACACCTTCCATAGTAGGCGATAAACGAACACAGCCTACATAGAGTGCTCTTCTGCTATTTGAGGGTGTCATTCCAGTTGACAAACAATGGGGGTTAAATCTATTGGGGTGTTTTTCCATTTGAGAAATAATCATCACAGAAACGCGTTGACCGTAATATAAAAAGAACCAAAGATTGAATAGAAATCATGTCAGTCTTATTGCGAAAAATTAATCACCCTAAACTTTCTTGGACATTGTAGTAATGTGCGTCTATAAGCACCTTTCCTGAATGCTACATTGTGGGTGGAAGTCACCATTCAGATCCGGATCTAATCTTTTTCTGGAAATTTTGTGGTGGATTAGATATTACATTGAGTGACACTAGTGTATGTGTCAGTGTGTGTCCAGGGATTTTAAGTTTTTTAAATATTGAAAGTTAAGTTTTATATACAATCCTCTAATCAGTACAGTGAAAATGAGATTTTATTAACTAATAAAACAAGTTGAAAAAAAAGTTGTATTTATATGCCTAATTGTTTTAAGTCTTAGTTTTTTTCTCCAAACACTCGGTTTGCATTGTGGCCTTTGTTCTATTAAGAGCATCTTTAATTAGCTTCCTAGGATAACCTTTTTGTTGAAATCCGGTACATAGTATCTCAGCCTGTTTCATAAACATTGCATCCCCGGAGCAGTTCTTTCTAATTCATTGGAACTGTCCGTAGGGAATGTTTCTAAGCCAGTGAGAATGATGTGCACTTCTATAGTCCAGATAACTATTATCATCCACCTGTTTGAAGTCTGTGCTTGTTTGTAGAACTCCTTCATTGTTGAAATAAATGTGAAGATCTGAAAAATCAATCGCCTCAGTAGAAAATTGACTAGTAAATTATAACCCACATGCATTATTATTAATCCACCATATACATTCGGAGGCTTGGTGTACGTCTCTCACCGACAAAAAGAAGACATCATCAATGTAACGATGATAGTGCAAGATATTTTATTAAAGGGATGTATAGGGTTCAAGGATGTATGTTCGAACATGCCCATACATAAGCTGGTGTACAATGGCGCAGCACAAGTGCCCATAGTACAGCCACAAATCTGCTTAAAAGTTTACCCTGAAATTTAAACACATTATTATGAAGGATAAAGGATAAGCATTCCACAAGAAATACTCTTTGTATGTTGGGCATGGATCCATCTGGGGACAGAAAAAAATTCTACAGCCTTTAAACCCTCATTGTGGGTTTTATTGGTGTATAATGCAAGAATATCAGTTGTTAAAAATGAAAATTTGGGATGATTAGACCCGAATGGATTAAGTTTACAAATCAATTGGGTGGAATCCTTATGATATGAAGAAAAGATTAAACAAATCAGATTGCTGTCAATAATTTACTGAGTTAATAATCATTATTAGAGTTGAGCGAACATACTCTGCCGAGCTTGAGGCAGGGGGGGGGGGGGCTTTCTTAGATATTTCTTCACAAGTCTTGTCCAACCTTACTTACAAGGAACTGGCTGCAGCTGTATTCCGAGCACATCTGGTTGTTGTGCACCCAGAGCAACGTCATCAGGCGATTGTATATTTTTTTCTTTAGTTTCACGAAGACCCTCCCCCTTTCCAGTGGTATTCTCTTATTCATTTCAGAGAATGGGAAAAGGCAGTAGAACACAATGTTGTATTCTTGATTACTTAAAGGGAACCTGTCATCACGTTTGTGCCCTATAAATTAAGTTATTCAGCTCAAAAGTAAGTGAATGGGGAGTCCAAGGAGCTGTGTTTAATACTCACTGGGTGCCTTGTTCCCCACAACGTTGGCAGGCGCACACAGCTTGACTCTTTGTGCGTGAATCTATGGTAGATGTGCATGGAGACAGAGTCAAGCGGCTGGTGCATGTCAACTTCAAGTGGACACAGTGCTGGAAACAGGGTGACCGGTGAATATGAAACACAGCACCCCAGGCTCCCCCTTCCCTTACCTTTGAGTCCCATAACATACATTTTGGGGCTCAAATGTGATGACAGGTTCCATTTAATTATTTTTTTTTTTAGAAATATCGAATTTATTTTATCAAGGACCTATGAGCTCCCCCAACATGCCTCTTTTAGTAAATACTTGTAATCCCCATAAAATATCAATATGGCAGTATCTTGTCTCAGAATGTTTCTCTGTTATTTCTCCTGGAGATTTATGAAGGAATTCACAATTGAGAGTTTTCGACCCAGTTTTCAAAAGTTTGTGGCTCTGTACAATTTCACCTAAAAGATTACTTTTGAATTGTCCAGTTGTTGCAGACAGTATTAGATTCCACAGTGTCCTGGCAGTGTTACTTGCATCAATCAGTGTGAAGATATTTTTTTCTTTCCTTTGTCGTTTTTGTACTTCATCTGAAACAAAGGATCATATGGCACCCACTGAAATCAATGGGGACGTGTTCAATGCAGGGAGGTAGTAGGCATTGATGGTTTTAGTATCCCTGGGGAAAATGAACTCCTTCATGATCACCACCCTCTCCGGCTCCCCAGTGGCCCTTCCACTAAGCGACTGTGGGGTGCCGATGGGTAATGCACAGGAAAATACAGAACGCAATGTTTTTTTTGTGCAACGTAATTGGCTCTTTTTTCGGTGGTTTTTGCGTGCAAAAAATGTAATGCATTAATAGGCCTGTGTGTCTTCAGCCTAATATGGCACATGTAAGGAAGTTGTTCAAAAATGCCAACTCCTTCAATGAAATTTACTTTTTCAGCATTTTAATTAATGATTCAATTATTATTCACTGTTACTTGCAATAAATCACATTCCATTTAATAACATTTAGGCCTCCTGCACATGGGCAGGTCGGATACCGTATGCGGGATTCCCGCAGCGGAGTTCGACCTGGTGCCAGGCCTGCTTACCTGTCTGGCGTCTTCTCCTGAGCTGCCAATGTGCTGGGCTGCACATGTGCAGTACAGGGAACGCCGTTCCATTGCTATGGTGATGACGGAGCCTCCTGTGCTGCAAATGTGCCAGCTGGTGCATGCACAGTTGAGAGGACACCCCACCCTCATCATAGCGATGACGCGGCTCTTGGGGCCATTCAGCAATGATGATTGCAGAATGGCCGCAGCACGGGCGGCTTCCATGGACTTCAATGAAAGCCGGCCGTGCGTATCCCATAGCAAATCACAGCATGCTGTGATTCCTTTCCCGTGAGCAGAAAGTCGCAATCGATTTCCATTCGTGGGCAGGAAATAGAGTTTTTCAATAGCATGCTATGGGCTGGATTTGCTGTGAAATTTGCTCCAGATTTTGCTATGCAAATCTGCCCGTGTGCACGAGGCCTAATTGATATAAACTTAAAGGATTCCATAATTTAGACTTGTTTGTTAATTTTTTTTTTGCAATTGATTCCATTAAGAAATATGTACTACAGCCTATTTTCACCTCACTAATTAACTGCACTTCATTATTCCTTAACAGCTTAGCAGTGGGAAGCTTTCATTCCCTGAAGAAACATGCACAAAGAACTATTTCAGTATAGGTAACTATCTGTCAAAATGACAGAGTTTGACAGCTTCCCTTGAAAAGGATCTAAGTGTGTTTTTCATTGAAAGATCAAAATGCATTCACAGAGCAGGTTCACTAAAATTCTTGTATCCTTATGGTCCCATAAGATGACTTATTTCACCTAAGGCTTCTATAGATGACGTGGCCATGTTAAAGGGGACCTGACAGCAACTATGAGCAACATAAACTAAGCTATGATGCTTATAGTTTAGGTGATGGGTGTCCAGGGAGCTGAGTGTCATACTCACCTGCTTCTCAGCTGCTATGGTATCTCCCGGTAAAGTCACACACATTAGCAGTGTAATTCTTTCTGCAGGTGCACCTCCCATAAAGATGAATGGGTGATGTGCGAGCAGAAAGAGCCAAGCTACTGGCACTTGTTAACTTTTCCGGTGGCCACAGCAGGAATGGGGAAATGGGTGAGTGTGACACACAGATCCCTGGATGCCTTGTCAACTAAAATATAAGCCCCATAACTTAGTTCACAAGCATAGGATTGCAGCCTGACCCCTTTCTTTTACTATTTCCAAAATAAGTTAAAACAATACAAATATAAGTCATAGTGGCCAAGTAGCACACAGACCTAGCTGCAAATTTAAGAATTAATCTAAGCCAATGCAATGCAACCTTAAAGAGGTTGTACGAGTCTAAAATCAAATTTCCATGTAGTCATATTTTATCACACAATGCTACAGCAAGTCTACCTTTTCTTTTGATTTTCTCATCTTCATTCTGAGGAATCCACTGTGCACTGTTTGGGTACATAGAAGTCTTCATAGACTTCCTGTCTGCTGCTTCTACTACATTTCCTATAATAATCCCTCTGGCAGTCTAGTATTCTCCTTCCACATCTCATGACTGCTAAAGTGCTATCAATGTATTCCACAGACAGCGCATGGCCCTATAATAGCCTATTTTGTATTACAAAATTACTTAGATTAGATCCAAATGACGTAACACAAATAGTCCTTACTCGTTCTCAGTGATCCAGCGTTGCAGCCTGATGCGGTGGTCCTCCCAGGCTGTGTTCACAGTGGAAATCAAGTGACCACTGCCTGCCAATCAGAGGCCACAGCCTCACTGTTCCGAATTTCTGGCATCATAGCACCTAGGATGTGAGCATTGATGCTAAGAGAATGGGTGGTGACGCTGAAGCCTCTGATTGGCTGCAATGGTCATCTGACTTCCACTGTCAACACAACCAGAAGGGTCATAGGGTTGCATCGCTGAATCGCTGGGACGGAGGACAACTAAATACTGTTTTATTGTTTTGAGTCATTTGGATTTAATTTTTAAAATGTTATAACCGGAGACCCCCCTTAACACAAATGCTTTTTTATATGGACCAATGGTGCATGTTGAGAGCAATTTAATATTTCTCATTCTTTTGTCTATGAGTGACTAGTTTATAAATATTGTCTAATTAATGGGTTCTGCTCTCCGCTCATCGAAACCTGTGTAAATGTGGTCATCTGAAGAAGCCCTAAGGTTTACCTTTATTCATAGGCTTAGTTCTATTTTGTTGATGCCACAATAAACGAGGTCTTCATTAAGAAGCTGTATTCTAATGTGAGGATGACATAGTTTGTTTTTATTCATAGATTATGCTCCATAGTATGATGTCATTTATACGGTGTTCTATTATGGTAATGTCATAGTAATGTTTGTCCTTATTACTGGCATATATTGTATTGTGATGTTGTGACATTAAAGTTTGATTTTTTTTTCCTGGGCTTTGTTTTATTGTGATGTCACAATAGTCTACATCTTTCTTTATAAGCAGTGTTCTAGTGTGATGATTTGGCATTAGTTTGTCTTTATTCTCAGATATAAGTCTGTTAGGATATTACATGGTTCACTTCAATCTTGAAGAAATGCTTCACTTGTGCGCCAATGTATCGGGCATATCCCAAGAAAATTATCAAGAGTTTTTTACGTACATTGTAGAAAACATTAGCATGAACTGAAATCAGTCAGGCACCACTCTGATGGTCTCTGGTCAACAATTCAATTTGTGGAAATGAAATTTCATGTCTGCATTGTGGGCTGGCTTCACTGCAGGCATTTATATAACTTTTCTGTTTCTTTTTTGGCACAAATTGCCTTTTATATAAGTAAAAAAAACCTAGAACATAGCACTTGCTTCATATATTCATCACCCCACTGTTTGTACTTTCATGTATAAATTAGTCTCCTTGGATTTTGCCTTTACCCTGGAAGAACCGTTATTTTGTAACTCCCCTATAAAGACTACTGACATGGATGGTTTGAAATTTAGAATTTGTTTGATAAGACTGGAACCAGAAAAAAAATCTACGCATAATTTAGACACTTTTTTTGTATTCATGTGTATATGTTATCAGAACAGATTTGAAAGAATTAAGTTAATAAATGTATTATTTTCCAAGTATGCTGAAACTGGTTCTAAGCTTTTATTTTAACATTCTCATGCGTTATATTTGCAAAACCATTATATCTAAAATGTAATGAAGTTGCAAAGGTTGTTGTTTACACTGAATGACTTTAATTTTACAAAGTACAGTTTCTGAAGAGCATGCAGCATTCTTTTTTCTACAACATCAAACATCATAAAGATCAGATTTAGCCTGTATATTTTTAGTCTATTCTACTTTACATTTTAAAGCTGCACATTAAAATACCCATTGCATCACTTCAATGGCCGCAACCACTGCAAAGGTAAAATTAAGATATAAATTCAGATAACCTTTAAAAAACAAAAAAAGAAAGAAAAGAATAAATAAACAGCAATGCACTTTGCAGACTATATTTTATCTCTCAAACTACTGCAGACAGGTGTTTTGACTGATTATTGGACAGCAGACACTTCTGTTAACACATCATAAAGTTGATATGTGTTACTATATGATGCCACAAGACAATACCATCTTTGTTTGAAAGATAAAACTTTGTGACGTCAATACTACAATACTTTGCAAAAGAAGAAAAAGTCATTTGATTTGGTGCAAATAGCTCACACTACAGAATAGATTAGGTGCTGCTTATAAATACCGAGTGAATGCCCTATACTCTCCATCATATATTGTCCTTCTACTTTGTTGTTTACAATGGGGGTTACCAACAAATATTTTGTCCTTACTTTGAAATGTATAAGGGGGGCCAACACAATGTTTATCCAAGGCTCACCTATATACGGATCTGGAGTTCTGCACTCACAATTTATGGAAAAATATAGCCACTAAAATATTTTTTCAAATGCAAATTACACCACTGTTTTGTCACATTTCATTTAATAATGAAATTTCATGTTTTTCACTTTTCCACATATAACATGGGTCCACTTTATAACCCAATGTGCTGGGATACAACGTCATGAACAAATAAATAATGAATTAAGATAGTGTGTGCACTCCAAGGAGGAAGATGCTGTAATAAGCAGTATATAAAAGGGAGAAGACGGACGTACCTGGTGTGGGGTCCTGTCGGATGACAGGACCCCACACCTATGGTCCAGGTAGGCTTTCACAACACAAGCATATGATCCCATCCAGAGAGGTGAAGGGGGGAGAGTATCAGTGGAGAACCCAGGGTGGATTGCCTCAGTTGTGGACAGTAGAGTAATCACAAGGTGAATAAAATGCACGTTAGATTCACAGAGTGAGAAAAAAAACTCCAGCACTACTATATGCTAGGTGGAAAAGCATATGTACATATGGACTTACTTCACCAGGTGGACCTCATGATCCAATGCCCCCCCCCCCCCCCATTGCCTGTCAGCAATCAAATTATAATCTCAGGTGCTGTAGGTCTTGGTTACAACACTTTAATTCCAGACAAATAGTCGGATGAACAAATGCAAGATATGACTCGGATGCAGAGTCCTGGCAACGAGTTTCGAAGGATAGAGCCTAGAGATGAGTGAGCATATTCGCTAAGGGCAATTGCTCGATTGAGCATTGCCCTTAGCGAGTACCTGCCCGCTCGGGAGCAGAGATTCAGCTGCCAGCAGCGGGCAGGGAGCAGCGGGGAGGAATGGAGGGGAGATCTCTCTCTCCCTCTCTCCGCCCGCTCCCTCCTGCTCACTGCTGCAATTCACCTGTCACCCACACCGGCACCCGAACCCTCTCTGCCGAGCGGGGAGATACTCGCTAAGGACAATGCTCGATCAAGTAATTGTCCTTAGCGAGTATGCTCGCTCATCTCCAATGGAACCTTCTTTTTCAAGCACAATAAAACCTGATATGTGTGAGGCTTATTTAACAGTAGGAAAAAGACCATAGAATGAAATTGGGGTGGGAAAAGGGAGGGGCGGGGAGAGGTAAGAGTATGTTACATCTGTTCATCCGACTATTTGTCTGGAATTCACTCTGTGAATCTATCCTCAATTTTATGCACCTTTCATTAGATTACTCTAATTAAAAAATAAATGCCACTTTCGAATTTATTTTATTTTTCCATATTTGTCAGACTTTATTATTTTAGATATAGAAAAATTACTTTTGGTAGCAAAAAAAACTGAAAATAGACACTCTTGATAGCGAAGTAAATTTGTCAGGACTTTTAGCTTACTCTTCTTTGCAGAATGTCTTTACCATATATCAAGCCATAATGGCAGAAATTACTGTCACAGCATTTAGAGCAAAACATTGACTAGACAACTTTAAGACCTTAATTGTGTCATTTTAAGTCATTTCTCTCATGCTCTGGGTAAGTGTCTCGCTCTTGAACTCCTGATCACAGACAAATGAATGGGAGTGTGTAAAAATAGGAATAGGGTCAACTATTTTCACTGTACTTTAGATAACAAGCTAGTGAATGGTACATAGATCAAACATAAAAATGTATAAATTAAGTGATGACCTAAAAATTTTTGGTCAAAGAATTAAGTACATCCATGCATATAACTAAATGCATGGGTCATTTTTTTCTGCTGTGCAACTGAATATTTAGGAATAGTTATTATAAAGAAGAAGGTGTATAAACAGACAGGCGGAACAATAAAAAGTTTAAAAAGTAAAACACAAAGTGTCAAATTGGATAAAACACTAACAAAATAGGTAAGATATAATAAACTAAAATTAAAAATAGAATTGGCTGCTAAGGAAAAGATGTCATTTGGTGTGCTGCCATATTTTTTTTCTTAATTCTAAAATATGTGCATGTCTATTAGGCCTTAGTCAGACGGGCGTTTTTTCGCGCGATTTGCGGATCGCATGACGGATGCACACCCGCAAATCGCGTGACCGGTGCGCGCAAGTCGCCCGCAAAAATCGCCCGAAAATCTGCTCCTAGCCGCGTTTCATTAGAAACGGGCCGGAGCTGTCCAGCGCATTGCATTCAATGGAGACGGCAATACAGCCGTCTCCATTGAAAGCAATGCGCTGCGGGCGAGCCCAGGATGAATTGTCGGTAAGGGCTTAAATATATAAGCCCTTACCTGCAATTCATCCTAAAATGTGTAAAAATAAAAAAAAATTGTATACTCACCTTCTGCCGGCAGCCGGAGCTCCGCGCGGCCGTCCTGCAGTGGGTGTGAAGGGGGTGTGAGTCAGACCTGCCCCCTGATGGGCTCAGCGCTGAGCCAATCGGAGGCATGCCTCACTCACACCCATTCATGAATTCATGAATGGATGTGAGTCAGACCTGCCCCTGATTGGCTCAGCGCTGAGAGGCAGCAGTCACTCACCCATTCATGAATTCATGAATGGGTGTGTGAGTGTTTTCAGCCTCTGATTGGTCAGGGCTGTGACCAATCAGAGGCAGATCATTCAGCAGGCGGGGATTTTAAAGCCCCGCTGGCTGAATAGTGCCAAGAAGCAGTTCAGGTGAACTGACAGCGGCCGCGGCTGGACTCCGGCTGCAGCTGAAAGGTGAGTATACAATTTTTTTTATTTTAACACATTTTAGGATGAATTGCCGGGAAGGGGTTATATATTTAACCCCTTCCCGACAATTCACCCCGCGCACGCCGGCAGCCCATTGCTGTATTGCCGCTCCATTGAATTCAATGGGCAAACATCGTTCTTCTCTGCCACAGCTGTTACAGCTGTAGCAGAGAAGAATGATTTGTCTTCTATATGTTCTCAATGGGGTCGGCGCTGCTGCCGCCGGCCCCATTGAGCGCATATACAGAAGAGAACAGGAATCGCAGATCGCAGATAGGTGCGATCTGCGATTTTTTGTTCTATAATTTATCGGACGAGCGCATAAAAAGCGCTCATGTGTCCTATACCATTGCAAAGCAATGGTTTTAAAAAATCGCCGGACGCATGCGCATGCGCAAATCGCGGCTAAAAACACCTGTCTGACTAAGGCCTTACTGTGAATTGTCATCAACTTTCTACATAAAAGAGCTTCTTAAAAATAATTAGCAAAGAAAGTCAAAATGTATCAAGAACAGATGCATGCACCCTATTTTTTGGCACAAAAAACAAGTAACAGGCAATGTCATCTTACACAGCAGTATAAATGAAGCTTCATGTGGTTATTAAAGAAGACAGAGTACCTGATTTCTGTCAGCCAGTGATATATTAACAGTATCCACCGGTGACGTACTTCAAAAAAATGTGCAGAAAAACAAACTTCCAGGCAAGTAAAGTATTGAATATCTGGTAGCTGCAGTTTCTTTTGATCAATTAAATTAACAGATACCTATTTAGCATACAAGAAAATGTTCTGTATTAAAACTGTAGCCAAAATAAGCGGCACGATTACAGTTGGCATATACTGTATTTTAGACAGGAGATTATTTCATTACAACTTCATTATGAGATTAATTTGCAGAGCAAAGTCATTTTGAAGGTAACCACAAGTTTTGATTAGATAACACAAATAATTTTCATGGATTTTGTGTGACTTACACCCAGGATCAAACAGGTTGCGTTTTTAAAGCTTCAAAGGTTTGAATGAAATAGCAAAAACATGAAAATAATCAAGTCAGTGGGAGCTGCAATCTGCCTCTGGTAATGATCGTCCAACAGAACCATGTGCAAAATATGGAAAAAGAGCTACTTCAGAGGATAAAATATATATGTTATATATTTACATTCATTTTTCTAAAAGAAAAGTAATTCAAAAAAGGTTATAGACAGAATGATACAAGATGAGCTTTAATTCTCAAACTGCATCTTTTATGAGATTTACTTTTAAAAAGGGTGAATGAATGCACCTTAATATCAACCAACCAACCTACCTATCCATCTACCTATTTATCTACCTTTAGGACGGCTTTAGACAACCGTATTAGGCATTGTTCAGCGCAACATATTTGCGCAGTGAACGTAGTATGATGCAGTAGATTTGCGTGCATATTGGCACATAGTATTGTACCTACCATGCTAGTTCACGTATGTGCGACACACCCTTCCATGATTTAAGACTATTTAGCCCAATGAGGTCCAGCAAAATTGCACAGCATATTGTGCATTTGTGCACATATTGAGTGCATATATACCACCTCCCATAGACTTCTATGGGGCCCTTGACACTCAAATATCTAGGAAAGTAAATCAGCACCTATCCTTGCATGTGCACGAAATGCGTGTAGAAAACACGCTCATGAGAACGAGCCCATTGACATCAATAGGTTCTATTCTCTGCAGATTGCGCATATAGCTTGCATAAATACAGTTGTCTAGAGAAGCCCTGAGGTTTTAGGTACATGAGCGTATATCGGTAGCACTTTCACACTCGCCCGATATACACTGCCCATCTGATGTATTGGTTTACAATGCATCAGTTCACATGGGCATAATCTCGTGGTGTAAAGGTGCCCAGATGGCCAAGATAGCACATTTCAAAAAGGCGCTTTTACATCAGCAGGAACTATCTCCCTGGAAGGAATATGGCTGCTGCTCCCATAAACTCCTATGGAAGCCAACGGTAGCTGCAGGAGAAAGGAGGTGGAAGGGAGTTTAGCAGTGTGTCTGCTAAACTCCCACCCCTTCCCTCCTTCTCTCCGCCCCTTACCCAATGTTTACAATGAGAGGGGGTGGAATGGGGCAGGAGCTAGTTGCTAAGCTCCTACCCTGTCCTGCCCCATCCCATTGCTGGCAGCCAACAATCTCAACATCAAGATTATGCTTGATAAGTATTAGATAGAAGGCTGCACTGCATAGAAGTGACTGCAATATACATAGGAGACGTCCAGGGAATGACAGACAAGGAGGTGAAAACTGCAGGGATGGAAAAATGTATTTTAGCTCAATGGGCCTTTTACTGTGTATTTTACAACCACATATGTTGAAGGTTTGCTCCATTAGTCTTATAGTAAAATAATATTTTTGCACATTGTTTCTGATTTCCCCCCCAACTAATATCAGGTTGTTTGCCCTTACTCTAGTATTTAGTTTCCTGATAAAAAAAATATTTTACTCCTGAACCTCATTTATACCTTTAAAGGAGTATTCTCACCTTGGCTAAATACCTCTTTGTACGGCACGGCTGATGTGGCAGGGAGCACAGAAACAGCCATAACTCCTATACAAGTGAATCTCAGGAAACTCAAGATTTATGGAAGTAGGATAGCTTGCTCTGCTATGCTATTTCCTTAACTCCCTTTTATCTCTATGGGAATGATGTAGACACTGTAAGACAATCCGCTTGGCTGTTTCCAAAGCTCCTGGCCACCACATATAGCCAAGCTGGGGGCCGTGATGAACAGATCTCAAGATAGATGTGGGTCCCAAAGACATCTTTCTGCATATTTAAGCGTTTTGATCATATCTCCCCTTTCCATTTTCCCTTACAGATATGCAAATTAGGTTCTTTAAGTTTTTGATAACAAGTTTTATGTTTAAGACCTTTTCCTATTTTGTAGCCAACCTTTGGAATCTAGATTCTATTTTCCTTGCTACCTTCCTTGGCACAATTTTTTGATCTAGGAAATCCTATATGGGCCTTCTTTTGTTTTCAGTGAGAACCCTGTGCTACGATTGACCCCTACTTTACACCAATTTGACCAATTTTTGAGAGCAGCACAGCATTCCCCAACTGTGTGGCCGTATTCCCATGCAATATGGGGGGCTTTAGCTGCATTAAGACCTTCTGGAGGAAAGATTAGTGAAACTGACCGTCCTGACAATGATTTTGGTGACATCGGCCCAATACCAACATTATTCCACTAATCGCTCATCACTATCTACAAGTACATTTACAGCTTGGCCACTCCAATTTTTTTATACAGATTTTTTATTTTTAAAACAACAAATGTTGCTAATTTGGCACATTTCTATATAAGAAAAAGCATAAACTGAATAATTAATGTAGCCAATTATTCGCGGAAAGTTTTAAAGTTCTGAAAAAAATGTTAAAGTAAATTAAAAGCATATACAGAAGGGTTGCAGTTATTTTAATTACTAAAATGCCATCACGTACTAAAGGAGTATTTTTTTTAAGACATTGCAAGCATGTTGCCAATGCCATACTTTTTAATCTTGAATAGACTAGACTTCTGTTTCAACACTTGTAAACATCAGAAACAGCTGGAACAGATGGTGAGATACAGTATTTTTCAGGTAAACGTACACATCGGGTTCAGGGTTTGATTTTTAAGCTAAACACACAACTAGAAATGAAGGTCAATTTAAAATGCTGAGAGGAACATAAACTGTCAGATTTTTCTTTAACAAATAATAATAAAGACTCGCTATATCATCGGATAAACAAAACGTGTATGTTTTTCATGAATTCAAAAATTTCAGCTTGAGTTCTTCAGACTCTTGTCTGATAAATGATATTACTCAATTTAAAATAAAAGTTAAATATGTAAAATAAAAGGCTTAAATGGGTTTTTTAGGATTAAAATATTTATGATCTACTTCAGGATTAGAGATGAGCGAGCATACTCGTTAAGGGACAATACTCGAGCGAGTATTGTCCTCTTCGAGTACCTGCCTGCTCGTCAGAAAAGATTCAGGTGACGGTGGGAGTGAGCAGTGGGTTGTGGCAGTGAGAGGGGGGGGGGGGGGGGCAGGGGAGAAAGATCTACCCCCGTTCCCCACCCCGCCGGCACCTGAATCTTTTCTGATGAGCAGACAGGTACTCGAAAAGGACGATACTCGCTCGAGTCTTGTCCCTTAATGAGTATGCTCACTCATCTCTATTCAGAATCCATCATCAATATCCAAAAGAGTCCATAGCTCAGGATAGAACGGCTTGAAAATTTTTATTCAGCCATGAGATGGAATAAAAAAGAAAAAGTATGTCTAACATGCCTAGAAAAGGATACACCCCTCTTGACCCACGCAACAAGCCTCTAATCAGCCAAGCCAGAAACCTACTGCACACTGATGAGGGGCAAACACCTCGAAATAGCTGTCTGTGTATGGATTCTTGCTTGGTTTTCTATTCCCAATCATTGTTTTACAGACTTCTTGAAAAGTTGAACATTGATTTGAAGATGGCGCTGCAGGAAGTATTGTTCCATCTTTCTTATTTGTGTAGAAA
The DNA here is from genome assembly GCF_035609145.1 of Eleutherodactylus coqui. NCBI lineage: Eukaryota > Metazoa > Chordata > Amphibia > Anura > Eleutherodactylidae > Eleutherodactylus > Eleutherodactylus coqui. Next base: position 148,907,445 of record NC_089841.1, read on the forward strand.
AGTATACAATATAACCTAATATGCCCCATGACAAATTTGACTGAAATTGCATTATTTTCACCAACATGTAAAACTAATCATCAAACAGCATCATTAAATCTCCAAATATTGTCCTCCTCAAGTACAATAAACCTAGAATAAGAGATACAACTACAGTATATTATGAAGCAATACAATATCTCGCAGGTACTGTGCCAGAAATATGTACATATACAAAGGCCAAATAGCGAGCCTAGCACAAGATGGTGTCGTCTATAAACGCATACTTGCCGTTAGGAGATACCATATTGTAAAATAAGAGAATAATTCTAAGAAAATTAAATTAAGAGAAAAATAAGACTGAATATACAAAAGAATTTGCCACCATTTAAAGGGGGTTATCCTGACCGGTGGGGATCCACCGCTCGGGAACCCTACTGATGAACTGATTGCAAGGACCGTAGAACTTGCACAGAATGCGGTATTATTTTTAGTGGCCATTCTGAGTAGTACAGGATTGTCCCATTTATACAATGAAGATAGATAGAATTACTTATCTCAGTGTTCTGAGATACTATCAACAGACTATGGTGTGTATTAGCAACTTTGAGTTGGATGCAAACTCATATGGTTTAAAAATGTTTTGAGATGACATTTGATAGATAAATCTTACACTGTACACTAGTATATGATGTGGTACATTGAAAGCCTCTATGGTAATGTTGATGTCACAATACTCACTTTCATGATATGTTGTCCGTTTATCTGAGGGTTATTAATGTCAATCAGATTCCTGGTGGGCTTTTATAATGCCTGTGATAGGGTTATTACAGGTAAGATGTATGCGTTTATCATGCACTCTAGGATAATAAAAATTTGTAGGTTGTTAGGGACGCCTACGCAAGCACAGTAAGTCTCATGAGTTGGTCACATAAAGCAAACACTGTGGTGGGAGAGTAGCAGGATCTTGCGAGATGATGACGCAACTGCGCGATGTACGGAGGCTGGCGTATGCGCAATGATCTGTGGAGATGCCGGCAGCATGAGAGGCTCTGAATACCTGCGTCATTGGCACCTGGAATCCAGGTGGACGAGTGGGTCTAACTCCAGAATGACACCTGATAAGTATGTATTATATGCAGCTGTAGGGCTGTTTGTGTGAGGGGGAGGAGTAGTAGAATGATCATGATGATTGGCCACAATGCTGTATGTTTTAGTATTTAGGGAGGTGGGTTGTATTATGTTGCATGCTTGAAAAAGACCGGTATATGGTCGAAATGTCCCATGTACTTTTACATTGCAAATGGAATAAACCTGTATTTATGCACCACGTGTCTTCTGCTGCCATCTGCATACTTTTGGTTAGAGATCTCCGTTGGAAAATTGGAGTCCATTTTCTGGAACGGCTTTGCAGGCATTTTAGCCTCCCCTGAGAAGTGTGCTATATCCAATGTGCTGCTGGTGAATTTCTATTGGATAGCTTTTATTCAGCCTTCACAGCCGTGGCATGCAAAACCAATAGAAAGCATAAACAACATCTTAGGCCTGTCTGGACATCAACATTTCTGTAGCTTCCCTAGGTGTAGTAGGTGCAGGTCTTCTGCTCAACATCCTAAAACCAATTACAAGGTAACTCTCACCCTTGTCAGGCCACAGCCACTGCCCCACAGTTCCCGTAGACATTCTGGTTTTCCAGACATGGTGCATTATCAGAACAGTTTTCTTAAGGAGCTCCTACTTGGCTGTTCGTTACCTCATTGGCTAGTTCCAAAGAAGAGAAATATATACTTTGACTATAGCAGAGTGCTATGTTTTTGTAGCTCACCTCTGCTATTTCTATACTCTGGCAATCCATACACTACAATAGGCCATAAAAATAGTGTAATGCAGCAAATGTTTGGCACTCTATATAAACAGATGTAACTCACCAATGTTCATTGAATGACATGAAGGAATCTTTCTCCAACACTGTAGATTCTGTTTTAAATATGGCCTCTTCACCATAAAATACAGGACATAAAACTAAAACAAAGCTTAGACCTATCTGGCCACTAACTACACATAAATAGCATTATAACATCTCAGAACAAACTTCAGCTATGCCCAGCAAACAGAAGATACAGCGGTATAATAGAATGTGTTCCAGAAGAATTCTGTTTATGGTATAGTGTTACATTCTGCAGTCAACACAGTTGCATTAAGTTAACTCACAGTAAGTGGAAAGTGCTCAATTAATAAACAACATGACAAATGATGAATGTGAGCAAAACAAGCACTAATAATCAGCACAGTCTATGTGCTGTGGAATTAAAAAAAATGAAATTTCATGTTGATATTGGTGTTTTTTCCTGGGAGCTCATTTCCTCTGAGACACTAAGCAGAAATCATGATGGATTGTGCTTCTGTACTATCTATCTAGCAAACTTTACTGAATACCTAAAAGGCCCTATTGACTTTTACCTGAAAATAATGCAGACTGGGAATTACTTTCAAGTTTCAGTACCTAGGTCAGCAGCCATGCAAGGCTTTGGAGTAACCTTGATTAATTTCAACCTTGTATTAGATGGAGTAATAGTCGCATCTGCTGTGTAAAATAGCAATTACAGTGCTGTACATCAACAATAAGCTACAGACATTCAATTCATTTTGATAATAAGCCTATACAAAGTATCTTTAAAATATTAACTTTTATTACATCAGAGCATACATTTTTATGGCAGTGCTGGAAAAAAATTGTCAGTTGCATAGAAATTATTTTAGGAAGTGTTAACCCTTGCTGATGATTTACATAAAGGATATATAAATAGCAATGTATGTAAGTCAATTTTTCATACAAGTAGCATACAATTGTAGTTATTGGGTGCTCCAAAGTATATTGGGTAATTATGAAAGCAACCCCTTTTTTTTTAAAGATAGCAGCTTGGGGATCAGCTGATCCCTGCATGTTTGGTTCCTGGAGCACTGGACAATCAGCTGAGGGAGCTCAGGCTGGCCGTACATTTATCTACTGCCAAGCTGCTCTTACATTTTGATTCTTCCCTCTGGTTCAGAAAGGGGGCCTTGCCCACTATTATGTCCATATGCCATGATAGGGTATATAGGAAGGCATTGTCCATCATATAACCTCTTTAACATCTAATTAAGTCTGAACTCTGAAACACCCACACACAGGATGGTAGCTCTGTGGCTCAGTAATTCGCATTGTTGCTGTGTAGTGCTCAGGTGTTAGGTTCAAATCTGGTAACATCTGCATGGTGTTTGTATATTCTCTTTGTGTTTCATAATCAACTTTACATATAAGGCAGCACTTAACATTACTTGATATTTTCTGTCTCACAACCTATATTTACCTAAGAGCATATTTTTGGAGGAGAAACATCCACAAGCAGGACGAACCTGAGTTCAGCCAGGATGAACCACTTGAGGTTTGGGTTCACTGCGAACTAAACTTTTTGCAAAGTTTAACCCAAAATAGAGCTTGATTGATATTCTTTGTCGTGGAACCTTCCTTTGCGGAACCACGGCTTACTCAATTTGGAATGTTTACACCCTTCCATATTAATTCTGAATTGATAATGCGCATAAGAAGTTTTTACACTGACACGAGGTTCAGCATGTATAGCTTCCTCAATTCTACTTTATTGTTGGGTGCGTAGCCTGTTTTAAAACAGTTTAACATATCCGCCCATCTGGGCAGGTCAAAGATTACATAGATACAACGTATTGTTTAATTATTGGATAAGCATCTTGCAATTCTTCCATCCTCCATGAGTGGGTTGTCTTGGCCCCACGTGTGGTTCCTTCGATAGGATTGGATGTTACATCATGAGTTAATAATAGCATAGACCTCCCATGTTATTTGCATACGTTTCCAGTAAAATTGCTGGGGAAATTACTGCGGTAGCTGTTTCAGACTGCGGTTATCTATGTCTGAGTTATACTTCTCCTAAAGGCACAAACAGTCGGAAAAATAGATATATTTATAGGTTGGTTTCATGTTGGCTTCCCCGTGTCAGCAGAGTTATAAAACAGATATTTTCATATGAGCGGAAGTACCTATTGCATAACTGTAAGAACATTATATTTGTAGCAAGACAGAAAGCAAATATGTATACAGAATGTTAAATTGACAACTGTCTACTGCCAAGGCCCACCGATCCATATAGATATATACTGGGCTTCCACCACATCTTCACTCAACACTAATTGGAATATTTGCAGCATATGTGATCTACACTATATGGACATAAGTATTTGGACACTGTATGTTTTGCAGAAAAAGTGCTTTATTCTTCTATTTACTAAGGTGTCGGCCCTCCTTTTGCTTGTATTACCACGGCAGCACGTCGAGGCATACTTTCCACAAGTTCTCTAAGTCTGGGCAGCAATAGCCCGCCATTCCTTATGCAAGGCTGTGAGAAGAGATTGTTGTGAAGATGGGCGTGGGTGGCGGAGTCGTACTTGTCGTTCCAGTTTGCTCCACAAGTGCTCGATCGGATGAATGAATAGTTATTGCAAAATGAGCAGTTTTTTATTTTACCCATGCCCTTCCCAGCATACCGTTCGGCAAACTCACTAACTGTATATTTGATGATTTTCTGCAGTGTCCAAATACTATTGTCCATAAAGTGTATATGCCATCACAGGCAATTATCGGAATAAAAAGTACAAATCAACCTACTAAAAACATATTATAAGATTTAAGGCTGCATTCCCACGAACGTATATCAGCTCAGTTTTCACGCCGAGCCGATATACGTCGTCCTCATGTGCAGGGGGAGGGAGGATGGAAGAGCCAGGAGCAGGAACTGAGCTCCCGCCCCCTCTCTGCCTCCTCTCCGCCCCCTCTGCACTATTTGCAATGGGGAGAAGTGGAACGGGGGCGGGGCTAATTCTCAGAACTTAGCCTCGCCCCGTCCCACCTCCTTTCATTGCAAATAGTGCAGAGGGGTGGAGAGGAGGCAGAGAGGGGGCGGGAGCTCAGTTCCTGCTCCTGGCTCTTCCATCCTCCCCCCCCCCCCGCACACGAGGACAACGTATATCGGCTTGGCGTGAACACCGAGTCGATATACATTTGTCTGAATGCAGCCTAATGCTCACTATTTAAGTACATGTTAAATTTCTAGAGAGCAAAAATTATTAATTATAACTGACAACTACAAGCTCAATTCCAAAAAAGTTGAGAAGCTGTGCAAAATGTAAATAAATGTAAAGAAAAAAAAACAAATGAAGTGATTTGAAAATCTATACAGCCATATTTTATTCACAATAGAACATAGAACAAATAAAGGGTGAATATGAGACATTTTTCCCTTTCATTTAAAAAAATAACTAATTTAGAAATTGATGGCAGCAACACATCTCAAAAAATTTGGGACAGGGGTTTGTTTACCATTGTGTAGCATCCCCTCTTTTTACAACAGTCTGTAAATATCTTGGAAATGAGGAAACCAATTTCTGGAGTTTTGGGAGTGGAATGTTGTCCCTTTCTTGTCTGATATAGGATTCTAGCTGCTCAACAGTCCTGGGTCTTTATCGTTTTTCATTTCATAATGCACCAAGTGCTTTATATATTTATGAAAGGTATAGACTGCAGCCAGGCCAGTTCAATACCTGGATTCTTCTTCTGAAATGCCATGCTGTTGTGATGGATGTAGTATATGGTTTAGCACGAGTCTTGCTGAAATATGTAAGGCCTTCCCTGAAAAAGACATTATCTGGATGGGAGCATATGTTGTTAAAAAACTTCTATATACTGCTCAGAATTGTTAGTGCCTTTCAATATGTGTAAGCTGCTCATGCCATAAGCACTAATGCAACCCCCATACCATCAGAGATGCAGGCTTTTGAATTGTGCGCTGACAACAAGCTGGATGGTTCCTCTTCTCTTGGGTCTGCAGGACAGAACATCCATGGTTTCCAAAAAGAATTTAAAATTTTAATTCATTGACCAAAAAAACAGTTTTCCATTTTGCCTCAGTCCACTTTAAATGAGCTTTGACCCAGAGAAGATGCTGGTGTTACTGGATTGTGTTGTATGGATTTGTCTTTGCATGATACGGCTTTGGTTTGCATTTATGGATTACAGGGTGAACTGTGTTTACAGACAATGATTTCTGGAAGTATTCCTGTATCCAGGCAGTGATTTGTATTCCAGAATCTTGCCCATTTTCAATGCAGTGATGTTTGATGGCCCGTAGATTTTGAGCATCCAATAACTCCTCTCGGCCTTGTTCCTTGAATTTTCTTCTGACTCTCTGAGTCTTTTGATATTGCGTAGTACAGATCATCGGAAATTCAAAGTCTTCACAATTTTACATTTAGGAACATTTTTCTGAAATTGTGCAACAATTTTTAGACACAGTTTTTCACAGGATTAATGAACCTCTGACCATCTGTGCTTCTGAGAGACTCTGACTTTCTAATATGCTCTTTTTGTAGACATTCATTTGAAATAGTAGAAAATCGACCCTCCAGCTGTGTTTCATTAGTACCACTTACTTTTCCAGGCTTTTATTAACCCTGTCCCAACTTTGAGGTGTTGCTTCCATCAATTTCTAGAGTTCTTTTTTAATGAAATGGAAAATGTCTCACTTTCTGCTTCTTATATGTGTTCCGTGTTCTGCTGTGAATATAATTTAAATCTAATTATATGAGATTTTCAAATCATTGCATGTTTTTTTCTTTACTTTTTATAGCGTGTTCCAACATTTCTGTAACTGGGGTTGTAACAAATATTACTAATTTAAGGGTAAGGCAGGTTATGTAGATCAGTCAATATCTATTCATGTCGAATATTGAGCTTCATACATCAGTTGTATCCTATTCTGTAAACGCTATTAAAGGATTAGGTCTAGGTGTCATTAAAAGTAATTTCACAACCTGGCATATATTTGTATGACTGTAAAGCATACTGTTGAATATATCTTTAGAAAAAATTACATTAATAAAAGTAAATTTAATACAGGATTAGTAGTTGAGGGTTTGCCCTCTCATAATGCAGTAATAGCAGGAAGGAAATATATGTAGTAAAGAAAACAGGTCCATTACTTTGTATCTTACTCAGATTTTTTCTTAAATGAATATGCCAGCTTTCTACATACTTGGCAAAAGCCTATGATGATGAATACATGGTCCTTCTCCTTGAGATACTGTACATGAAAAGCAGCAATTATTTCTGCAGAAACTTTCCTGGATCTGTAACATAAATACATCTGCAATGAAATCTGCATTAATTGATTCCAGCTATCTGTCTACTTAGAATGTTATTAACCTTACTATCAGAAGGGCTAGAACTGGAGGCCACCGAGCAATAAAATGTAACATTTCCATTTTGCAATATATAATTAAAAATTGGATTCTTCAACATTTAAAAGAAGGTTAAAACCTGACAAAATACATTTAAAATATATATTTATATATAAATTCTTTTAAATTTGGAACTTTCATCTAGTGGCTTTGACACCTTAAATGTTACACTGGACAAAGGCCCAGAACAGAGTCTTCTACAGCTTAGCCACTCTTGAAACTGCCAGGGACTTTAAGTAATATATATTTCTTGTATGAGCAGCTGGTAGTTCAGTAACCATTCTAATGCCCAAGGAAACCCTATCGGGGCTTTAAAAGTAACTGTGAACTATTATTGATACCGGTTAGGACAGACTAGGGTCTAAAAATATTCATTGAAGAGTTGGAATCAATCATTTGTCAGTAGAGTTCAATGAAAAGGAACAATTCACTATTATTTTACAAATCAGTCTAGTCTTCAACATCATGATAACAGTGGGGTTGCTTCATTTTCGTAGAAAGAGCTACATGGAATTATCATGTATTTTAACCCTTAGGGCTCATTCACATGACTCTGATTTTGGCACATATATTACACAGCGGATGCACAGCCACATGATACGCAGCGAATAGCATCAATGAAAGTCCATGGACGTGATTTGAAGACTGCTCACCATCTTGGTAACCCTTCTCTGAATTTGCTCCAGTTTGTCTGTCTTTTTTTAAAAGTGGGGTGCCCAGAACTGGACACAGTATTCCAGATGAGGTCTGACTAAGGAAGAGTAGAGGGGGGGGGGGGGGGGGAATCACAGACATAGACCTAATTGCAGTCAATGGAAAACGGGAATTTTTCTTACCGATAATTCCCTTTCTTGAAGGCATCATGACAGCATACACCTGGAGGTTGCTCACCTGCTGACCTGATGGGACAGGAAGAGGCAGAACATAAAAGGCACCTCCCCTCCACCAAACACCAGTGCGTTCCAAATAACCACAGTGACAGTATACTTAACCAGAAGGTGTGTTTTATTGGCACCACACACCTTAGACAAAGAAATCATAAGCATACACATTACCTCATGTGTTAAACAAACAAGGGTAACCATGTCGGTAGGGGGGGAAGCCCGTATGCTGTCATGATGCCTTCAAGAAAGGGAATTATCGGTAAGAAAAATTCCCGTTTTCCCTCCGACATCATGACAGCATACACCTGGAGGAATACCAAATAACTGGCATGGGCTTTTTTAGGGAGGGATTACTGCTTGAAGCACCTTCCTCCCGAAGGTTGCATCCTCACTAGATTTTAATGTCCAGTCTATAAGGTTTAATAAACGTATGACTAGAAGTCCACGTGGCTGCGTTACAAATCTGTTCGATTGAGGCGTGCGCTCTTTTTGCCCAGGAAAATGCCACCGCCCGAGTGAAGTGGGCTTTCAAACCTTCTGGGGGAGGAATGCCCTTGGCCTTGTAAGCCTCCTGGATGGCTCTTCTGAGCCACCTGGCTATTGAATCTCTAGAAGTGGCCTTCCCTTTGGCCTGCCCCTGAAGCTGAACGAAAGTTTGTCAGTCTTTCTGCAACTTTCCGTTGCCTCAAGGTACGCTAATGCAGCTCTTTTAACGTCAAGATTATGGAGCCTCTGCTCCTTTTCGTTTTTAAAATTTAGACAAAAGGCTGGAATGACTATTGGCTGGCCTCCGTGGAATTCTGACAAGACTTTGGGTTGGAGGGAAGGGTCTTAAGGAGAATACGATCTCATCAGGGTGCATAGTCATATATATGGGGCCCTTTGCGAAAGGGCCTGAATTTCACCCATGCACATAGCCAACATAACTGCCACAAGGTGGGCTACCTTGTACGTCAGCAAGGCGATGGATAGGTTTCTAATAGGTTCAAACAGAGGAAAATCGCAGAAGGCCTGAATGACTATAGTCAGATCCCAGGGGGGGGCACCATCAGCCTTATGAATGGATGCAGTCTACTCGCCCTTCTAGGAAATTTCCTGATCCCCTTGTGCTCAGCAAGCGTGAGATCAAAGAATGCCCTCAAAGCCACTACTTGGGCTTTGAGGGAATCTGGACTCAACCCTTTATCCGGGCCTGCCTGGACGAAATTTAAAATTTTTACGAATGTCTGATTGGATGTCCTGACCCATCCATTCTGAGAATTTTTTCCCGACTTTGGAATAAATCTTTTCCGTCGAGGACATAAGGCTCTCGCACATAGTGGAAACCCCATTAGATGATAGACCCTTTTCTAAGAATTTTACCCGTTCAAGATCCAGACTGTAAGCCTGAACTTGTGAACCTCCGGGTAGAGGAGAGGACCCTGCAGCAATAGGTCCAGTCTTGACGGAAGATGGAGGCTCTCCCACTGACAAATCTCAGGAGAGGAAACCAAGGTCTTTTGGGCCAATAAGGCGCTACTAACGTTACTGACAGCCTTGGCCGCAGTACTTTTCTTAGGAGTAGCGGAATCAGGGGTAAAGGGAAAAAAGCGTAAGCTAAGTCCAAAACCCAGGGGTGAGAGGGGGCGCCCGTGCCTAAGGCTTGTTTCTCTGAGTCTCGGGAAAAGAGAAGACGGCAATTGGTATTTGTGCTTCACGCAAACAAAACTATTTCGGGTACCCCCTATTTGTCCCGAGTAAGCTAAACACTTCGGGATGGAGTCCCCACTCTCCTGCGTCCGCTTTCTTCCTGCTTAGAAAGCCCGCGACTGAATTCTCGGCTCCTTTTATACGGAAGGCCGACAGTTACTTAGTTGTGAGTTCCGCCCATTGAAGGAACCTTCCCGCCAAATGCTGAAGTAGAGGATTCCTGGTGGTACCCTGGTGGCGAATGAGTGGCACTGCCATCATGTTATCGGAAAAAATCCTCACATGCTTCATCCCTAAACGGTTTGCAGGCTACGTCAGGTTTCCCAAACCTCATTACGTTCTCTAACGTTAGATAACCTGGATCTCTCATGAGGGTCCTATGTACCCTGTATGTGGCCACCTTCAAAGGTGACCCTCACCCTTTTGCGCTGGCATCAGTTATCGCGGGTTCCCCATTAAAAAGGTTGTCTGAGGACAACCACCAGCAGAGTGAGGATCTAGCCCTAGTGGAAATAGGGATTGTCCTGTCAAGTGAGGACTGACTTGTCCCCATTCTGGAGGATAAGTGTCTGGAGATCACAGCTGTGGAACTGGGCCCAGGGAACCACTCCAATGCATGAAGTCATTAGCCCCAGGATCCGCATCGCCTCTTATTGAAACTAGATTTTTTATATAGAGCAGAACATTCTCTAGAATGAGCTGTTTCCTTAGAGGAGGAAGGGATGAACATTGGAGACGAAAATCCAAAATGACTGCTAGGAATTTTTTCCTGGTGTCCGGATCCATGTTGGATTTCAAATCATTAATGATCCAGCTCAGAGCCTTAGATAGCTGAAGCGTGGACCCCCAGTGTGACCTCAGAATAGTGAGGGGATCTGCCACCAGCAGGAAACCATCTACTGAGCTATGCCCCCTTTCAGATGGGGGATGATGATAATCCCGCGATTGTGCAGAAAGGTTACCATTTTAATCACCCCTTTGGAAAAGATCCGTGAAGCAGAGGAGATTCCAAAGGGAAGGCACCATTCTCAGTGCAAATTTAGGAACTTTTTGCGAGTTGACATAATTGGGGATGTGATAATACTCATCCTTTATGTCAATCTTAGCCATAATGTTATCCCTACCAATCAGGGGGGTTGCGGTTCTGATAGTCTCCATCTGTGGGAGCCATCTGGTTGGGAACCAGAAAGAGAGGGGAGTAAAACCCTTTCCCCCATTCCGTCTTGGGGATGGGGATAACTGCACCGATATCCAGCACGATTTGTTCACCCTTAAGTAGAGCCTGCTCTAGGGTTGGTGCCTGGATGACGGTCGTGGTGGGACCGGAAGCCCGTACTTGGACCCAGGCCCACACAGTCCCCCAAGGTTAAAATGAATCTATTTGGAGGGCGGGGTTCTAGCTCAAATCTTGTACCCCTCCGCCACCAGGCCTGCGCTTGTGCGATCGATTCCTGTCATTAGGATAGTTTCCCAGCGTGTGATAGGCACCGTCAGTAGCTATGTTTCTCCAACTAGTGCACAAATGAACTAATCTTCTGCTCACCGGGCATGAAGATGCAGGTTGAGGGACAACAGTAACAGCCTTACTGCTTCCTCCGGTCTTTCCTTTCCCCACATATGTTGTAGACGAGGGACATGGAATGAAGGCGCTTTTTGCGGGGTCTGATGACTAGCTGCCCCGAAAGGGTAGGGTACACAACCTATTTTTGGAGGTTATGTCTCCTGACCACTACTTTACCCCTGGCCGTGTTGGATAGGGCTGCCACGCAGACTTCGAAGCGGACCATAGAAGCTGTCCTAGTCAAACCGCCATAGAGCGAGCCACCAAGGTGACCGCAGTATTGGCTTTATAATGAAACTGGACGTGGACCAAGCCTTACGCATGGTTATGTCTACTTTGTTGTCCATGGAGTCTTTAAGTGGGACGTATCCTCAGATGGTAGTCCAGTTCTTTTAGACACCATAGAGATAGCTGTGTCAACATTTGGCGTCTCCTCAAGGATAGTCACTTTATTGTCTGCAAATAAAGGACACTCCTAAAATTCTTTTAGAAATAAACGGAGCTTGATCCATACAATTCCAATCATTTAGGATCAATGGTTTAAGTGCTTTACAGGGAATGTAGATTTACGTTGTGGAAGCAGACTCGCAACATGACGTCCTGCACAGTGCAAGGTTTCTCTGTTAGCGTTTTTTCGAAAACGAGGTATTTTTTCTCCCCCTGCAACACTTCCCCAAGATCTTCAAGATCGAATTCTTCTGCCATGTCTGAGTCGGACTCTAACACTGCCGGAGCAGACCTTCTTGTGGCCCCTAAGGGCCCTGGTTGGAGGTCCGAGAGGTAGGACTGTTTCTTCCCGGACAACTGACTGGATTTCAGACATGGGGGAAGATTTTTTTTTCTGCAGAATTTTCGCTGAGCAGGGAGCACATAATGTTTTAGAATAGGAGTCGTCAAGTTTTGTAAGCATACTGGAAGCTTTTTACTTCTCCTCCTAGCCCCCCTAGGTTTTTGAGTATCCCTGTCGTACATGACAAGGGAGAGCTCTGTTAGTAAGGGAAGTGTAGTGCAGGTGTCTGTAGGTTGGCCCACAGGACCACTTACAGTTTGAAGATTCTCTGGGTCCTCTCTTGGCCGACATCCTGCACTTGTCGGATCCATTCCTGTCCTTAGAATCGATTCCTAGCGTGAAAAGAAAAAACACCAGCCGCCTGGTGCAGGGGCTTTAAATTTTGAATCTGGCGCCAAGCCGCGCCAGGCCACGCCCCTTTGTGTGCTCCATCGAGGCCACGCCCTCTTGCGGAGCGTCTGGCGTCACACTCCTTGTGTTTCGCCCGCTACAGCCGGGACCCAGAGATGGCGGTCGCCGCCTGGTTGATGGCTGCGGTGGTGCCGGAAAGTCCGTCCTTGGACCCAGGCCCACGCAGTCCCCGGTTCGCACCCAGATGAGGTACTTCCCACTGGGGCAAGCAGGGCTGCCAGAAGATGATATCTTAGAGATGGCGGCCGCCGCCTGAATGACGGCCGCAGTGGTGCCGGAAAGCCCGTCCTTGGACCCAGGCCCATGCAGTCCCCGGTTAGCTCCCAGATGAGGTACTTCCCACTGGAGCAACCGGGGCTGCCAGAAGAAATGCCGCCGCTCACCGGTAAGTCCTGGAACCTCCGGCATGGGACAGCATCGCTGGAGCTCTGTCGCTGCTGTCCTGGAGGGACAGGAAAAGCACTGGTGTTTGGTGGAGGGGAGGTGCCTTTTATGTTCTGCCTCTTCCTGTCCCATCAGGTCAGCAGGTGAGCAACCTCCAGGTGTATGCTGTCATGATGTCGGAGGGAAATATTTTTACCAGATTACAACCCTAATTCCAAATCAGTTGTCCCAAGGCGGTGTAAAATGTAAATAAATATAAAGAAAAAAAAGGAGACAATGTTTTGGAAATCTCATATAACCATATTCTCAATAGAACATATATCAGAAGCTGAAAGTGAGACATTTTTTCATCTCATAAGAAAAGAAATCACTCATTTAGAAATTGATGGAAGCAACACATCTCACAGGCATTGGGCCAGAGCCATGTCTACCATTGTGTAGCATCCCCTCTTCTTTTTACAACAGTCTGTAAACATCTGGGAAGTGAGGAGACCAATTTCTGGAGTTCTAGAAGAGGAATGTTGTCCCATTCTTGTCTGACATAGGATTCTATTAGCTCAACAGTCCTGGGTCTTTACTGAATTTTTTGTTTCTTAATGCAACAAACGCTTCACTGGGGCAGAGAAGTCTATAAACTAAATTAGAAGCCCTTCACCGTGTAGACATAGTTAAAATGATTAAAGTTTATTGAGGCTATTAAAAACTAGGTCTTAAGACACACATATAAACTACACTAGCCTCATTCATAAAATATGTCACGAGTGTAGGAACATAGTTTATTAGGCCTTAGTCACACGGGCGTTTTTTCACGTGATTTGCGGATCGCATGACGGATGCGTATCCGCAAATCGCGTGACCGGGGCCAAAAAAATAAAAATAAAAATCGCCCGAAAAATCTGCTCCTAGCTGCGTTTTTTATTAGAAACGGGCCGGAGCTGTCCAGCGCATTGAATTCAATGGAGCCGGCAATACAGCCGGCTCCATTGAAAGCAATGCGCTGCGGGCGATCGCGGGATGAATTGTCGGAAAGGGCTTAAATATATAAGCCCTTCCCTGCAATTCATCCAGAAATGTGTAAAAATAAAAAAAATATATATACACTCACCTGGTCCCGGCAGACGGAGTTCAGCGCGGCTGGCCTGCAATGGGTGTGAGTAAGAGCTGCCCCTGATTGGCTCAGCGCTGAGCCAATCAGAGGCAGCTCTCACTCACACCCATTCATGAATTCCAGCCTCTCTGAGCGCATATGGAGAAGAGAACAGGAATCGCAGATTGCAGATAGGTGCGATCTGCGATTTCTGTTCTATAATTTATCGGACGAGCGCATAAAAAGCGCTCATGTGTCCGATACCATTGCAAAGCAATGGTTTTAAAAAAATCGCTGGACGCATGTGCAAATCGCGCGGAAAAACGCCCATCTAAGGCCTTAAACAAACAAATTAGGACTCAAACAACCACAACTATGAGGAGATACAAACAGTGGAAGCCCCAAATAGTATTCAGATCCGATCCTATACATTAATTTGTAGAAGAGGATAAGGATCTGATTATAGATATGAAATCAGCCATTCAATTCAGACAATAATATCTCCCTTTGTTAGTAAAGGTCCATTGACTTGGCTTGCTCACAGAGTGGCCTGCAGGGAAGCGGGCAGTTCTGGTGCTGTAGTTATGTACTGAGATTGATTCCAGTGCTGTACTTATGTCATGAGCTTGGTTCTGGTGGTGTATTTATATACAGGGCTTGGTTCTGGTACTGTATTTATGTTAGGAGCTTAGTTCTGTTATTGCATCTTTGTATTTATGTACTAAGGTTGGTTCTAGGGCTGTATTTCCCATTAAATAGATAAACAAGTTAAGGATAAAAGGCACAGATTGTGGCTGGTCACACACAACCAGGCTACTGCGCAGTGCAATTATGGCAGTATTTTACATGGAGTTTCCACCCCCACGATGTGCTCACACATGACGAATTTGGGTGCAGATCCACACCAAAATCTGCAGCATTTGTGCTGTGGATTTTGGTATGGATCAATACCAAAATCTGCATGATAATCCATACTATATGGTGTGGATTT
Source organism: Eleutherodactylus coqui (assembly GCF_035609145.1). Taxonomy (NCBI): domain Eukaryota; kingdom Metazoa; phylum Chordata; class Amphibia; order Anura; family Eleutherodactylidae; genus Eleutherodactylus; species Eleutherodactylus coqui. The sequence continues at coordinate 148,922,529 of NC_089841.1, forward strand.
TGACACAGATACGCAGCTGATTTTCTCTGGTGGGCCTCATTGGCCTATGAGGTATTCTTGCACCCCAGGCTAAAACCTGCCAGACGGATTTAAAGTGATCCAGCAATATTATCTTACTGCTGATAAGGGTACAACACGTCCCAAAAAGATTTGTTCAAGGTCTTAACCCTTTCCAATCCAATTTGTATTCTGATTTTCCTGAGGGCTTACTCTTTTTCTGCCGTAATACAATGGCGCTATATGCTGGCTAAAGCCAGTACTGCATGAGGTGACACGTTGAGTAGGCTCCAACAGCAGAGAGGCTGGCAATATACAGTAAGAGAACCCCGATGGGCGTCTTCCAACATCGGAGCTGTACAGCCTTAAATCATAATGTCTTAAGACGTCAGACAGTGGACTGGAAAGGGTTAAAAGGTAAGAATAGTAAATAGAAAGGAGGTAACATATATACTAGGGAGTCTTTAGAACCTCAATGTGAAAAATAAAAGGGGAAGTTTGTTTTTTATGACATTTTGTACCTTATCAATGCTGTGTTTATATAACAAACATAATACAAAATAAAGCTCAAAAACACGCAAAAGTGAAAAGTTGGATTGCTTGTATTTGTAAAAAATAATCCATTACATGTACATTATTGGGATGTTACTTGAAACCCAGCTCTTTTAATAACCCTGTAAGAAGAAAGCTGACTGCACAAAAACACCACAATAAATGCAAATTAAAAGATGACAAAAAAAAATCCTTCCTTATGATCCCTTTTAGTTTTGGCTCATGTCTATATTGCTGGCAATGCAGGATGGAGTGATGCTATAGCCCTAGGTACAAAAATTAAATTCACAATGTGTTCTGCTAAAGTTAGCTAATAGACCAATATTGTTCATTATCTTTTATTACATGTACATTATTGAAAGTTTCACCTCATATTCCAATTTAATGGAGACTGAAATGCAAAGCAGGCCACTCATGCCAACTTGTTATTGTGATGCATCTGAACAGCTTAATACTCAGCTGTCACCTACACGGTACAAAACAAATCTATTAGTATGTCTTGTACTAAGTAATCAATGCTCTATTTATAATGTGATGGCTCTAAGAGATGTCTCTGCATGGGGGAAAAGAGGCCAATATCAAAATTTAATTATGAAGTGCAATGACAATTCAGCTGTTGTATGCTAAATGAATTCATCAAATGTCACTCATCCCTCCTTCTTAAAAATATATAGTACAGTATATGGTTCTCTGCCTACACTAAAAAAGGGACATAGTATATGTTTTGTACAATCTACTAAAATTAGGAAAGGAATTCTCTAATAGTCACACAATAGTTTGAAATTCTTTGCTTTAAAGGACACATAAGTTGATCAAAATGTATGGCCAATTAGTTGACAATGTCATAAATTATTACTTTTAACATTAAAAAGGGTTTTATGCACCAAATCTGCATTTCTCAGAGCATGGGTGCTCATAAAAATCATGGGACCTATAGCAAAAGTCAGAATTGTCCCTGCGAAAGAAACAAAAACAAACAAAATTACCATCAGCTAACTGTGTCGACTGCAGTCTGAAGTGTCTCACAAGCATTTATTTCTGTTCTCCTGGAGTACTAATACAGAGCAAAGCTGTGAAGGTGCAGGCAGCAGTGATCACCAAAAAGTAGCAGGCATTTCTAGTGGGTTGAGCTTTAAAAGTCATAGCACATAACTGAACAACAAGAAGAACTTCTCTACCAAAATCTATAGGCCACAGCAGGGCCCAACCTAAAAACCCAAATAATCTTGTCCTGTCTAGGACCATACAGTGCACTCAAAGCAAAGATCCAACTTTCACTTCAGCTTGAGAGGAAACTGGGTCATCCCTGAATAACCATGGTCTGCAATTCGTCTTTAAGATAATTGTTTTCAGCAGTAGGCACTTTACGGATTAATGAAAAAATTAAAATAGCTTTGTAAAACATATTCACAAACTTTTTCAAACACTACCTTCATATACTTTGTCATTTTCTTTCATGTCATATTGTTTGTGGTGGCCCATTAGCTGGTACTCACCAAATTATTAAAACAATTGCCTTGGTAGTCTAGGATATACCCTGCCTCTATAGATTTCCCTGTTTGACATGGAGGTTTCTATGAAGGAAGTAAACAGCAGATTCTGCTCCCATATCTCCCAATGTTTGAATACACGGGACATTTTAAGTATCACTCCTAACTACTGATAAGTGAATAATTGAAAAAAATCGAATAATGTTGGGATTGGTCCGATTTCACCCAAATCATGGTGAAATAGGTTGGCCGATTCAGGCCCATTAAAGTAAAAATTGGGTTCACTAATTTGCCCTTCAAAAGGTCCCCAAAGCACCCAAAGACCCCCCCCCCCCACCCCCCCAAATTGCATATGGAAATACAACCACACATCTGGGGAACACTGCTCCTCCAAAAATATTGGTAAAAATAGTGTACAGGAGTGTCACTGAAAAGAAAAGAAGCCTCACAAAGAGTCTTCTATATCAACAATTGCACCAAGGAAGACAGCAGGAGTGGTGCTTGTTTTAAAGGTAATGTCATAAAATTTCAAAATGACAAACTCTACAATGTGAGCAGAACAATCAATCACGGGCCTTCTCCAAGTAAGAGCTGTGGAACTACCAAACGTTATGCTATGCAAGACAGAAAATGGGCTGCTTGTTTTAAAAGCAATGTCAAATTTCCAAAGGGAAAACTCTACCAGGTAAACAGGCACGTACCTTCTCCAAGGAAAAACTGTGGATCTACAGCTGTATCTTGTGCTCTAGAAAACGTTTTGGGAAAATAAGTAGAAAAAGAAGGAAAAATGTCGGGAACAGAAGATGGAGAGTTGCAGCTGCAATACCACCACCAGCAATAGCAACTGAAGGGCAGAATGTGTTCCTTGTGGAAACATAAAAGCTGTAGCTCTGTATTTCCATATTGACATATTTTTAATTTGGTGGGAGGAGGGTAAACATGTCACCAGTACCCACAATAGAACCTTGAAGGCACAATGTGGTTTTTGATATAATCTATGCTCAGTCATGTGTGATTAAAAATTGCAAGAATGCTAAAGCATCAGTAGAATCTGCTATAGGGTGGTGCAAAAGTCAGATGAAATACACTCCCAGTTCATTTTTATAAATGATCTACATAGCCTGAGTACAGGCAGATGCATATGTCAATTATCACACCCACAGCTGTGCTGAACACCCTTTCTGATAGCACACTGGCAGAAGGGCAGGCAAGCACTTCTAAAAGCATGTTGTGCAAGCTCTGGCCACTTGTCCAGCTTAGACAACCAGAAGTCAAAGGGGCCAACTCCATGTCTATGTACATCCATGCAATATCTGACATACTCTTAAACCATCATGGAAAAGTACAGCCTGTGACTGTAAATCCCAGCACGTGCTGCTGCAACAGGCTGAATAAGAAAAATAAGCCACACCTCTTTTAGGCTTACCCTGCTACCAGTCTTGCTGCCTCCTGCTCATCCGCCATAAGCCACAGAGCTGTTACCCATTGTGAATGCATCCCTACGGCCATGGGGAAATGTTCTTCTTAATCTGCTTAACAATCTGTCCTGATACTGCTGTATTTTGAGGTCCCTCTCTGCTGTCTGAATAAGATTTATCAGGAGATCAAGGAGAGTAGCCTCCCAGTAATGATCTGATGTGTTGATGTGGGCTATGTGATGGTCCTTTTGCAATTACTGCAGCATAAAAGCACTGATATGCCACAAAGTGCCTAAGTGTGATGGCCCACATGCCTCAGGGTCAGGCCTAAGAGTGTCCTCCGGCTAGTCCTGCCTTCCACGTAGAAGAGCTGGGGTTAGTGATGGATGGAGGGAACATTGCATAGCTCCCTTCTCTGCCTCTGGACCTATATCATCCCCTCCTTTTCCTTCTCCAGCTCACTCTCCGGCATATTTTTGCCATTTGTGGAGAAATATGTTGGAGAAGATGTGCCCCTTTTCTTGCCCAAAGCCACCCTCTCTGTGGTACTGAGTAATGATGAACTGGCCAGACAGTTGGAAGATTGGTATTCCTTTTTCCACCTCCTGTGCCAACAACACTTCCTTGTCCCTGAGGCCTTATAGCGTCTGGTATAACAGGCAGATAACAGTGATAGTCATACTGATTAGTGCATCATCACAACTGACAATTTTGGTAAGTTCCTCAAAGTCGGCTAAAACACCACAAATATCTTTGATCTGCAGTCATTCCACAGGTGTCAAGTGACCGACCTGCATACAGCGCCTGCTAATGGCATACCCCATCTGGTACTCAGTGATCGCTCTCTGATGCTGGCTTAGCCTCTGCAACATATACAATGTTGAATTCCACCATGTAGGCATGTGACAGATTAGGCAATTGGGTGGTAGGCCAAACTCTTGCTGCACCACCACCAGACGAGAGGTGGCTGGGTGTGAGCACCATACTTGCGAGCATAGTTTCCTGACCTTTTTCAGCAGTGGATGTATACCTGTGTAATTGTTTAGGAAGTGCCACACTACCAGGTTCATCACATCAGCCAGGCAAGGTACGTGTGTGAGATTTCCAAGAAGAAGGGCTACCAGGAGGTTGGCCCCATTATCACACATGACTATGCTTGGCTTTAGATTGTGCGAGGTCAGCCCTGTATCACTCTGGGCCTGCAAAGCCATCAATAGCTCTTCAGCCGTATGGCTGCGCTCCCCTGGTCATATGAGTTTTAGGACCGCATGTTACCGGCTTTTACCATGTGCTTTGCTGAATAGAAGCTGGGTTTTGTCACATATGGATATCTGTGCTGATGTAGTATGTCCTGTAAGTCTTGGGGATACCATGAAATGTAGACCATCACTCTTTGTTTCTTCCTCCACCTGCAGGACACTGACCCATTTTGCAGTTAAGGATATGTAATGCCCCTGGCCATGTTTGCTGAATGGGTTAGTATAGAGCATCACATAGCAGAACGTGTTTGTCTACTAGCCTGATGAGAAAAATTTCCATTGCATGCAGCTGTGCAATGCTTGTGTTTCGGCTTTGTGCTCATGGAAGGTTGAGGTGAATTTTTTTTTATGATTCTAAAGCTGGGAAATGAAGGTCTGACTGCTGACCTAGGATACGATGAAATATGTTATAGTACCCTTCTCCTGATTGATATTTCTCTTTACGAACCATAGCATTTGCAGCTAACAAAATATCAGGAAAATCCTACTAGAACAGCCGAGCTTTACATTGGATAAATTAGAATTACTTTAAATTATGGCAGCCATGTTCTGCCTATGATTTAACATGAGTTTAAATGTGATTGGCTAATTCTGAAGTCAACCACATCCCCAAATATAAGAGGGTGTTCACACTCATGCAACCACTTCATTTTAGTTTAGTTATTTCTATTTTTTCACCCAAAATGATTTCAGTTTGTTTTTCAATGTTATTCTACAGATAATCACAGAGTCACATTGAGGCGGAAATAAATCTGAAATGATTCATCTTTGTCGGATTTTTTAACATAACAAAAATATGTCATTTTAATAGGGGTGTGTGGGCTTTTTATATCCACTGTATATATGGAGATAACAGCAGGAATATTCCCTCTCCGAATGTACAGACCATGTTTCGTATTGCCATATCAATGTGATACAGCTTCTCTGTTCTGTGCTCAGCAATAAAATGCCTGCTGGTTATACTGTGCCTATGTTATACATGGCTAGGTCATGTGATGCAAGCGTCCAATAAAACTGCTGCCGATATGCAATGTGGAGGAAATATTTAGTGACATCATTAAGGTGCCCTAGCTGTTAATTGACTGTACTCTGACCTCTGTAGCAGGCATTTTGTGAAATTCAATTTTCCCACAATTTTCGTCAAAATTTGGTTTGGACTTTCCTTATTCACTTTGGTGAAAATCAGGGCAATTTTTTTGGCCGACTGATCAAGACGAGGATCACTGCACCTGATCTGCCAAGAACCACTTACAAAACATTCCATAAATGTATGATTAAGGGCTTATTCATGCCAGCATATATCGGTGGGGTTTTCACACCCCGGCCAATATACAATGCTCCTCTGATGCATTGGTTTACAATGCATCAATGCACAGGGGCACATGTCCACATCATAAAAGTGCCCAGTTTGGTGCCTTTACGTTGGTGACGGCAGCTGCATTGACTCTTATGGGAGCCAATGACAGCTGCAGGAGAAAGGAGGTGGGAGGGAGTTTAGCTGCATGACTGCTAAACTCCACCCCTTCTCTTCTCCGCCCCTTGCCGCTGTTTGCAATGGTAGGGGAAGGGCTTAGCCCCTCTTATTGCAAACAGTGGCAAGAGGCGGGTGCTCAGCACACTAGCTTCCCCCCCCTCCTCACCTTGTAGAGAGTCGGCGAGGGTGAGGGGAAGAGGAAGACAGCCCAATGGCATATACGCCCCTATGTGCGTCACACAATAGCATATATTGTCCGGCTGTATTCACAGTCGGCCGATATACGCTCATGTGAATAAGCCCTTCGGATACATTTGCATAAGATTTGCCTTTTTGCAGGGCATATATGTCATTTACCTGTAACGATACTGTTGAATGTTAATAGTTGTTTATACTCTGCTGTATAGGAAAATCCAGAAAATCCATGAATGCATGTTCCCATCCAATCCAAGATACTATATCATTACCGTTTATCTGGAGAACTTTTCTTTATTTTCTCCGTAAGGAAAAACCTTACAACGTATTAACAATAAACATAATTTTATGCAGACAACAATATTTCTCTATTACTAAACTGTTTCCTGCTTGTGTAGTACACTGCAGCGATTAGATTTTGCAATTTCTTTTAGTAATGGCATGTAATGTAATCAACATCTCTGCCTAGCTACAGTCTTAAAATTAATTAAGGCAGCTGTTTTAGAAAGCATAGACTTAGTCAAGAATTCATTCAAGTTCTTATACTAAAAGGCAGCCATAGTAATGTTTTCCTGCTGTAGAAAATTGGATTGTGTGAAAGTTATGGATGTATTAATAATAGAATTGCCAGAGGCTTGTCTAGGTCATAAGAATCTTTTAAAGTATCCCACTAATTATTTAACAAATATAATAGCCTCTAGTATCCTAACAGAAGTCCAAGGGCTCTTTGTCTTCTAGGCATCCTTTATTTGCTAGAGGTGTAGACTGTGCATTGTGATGCCACATTCTGAAGGTCCCTTTGGAAACAAAAATGCTATCTGCTGTTATTTCACCGTAGAGGATGACAAAGACTTGGCAGATGAAATTTTCAATGATGTACTGTAAGCACAATGAATTAATCAAGCTGAATCTTTGAGGCTGTTGTAAACTGTTAAGGAATATAAAGCAATCTATCTACCCATCTTATCTAAATGCTGTATACATGCAGTTGCAAAAAAAGGCAGTGACCCATTTGGAATCACCTGGATTTCGGCTTTGATTACTAATAAAATTGTTATCTAAATGACAAATTATAGACAAACACAGTGCAGAGGATTCCAAAGGGAAGCAGGCATTTATCCAGGTCATGGAACTCTGAAGTGACTTATATTATGACTTGAGATGAGCGAGTATGCTCGTTCGAGTATTAGCATACTCGTAGTACTCGTTACTCAAGCCGAGCACCACAGTGGTGCTCAAGAAAATTTTGTACCTCTCCTCCCCACATGTTTTCAATGGAGCCGCGGCTGCTGCCAGCGGCTCCATTGAAAACAATGGTCTGCCAGCACCCCTGGATTGTTTTTCATGGAAGAGCTTTACATATAAGTCCTTCCCTCAAAAACAATAATTTTAGTGTAAAAAAAACCCAAAAAACAACTTACCCTCGGCTGCTGCCGTGTCCCCCGCAGGAAAAAAGAACACATCTGCCGCATGCGGCAGATGTTTCCTTCATCCCCGCTAGTAAAAAGAATTTCCTGCTGCTGCATCTCCCACATCTGTGACACATGCAGCAGAGGAATTCTTCAAGTCCCTATGGCAGCTGTCACATGACAGCTGCCGTAGAGGATCCTGCTGCCGGCACCCATCAATGGATATCAGGGTAGGGATTTAATGTAAGCCCTTCCCTGAAAAACCAGAATTTTTTTTAAATTAAGTGATACTCACCTCCCTTTAGCTGCCAGCGCTCAGCCGTGCCTTCTCTCTACTCTGTAGTCCTGATCTATCAGCAGGCAGGAATTTGAAATCCCTGCTGCTAAAGGAGCCGATTGTGATTGGCTGAGCGCCTCAGCCAATCACAATCCGGTCTTTCAGCAGGTGGGTATTTTAAATCCCCACCTGCTGATAGATCAGCAGCGCTATAGAGCCAGGTACAGCGCGGATAAGATGCGGCTGAGCCCCGGCAGCTGATGGTTTTTTAGGGAAGGGCTTTAAATATAAGCCCTTCCCTGGAAAACCCCAAAAAGTACTGTAAAAAACAAAAACAAAAAAAAAAACAATACTCACCCACCTTTAGCTGCCGGGGCTAAGTCGCGACTTCACCGCGCTGTCCCCGGCTCTGCACTAGTGATCTATCAGCAGGCGGGGATTTTAAATCCCCGCCTGCTGAAAGATCAGTGACGCTACCGAGCCGGGGACAGTGCGGCTAAGATGCGGCTGAGCCACAGCAGCTGATGGTTTTTCAGGGGAGGGCTTTAAATATAAGCCCTTCCCTGAAAAACCCTGAAAAATAGTGTAAAATTATTGTTTTTCAGGGAAGGGCTTATATGTAAAGCCCTTCCATGAAAAACAATTCAGGGGTGCCAGCAGACCATTGAAAACAATTCAGGCAGCTACCGAGTAAGGGTGAGCATGAAAAATGCTCGGGTCTCCCATTGACTTCCATGGGGTTCGTTACTCGAAATGAGCTCTCGAGCATTACAAAAAGCTTGGCTCGAGTAACGAGCACCCGAGCATTTTGGTACTCGCTGATCTCTAATTATGACTAATATCCTTACTGATATTGCATTTCAAATACTGCAGAACCTCTTTTGAAAGATTCATGTCTATTATTGATTGACTAGCATTCAACCCTTTCAAGAACAGATTTTTTTTTGTAATTTTTAATACTTTTGTAAATACTTTTTTAAAATTTATGTTTATATTTAGTCCCACTAGGGGACTAGAACTTGATCACTTATACCATACAGTATAATACATCTGTATGTATTACCATATAGTGCTTTTATATGTTGCCTACTAAACCTTGTCATGGCACGGCCTAATAGGCATCTATGCACGGTATCCCTAGGAGCTTTCACTTGGCCTTGGGCTGCAGTCAACATTAACCGTGGCATCTAGATAACGGCCACAATTAAAGCTAGCTCCAATATCAGCTCAGCATATTTACATTATGCGGTTGGTGGGATTATGTAAGGGTTAAAGGAGTTCTGACATCAAAAAAAAAAAATTGTACTCACCTTGCCTGGCCCGATCGCCAGGCATGTCCCCTCCAGCCGGCATCTTCTTCTGTGCCTTTAAAGCAGAGCAGGAGCGGTCAAAAAGACCGCTTCCTGCTCTGGTCCGTCCGTCAGGCACTTCCGAGGTCAACGGACGGACCGCCACAGCAAGCACGTCACAAGCAGTGCTTGCTGTGGGCGGCCCGTCCGTCCGGCTGAACTCCGGAGTGCTGCGCATGCGCAGTGGAGACGCAGCCCGTCCTGACTCCTGTCAGAGGGCACCTCTCCACTGCGCATGCGCACGATCCCGGAGCGGCGCGGCTCGTGCAGACAGAAGAGGAGGAACAGCGCCTGCTGGGAGATGACCCCCCCGATGTCAACAACAACAGAAGACAAGGTAAGTATTATCTTTTTATGCTTTAGCAGCCATTAAACCATGGGTTCCCTGGGTCCATTAGGCAGACCAGGGAACAATGGCTGCTAAAGCATAAAAACATTATTCATGTCAGAACCCCTTTAAGAAGATATTTTGTTAGAGTACATAGTGCTGTGCAGTAGCTCTGGCACAGCACTGCATAAAACACACTGCAACTGCAGAAGAATCAACATAAGCAAATATCCTATTTTTTTTTAACTATAAGATGCACTTTTTAGCAGTCAAAAATCTTGCTAAAAAGTCCCTGCATCTTGTAGTCAGTAGTCAGAGGAGCTCTGTAGTGCTAGAAACACCTCCCACTGCTTTCTACATGATTAAATATAGCACTCAAAGTGACAGCTACTACAGTATAAGGCATAGAGATGAAATTCTGCCTGTTCACTGTCAGTAAAATGGGTTCCAGCAAAATGTATTAGATCAACAGTAGTGTCAGTAATGCTACAATAGTAAACTGTGTATATCTAAAATCTGGGGAGCATGCCTTATTTGCTAGGATCTGTGCAGTCATGATCTCAGTCTGCATCTCACTCACTGGGACAATACAGCATTACACTGCTGCTGGGATAGCAATGTTAGTTTTTGGCCACTCAATGACTGTGATAACACAGCATCTCAATTCCAGCCAGTACAGAGGGTACTAACAGGCAATTTGAAAAGTACTTGCTTTAGTTCAAAGACAACACCATAAATATTGCATGAAGCTGCAGCCACCTCCGGGGCAAAAGTGCTGAGCTACTATTCACACTTTTCATGCTTACCCTTATCCAACAAGTGTAAAGGGAAAGCGAACACATGGGACTGTACCTCAACAGCATGAAAATGAAAGTCAAGACCACGATAAGCAACGGTACAATGAACATAAAAATTAACCAAGAAGAAGTCGAGTCGGTCCAAGATTTCATCTCTTTCTTGGATCCAAAATTGATTGCAACAGGCAATCTGGACCCGAGATCAATAGACGGATTACACTTGGTAGGAATGCAATGCAAGGAATGGAAAAGATATGGAAAAACAAGGACATTAGCATTGCAACAAAAACCAGACAGGTCAATGCAATCGTCTTTCCCACAACGACGTATGATTGCGAAAGTTGTACATTTAGGAAAACAGACAGAAGGAAAAGTGATGCGTTTGAACTATGGTGCTGGAGGAGAATGTTACGGCTACCTTGGACTGCAATGACAACGAAAAAGGTAGAGTTAGATCGCATCAAACCAAAAATATCACTAGAGGGCAAAATCATCAAACAGCGACTCTCTTTTTTTGACCACTTGATGTGTGCTAACTCACTGAAGATCAGGACGACAAACAAGATGGCGAGCTACAATCAAGGCTGTCACAAACATGTCAATCGCCAAACTGAAAGAAGCAGTGAAAGACAGGAATGCGTGAAGAACATTGATCCATAGAATGAACGAAGGTCGGATGCAACCGAACGGCTAATCATCATAATCACCTCAGTGTTATACTGTTGAGTATACCTGTTTGAAAAAATTATAGTAGAAGCATTTAAAAGAAAAGTTATTTCTATAGAAAGTCGATTATGGTTTTTACCAAATAATTCAAGGATAATGAATAGTACTAATAATTTATCTAGCTTTAGCCATTAGTGTTCATTCATTTAGCTGTTATATTTATTCATATGTTGTTTTTTTAACTGTGTTTGTTATTATTTTAAAGTGTCATTAATTCCAGGGTGCTATAAACATCAAAAAGAGGTTTTAGTACATTATCCAGAATAACAATTAGCACAAAAAAAACCTGAATGACAAATGGATAAAGAGAGAGAGAGAAAAGACCCCGCCTGCAAGGGTTAGAATCTACAGAGCGAAGACCAAGGAGATGGTATCGGAACTAGGGGTGGAGACATGGGTCAGTCGGGTACAGTAGTAGGAAAGCTCCAGGCCGACAGCTGTACACACCCCTCTGGCATGTACGCTCTCCACTGGACTACAATCTCTGCTCCTAGTGCCTGCTGTTTTACAGTTCCTGGCTGCGGCATCCCATCTCCGCTCCTAGCAAGCCTCTCACTCTTCCCTACGCTGGGGTGCCATCTCTGCTCATTTCCCCCCCCCCCCGTGACTTCTCCTGCTGGTCTCCCATTATTCCCTTGCTGGCTGCAACTCTCCTCGGAGGTCTCCCTTCTCCCCTGTTGCCTCCGGCACTGTGACTCTCCTCGGTGGCCTCCTATGTGTGCTGCAATCTCTAATGCCATCCTCTGTTCCTGCTGAAGCTGGCCCCCATCACACGGCTGCATGGATTGAGGCGCCGGCCACTGTTACTCCTCCGTGCAGCGCTCTGCTGCTGCCTCATCACTCATAACGCTGCTGGTCAGGACCCTGTTGCGCTGCCTCCTCTGTGCAAAGAGGTTTTGTAATGGAGCTGAGATGGCAGCCCAGCATGTGGCCACAATGACCGCGATGCTAGAAACAAGGTTAGCAGCATCCGAATGAGCCCCACGGGGAGCTTACATACCAGAAGGACGACATTGAAAAAAGCGGCTAGCCAAGACAGGAGCCCAGCTAATCAGCAGCTGTTGGCATACCCTATACCTTCCTCCGGACAATCCTAGGTCTCCAGACATTTTTATGGTGGAGACAAGATGCACCAGTACCAAAGGAAATAATAGGAAGGATATATTTGTAGTTCACAAAGTCACTTCAGGTGTCTAGCTCTGCACAAACCCTCGTAGAGAGTGTGAGGCCTGGGGTGCACAGCTGACTATCGCAGGTCTTGCTCTTGCCACTCCTAGCAATCAGGTGATTTTTCCAAGGGAAGCCATAGCCAGCTATACATTTCTCCAGCAATGGTCGCTGCAGGAAAATTGCGACATTGCAGAAGGGTATTTACATGAAAGACTGGCCTGTACTACTAGGACAGCAGAAGATCGGCAAGAACAGGAGCTGCTCTTACTAAGTGCTCTCTGCTGTGGATCGTAGATGGGAATCCCAAGCAGTTTAAAATATTCATAACATGGCATACAAACAGGGGTTGTGCTCTTGGCACAATCCTTTTAACATATATAAAGGTTTTCATGTCTCTTCTTTTCCTTTCTTCCAGGTTTTCCAAATTTAATTTTTTAAGCCTTTCCTGATAAGTTTTATGCTTAGGACCTTCCAACATATTCATAGCCCTTCCAGAAGGTGTAACAAAAAAGTGCCTCATTCAGTAACTTTTCCCCTAGACCACACTAGCTGGATTTTAACCATCATCTACCTTTTCCTCTGTAATATCCTTCACCTGCTGTTTACTTTAATGTGTTATTCATTTCAAGACAAATTATTTTGATTGAATTAAATAATTTTGTTAAAGTATAAACAGAAAAATAGTCATTTTCTTCATTTGTTCTGGAATTTATGTCATCCTAAAGGAATGTCATATTTGCCTGGTACTAAAACAATACTTGATCTTTAAATTAAATTATAGGTTTGGCTTTTAAAACTGTCAGAAAGATGAAAAACCACTTAAAACACTAAGGCTCAAAAAATGTTAATTTATTCTTTGGAATGAATGTTTACTTTAATTGCTTTAAAATCAGCAGTACAATCAGGAAAACATTCATTTTCGTAAAAAGAGCCTTGCTAATGGAGAAATAAACTGTGATTTTCCAATGTCACTAGAGTCCTTAGAATTATACTTTAAAATAATACAAAGAACCTAAAAAGATTAAAAGCTTGGCCACTTTAAAGGGGTAGTGTCATTATGGACATCATTTGCAAACAGATTTCCCCATGCAAGTGATCCAAAAAACCCATCCTTTTACCAAGTTCTGATGACAGGCTTGTCGCTTGTTCTCATTACTATTAGGGCTTATTAAAACAAGCTTATATCGGCCAGTGTTTTTACGGCCGGACGATATACGCTTCCATCTGAGCAGCCCCCTTCCCTCACCTGCTCTCTGAGTGGTTTGCAATGGGAGTAGGCGGGACGGGGCAGAGCCAAGCTCCCACCCCTCCCCGTCCCTTGTCCATAGCCAGCAATGGGAGAGGGCAGGGCAGAGTGGAGCTTAGCTCCACCCCCTCCCATTGCAAACGCGGAAGTGGAGGAGAGAGGCAGAGAGTCGTGAGAGGGAGGGAAGGGAGGGGAGGGGGTACTGCTTAGATGGAAGCGTATGTCAGCCGGCTGTGAAAATACCGGCCGATATACGCTTATGTAAATAAGCCCTTAGAGTGAATTTACACAGGTAATATCTTATTGGTATGACTATCACTCTTAGGACTCTTTCACACGACTGATGCATTTTTACGCTGACCTCATCGCAGTCGAAAATAGCATGGATGAAAAATATTCGCAATCAAGTCACCACCAAAATTTGCCTTTTTTCAGCCATTCTTATGAGCAGCTCTGGCGGATAAAAACTGCAGCATGGAAAACCCTCGGTTTGCATAATTCCTTGGAATGACTTCTAATAGTTAACTAGAGCAAGCTGTCATGTCTTACCAGCATTGGCCACTGCTAAACTCCCTCACCCTCCCTTTTTTGCAGCTCCCATAGGAGTTTATAGGAGCCACCATCATATATAGGGCTGCGTGTAAAATCAGTAGCCGTTTTTGGTCGCCAATGTTCTATTTTTCCCGGTACAACATTTTTACACGACTAAAAAATTGTCCATCTTAATGAATGTATTGGAAACTAATGCTTCAGATGGCTGCGATTTTTTATCATGGCTAAATTAGCCACGTAAAAATGCTCGTGTGACTAAGGCCATAGGGTAGCTTCAGATGGGGGTATGCACAAATGCTCTCGCTTCAGCGCAATGAGGCCTGTTTGCGTGCCCACGTACTTTACTATACAAATTTGCATAGGCATAGCATGTTCACATGGATGAGGGACACCCCTCCGCCCAGATTTAAATAGCTATAAAGCCTAATGAGGTTCTGAGTGTGCTTTTTTTGGCATATGCATATTGCAAATCCAGTTGTGTATTGCACACCTCCTTTATGCTTCTGTGGGGCCCCTCAGTGTGCAAATATACATGGAATAGCAGCTCCCATTTTGACATTAATTGGTTCTATTCTCTGCATATTATGTGCACTAATTTCAAGTTTGCACAAATACATTCATGCAGTATAAGAAAAAAAGGTATAGATCTGCGCTACTTTGCTTATAAGAGATTGATTAAGGATCCCAAAAAAGTCAGTCTCAGATTAGAGACAAAGGAATTTATTATACAATAAGAGGTCACAGCCTCATAAAATTACAACAACACCTGCAAAATCCTTGTGACGCGTTTCGGCGTATTGTACGCCTTTCTCAAGCATAGGGATACACAAACAAGTGACGATATATATAAAATAGAAATAAACCACATACCCATAGTAGGAGATAATTGAACATGTGCTTGTTCCGATCTACAGCGCCATTTTGGCAACGAAAGATGACGTATCCCTCTGGGAAGAAGAGTCACGTGTTATGGCTCGTGACGTCGGCTTCTGACGTCGGATCCAGAGCGCCCATCGGCGCGTTACCCAGAGGGATACGTCATCTTTCGTTGCCAAAATGGCACTGTACATCGGAACAAGCACATGTTCAATTATCTCCTACTATGGGTATGTGATTTATTTCTATCCTATATATATCGTCACTTGTTTGTGTATCCCTATGCTTGAGAAAGGCGTACAATACGCCGAAACGCGTTGCAAGGATTTTGCAGGTGTTGTTGTAACTTTATGAGGCTGTGACCTCTTATTGTATAATAAATTCCTTTGTCTCTAATCTGAGACTGACTTTTTTGGGATCCTTAATTGGTCTCTTATAAGCAAAGTAGCGCAGGTCTATACCTTTTTTTTTTATACTGCATATTTGTATTATCCGACCTCTTATGAGGAACGGAGTATTGTTGTGACCCGCAGCTCTCCAGTGCTCTGGATTATGTCACTTTATTTATTTGCTGTTTGTTGGATAAAGTAATTGCTATAAGCCTACTTGGACATCAGATGCTGACATAATCACCCTAGGGTGACATGTCTGGCACCAGGTGAATGATCACATTTTATTACACTAATCACCTATTAAAGGTGCTTGGCGCTCTCCTTGACTTCGATCTTTCTTCTACAAATACATTCATGTGAAGGAGCCCTTAGGGTGGCTTCACGGGAGCATATGCGCAAATGCACATGCCTCAATGCAGCATATTTGCGCTTGGGTGAGGCTTTGTAGGCATGTATCAGTATATTTCACTGTACTTTTAGCTCACGCTGGGTGTGTTTTTTGTGCATGGGACATTATGATGCCCCAATTTAAATGGGTAATTAGCCTAATGAGATCCAGAGGTTATTTTCTTCACAAAATTGTCCATTATTTAATGCATCCCCTTTCGTATTGCACATCTGCCACAGACTTCTATAGGGATCTTTGGTGCACCAATGCACACAAAAAAAGAATCATAGAATGGTAGAGTTGGAAGGGTCATCGGGTCCAACCCCCCTGCTCAGTGCAGGATTCACTAACTCACCCTAGACAGATATTTGCCGAGCCTTTGTTTCAAGACTTCCGCTGAAGGAGAACTCACCACCTCCCGTGGTAACCTGTTCCTCTCACTGATCACCCTCACTGTCAGAAAGTTTTTCTAATATCTAGTTTGTGTCTCCTCCCTTTCAGTTTCATCCCATTGCTTGTAGTCTTTCCTAGTGCAAATGAGAATAGAGCTGATCCCTCTGCACTGTGACAGCCCTTCAGATATTTGTAGACCGCTATTAAGTCTCTTCTCAGCCTTTTCTTGCAAGCTAAACATTCCCATAGCAGGTCCTATTTTTTTGTGCGCGCAAAGATAGGAAATGAGAATAAACCAATTGAAATCAATGGGTTCTATTCTCTGCGTATTTCATGCACAAGTACATCCGTGTGAAGGTGCCCTTAAACTTGCAATTCTGCCTTTTTGATCTAAAAACGCTTAGGATTTTCAAATGCTTACAACAGTTTCAATGGTAAAAATCGCATCAAACTAGCATGCAAATCACATGACATGCAAGTGCAATGCGATTTTTATTATAGATCCCTTGGGTAATAATGGGTGATTCCTTGCGTGGAATCGCCCAGAAGTAGAACATGCAGTGATTTTTCAATCTCGCAGCATCATTGCGAGGAAAATAAATAAATAAATATCGCTCATGTGAGTAAACCTACTGAAATCAATGTGTTATGTTCATGTGCAAGTTTCAGCTGTACCCAATGAGACGGTTGTGTGTAGACAGCGCTTCTATCCTCATCCTCTATTCTCCGGGGCTCACCTTTATGCAGTGTCATAGCGCTGCTTATATTGTATGTCCTTGGAAATAGATAGAAACTACAGCATATGCCAGGAATTAATCATATATTGGAATATAATAGCCCACGCCTTGTGAACTGCATTCTGGAGTGACAGGATGTTGACCATGGGTCTTAATAAGTAATATTTATCAAAAAAACATGACTAATGTTATTGAAATGCTCTTCATAAATTAGGAAAACAGATGTGGCCTTCAGGAAACCACATTGCATATGTACAATTATGTTTTGCTACCAAGCAGTCTACACAACTGTGATAAGAAGAATCCAATGCTTTTAGAGAAATCCTTCACCTGAGTGAACTAGCAAACAACGTCACAGTCGGCTCCTTTGCTTGGGCGTTCCATTAAGCAATTTATCTGAGTGTTTTTGTTTTTTTTACAGGATTGTTAAGTTGTTTGGTTCGCTGTATCAGTCAGGGAGAACAAGGTGTTTAAACCAAGATATTAGCGAACAAACCGATGATAATTTACATATTGCATGGAATGAACGATAAGTGAATGAACTATCGTGGAGCATTGGCTGCGTTTACACTGAACCATTATCATTCAAATTTGAACAATCCGTCAGTTTTTTGAATAACCGTTCCGTGTAAAAGCACCCTATGAAGATTCAGATAATCCACATCTTTGTATTGCAAACCTGTAACTGTGAACATAATATCTAGCAACGAATATTATATAGAACTTATCATATTTGTGATGAGAATATATTTGTGGATTTGTAGTAAATGCAGACTCTGCCTGCAATACCATGCAGGACACAACAGTGTGTAGGAAGCTGTGGGTTTTCAGTTCTATACACTGATAAAGTTCTATGGCGAATATCAGATTGGTAGGGGTTCCAGACGGTGGACCACCACCAATCAGCTATTGATGACCTATCCTGAGGATAAATAATTTAATTTAAATTTGTCAACCCCTTTAAGGAGACTTGAATTATGGCAGTCCTTTACTTCCTCCCTGCTAAGAGAATAAGTTATATAGAGAATACAGTCTTCAATTTTTCTGTTTCTGTAACAACAATTTTCTGTTAGTAAATTAGAGAGTGTACTGTGAAGTTTTTAGTGTTTCAATTTATGCTTTATAAAATAGGAAAAAATATTGTAGACAGGGTTTTAGAATTCATTTTAGAAGATTAACGGCACTGTACAGCATTAGGAAAACATGACTGCTTTCCTTCAGAAACAGTACTACACCTGTCCATGGGTTATCAATGGTATTGCAGTTCAGTCTCATTCACTTCAGTGGAGCAGATCTGCAACTCCAGGCACAACCCATAGACAAACATGATGCTGTTTTGTGTAAAAAAAAGTAGCCATGTTTTACTTATTCTGTATAATTTCTTTAAGGGTGGCTTTAGATAAGCATATGTGCAAATGTGCTCAACTTAGCGTAATGCATTTGTGCAGTGAACAAGGTAGATTTGAGCGCGTCTGTGCATTGAACTGTACATTTGGCACAAACAGGACCATTGCCCATTGATTTCAATGAGACGGTTAATGCATCACATGGCTCTTGCATGCTGTGTGATGTACATGTGAGAGCATTGGGAGGTTTCCCATTGAACTCAATGGGAAACACTTCCGATCCACTATCGCACGTGAAACTTGTGTAAGACGATTGGGACTTAACAGATCTGATGCAAGGCATTTTTGCCTGATTTCATTTTTTCCTTTTCACTAGCTATATTCTAGGGTGGTAATTCCAAGCCAAGAAAAAAAAGGGCTTGCCTTATCTTTCTCGCATGTAGTTAATTTTTTTTATTTTTTTTAAAGTAAAGATTTATACCTTGTTCATGCAGCTACTCTCCGTAGTGGTGAGCGTAGTTGCATATATACTAGTGTGAAGAAGTCCTTAAACAGATCAGTAAACACATGGACGGGGAATCCCCTCGCCCTGAGTTAAATGGCTAAGTAGCCTAATGGGTTGCACTGACGTGAGCGTATTTGCACATATTACAGCTATTACAATACATGGATGTCAAAATGTTCTGTACACATTTCTCTTTAAAGAAGTCATCATGTGGGGATACTTGCTCTCCGTATTATGTGTGTATTTTTTATGGATGTAATACAGAGAGCTGAAACCCCATTGAATTGCATTTGGGTATCCAGACATGCGTTTTAGGGCTCATACCCACTTGCGTTTATTTGATGCCGTTATATCGCTGTGTTTTTTTAATGCGACAGTCAATGGAACTTTTTAATGTTGAAAACTCATCGCACAAAAATCACAAGGCACAAACTCGCAATGCGATTTTAATAGAGATGAGCGAGCGCACTCGTCCGAGCTTGATACTCGTTCGAGCATTAGGGTGTTCGAGATGCTCGTTACTCGAGATGAGTACCACGCGACACTCGACTCCATTACATTTCCTTCCCTGAGAAATTTGTGCGCTTTCCTGGCCAATAGAAACACAGGGAAGGCATTACAACTTCCTCCTGTGACGTTCCAGCCCTATCCCACCCCCCTGCAGTGAGTGGCTGGCGAGATCAAGTGACCCTCGAGTATTTAAATCTGCCCCGCCCGTGGCTCGCCACAGACACATGCTAAGAGAGATCAGGGACAGTGCTGCTGATGCTGCTGCTGCTATAGGGACAGTGTTAGCATCTTCAAGAACCACAACGGTCCTTCTTAGGGCCACAGCTCACCTAGTGCATTACTGTTATGGCTGCTGTGAGCAGTTTTGACCAATTTTTTTTTTTCTATGTATATTGGGCATGCAGGCTGTAGCGTTCTCAGGCTGCAGTCTGTACTTGAGTATAGGGGCAGTATTGGTCAGGCAAGGACAGTGGTAGTGTAGAATCCTGTCTACAAGAACCCCAACGGTTCTTCTTAGGGCAACCTGTGACCGTGTGCCTTTAACTCCGTGGTTGCTGGGAGTTGTAGTACCTCTGTATTGCACAGCAGAGCCTGCGTGCAGCCTTCATTTAAACATATTTCTGTCCGCACTTTGCGTTGCCTCACTGCAGTCTGCCTCTAAGTGTACGCCAAGGAACCACACATTTTCTACAACGCTCTGTGTTATACGTGTGCTGTCTCAGAAGTTCACGGTCTGCCCGACGCCCATAGATTGAAAGTGCAATACACACTGCATAGCCTCAGCCTGCGTTGAATAGTAAAATAAGGATATTTTTTTTTTTTAAATCCTTTTTACGGCTACCGGAGACCCAGTGCATTTGCCTGCGTGGCCTGTGGGACTTCACGTCCATCCAAACTGCATAGTTCACAGCAAGGCCTAAGTGCAGCCTTCCTTATAATTTATCTCTGGCTTCATTTAGCGCTATATTACCGCTGGCACCCATCAACTACACGGCAATAATTCACAAACATTTTTACACCATTCTGTCTCTGCTCGATTCTTAATCCAGCATGCTGAGGCGTAGGGGTAGGGGCAGAGGACGTGGACGCGGTCGAGGAGACGCGGAGTCCCAAGTGAGGGTGTGGGCATAGGACGAGTTCCTGGTCCAGGTGAATTGCAGCCGGCTGCTGCGGGAGTAGGAGAGAGGACAGTTTCTGCGGTCCCCAGATTCAGATCGCAATTTTTGGGTCCACGTCGTAGACCTTTATTAAAAAATGAGCAGTGTGAGCAGGTCCTGTCGTGGATGGCAGAAAGTGCATCCAGCAATCTATCGACCACCCAGTCTTCTACGCTGTCCACTGCTGCAACTCTGAATCCTCTGGCTGCTGCTCCTCCTTCCTCCCAGCCTCCTCACTCCATGAAAATGACACATTCTGAGGAGCAGGCAGACTCCCAGGAACTGTTCTCAGGCCCCTGCCCAGATTGGGCAACAATGGTTCCTCTCCCATCGGAGGAGTTTGTCGTGACCGATGCCCAACTTTTGGAAAGTTCCCGGGGTCCGGGGGATGAGGCTGGGGACTTCCGGCAACTGTCTCAAGAGCTTTCAGTGGGTGAGGAGGACGATGACGATGAGACACAGTTGTCTATCAGTGAGGTAGTAGTAATTGGAGTAAGTCCGAGGGAGGAGCGCACAGAGGATTCGGAGGAAGGGCCGCTGGACGATGAGGTGACTGACCCCACCTGGTGTCCTCAGTTGGCTTATCACAGGTCTTCAGAGGGGGAGGCAATTGCAGCCGCAGGACAGGTTGGAAGAGGCAGTGGGGTGGCCAGGGGTAGAGGCAGGGCAAGAGCGAATAATCCACCAGCTGTTTCCCAAAGCACCCCCTCGCGCCAAGCCACCGTGCAGAGGCCAAGGCGCTCTGGGGTGTGGTAGTTTTTCACTGAGACGGCGGATGACCGATGAACAGTGGTGTGCAACCTTTGTCGTGCCAAGATCAGCCGGGGAGCCACCACCAGCAGCCTCACCACCACCAGTATGCGCAGGCATATGAGGGCCAAGCACTCCACAAGGTGGGACGAAGGCCGTTCACCGCCTCTTCCCCTGGGCCCCAACCTGCCACTGAGATCCAACCAATCTCTCACGACACAGGCACGACTGTCTCCTAGCCTGGACCCACATACTTACCTCCGCTGTCCTCGGCCCCATCCAGCAATGTCTCTCAGCGCAGCGTCCAGCTGTTGCTAAGAGAATCGTTGGAGCGAAAGCGCAAATAGACCGCCACGCACCCGCACGCTCAAGCTTTAAATGTCCACATAGCCAAATTGATCAGCCAGGAGATGCTCCCCTACAGGCTGGTGGAAAATGAGGCGTTCAAAAACATGATGGCAGTGGAAGCCCCGCGCTACTCTGTCCCCAGTCGCCACTATTTTTCATGGTGTGCCGTCCCAGCCCTACACGACCACGTCTCACGCAACATCGTACGTGCCCTCACCAACTCAGTTACTGGCAAGGTCCACTTAACAACGGACACGTGGACAAGCACAGGCGGGCAGGGCCACTATATCTCCCTGACGGCACATTGGGTGAATTTAGTGGAGGCTGGGACCGAGTCAGAGCCTGGGACCGCTCATGTACTACCCACCCCCAGAATTGCGGGCCCCAAATCGGTGCTGGTATCTGTGGCGGTGTATGCCACCTCCACTAAACCTTCCTCCTCCTTCTCCTCCTCCTCCAACGCAACCTCTACCTCGCAATCAAGACTTGTCAGCAGCAGCAAGTCGCCAGCAGTCGGTGTCGCGTGGCAGCACAGTGGTGGGCAAGCGTCAGCAGGCCGTGCTAAAACTACTCAGCTTAGGAGAGAAGAGGCACATGGCCCACGAACTGTTGCACGATCTGACAGAGCAGACCGACCGCTGGCTTTCGCCACTGAGCCTCCAACCGGGCATGGTCGTGTGTGACAACAGCCGTAACCTGGTGGCGGCTCTGCAGCTCGGCAGCCTCACGCACGTGCCATACCTGGCCCACGTCTTTAATTTGGTGGTTCAGCGGTTTCTGAAAGGCTACCCACACTTGTCAGACCTCCTCAGCAAGGTGCATCGGGTCAGCGCACATTTCCGCAAGTCCAACACGGACGCTGCCACCGTGCGCACCCTGCAACATCGGTTTAATCTGCCAGTGCACCGACTGCTTTGCGACGTGCCGACACCGTGGAACTCTATGCTTTACATGTTGTATGAGCAGTGTAGAGCTATAGTGGAATACCAACTGCAACATGGGCGGCGAAGTGGGAGTCAGCCTCCTCTGTTCTTTACAGAGGAGTGGGCCTGGATGGCAGATATCTGCTAGGTCCTTGGAAACTTTGAGGAGTCTACCCTGATGGTGAGCGGCAATGCTGCAATCATTAGCGTCACCATTCCCCTGCTATGCCTGTTGAGAAGTTCCCTGCAAAGCATAAAGGCTGATGCTCTGTGGGCGGAAACGGAGGCGGGGGAAGACAGTATGTCGCTGGATAGTCAGAGCACCCTCATGTCTATATCTCAGCGCGTGGAGGAGGAGGAGGGGGAGGAGCTTGAGGATGAAGAGACAGCTGGGCCGACTGCAGAGGGTACCCATGCTGCTTGCCTCTTATCCATTCAGCATGTATGGCCTGAGGAGGAGGAGTAGGAGGATACTCAAAGTGATCTTCCTAGTGAGGACAGCCATATGTTGCGTACAGGTACCCTGGCACACATGGCTGACTTCATGTAAGCATGCCTTTCTCGTGACCCTCGCATTACACGCATTCTGGCCACTACGGATTACTGGGTGTACACACTGCTTGACCCACGGTATAAGGAAAACCTATCCACTTTCATTCCCGAAGAGGTAAGGGGTTTGAGAGTGATGCAATGCCACAGGGCCCTGGTGGACAAACTGATAGTAAACTTTCCATCTGACAGCACTAGTGGCAGAAGGCGCAGTTCCGAGGGCAAAGTAGAAGGGGAGGCACGGAGAGCAGGCAGCATGTTCAGCGCAGGCAGGGGAACACTCTCCCAGGCCTTTGCCAGCTTTATGGCTCCCCAGCAAGACTGTCTCACACCTCCCTAGTCCAGGCTGAGTCAGAGGGAGCACTGTGAGAAGATGGTGAGGGAGTACGCAGCTGATCGTACCACCGTCCTCCGTGACGCCTCTGCTCCGTACAACTACTGGGTGTCAAAGCTGGACAGGTGGCCCGAACTCGCGCTGTATGCCCTGGAGGTGTTGGCTTGCCCTGTGGCTAGCGTCTTGTCAGAGAAGGTGTTTAGTGCAGCTGGGGGAATCATCACGGACAAGCGTACCCGCCTGTCAACTGACAGCACCGACAGGCTTACACTCATAAAGATGAACAAAGCCTGGATTTCCCCAGACTTCTCTTCTCCACCAGCGGACAGCACCGCTACCTAATGACCTTTGTCAATCTGTGTATGGTATTTGTCCTCCTCCTCCGGCTCCTCCTCCTGAAACCTCTCGTAATCACCGCGAATAGGCAATTTTCTGTGGGCCAAATGGCTCATATAACTTTTCTAAATAATATTTATCTGTTTCAATTCTCATTAAAGCATTGAAACTTCCACCTGAACCAATTGTTTTTTAGACTGGGCTGCCTCCAGGCCTAGTTAAAAATTAAGCCACAGTACGCTAAGCGATTAATGGGTTTCACCTGCCCTCTGGGTTGGGCATGGGCAATTTTTCTGGGGTACATTTGTACTGTCAGTACAACAATTTTTAGGGCCCTCGCCTACAATGTTATCAAAGTAATTTTTATGGGCTTCGCCTGCACTCATGGTACACCACTGTGTCTGGGGTTGGCCTACACTTGTGCTACAGAAATGTAACTCTGTTCTGCCTGCCTATACGTCTGCCACAGTAATGCTACAGGGGTCTGACTATACTTCAGCAACAGAAATGTTACTTTGGTCTGCCGATACTTCTGCTCCTGAAATGTTACTTTGGTTGGTGTATACTGTTACTACTGTAATTTTACTAATTCTGGGCTCTGCCCATAATGCTTCAACAGAAATGTTACTGGGGCAGGTCTATACTGCTATAACAGAAATGTAACTAATAGTGGGCTCTGCCCATACTTCTTCTACGTTAATGTTACTGGGGTCTGACTATACTGCTACTACTGAAATGTTACAAATATTTTGCTCTCCCTACACTGCTGCAAGGGAGATGTTTATCTGCTGCTTTGCCCATACTGCTTCAACATTACTGTTACTGGGGTCTGTCTGCACTGCTGGAACTGAAATGTGACTGGGGCATGTCGCAACTGATACTACTGAAATGTTACTGGGGTCTGTCAATACTGCTGGAACTGAAATGTTACTGGGGTCTGTCTAGACTTATACTACTGAACTGTTACTGGGGTCTGTCTACACAGATACTACTGAAATGTTACTGGGGTCTGTGTACACTGCTGCAAATGAAATGCTAGTGGGGTCTGTCGTCACTGCTGCCAATGGAATGTTACAGGGGTTTGCGCATACTCTTACTGCTGAAATGTTGCTAATTCTCGGCTCTGCCTATACTGCTGCTAATGCAATGTTACAGGGTAGTGGAAACGGAGGCTTCCCAAAGACATGATGGTGGCGACGCCGAGCTACTAGGTTCCCCAGGTGCGACAACTATTCAGCGACGCGGTCACTGGGAAGGTGCATATAACCACGGACACGGGGACAGGACACGTACTGCCTCAAAAACTTCCCCGTCCTCCTCCTCCAACAATGAAAACATTCTTGGCAAATGCTTTCGCAGTGCTCCATCTGGCGGCAGTCCAAGAATTTCACCTTAAACGACACAATAAGAAAGCCCCCCACCAAGGCCCACTTAATCCTGGCCACATTCCGAAAACCAACGGAATAAAACCACGCTAATAGGTCCACAGTCCCACCAATGCGGTTACTGGTAAGGTGCATATAACCACGGACACGGGGACAGGACACGTACTGCCTCAAAAACATCCCCGTCCTCCTCCTCCAACAATGAAAACATTCTTGGCCGAAGCCCACCTGTATTTAATCTGATGTTAGCTCTGCTGTCCAGGGCACTGCAATGGGATCTATTTATGTACCGCCGGTGGGTTCCAGGGAGCCACTCATGCTGTCGGTCCACAGGGACTTCACATAGGGGATTTGTACCTGCCTGTGTCTATGTATTAAAAACCCCGGTCAGGTTGGGACATGCAGTGTGGGCCGAAGCCCACCTGCATTTAATCTGACATTACCTCAGCTCTGCTGGGCAATGCAATGGGATATATTTATGTACCGCCGGTGGCTTCCTGGGACCCACCTATGCTGTCGGTCCACACGGAGTTGTAACTGCATGTGTCTACTTATAAAGAACCCAAGTCTGACTGGGGCATGCAGTGTGGGCCAAAGCCCACCTGCATTTAATCTGACGTTACCTCAGCTGTGCTGGGCACTGCAATGGGATATATTTATGTACCGTCGGTGGGTTCCAGGGAGCCACCCATGCTGTGGGTGCACACGGAATTCCCATTGCGGAGTTGTACCTGCCTGTGACTATTTATAAAAATCCCCGGTCAGACTGGGGCATGCAGTGTGGGCCGAAGCCCACCTGTATTTAATCTGATGTTAGCTCTACTATCCGGGGCACTGCATTGGGACAAACTAGAGGAGCAATACAGCGCTAATGAGACGTGCACAGCTACGCTAGCATTGGAGTCTGCTGTAGGCCCGCGATTGCTGAGGGTTTGTGCAGAGGCCTATGTCCTGGGTGCAGTGACAGTCCGCTTCCTACCTAGGATTGCTGAAGCTGTGGGCCGAGGCCTATGTCGTGGGCGTGGTGCAAG
Organism: Eleutherodactylus coqui; assembly: GCF_035609145.1. NCBI lineage: Eukaryota > Metazoa > Chordata > Amphibia > Anura > Eleutherodactylidae > Eleutherodactylus > Eleutherodactylus coqui. The sequence goes on from NC_089841.1 coordinate 148,948,728, forward strand.
TCTGCCATGTTTGGCCGCTCAGATCAATTTTTTGTTCATGTCTTGGGTTTCCTAGGACCCACCTATGCTGTTGGTGCAATCTTAGTTCCCATCGCGGTGTTTGACCTGTCTGGCACAAAGACACTGACTAACTTGGGTAGGGGGCAGAGCGCAGACGGCTTTCCCCCTGCATTGTCGATTGAGCTATGCGACACCTTGACAGAATGAATACTGTGTGGCACATGGATTCCCCATTGCTATGCCCACGTTTGCAGCTCCTGACGGAGGTGGCACAGGATTGGATTTCTCATTGCTTCTGTACTGCATTGTGGGCTATCGCCCCACTCCTTTTAAAGAGGGTCGCTGCCTGGCCCTGCCAACCCTCTGCAGTGTGTGCCTCTGGTTCCTCCTCATGGCAGACGCACGTATAAATAGACATGAGTGGTGTGGCTATGAGGCCAGCGTGTGGCATGAGGGCAGCTGAAGGCTGCGCAGGGACACTTTGGTGTGCACTGTGGACACTGGGTCGTACGGGGGGGGGGGGTTGGGCAGCATGTAACCCAGGAGAAGAGGCAGCGGTATGTCCCGCAGGCAGTGCTTGTGCTTAGTTGGAGGTAGTGTGGTGCTTAGCTAAGGTGTGGCTTACTAATGAGGGTTTGTCCAAAGTAAAACTTGTTAGGGGGGGGGGCACTCTTGCCGCTATTGTGGCTTAATAGTCGGACCTGGGAACCTGAAATGCAGCCCAGCATGTTGCCCCTCGCCTGCCCTGTCCGTTTCTGTGTTGTTTCCATCACTTTCTTGGGTTTTGCAGATTTTCACCAATGAAAACCTTAGAGAGCATCGGCGATATACAAAAATGCTCAAGTCGCCCATTGACTTCAATGGGGTTAGTTACTCGAAACGAACCCTCGAGCATCGCGGAAAGTTCGACTCGAGCAGCGAGCACCCGAGCATTTTGGTGTTCGCTCATCTCTAGATTTTAACATTAGAAAGTCCCATTGACAGTCAGGTTAAAAAAAAAAACGCAGCGCTATCACATGAAACAAAATGGGCAAGAAAAACGCTAGTGTGCAGAGGCCCTTACACATGTGTATTCACGCGTGTGAAAAAAATTGCAGAGTGTCCTATCTTGGTCCATTATGGCTGCTTTAGGGCTCGGTCACACGAGCGCATCGGCGCCCGTGTTACTGCAGGTAGCAGACGGCCGTACCTGAAGACTGACGACTCTCTGCAGCGCCGGAGGAAAGAACATGTGACCGGCTTCATTGCGATTAGAAACTCCAGTATTTTTGGGTTCAAAAAATGTCCAAAAAAAAAGCCACAAAAACTGCATGTGTCATTCGTGCCTTAGGCCTCATTCAGACAAGCGCTGTTTTCGTGCTGTTAGCGCACTTCTAATAGGAATCTTTCACATGAGAGAATGTTAGGCGCACTGAATCAGCGCACCTAACAAAATATAGGACATTTGAGTGCAAACTCGCATGTAGGCTCCGAGATGCTGGCAAAGATAGGACATGTCCAATCTTTGCTTCGTAGTAGCTTGAAGTATCCCATTCACGCAATCTTTACAACACTATAGCCGCAATCTGTGAAAAAAAAAATATTAAAAAATAATCACTCTCCTGAATGAACCCTTAAGGGGTAAACTCAGACCTACAGTTCTTTCTCTAATTATTTACCTATGTTTTATCAGTATGATAATGCGTTAACAATTGCCATATAAGTATGTGTTTATAATAAATTAGTGGAGCAAAAACTCGGCATATAAGGAACTGAAATTATTTTTTATTTTAATAACTTGCTTATTGATACCAAAACATCATTATAAAAATAATTGTAATCTCCACTAATAGCCAGCTTACTGGATAGCCTTCTCATTTCCTACATACGGCTACAATGAAGAGTATGAACAGAATAAAACCGGTCTCTATAACTCATCGGAAAAGGAGAAATGCATCACAAAATCCGAGCAATAAATTATAAATGGAATAAAACACTAATACAATGACGTCTAGATCTCTGGAGCATATTTTGGATTAACACAAATTTGAACTGCTATTGGCAGGATTTCAGCAAGTCCCAAACCTTCTTTTTCTGTGCTGTTTATCTCAGAATTTCAGGCAGTTAAAGTGGTCAGACACTATTCCCCTAAACTATTAGCATGTGGAAATCAGGATATTAACGCGGATAGTTCAGCTCCACGAAACAATGTTGCAAGCAATAATGTATAGCAGATGGAAGGTTATTTACTAGGTGTCATTTCATTCACTATCTCACCAAGGCAATCTCTTCAAGCATGTTGCACAGAAAAGGTCAGCCACAAAACACAACCAGCAATTGCTTTGCTTACAGCCACTGTGGTTAGGAAGATTGAATCATTAATTACATTCTGCTCCTGAACAAAACCTACAGCTGTAGAAATATAGCAAAGGAGAAGGGACGAAGCATTTAGAATAATTTAACATATTGTACGTTTGCATAGGAAGATTGTAAGTTATTCCAATGACAATACAGGGTGTATATAAAAATGCGGATGAGAAATTAGGGACATTAACTGTGCAAATATGCCATTATTTTTATTTTACAGTTCATTACTAGATCATGATGAAAACTACATTTTGTTTATCAGTATAAAAACGTTAATGGGGAAATAAATCCAAGGCAGGCTTAACAGCCCTAGCTCACTGGGTTTCTTCTACCACTACTTGCAAAGGCACAGTCATCTTATATTCATTAATGGAAGCCACAGAATGTCTGTCTGAATTTATGTTGAGTACAGCTGCCGGTAGTGACTTTTCAACCCAATGGTTTTAGACACGTTGTGTTAGTAAATGACGGGTGTGTAATGGTTTTTGTCTACTGCATCTGGCTTGTATATAAAGATGTTGACATAGATGTTTTCCTCTGCTAGGAACTTTATCTAGTAATCAGTGTATACTAATTTTGCACTCTAGCAAATTGAATGCCCTATTTTGGATCAAGAATAAGTATGTCCAACCAACTTTTAATGCAAAGCTCTTCCAGTAAGGGCAGGCTCACACGAGCGTAAATTCACCAAGTAATACGCAGTGATTGGAGTCAATGAAAGTATATTGATTTTTGTTGACCCACTCATAATAATACGTGTGTAGAAAATAACACAGTATGTTCTATTGTTCCACGCTATAGCCCTATTGTTCTTTATGAGCGTGTAAGAAATGCTTTACATATGCATTTACATTTATGTGCAGCGTTTATATGCAATGCTGATAAGAGAGGGGGAAATTTAAAAAAAAAGAAATGTAACACTGCGTATGACTCAGACAAGAATGCAGTTACTCGAGAAGAGCGAGGCTCGCTTGAGTAACTGACTTATTCGAGCGTGCTCGCTAGAGATGAGCGAACATGTTCTTCCGAGCTTGATATTCGTGCGAATATTAGGGTGTTCAGTATGTTCGTTATCCGTAACGAACACCATGCGGTGTCCGGGTTACTTTAACTTTCTTCCCTGAGACGTTAGCGCTTTTTTTTGGCCAATATAAAGACAGGGAAGGCATTACAACTTCCCCCTGCAACGTTTAAGCCCTATACCACCCCCCTGCTGTGAGTGGCTGGGGAGATAAGGTGTCCGCCTGATATAAAAGTCTGCCCCTCCCGCGGTTCGCTATGGATGCATTCTATATGCGCTCAATGGGGCCAGCGGCAGCAGAGCTGACCCCATTGAGAACATATAGAAGACAAATCCTTCTTCTCTGGCACAGCTGTAACAGCTGTAGCAGAGAAGAACGATGTTTGCCCATTGAATTCAATGGAGCGGCAATACAGCATGTTCCACTGAATGCAATGGGCTGCCGGCGATCGCAGGATGAATGGTCGGAAAGGGGTTAAATATATAACCCCTTTCCTGCAATTCATCCAGAAATGTGTTACACTAAAAATATATACCGGCGTATAAGGCGACCGGGCGTATAAGACGACCCCCCAACTGTCACCTTATACGCCGGTAATACAGTGGAGCAAAGAATAAAAAGCATTACTTACGTTTTTAGATGATCTGCGGCGCTCCTGCAGGCTGTCGCTCCCTCCTAATCCACGGCAAAGTATTCCTTTCTCCACGAAAGGCTTGAAATCCCCGCCTCCAGAAACACAGCCAATCACAGCCATTCAATGACATCATTGTCATTGGCTGTGATTGGCTGAAGGCACGTGTCTTTCTGGAGGCAGGGATTTAAAGCCTTTCATAGAGAAAGCTTGTCTGCCGTGGATTAGGAGGGAGTGACAGCCTGCAGGAGCGCCGCAGATCATCTAAAAACGTAAGTAATGCTTTTTATTCTTTGCTCCACTGTATTACTGGCGTATAAGGTGACAGTTGGGGGGTCGTCTTATACGCCCGGTCGCCTTATACGCCGGTATATATTTTTATTGTAACACATTTCTGGATGAATTGCAGGAAAGGGGTTATATATTTAACCCCTTTCCGACCATTCATCCTGCGATCGCGGGCAGCCCATTGCATTCAGTGGAACCTGCTGTATTGCCGCTCCATTGAATTCAATGGGCAAACATCGTTCTTCTCTGCTACAGCTGTTACAGCTGTGGCAGAGGAGAACGATCTTTATGCTGACAGTGGGGGGGGGGGCACTCTTGCCGCTATTGTGGCTTAATAGTGGGACCTGTGAACTTGAGATGCAGCCCACCATGTAGCCCCTCGCCTGCCCTATCCGTCACTGTGTCATTCCCATCACTTTCTTGAATTGCCCAGATTTTCACACATGAAAACCTTAGCGAGCATCGGCGAAATACAAAAATGCTCTGGTCGCCCATTGACTTCAATGGGGTTCGTTGTTCGAAACGAACCCTCGAGCATCGCGGGAAGTTCGTTCCGAATAACGAACACCCGAACATTTTGGTGTTCGCTCATCTCTAGTGCTCGCTCATCTCTAGTGCTAACAGTTTGATTGGTGGGTATCCCACTGCTGAGATGCCCACCGATCCCAAGAAAAATTTACTATTTCGCCTCTTCTCATCACTGTGAGGTCTCTACTCCCATCCACAGTAGGGAGGACAGGGAAAATGGGACACCTGTTCTTGGGATCAGTGGAGCCCTCAGCCTTGAAAATCCAACCAATCAGACTTTTATCACCTATCCCCTGAATAGGTGTTGAAAGTAAATCTTGGCACAGCCCCTTTAAATAACAATATGAGGCAAAGTAGGAGGAGATCTGAATTAGTCTATCCCTTTACTTCCTCCCTGCTAAGGCAGTGAAGAAAATACACTAAGCTACAGCTTTTCTTTTGTTTGTAAAATGGCAGACAATTACAGCAATTTTCTGTTAGTGATTTAGATAACCTATTTTAAAGTTTTCATTTTTGACTTGAATTTTAATTTTTAATTATGGGAACAACTGTATTTTGAGAACTGCTATTCTGGGATGTTTTAGGATTTAAAAAAAAAATGACTTCTATTTTCGATGAGTAATGCGCCTAAACCATTCTAAATGATTGTTAATTCCCCTTACGTAGATTAATAAGTTCCCAAAATATGACATTAATTATTTAATGTATAAATAATTATTTTTTCTTAGCATTAGACATACATATTGATATTTTTTGACTCCTAAAAATTGGATGCATAGCAATCTTTGTATTTCGGATTAAGCTATATGCAATCAACATTCCTGTTTTTAAACTGGGGCACGCTCCTGTTTGAAAATCTCATTATGATTTATCACACTTCAAACATAAGAGGCTTGTTTCTTGTTTGAGTCTTTTGTTCCTTAGAGTCTGTTTCCCACAAGACACCTCACAAGTATTGTGATTAGGCCAACAGGACATTCAAAATTTAAAATGTCCTGGTTTGAACACAACAAAGAAAACATTGTAATAAAAAGGCAATATTAACAAGAATGTAATCACCAGAGAAAGACAATCCACAAAATTCTAACCCCATAAGATCTGAAACATTCTATTTAAAGTACATTCAAATTAACCTGCAAAATAGAATTTAAGCAGATCATACCTATGGTTTAATTGGTGGAATATTAATTTAGTACCGCATAACAAAATACAGCAAAGCCTCTGAAAGAATAAAAGAAAGAAATACAGATTGATATATAGATGAAAAATTGCCTTTTTGCATAGGCAGATTGTCATTTGACTTTTATTTCTTGCATTATCTGAATGACGAACAGTATCATTCATCATTCAGTCGCTGGCAGTACTTACTGTTTAGTTTTACCCGATTCAGCAATAAACTGAATGTAAGGTTCCAATTAGAAGGACCCTTAGACACTGCTGGTGTCCTGCGTGCAATGGATCTAGCAGAACATTGTGGTTTCCATTTTAAATTAAAGGCATGCTAATTAGCTCATGTCAGACAAACCAGGGACTCCACTATAAAGAAGAGTGACCTATCAGTAGACAGCCATTTCAGGATTTTTGCCCCTTGTTTGTACAGACCAGGGTACTGGTTGGTTGAAGGAAATATCTTAAATTGGGCACTGGTGTTCACTGAAGAGACTTAGAGTCTTGTTTTATGCATTAAAATAATTCTCCATACACCCGCTGAGTCTCTCCAAAGAGAACCAGTAATCCCCCTTTCCCTCCCCGAAATGAAGGCCACGACACAGATGTGAACCGATGCGAGTCTAATCTGCCCAGTCTGTATTGGCTTGCTAAGTCTTTTCACGCCAGATGATGGGTGATTAGACAATGCATTAGATCAGGAAACAGACAGAATTCCCTTGAAATACACTAATGGTTTGCTACCAAATCCCCAGGTTAACCATCATGAAAGGTTAAGAAAATAAATTTTCCACCTGGTTGCAATCTCATGAAGAGTGCTGTGCATAGGTGCCACAAATAATGATGCTGCGCGAGTGAGGGCAGAGATGGTGAAATCAGCATGGAAAAAGAAGAAGAAAAAAAAAAGCTAATGAGTTTTAGTTCTTCATTTTCATTTTAGTGCTCAGCAGCACAGTTTGCTTACCAATGCCACTTCAAACCAATCTTACCAAGTGTGAAATGTATGTAACAGTTTAAAAAGTTTTATATAATCCAAAACAAAGTACAAACTGGAAAATTCCAGTTGAATATATACTATGAAATGTATAAAACAATGTAGGGTCCAGTTGGGCTACTATAATATCAGAGTATTCTTATGGGTGCAGGCTGTAACATCCAGTAGTAATGGGCCCTCAATAGTCCAGGAGAAAACAACCCCATAACCATAATACACCATCTAGATGATACATAAAAATCACAGAAAGTGGACGTAACTTAATGATATACTGATACAAGAGGGCAGGCGTATACATTACTTATCCTCCAACATGCAGACAGTCAGACTGCTAAACGGAGGAGCCAGCAAGGCCCATTTACATGCAAAGGTAATCTTTCAAAAGATTGAAAGATTGAGAGTTGTATCAATCATTTTGCATAAAGTATTAATGGGAAATAATGTCCATTAGTACTATATCAGCTTCATTTGAATGCAAATGAGTCTCCAGGAGCTGCTTGCAGAGATCAGCAGGTGGTCTGAGCTCTGCAATTAGCTCCATTGCTCTGGCACACGCTGCTAAGAGAATACAATGTAATCTCCCTCTCCCGTGGAGAACACAGTCTGAAAAATGTATTTTAAGCTCTCCTAAAAATCATCGTTCATGAAAAATGTACAATGGTAACATTAACACACAATGATTATCACTCATATGACATCGGTTTAACGCATTGTAAGCAATAATAGTTGCGTGTAAATGGGCCTTAACACTTGTGAAGTATTCTGATGAACAGCCTCTCATACACCCTCCTTAAATTGAGGTGGCTGCTTAGTGCTTATTCCTACTCAAAAAAGTAAATATAGAGTGTCAGGCCACATGGTACGTGTAGTGCACAATGCAGGCTTACAACCTATTAATGACACCATATTTAAAAAGCAACGGATTGCCCTGCAACCCACAGGTAAACCGCACTGGCACTCTTAGCTCCACCAGCATTGAAAGCTGCACTGCATGTTACTAATAGATATCGATGATGATACATAGTTTATGGGACAATTAAAAGTTTTCAGTGCATATAGTCTGTCCTACAGGGTGTACCTTCAAAATTATTTCCCCAAATAAATACAAGAAAACATAGTTTGACACTTAGAAAACATTTTCCTATGATAATCAAACTGTTAAAAAGATATAAGGCCACTGAGCTCACCCTACTACTCTACAGGGTTGATCCAGAGAAAGGAAAACTACTATTATGCAGAAGCCACTTTTCTCTATCTTAGTGTAAAATATTAATTCCAGCCTCCAGATATGGCACTTAGAGTAAATCTGTGGATCATCCATACTCAACCCATCTCCAGTAATCTAGTACCTATAAACTCTATTATTACTTTCAAGAAACACAATTAAAAGGGGTTTTGTCATTACAACAAAATCCCATCCACCCACTCAACCTGGCCTAAAATTAAAAAAAAAAAAAAGAAAAAAAAAAGAAGAAGGCATGCCTGCCTGTTCTGGAGCCCCGGGAAGCAGCTAAGAGCTGCCGCCGGTATCAGCGGTGACTTCCAGGTAAAAAGCCCAGCACAAGTCAGGTGTCGTCTGCGACCAATCAAAGGCTGCAGCGTCACCATGCATGTTTATCAGGAGCATGTATGGTGATGTATGTATAGTTATGCTGTGGTCTGGTTGGCCGCAGATGACACCTTACTTCCACCAGGCTGTCAACCTGAAAGTCGCCTCTGATAATGGTGGCGGCTCTCAGCTGTGTTCGGGGGGGTCCAGGACAGGCAAGTATGCCCTCTTTTTTTTTTTACTTTAGGCCGGGCAGAGCTGAGCAGGTGAACAGGGTTTGTTGTAATGACAAAACCCCTTTAAGTCTCAGTTCAACTTTTTGAACTTTGTCTATCTATATCTACTTACTAACCTCTATTATACCTATGGTTTCGTGCAAATAAATCAACTATGAGCACTTAAAAAAAAAAATGACTGTAGAGTAGAATATATGCATAAATCTTTAAAGCAAATGCATTGTATATATTAACGAACTGTATATTTAGTGGAGGATAAGGTATTCCTTTATATTCAGAGTCTGTATTACTCATTGTAAATGATCATCAGATCTCAGTATTGACCTGTGATGCATTCAAACATTTGCTTCTATCTGTAGAAACAAGCAACGTTTGACATCTCTGCTTTAGAATGGATGTGATCTCACTTTGCTTATGTACAGAAACGTGAAGTTGTGTTGTCAGAACTGTAGGCAAAGATCATATGCGGTGACAACACAACATTGAACATATGGAGACACTGCAGGTAATTAGAGCTCTGGACTCAATGGCAAAAACATCACATCCTCAGGGTGAAAGAAGAAAATAATGTCACAAATATTTTGGTGCAACATCTGCATTAAGATATATTGCTCCATATGCCACAAAATGAACACAGACACCACAAATTAATATAAAAGTTCCACTAGCCCAGAGTATTATACTCTTCATATTAGTTGCAGTGGAAAAGGTCTTTATATGTGGACATAGTAGTTTTTCGATAAAATGAGCACTAAAAGTTGTAAGAAAGTGTAATAATAACCATTGTCGATATTGGTTAAAGTTACTTGGGGGACAGACTATTCATTAGCAAACTTTGAAAACTATAATGTAACTGATGATGGCTTCTGTAGTGCATTCAGCCTGCGGACATTTATTGCATATGCCTCACTGTCATAAACAGATCTGTGGGCGATAAAGCAATTTCAAAATCAATGCACTTATGAATGGCTTGATAAAGTCTAATGTGAGTTAATTGCTATAGCCACAGTCAGTTATAAATGTGATGCCTATGGCAGCGAATAATGGTGTGAGCACACAGACAAATGACAAACACGACATCTTATTTCCACATGGCTGAATGTATAGCCCACTCTGAACCTTTCCCGCTAGTAGAAAAGGCATTTTGCAATAAAAGCCTGTGCTCCGATCTATTCTTTGGAGATCTAACAGTGAAAGAAATCGAAGTCGCTTCATGTTATGAGCCCCGTCTAGTCTGATGGAATCCAGGGATATAAAGTCCAAATCATTTAGGTTTGTAAAACCAACAAAAGGTCACTAAGAAATGAGGGTCCAAAAGGTTAAAGCTGTTACCAGCAAGTTAACCTATTCGGCTGTGTCTAAGCCTGTTGCGTGCTCTCTTATCAGTAATGAACTCAGAACTGCACATAGCGTACAGCTAACTGCAGGAATTGATACAGCTAGCAATGATTAATAATGAAGTGAAGAACACATTTTGTAATATTTTTTTTAAATTAGGCCTTAGGTTAAACCATACTAACAATTGTTTTCTCCTGGTGCTTCCAACATATCTTCTCTTTAGTATTAATAAAAGTAAATGTAAAAGTGATTAGAGGTCTCTAGAAATCATTTTCAGCTGTATTTTAGAATTTAGTTAAAGCAACAGAATTATACTGATAGTTTAGTTCGTTAGCATTGGATACTGCCATTGTCATGCTAAGGAATCTTGGACACACCAGAGGAAACTTTTCCAAGGGCCAATGTATATAGAACACATAGATATACAGCTTTAGTTGCTTGCTAAGCTATAGTGCAGTGTTTCCCAACCTTCTCAGCCTTGGGGCACTGTATCGCTGCAAAGAGCAACACTTAAAGTTCAGATAACGCTTTAAAGAGAGTACTACAATATGGAAGGTTTAATAAGAATTTATTCTAATTAAGTGGTAATCCAGCATAGTGGTGAAGAATTGTAATCATACATTCAGTATTTTTCTAAGAGGTACACCGGTGAAAATTTTTTTATTGTGGGGGACCCCGACTAAAAAGTGAGTGTGGTTAGGGAGTGTGACTAGGTGCGTAGCTTTTCAACACATATGAGTTTACCTCTGTTATAGTAATAGTACACCCTCTCGGTGGGCCCAATAGTAATAGTGCCCCTCTCAGTGGTCCTAGTAGCAATAATGCCCTCATCAGGAATAATACTCCCCCTCATTGCCCAATCATTAAAAATGCTTTGTGATATTGTTCCAATCATTAAAGATTGTCCCTTTTTGGCCCAGTCATCAATAATGCTGCCCCTTGTTGCCGTATTAATAATGCCCTCTTGTTCCCTGTGATTAAAAAATTCAGCTCTTTGTTCCCCCTGTCAGTGATGATGATCCGCCTTGTTGCCTTGTCATCAATAGTGCTCCCACTTGTTGCCTTCGTCAGCCATAAAGCTGCCCCGTGAGGTCCTCCAGTAAAAGCACTCCGTTGTTGCCTCCATCAGTAATAATGATCCCTGTTAGTAATGATGCTGCCCCTTGTTGTCTCCATCAGTAATAGTGCTTCCTAGTTCCTCTTATGCTGTATAATTTAAAATATATATATTAGAGATGAGCGAGCACCAAAATGCTCGGGTGCTCGTTACTCGGGACGAACTTTTCGCGATGCTCGAGGGTTCGTTCCGAGTAACGAACCCCATTGAAGTCAATGGGCGACCCGAGCATTTTTGTATATCGCCGATGCTCGCTAAGGTTTTCATTTGTGAAAATCTGGGCAATTCAAGAAAGTGATGGAAACGACACAGAAACGGATAGGGCAGGCGAGGGGCTACATGTTGGGCTGCATCTCAAGTTCCCAGGTCCCACTATTAAGCCACAATAGTGGCAAGAGTGAGACCCCCCCCCCCACTGTCAGCATAAAGATCGTTCTCCTCTGCTACAGCTGTAACAGCTGTGGCGGAGAAGAACGATGTTAGCCCATTGAATTCAATGGAGCCGGCAATACAGCAGGTTCCACTGAAAGCAATGGGCTGCCGGACAGTGCTGGATGAATTGTCGGGAAGGGGTTAAATATATAAGCCCTTCCCTGCAATTCATCCAGAAATGTGTAAAAATAAAAATATATACCGTATATACCGGCGTATAAGGCGACGGGGCGTATAAGACAACCCCCCAACTGTCACTTTATACGCCGGGAATACAGCGGAGCAAAGAATAAAAATCATTACTCACTTCCCCCGGCGTTCTGCGGCGCTGCTGCAGGCTGTCGCTCCACAGCCATTCAATGATGTCATTGAATGGCTGTGATTGGCTGAAGGCACGTGTGTTTTCTGGAGGCGGGGATTTCAAGCCCTGCATCCAGAAAGCAATGCTCTGCCGGGAACCAGGAGGGAGCGACCGCCTGCAGCAGCACCGCAGAACGCCGGGGGAAGTGAGTAATGATTTTTATTCTTTGCTCCGCTGTATTCCCGGCGTATAAGGTGACAGTTGGGGGGTCGTCTTATACACCCCGTCGCCTTATACGCCGGTATATACGGTATATATTTTTATTGTAACACATTTCTGGATGAATTGCAGGGAAGGGCTTATATATTTAAGCCCTTCCCGACAATTCATCCCGCGATCGCCGGCAGCCCATTGCTTTCAGTGGAACCGGCTGTATTGCCGGCTCCATTGAATTCAATGGGCAAACATCGTTCTTCTCTGCCACAGCTGTAACAGCTGTGGCAGAGAAGAATGATTTGTCTTCTATATGTTCTCAATGGGGTCGGTGCTGCTGCCGCCGGCCCCATTGAGCGCATATAGAGAAGAGAACAGGAATCTGGTGCGATCACATAGGTGCGATCTGCGATTTCTATGGCCTAAGAAGGACCGTTGGGGTTCTTGAAGCCTAAAATCACTCTTAACGCTCTCCCTATAGCAGCTCCGGCATCAGCAGCACTTTCCCTGAACTATGTCAGAATGTATCTGTGGCGAGCCGCGGGAGGGGCAGATTTCAATACTCCGGTGACACCTAATCTCGCCAGCCACTCACTGCAGGGGGGTGGTATAGGGCTTGAATGTCGCAGGGGGAAGTTGTAATGCCTTCCCTTTCTTTCTATTGGCCAGAAAAGCGCGCAAATTTCTCAGGGAAGAAAATTAAAGTGACTCGAACACCGCGTGGTACTCGTCACGAGTAACGAGCATCTCGAACACCCTAATACTCGAACGAGTATCAAGCTCGGACGAGTATGCTCGCGCATCTCTAATATATATATATATATATATATATATATATATATATATATATATATATATATATATATATATATATATATACACATACACACACACACACTCACCTCCTTTGTTGTCTAAGATTTTCCACTCTAGCAGTCCTTCTTTCTACTTCAGTCCTTCCTGACTTCCAGGTTGCACAGGCATACAATTGGCCACAGTGGGCGCATACCACATGACCGCCAAGCTGGAAGTCAGGCAGGACCGGATTGGGGATAAGCAAAGAAGGTGATTATACTGGGGTGGTTTTTTTTTGCTTTATAACCTTACTTCCCCCCCCCCCCCCCCCTCGCAAATGGTAGTCTTACAGGCATGCCTGCAGCAGCCTCAGTTGCAGCCCCAGGAACCTGAAGTGAATACTGCATATGTTTATGATGTATTAGCAATGATATGATTTCTAAACTAACATTTTTTAGCAATATTCCTAATCTGATATGTAGTGAACTGGCTTGAAAAAGGTTATTCTTTCTTGCATAAAGCAGTGGCTCCCTGCACTGTAGGTGTGGAGCTGTGAAGAAGTGGATGATGAAAAAGTAACCGTAAGCATCATGTTGCTGAATAAGACAACACCTTTGCTTCAATTTATTAATATTAATTGAAACAAGGGCACCTGCAGTGTATAGCAATGTTATTTATATGACAATGGTATATTGTAAGCAGTGAACATTAAGTGCTATAAATCTGCTGCTAATGCGTGCCTCAAATGGTTCAGAGATCTGTACTGTGGTAGAAATACTGGCTTTTTTTTTTTTAATTAAGAGATAGTTAATAGAGATGAGCGAACACCAAAATGTTCGGGTGTTCGTTATTCGGAACGAACTTCCCGCGATGCTCGAGGGTTCGTTTCGAACAACGAACCCCATTGAAGTCAATGGGCGACCAGAGCATTTTTGTATTTCGCCGATGCTCGCTAAGGTTTTCATGTGTGAAAATCTGGGCAATTCAAGAAAGTGATGGGAATGACACAGTGACGGATAGGGCAGGCGAGGGGCTACATGGTGGGCTGCATCTCAAGTTCACAGGTCCCACTATTAAGCCACAATAGCGGCAAGAGTGCCCCCCCCCCCCCCCACTGTCAGCATAAAGATCGTCCTCCTCTGGCACAGCTGTAACAGCTGTAGCAGAGAAGAACGATGTTTGCCCATTGAATTCAATGGAGCGGCAATACAGCATGTTCCACTGAATGCAATGGGCTGCCCGCGATCGCAGGATGAATGGTCGGAAAGGGGTTAAATATATAACCCCTTTCCTGCAATTCATCCAGAAATGTGTTACACTAAAAATATATACCGGCGTATAAGGCGACGGGGCGTATAAGACGACCCCCCAACTGTCACCTTATACGCCGGTAATACAGTGGAGCAAAGAATAAAAAGCATTACTTACGTTTTTAGATGATCTGCGGCGCTCCTGCAGGCTGTCACTCCCTCCTGGTCCACGGCAGAGTATTGCTTTCTCTATGAAAGGCTTTAAATCCCTGCCTCCAGAAAGACACGTGCCTTCAGCCAATCACAGCCAATGACAATGATGTCATTGAATGGCTGTGATTGGCTGTGTTTCTGGAGGCGGGGATTTCAAGCCTTTCGTGCAGAAAGGAATACTCTGCCGTGGATTAGGAGGGAGCGACAGCCTGCAGGAGCGCCGCAGATCATCTGAAAAAGTGAGTAATGCTTTTTATTCTTTGCTCCACTGTATTACCGGCGTATAAGGTGACAGTTGGGGGGTCGTCTTATACGCCCCGTCGCCTTATACGCCGGTATATATTTTTAGTGTAACACATTTCTGGATGAATTGCAGGAAAGGGGTTATATATTTAACCCCTTTCCGACCATTCATCCTGCGATCGCCGGCAGCCCATTGCATTCAGTGGAACATGCTGTATTGCCGCTCCATTGAATTCAATGGGCAAACATCGTTCTTCTCTGCTACAGCTGTTACAGCTGTGCCAGAGAAGAAGGATTTGTCTTCTATATGTTCTCAATGGGGTCAGCGCTGCTGCCGCTGGCCCCATTGAGCGCATATAGAATGCATCCATAGCGAACCGCGGGAGGGGCAGACTTTCATATCAGGCGGACACCTGATCTCCCCAGCCACTCACAGCAGGGGGGTGGTATAGGGCTTAAATGTTGCAGGGGGAAGTTGTAATGCCTTCCCTGTCTTTATATTGGCCAAAAAAAAGCGCTAACGTCTCAGGGAAGAAAGTTTAAGTAACCCGGACACCGCATGGTGTTCGTTACGGATAACGAACATACCGAACACCCTAATATTCGCACGAATATCAAGCTCGGAAGAACACGTTCGCTCATCTCTAATAGTTAAATAAAGTGTATATCCAAAAATGCTAAACAGCTTTTCATATATTCAAACATTGTTGCTGTGACATATTAAATTACTTTTCTATGAAAAGTCAAGAAAGGCATATATTAAAAGTCGTTATCTTTCTTATGTCAGCTCACAGAAAAATATACAGGATTTTTGTGCCTTAGACATCTAAATTGCAGCAATTTCTACATGTGTAGGCTGTACCTGTTTGAAAGATTTTTTTCCTGTACTAATGGGACAATTCACGTCACCTTAGAAACATCTCTGGATCAACCTATGGTTATTGCCAGTCATTAAAGTTAAGAGCATTTACAGTCAGTGAACATATCAGCTGTTTCCAGCAAAGTTATTGACACGGAGGTCACTCTTATAGTGTTTAGATGGTATTGGACTATTGCTCTTATTATGCATGGTTTGGAAGCAAGATCTGGGAGGTTAGGATCAACATAAAATGGTCAGTATATGAAATATTCATTGTTTATGTCTAGAGGTGAGCGAGTATACTCGCTAAAGGCAATTGCTCGAGGGAGCATTGCCTTTAGCGAGTATCTCCCCGCTCGAGACTGCAGGTTCGGGTGCCGGCGCGGGGGAGCGGTGAGTAGCGGCTGTCAGCAGGAGGGAGCGGGGGGGGGGGGGGGGGAGAGGGAGAGAGAGATCTCCCCTCTGTTCCGCCCCGCTCTCCCCCACAGCTCCGTGCCCGCTGCCGGCAGTCTTGAGCGGGGGAGATACTTGCTAAAGGCAATGCTCGCTCGAGCAATTGCCTTTAGCGAGTATACTCGCTCATCTATATTTATGTCATATTATGACCAAAACCATATAGAACAAAAATGATGGGTACTCTCACTGGTAAATGCTATATACACAAATGCAGATCCTAAATTGTGAGTCGATTATAAGATTTTACACATAAAAAGATGAGGGAAAGTTTAGAAAAATTAGTAAAGGGCAAGATGGACTTCTATAAAATGCTAGGTTTCAGTAATTGTGAGGAACTACTGTAATAAAGGAGACCGCATACAGACACAATACCTGCAGATAGCTCTTTTAATAATAACTGTGTAGTAAAGGAACATAAAGGAACCAATGATGAACCTTGGCAAAGGAAGAAACTAGTGAGGAGCTAGCATCTCCCAAAGAGACTGAGGAATAAAGGATCAGACAGAGAAAGAAGAGATAATAAAAGTGTAAAGAAGACAAAATACTACATGTTGTTATATACTTCATTTTTTGCTTGCCTGCAGCTGTCAATTGATGATAACTGACACAATGGATGTCATAAGTTATTACTATGGCATGATATACACTTTTTTTAAACCATTTTTTTACTATTAAGCCAATAAGAAAAAAAACTGATGAGACAAGTGCCAACTACTGCTGTAGGGTATGTAGTCATCCTCACCACCCTGATGATTCTGTTTATAAAAGAAACCTCCTTCTAAAAACTCACATTCTAAAATCAAGAAAAAGCAGACCACAGAAGGATGGTTCCTTAAAAAGTACTTGCTAAAAATGCAGAGTTCTTGCAATTTCTCACACAATTGGAATTTTATGGAGAGTAGAACAGGCCCAACATATATTGCCCTTTTAGGACCCTAGTGAACCCACTGCACAGGTGTCATGAGGGTGTTAGGTCTGTGCTGAGCATTTATGCACCCCGTTCAGCACCGATGCAAGATAGTGTTAACCCCGGGCAAAAACTCCAGAAAATCCCATATAAAACACTAAAACCACCAACCAATATAAAAAGGGGAAAGGCTGAGGAATCTATCTCTACCAGCCAAAGGGTGGAAAATAGCCCTACCTAAAGTGGGACGATCCCAATAAGGATCCCAATAAGGATGATCCCATGTCCTGAACCTGGGCCAACTATACTAACCATGGGTAAATACAGGAAATGTCAACTAACAACTAATGGTATTAGGAGCAGTGACAGAAGCAACTCAAACATACAGATAATATACCAGCTACTTAGCTTGTACCAGATAGCAGCACCAAGGAAAAATGACTAGACCAACTTCACCCAAGAGAGATGAATAATCAGCAACTATGGTAGTAAGAGCAGGGGCTGAAATATATAAATCTCCTCTCGAAGAGATTGGTCAGCCCAGGAAAACACAAACCACCTAGGGGGATTTTAAAGGGTCATTGTGAGTCATATGTTTATCAATGGACGGGGTAACCCAAGGGGTTAACAAACGTACAACCACAAAAGTGTCATATTATGGCTCAAACTGACCTAGTACCACCAGTCTGTATGTGCCTTAGACTGACAGAGGACACCCCACATGTTTTTCTCCACCCCCTTCCGTTCTCACTCACTTAACTCAGCAGGCTATACTTTCAAGTGCAGCCTCCTCCAGTCTCCCCTCATTTCTCGGTCTAGCAAAATCACTGACTTCAACGTTACTGAGGCTATAGAGGTCAAAAACCTGAATACTCCTTTATCTTTGTCAAACCATCCTGATTAGGCTACCAAGACCATACCTGAAAAGGCTAAGATCCCTGGTTTCGGCGTTCGTGTGGAGAGGACACAGACCACGGATGCGCTTCTCACTCTTCACGAGGAGAAAGGTTAGGGGCGGGCTGGGCCTCCTTGACTTCTCCCTATACTACAGGGCCAGCATACCCAATTGCGTATTGGACCTACTAAAACACAGCTCCTCAAAACTTTGGGTGGAGGCGGAACTTGAGGGGGTGATGTGGTACTTTCAGGCTGCCTTTTGGATCTATCCTAGATCTATCCTAAACAGATTAAAACATTACCCATCGAGTCCCCATTTTGTGCTCAACTAATTAAGAATTGAACAGGTCTCACAGCTCACAAAGGCTTAGTGAAGGTACCTGGTCCACTCACACCTTTGGCCTCTAACCCTCAGTTCGAGCCTATCCTTGGAGGCTCTTCTCTACTGGCACCTCTGGATGCCCTGATCCCTAGACTAGGTGACGTGATGTCTCAGAGGGGCTTGAAGTTGATGCAGGAGATCCTGGGGAAGAGAGGCTCAGCCGGGAATGTGGCTATAATACTTTCAACTACGAGGTTTCATCCAATCACTGTCGCCAGAACCGCACAAAGCTGGCGCCCCCCCATGGAATTTGAGCAGCTGTGACTTGCCTCTTCACTTCCTACACACATGATCTCTAGACTCTATAATCTTCTGCTGTCTCGGGAAACGGAGGGCAAAGACTTTACTTATATGTGGGCCTTGGAGAGGGAGCTAGGTAGGAGCTTCACCCCAGAGGAATGGCACAGAGCTTGGTTTCTAGCTCATAAGCACTCATCGGCAGGCAGAGTCCAAGACCTAAACTTCAGAATTCTATCTAGGTGGTATAGGACCCCGGACCGGCTCCAGAAGATGTTCCCCCAGGTCCCCGATACATGCTGGAGATGCAATGACAGCAGAGGTACTATGTCACACATATGGTGGGATTGTCCTGAGGTGTTGAACCTCTGGAGGGAAATTGTAGAGCTATACAACCATGTTTGCCATACAAGAGTGACACCGACCACAGAATTAGGCCTTCTATCCATGTCTCCCGGCTCGATGAGAGACGCGAAGAGGGGCCTCCTCAGGTTCTTCAAAATAGCAACCAGGAGGATCATCCCAAGACTGTGGCGCTCGACTCAGGCCCCGACACGGATAATGTAGGTAGAGGATCTCCACACACTTATGCACTTCGAGGAGTTGGGGGCAGGCGGCCCTGAGGATTGGGCAAAACACCACCACACATGGGAGGCTTGGGTCGCTTTCAGGTCCTCAGACAGTCTCGCGAGATGACTGGAATGGGGAGTCCTCTGAGCCGTGACAGCAGAGAAGCGGGGGATGTTCTGGATGATAAGCAAGCTTGGAAGCGGGATCCCGCTCTCGCTTCCCTTTGCCCTTCCTCGTGTGTTCCTCCCTGGATGTGATCCTCCCTGGTCTGCATCTATGTCAATGTCTGATAACACACTTTAGTCAACTCTCCGCGAGGTATGCTCTCGATGTGCCTATTTCTTCACAAATTAAAGCGATAAGTAATGCTTAAACTACCTGGTCCCCCCCACCCCCACCCCAATTTTCTTTACAAACGTTTATTATTTCTGTATGCTAAAAACTTAATAAAAACTTTTTGAACCAAAAAACATGAATACAGTTGAAGGTACTAGCGCTTCTGTTAAGGGAACTGGTGCAGATCCATAGTTTGCGCTATGATTAAAGCAACCCTGCCTACATAGAGTGCTATTTCAGAAAAGAGACAATCTTCTTATACAGTACTCACAAGGTTTCAAACCCACAAAAGCTCATCAATAAAAATCACATGTGGAAAACGTAGCGTCAGCCCTAACCTGAATTTTGCATTAATCAAAAGGTTATTGGCATTCTTGATTATTTGTTACATATAGTTTTCTGACTCTGGGATTTGTCATTAGATCTTCTGAAGTACTAATACGGCACTCTATGGCAATGTGGTGTTGGAGTATGCCCCATATTTTTTGTCAATGTTCCACATGGACGGTTTGGTGGTACAATACGTGATGATAGCGTGCTATAAATCTCATGTACATGAGACTTTCTGCTTCAAGAGAATGGAAACTTGTAATAATCAAATCAGAAAATTAGCAGAAAAAGGATATTAGACTCCATGCTCCACATTTACTATGCAGTCAAATGAGTTATATCACAGTTGCAAGTTATCCCCTATCCACAGAACAGGGAATAACTTGCTGATTGGTGGGGGTCTCAACACTGAGACCTCTGTCGAATGGGACTCCCATTTAGCTTTGCCTGTCACTACAGGGGTCACTTGTCCCTTGAAGTGATGTTACTGTGAATGGAGCGCTGGCCCCTTGCGTATTTCTGCAGTCGCATTGCAAGTGAATGGAGCACTAGTTCACTTTTGTGAGCAGCATTCCATCAGCCTCCTCCTAACTAGCAGGTTTGGTAACCCTGCAGTGAGGAGGATGGGGAACATGGAACCCCTATTCTCGATTTACTGGCAAAATCATACAGCCATTGGTTGCTGCAGCCAGATGTGGTATGGCTGTATGTAAGCACTCGTACCAGCTCATGTTTCCAGCCTTATATTCAAAATTGCAACTTTTTCCATCACTTGTCAAAATTGAAAATTGATGAGAAAAGAGGATGTGGTCTCTAATGAGACATAAAAGTTTGTCCAGAGATAAGTATAAAGCCAGAACATGGCACTATTATTGTAAAAAATCTACTTCTGCTCATAACAGGTGTAGATTTGGCTTTCTGACTTTAAGATAGCCCCTTTTAATAGATTTGGTGCAAATGAAGCCCAGTCACACCCAAACATAGATTGGCACAGCATATACCATTCTCAGTAAATGTGCACCCGTGTTTTAGGAAATCCACAGTGAAATAAAATTTAGATATTTGATGATGGCAATACAACAGACAACCAACAATGGCGCCTTAAAAGTAGTTCTTCACTTGGAATAAACCCTACTTATTAAAAAGGTTCATTTTCGAAAAGCTGATCAAAAAGTGACCTTAAGCGATCAGGTGTAATCTGTGATGTAACTGGCATTAAGTGTTCAATTTCCATGCAGTGCCAACACAGGATAAAAAAAGACTTTACACAGTGACTATTCAAATCAAGGGCCTGTCTGTGTAATGCAAGATAGGGCATGTCCACGAAGGAGGGATAGACCCTCTTTATAACTGATCTTAAAGGGGAACTGTAATAAAAAATATGGTATAATAATATTTGAAGGTAGAAATAGTGTCTCTGGCACAAGTTGGCAGTGGTGGTCTCAAAGGTAATCAGCACAGTGGGTGCCATGCCTAAACACCTTCACTGCCATTTGAAACAACTTAATATCAACATAATTCACATCTGGCAGTTACTAAATGACCCACTGCTGGACTCTGCACCCATTTTATGCCGATACATAAAGTCATCCTGCGTTCCTTCCGTGCATTGTGAAGATGAATTACCAATCTGTGAATCGTGCTGTACTGCTTTTTTGTAAATAAATAATAAATCAGAATATATACTATTGAGGAATTCTGTACAGTAATCTGCACACAAATCAGAGCAAAGCCTTCTCATTTGCTTTTACCCTAATACAGGAAGGGGCTTTGGTATTTACTATAGCTTAGCGCCCACTGAGAGATTTAAAGTCACTGGTCAGCCCAGGAGTAGTTAAACACAATGAAAAGCTGGATGAGAATGAAATCAATTCAGATGAGCTAGATAGCAAGCAAAACTGAAGTGAGAAGATTTGAAGTCAGTCACAATGAGTGGCTATTTGAAGAATAAAATGTACACAAGCCTAGCAAACAAATTTTCAAGGGAAAGATAAACTGAGTCGGGAAAAAAACTTCAAAATTAAAGGCATGTTAATTGTATTACAATGAGTTTTTCAAGCGAAAAAATGCATTTAGATGACTGTTTATGTGTCTTATTTTCAATGTTTGAGTCCCGTGAGTGTTTCCTCACTGCAGAAAATTACACTTTTCACACTAAGTTAGTTTTATTAATAATATTTTCTGATCCATGTTAAACCATCAAGAAGAGAATCTCAAATTGCTCAACAAATATACCTTCAGCATTCAAGTGATGAA
Source organism: Eleutherodactylus coqui (assembly GCF_035609145.1). Classification (NCBI taxonomy): domain Eukaryota; kingdom Metazoa; phylum Chordata; class Amphibia; order Anura; family Eleutherodactylidae; genus Eleutherodactylus; species Eleutherodactylus coqui. The sequence goes on from NC_089841.1 coordinate 148,970,621, forward strand.
TTTTAGTTTTAAGAGTAATTAAACAATATGCAAATGGCCCATAAATAACTTGAAAAATAATAAACTGGAAGCACATGATTCCGGGAATTAATCATACATAAATAAATATTCTTTCTGCATATTTATTCTATTAGAGAACATAGCTTTCAAATGATGATGGACCGCATTGGGATCAAAATATGACAGCAGTGTCATAATTTGACAGTGGCGTAATAATTACAAATATCACATATTAATCCCTTTAGTTGCACGCCCGGAAATTTTCTGGGACAAGCTCCACTGCCCATAATGATATAGCCTGGAAGATTTCCGGGCTAAGTTTCACTATGGGACCTGCAGAGCATTGTGTTCCACCTGCACAGTCCCACAGAACAGTGCAGGACTTTGAAAAAAAAAAAGTGGGAACATATAACTGATCTGCCGGCAACTTCCTGCTTCTTTTTTAAAACTCCTGCACTATTTACAGGTTGCCACGGAGACCATCGGCTTGTCAGAAGCCAACCGATGGTTCCTGTGGCAGGGAGAGCTGGTGATCGGCTGTCAGAGGATAGCCGGGCACCAGCTCTTAAAGCAGAGAATGGAGAAAACCTCAGATCTCTGTTGTTTAACCCATTACATGCCGTGGTCTATGAGACTGCAGAATGTAAATGGTTGTTACTATCGGACCCCAGCAATGTGATCAAGGGGTCCCGATGGGTCTCTGTGGAACCCGGAGGCTTGGATATAGCCTCCGGGTCTGCTAACCTAGGCTATGACACTCAGACTCTGCATAGCAGAGTATTAGAATAATAATAAAAAAAAATATTATGCAAGTCACCTGAAAGGAACAAAAATTAAAGAAAAAAGTAAAAAACATTTATAAAAAAATAAAAAACACCAAAACCCCACCTTTCTCCCTTCACCTTGTAAAAAATTTAAAACAAAATCACACATGTGGTATCCCTGCATTTGTAATGACCCAGAGAAGGAAGTTAGTACACTATTAGGCCTTAGTCAGACGGGCGTTTTTAGCCGCGATTTGCGCATGCGCATGCGTCCGGCGATTTTATAAAACTATTGCTTTGCAATGGTATCGGACACATGAGTGCTTTTTATGCGCTCGTCCGATAAATTATAGAACAGAAATCGCAGATCGCACCTATGTGCGATCTGCGATTCCTGTTCTCTTCTCTATATGCGCTCAATGGGGCCGGCGGCAGCAGCGCCGACCCCATTCAGAACACATAGAATACAAATCATGCTGTGACAGAGAAGAACGATGTTTGCCCATTGAATTCAATGGAGCCGGCAATACAACCGTCTCCATTGAAAGCAATGGGCTGCCGGCGAGCGCTGGATGAATTGTCTGGAAGGGCTTAAATATATAAGCCCTTCCCTGCAATTCATCCTAAAATGTGTTAAAATAAAAAAAAATTGTATACTCACCTTTCCGCTGCAGCCGGAGTTTTGCTGCGGCCGCTGTCAGTTCTACTGAACTGCTTCTCGGCACTATTCAGCTGGCGGGGCTTTAAAATCCCCACCTGCTGAATGATCTGCCTCTGATTGGTCACAGCCTGACCAATCAGAGGCAGGTTTCACTCACACACCCATTCATGAATTCATGAATGGGTGAGTGACTGCTGCCTCTCATTGGCTCAGCGGGAGCTGCCCCTGATTGGTCCCGCTGAGCCAATGAGAGGCAGCAGTCACTAACCAATTCATGAATTCATGAATGGGTGTGTGAGTGAAACCTGCCTCTGATTGGTCAGGCTGTGACCAATCAGAGGCAACTCATTCAGCAGGCTGGGATTCTAAAGCCCCGCCGGCTGAATAGTGCCGAGAAGCAGTTCAGGAGAACTGACAGCGGCCGCGGCAGAACTCCGGCTGCAGCGGAAAGGTGAGTATACAATTTTTTTTTATTTTAACACATTTTAGGATGAATTGCAGGGAAGGGCTTATATATTTAAGCCCTTCCCGACAATTCATCCCGGGCTCGCCCGCAGCGCATTGCTTTCAATGGAGCCGGCTGTATTGCCGTCTCCATTGAATGCAATGCGCTGGACAGCTCCAGCCCGTTTCTAATGAAACGCGGCTAGGAGCAGATTTTCGGCCGATTTTTCGGCGCCGGTCACGTGATTTGCGCATGCGCATCCGTCATGCGATGCGCAAATCGCGTGAAAAAACGCCCGTGTGACTAAGGCCTTAAACCGCTTAATGATGCGCCCCCCCCCTTTTGTTTTTTCCTCCCCCCTTTTAAAAAAATCGTAACTCCTTTATTTATTTGTCGACGTTGCTGCATGAGGGCTTGTTTTTTACGGGACGAGTTGTATTTTTCAATGGTGATATTTAAAGTACCATATAATGTACTGAAAAACTTAAAAAAATTCTAAGTGGAGTAAAATGAAAAAAAAAAACAACATTCCACCATCTTTCAATGTGTCTTGTTTCTACGGCGCACAAACTGCAACAAAAATAACATGATAACTTTATTCTATGGGTCAGTACAATTACTACAATACCGAAACTTTTATAGCTTTTTTTTTTTGCTGCAGTACTTGTATTTTTTTTTTCAAAGAAATTTCATTTTTGTAAATTCTTTTCTGCCGCCATCTTCTGTGCACAATAACTGTTGACACGGTTGTGCAAGGGCTTATTTTTTGCGAGGTGTCCTGTAGTTTACATTAGTACCAATTTGGAATACATACGACTTTTTGATCGCTTCTTATTGCATTTTTTCTGGGAGACAGGGTGACTAAAAAAGTGCGTTTCTGGCTCTTTTTTTTTTTTGGACGACGTTCACTGTGTGGAGTAAATAATGCCCTACTTTGATAGATCAGACTTTTACGGACGTGGGGATACCAAATATGCATTTTTCTTTTATAAGTCATTTTAACTTTTTTTTAATTAAATCTATGTCAAGAGGGGAGTACTTTAAACTTATTAATTGTAAAAAAAACAAACAAACAAAAAAAAAACTTTATTGATTTTATTTTTACTATTTTTTTCTTTTAGCCCTCCTGGTGGACCACAACTCCTGCAGTATGACTAATGCTGTACGATTAGAGTTATTGCCCGCGGGTGTCAGCTGTTATAAACAGCTGACGCCCGCGCTGTATGAAGAGAGGTCACACCGCAATCTCTCTTCATACATACCCTGATGCTGCAGTATATGTACGTCCTGGAGTGGGAAGGGGTTAATCTGCAGGGTGCAAGGCATGAAAAAAAAAAAAATTGAAAGCGTAGCAAAAATAGCTAATTTAGCCTATCTCACCATACAAAAAAACGGAACAGAAAGTGATCAAAATGCTGCACAGATCAACAAATGGTACTAATAAAAAGTACAACGTACGCTGCAAAATAAAAACCTTTACACAGATCCGTTGATTAAAAAATTTAAATGCTAGGGGTCTTTGAATGCAGCAATAAATAAAAGCATATATATATATATATATATATATATATATATATATATATATATATATATATGTATATATATATATATATAAACTGTGGAAAAATAGCGAAAAAGAAAAAACTATTACAATTTGGTATTGGCATAATCGTAGTGGCCTGTAGAATTACTTTAATATTTATACTGCTCAAAGAATGCAGTAAAAAATAAAAATAAAAAACATGCCAGAATTACAGATTTTGTTAATCTTGCCTCTAGAAAAAAATAGAATAAAAAGTGATCAAAATTTTACAAAACTAGATAAATTAAGACTACAGTTCATCCCGCAAAAAAACAAGGCCTAGAGCTTTGGCAATGGAAAAAAAAGTTAATACGGCTCTTGGAATTTGGCAAAACAAAAGCAAACCTTTAAGAAAAAAAAAAGGTTTTAAATGTACAAAATAGCAAAACAAACTGTATAAACTTGGTATCGCCGAAATAGTGTTGACTCAGAGAATAATGTTATCACATTATTTATTCTGTAAACTGAATGCCGTAAAAATGAAATCCAAAAAACTAATCCCCCCCCCCCAAACTCCCTACAAATCTTTTTTACAAGAGTTATGCAAAACATTATATATACCCCAAAATTATGCCATTAAAAAAATACAACTTGTCCCACAAAAAAACAAGCCCTCATATGGCTGTGCCAATGAAAATATAAAAAAAATTATGGCTCTTGGAACGCAACTGGAAAATTAGTTGATATGAAATGACCCATTTAAAAAATCTGCCCTGGCAGGTCTGACAGGGTGTTAAGAAGCCCACCACTGAAAGGGTTAACGTATAGAGATGAGCGAGCACCAAAAGTCCGCGTTATTCGAGTTGAGCTTTTCGTAAAATTTGAGAGCTCTACTCAAGTAACGAACCCCATTGACTACAATGGGAGACTCGAGCATTTTTGTATGTGGGATGCCGGGAGCAGAGCTTTAAAGGGGTTGTCTCGCGCCGAAACGTTTTTTTTTTTTTCAATAGCCCCCCCGTTCGGCGCGAGACAAACCCGATGCATGTGTTGAAAAAAAACCCGGATAGTACTTACCCGAATGCCCGCGCTCTGGTGACTTCTTACTTACCTTGCGAAGATGGCCGCCGGGATCTTCACCCTCGGTGGACCGCAGGTCTTCTGTGCGGTCCATTGCCGATTCCAGCCTCCTGATTGGCTGGAATCGGCACACGTGACGGGGCGGAGCTACGAGGAGCAGCTCTCCAGCACGAGCAGCCCCATTAAACACGGAGAAGACCGGACTGCGCAAGCGCGTCTAATCGGGCGATTAGACGCTGAAAATTAGACGGCACCATGGAGACGGGGACGCCAGCAACGGAACAGGTAAGTGAATAACTTCTGTATGGCGCATAATTAATGCACAATGTACATTACAAAGTGCATTAATATGGCCATACAGAAGTGTATACCCCAACTTTGTTTCGCGGGACAACCCCTTTAATGTTTTCCTAGGTTCATTCTCTCTCTCTCTCTTTCTCTTTCTAGCCAGCCAAAAAAATTTGCCAATGATGCGCGCTGCGTCGCGGTGGGGAGGGGCCAAAACAGGCACGTCACAGTGGGGAGGAGCCAAAAACTGGGCGGAGTCGAACACGGCTTGATGCTTGTTTGAGTAACGGGCACCATCGAGTACACTAATGCTCAAACGAGCATCAAGCTCGGCAGAGTATGTTCGCTCAACTCTATTAAAGTATGTTAGAAGGGTATACGAGGGTAGGACCTGTATCTCTTCAAAAGGGACTGAAGCCTCAAAACAATCTTTAATGAGCTACATACAGCCTCTATAGAGAAACCTATAATGAGGAATTAGTGATAAAAAATCAGCACATCATATATTGATTACATGCAGAGTAGTAATTAGTAGAGATGAGCGAGCATACTCGTCCGAGCTTGATGCTCGTTCGAGTATTAGGGTGCTCGAGATGCTCGTTACTCGAGACGAGCACCACGCGGTACTCGTCTCGATTAAACGAGCACTGACCATTGAATTCAATGGAGCCGGCAATACAGCCGGCTCTATTGAAAGCAATGGGCTGCCGGCGTACGCGGGATGAATTGTCGGGAAGAGCTTAAATATATAGGCCCTTCCCTGCAATTCATCTAGAAATGTGTAAAAATAAAAAAAATATATATATACTTACCTGGTCCCGGCAGAACGATGTTAGCCCATTGAATTCAATGGAGTCGGCAATACAGCCGACTCCATTGAAAGCAATGGGCTGCCGGCGATCGCGGGATGAATTGTCGGGAAGGGGTTAAATATATAAGCCCTTCCCTGCAATTCATCAGGAAATGTGTAAAAATAAAAAATTTATATATACTTACCTGGTCCTGGCAGACGGAGTTCAGCGCGGCAGGCTGCAGTTCTCCTGAACTGCTCTGAACAGCTGTGAGTAGTATTCAGCAGCCGGGGATTTAAAATCCCCACCTGCTGAATGAGAGGCCTCTGATTGGTCACAGCCTGACCAATCAGAGGCATCCCTCACTCACACCCATTCATGAATTCATGAGCATTGAAACGTATAAAAATTGTTTACAAAAATTATATGACTGAGCCTTGTGGGCCTAGGAAAAATTGCCCGTTCGGCGTGATTACGTGAGGTTTCAGGAGGAGGAGCAGGAGGAGGAGGATGAATAGAATACACAAATTGATGAAGCAAAAAGGTCCCCGTTTTTGATAGTGATAGAGAACGATGCTTCCATCCGCGGGTGCAGCCTACATATTGCTTAGGTATCACTGCTGTCCGCTGGTGGAGAAGAGAAGTCTGGGGAAATCCAGGCTTTGTTCATCTTGATGAGTGTAAGCCTGTCGGCACTGTCGGTTGACAGGCGGGTACGCTTATCCATGATGATTCCCCCAGCCGCACTAAACACCCTCTCCGACAAGACGCTAGCCGCAGGACAAGCAAGCACCTCCAGGGCATACAGCGCGAGTTCAGGCCACGTGTCCAGCTTCGACACCCAGTAGTTGTAGGGGGCAGAGGCGTCACCGAGGACGGTCATGCGATCGGCTACGTACTCCCTCACCATCCTTTTACAGTGCTCCCGCCAACTCAGCCTTGACTGGGGAGCGGTGACACAGTCTTGCTGGGGATCCATAAAGCTGGCAAAGGCCTTGGAGAATGTTCCCCTGCCTGTGCTGTACATGCTGCCTGATCTCTGCGCCTCCCCTGCTACCTGGCCCTCGGAACTGCGCCTTCTGCCACTAGCGCTGTCGGATGGGAATGTTACCATCAGTTTGACCGCCAGAGTCCTGTGGTATAGCATCACTCTCGAACCCCTTTCCTCTTCGGGTATGAGAGTGGAAAGGTTCTCCTTATACCGTGGGTCGAGCAGTGTGTACACCCAGTAATCCGTAGTGGCCAGAATGCGTGTAACGCGAGGGTCTCGAGAAAGGCATCCTAACATGAAGTCAGCCATGTGTTCCAGGGTACCTGTACGCAACACATGGCTGTCCTCACTAGGAAGATCACTTTCAGGATCCTCCTCCTCCTCCGGCCATACACGATGAAAGGATGACAGGCAAGCAGCATGGGTACCCTCAGCAGTGGGCCAAGCTGTCTCTTCCCCCTCCTCCTCATGCTCCTCCCCCTCCTCCTCAACGCGCTGAGATATAGACAGGAGGGTGCTCTGACTATCCAGCGACATACTGTCTTCCCCCGCCTCCGTTTCCAAGCGCAAAGCGTCTGCTTTTATGCTTTGCAGGGAACTTCTCAAGGGGCATAGCAGAGGAATGGTGACGCTAATGATTGCAGCATCGCCGCTCACCATCTGGGTAGACTCCTCAAAGTTTCCAAGGACCTGGCAGATGGCTGCCAACCAGGCCCACTCTTCTGTAATGAATTGAGGAGGCTGACTCCCACTACGCCGCCCATGTTGGAGTTGATATTCCACTATAGCTCTACGCTGCTCATAGAGTCTGGCCAACATGTGGAGCATAGAGGTCCACCGTGTGGGCACGTTGCACAGCAGTCGGTGCACTGGCAGATTAAACCGATGTTGCAGGGTCCGCATGGTGGCAGCGTCCGTCTTGTAGTTGCGGAAATGTGCGCTGACCCAGCGCACCTTTCCGAGCAGGTATGACAAGTGTGGGTAGCTTTTCAGAAAGCGCTGAACCACCAAATTAAAGACATGGGCCAGGCATGGCACGTGCGTGAGGCTGCCGAGCTGCAGAGCCGCCACCAGGTTACGGCCGTTGTCACACACGACCATGCCCGGTTGGAGGCTCAGCGGCGCAAGCCAGCGGTCGGTCTGCTCTGTCAGACCCTGCAGCAGTTCGTGGGCCGTGTCCCTCTTATCTCCTAAGCTGAGTAGTTTCAGCACGGCCTGCTGACGCTTGCCCACCGCTGTGCTGCCGCGCGACACCGACTGCTGGCGACGTGCTGCTGCTGACACATCTTGATTGCGAGACAGAGGTTGCGTTGGAGGAGGAGGAGGAGGAGGAGGAGGAGGAGGAGGGTGGTTTAGTGGAGGAAGCATACACTGCCGCAGATACCAGCACCGAGCTGGGGCCCGCAATTCTGGGGGTGGGTAGGACGTGAGCGGTCCCAGGCTCTGACTCTGTCCCAGCCTCCACTAAATTCACCCAATGTGGGAGATATAGTGGCCCTGCCCGCCTGTGCTTGTCCACGTGTCCGTTGTTAAGTGGACCTTGGTAGTAACCGCGTTGGTGAGGGCACGTACAATGTTGCGGGAGACGTGGTCGTGCAGGGCTGGGACGGCACATCGGGAAAAGTAGTGGCGACTGGGAACCGAGTAGCGCGGGGCCGCCGCCATCATGCTTTTGAAAGCCTCCGTTTCCACAAGCCTATACGACAGCATCTCCAGGCTGATCAATTTGGCTATGTGCACGTTTAACGCTTGAGCGTACGGGTGCGTGGCGGCGTACTTGCGCTTGCGCTCAAACAGTTGCGCTAGCAACGTCTGGACGCTGCGCTGAGAGACATTGCTGGATGGGGCCGAGGACAGCGGAGGTGAGGGTGTGGGTGCAGGCCGGTAGGCACTCGTGCCTGTATCCTCAGAGCGGGGTTGGATCTCAGTGGCAGGTTGGGGCACAGGGGGAGAGGCAGTGGTGCAAACCGGAGGCGGTGAACGGCCTTCGTCCCACCTTGTGTAACACCTGCTGTAACACTTAGCTGGCTGCGTATGAATTAGGACAACTACCCCCAGCAGAGACCCTGTACACTGAGGACGGTCACAGGCAGCCCAAATAGATTTTTTTCCCAAATGTTTTTGGAAAGGCCCACTGCCTATATACACTAAATATGTCTTCTGTCCCTGCCTCACCACTACTGGCCCTGGACAATGTAAAATAACTGCAGACTGTTTCACTGTGGACAGGAATACAGCGGTGATGTAACAGGCAACACAGAGGCAGGAAAGAATTCTGCGCAAGCCTGCTGTAACACTTAGCTGGCTGCGTATGAATTAGGACAACTACCCCCAGCAGAGACCCTGTACACTGAGGACGGTCACAGGCAGCCCAAATAGATTTTTTTCCCCAAATGTTTTTGGAAAGGCCCACTGCCTATATACACTAAATATGTCTTCTGTCCCTGCCTCACCACTATTGGCCCTGGACAATGTAAAATTACTGCAGACTGTTTCACTGTGGACGGGAATACAGCGGTGATGTAACAGGCAACACAGAGGCAGGAAAGAATTTTGCGCAAGCCTGCTCTAACACTTAGCTGGCTGCGTATGAATTAGGACAACTACCCCCAGCAGAGACCCTGTACACTGAGGACGGTCACAGGCAGCCCAAATAGATTTTTTCTCCCAAATGTTTTTGGAAAGGCCCACTGCCTATATACACTAAATATGTCTTCTGTCCCTGCCTCACCACTACTGGCCCTGGACAATGTAAAATTACTGCAGGACGCAATGCTCTGCACGCCCGATATACAAAAAATAAAAAATGTGCAACACTGCAAAAAGCAGCCTCCACACTACTGCACACGGTTAGATGTGGCCCTAAGAAGGACCGTTGGGGTTCTTGAAGCCTAAAATACTCCTAACGCTCTCCCTATAGCAGCTCCAGCACCAGCAGCACTTTCCCTGAACTATGTCAGAATGCATCTGTGGCGAGCCGCGGGAGGGGCCGATTTATATACTCGGGTGACACCTGATCTCGCCAGCCACTCACTGCAGGGGGGTGGTATAGGGCTTGAACGTCGCAGGGGGAAGTTGTAATGCCTTCCCTGTCTTTCTATTGGCCAGAAAAGCGCTCTAACGTCTCAGAGATGAACGTGAAAGTAACTCGAACATCGCGTGGTACTCGTCTCGAGTAACGAGCATCTCGAACGCGCTAATACTCGAACGAGTATCAAGCTCAGACGAGTACGTTCGCTCATCTCTACACGTGCTGCATCACGGCGGGGAGGGGCCAAAACAGGCATGTCACAGCGGGGAGGAGCCAAAAACTGGGGTGGGGTCGAACACGGCTTGATGCTCGTTCGAGTAACGAGCACCATCGAGTACGCTAATACTCGAACGAGCATCAAGCTTGGCAGAGTATGTTTGCTCAACTCTAGTCCAAAAATGAACCTCGATGCCTGTCAGTGTTTATACATACATGTTGGTAATAGAAGAAGCATTGGCTTTTTCCAAGCGGTCCAAACATTATCCCTTTTTGGGAGTGGCAACATGCTTTGCACTTGGCAAGTAAGAATGAATCAATGGCTTTTATAAGCAGTCAAAAAAATTATCCCATTTTGGGAAGTAGCAACAGGATTGGCATCCTGGAAAATAAAAAATAAATGCCTTTTTTTTTACAAATTAAAAGCCAAAAAAACCAAAAAAGCATCCTTTATTGGGATCATCTGGTTGATCGGTGGCTGTATAGATCTGGTAGTAGCAGGGTGGTGGTAGAAGTAGCTGCATCAGCAGCAGCACAGTATGAGACAATGGACAGGAGATCTGTGGTTCTGTAGGCCTGGTAATAATGACTGGTGGTTGTAGCGAGTCGATAGCTGAGCACAGTGTAATTATGACTGAACCTTGTAATTCAGGTGGTCATTGTGAATATCCCTTTGGTGTTGTTGAGTGTCACTCCTACCTATTTTGTGTGCTCTATCAGTACTACTATTCACTGTGTCCCTCACAGAGATAGTCCTACACATCTCTACCTGCCTGAAACGGCTGCTGAAGCTATGGTGTATATTCTTTATAGTGGCCCTGACCTCACACATATAATGCCTTCTGCTTGGCTAAGAGAGCTGTTTGCAAAGCATTATGGGCTAACCTGAGGTCATGCGATCCTTCCTTCTCTTTTCTGCAGATGACCTTTTTGTGAGATGGGTTCAACTGAAACGAATCAATTGAGGTTTGGATCAACACGAACTTTTAGCAAAGTTTGACATGAAACAGGGTTCTATTGCTTCGTTTCACTCAACACTAATGCAAGGAACAATTATTTTCATGTTCTACTGTAACCTGATTGTACTGGGGATGGGGACTGATCATGTCACATTTTAGTGCCATCTGAGATTAGAGGTGCCCTCCAGACCAGGTAAAGGTAGAAAGATCCCTGCTTTGAGGCACTGCAGTCACAACTGCAATCTAAATATTTACATCCCCCACAGTAGCACAACTGCAAAACATCTAATAACGTCAATGGGCATCCATCATTTTCAATGGACAACTGCAGTTATCCAAAGCTTGGCATGGTAAATCTTCTTTTAGCTTAGCATGTCCCAGAGCCAGATCATAGAAGCAGGGATTGTCAAAACCAGGCAGTATAAGTTTTAGAATATATGGATTTTACAATATACTGTATATAGATTTTACGTCTATATTTTAAGAGAGGAGATAAATAATCGTACAAATCTCCAAGAGTAAACCTGATGTAGAAAACTGATATTTCCTAGAGCTCATGAGATCTCAGGTTTGCTCATATTTTTCCACTTTCAAAACTGGTGATAGAAGATATAAGAGGAAAATGATATGACCTATCTTATGATGAATGAATAACATCTCACTGCCATTCGACTTTCCTGTTGGATACATTTCACCACAATTCACAAATAAAGAAGTACCACTTTTTAAAATATGCCATTATATAGCATATTTGGTACCAGTATTAGGTGCATATTGCTATTGGATGATAAAACAGAGCTAATGAAAGACGGGATGCATCTATTTTTCAGGCACTACTGATTTGCATGGTATTTGATGACTGAAGGGACATTTTTACTCCTCTCCCTACAGTACTTTTTCAGATTTTTATGCACAATGTGTTGAACTGGGTAATAGGTAAAATATGCAAACAATCTTGAACTTAAAGGATTGTTTAGTAATAAAGTAGCCAATTAGGTGCAGTGCTCTGCCAGTTTACTAAAGGGTATGAAGTATTACTGTTGATCTTAGAGCTAAATAACATACAAGTCCTTCTGATACAAAGAATAGAGTGCCACACTTGATAGCAGTCCCTGCATTATTTTTAGAGAGCTGTGCAAGTGCAGGATATTACATGTAAGTGGCCTCTGGCTACTTACCGTATATACCGGCGTATAAGGCGACGGGGCGTATAAGACGACCCCCCAACTGTCACCTTATATGCCGGTATTCAGTGGAGAAAAAAAAAAAAATTTTATTACTCACCTCCCCCGGCGTCCTGTCGCGCTCCGGCAGGATGTCGCTCGCTCCGGCAGGCTGTCACTCGCTCCTCGTCCCCGCCGCAGCATAGCTTTCTGAATGTGGGGCTTGAAATCCCCGCTTCCAGAAAGCTAATACACACGCCGGCAGCCATGACATCATTGAATGGCTGTGATTGGCTAAAGCACACGTGGCTTCAGCCAATCACACTATTCAATGACATCATTGAATGGGTGTGATTGCTAACACGTGCGCCTTCAGCCAATCACAGCCATTCAATGATGTGTGCTTTAGCCAATCACAGCCATTCAATGCTGTCATGGCTGCCGGCGTGTGTATTAGCTTTCTGGAAGCGGGGATTTCAAGCCCCACATTCAGAAAGCTATGCTGCGGCGGGGACGAGGAGCGAGCGACAGCCTGCCGGAGCGAGCGACATCCTGCCGGAGCGCGACAGGACGCCGTGGGAGGTGAGTAATAAAATTTTTTTTTTTTACACTTTTTTTTTTTTGTATTACCGGCGTATAAGACGACCCCCGACTGCAGAGCAGATTTTTCGGGGTTCAAAAGTCGTCTTATACGCCGGTATATACGGTATATGGGCCATCTGCCTACCAATGATGTGAGTAGCACAGGTATGGAAAGCAGAAGTGAATACAGTGGGTGTCACTCGGAGCATTTTTTAACATCTACACTTTTAAAAAAAAGATTATATGCCCAGATATTCCTGGACTAAATGTTAGAACCACCAGCTATTTCTATTGAAGAGCCTTTCTGTGTCAAATCTACCTCAATAAATGTTTTACAGTGGTCACACCTACGCTAAATCTAATCAAAATTAAAAAATATATATGTCAGTATTGCAGCATATGAAAAGATCTGAACTATTAAAATATTGTAATATTTATACTGCACGGTAGATACACTGTTAGGGCTCAGTCAGACAGGCGTTTTTTCGCACGATTTGCGCATGCGTCCAGCAATTTTATAAAACCATTGCTTTGCAATGGTATCTGACACATGATCGCTTTTTATGCGCTCGTCCGATAAATTATAGAACAGAAATCGCAGATCACACCTATCTGCGATCTGCGATTCCTGTTCTCTTCTCTATATGCGTTCAATGGGGGAGGCGGCAGCAGCGCCGACCGCATTGAGAACATATAGTAGACAAATCATTCTCCTCTGCCACAGCTGTAACAGCTGTGGCAGAGAAGAATGATGTTTGCCCATTGAATTCAATGCAGCCGGCAATACAGCAGGCTCCATTGAAAGCAATGGGCTGCCGGCGATCGCACGATGAATTTTCGGGAAGGACTTAAAAATATAAGCCCTTCCCGGAAATTCATCCAGAAATGTGTAAAAACAAAAAAAATATATATACTCACCTGGTCCCGGCAGACGGAGTTCAGCCGCGGGCGGCCGGCAGTTCTGCTGAACTGCTCTGAGTAGTATTCAGCAGCCGGGGATTTAAAATCCCCGCATGCTGAATGAGCTGCCTCTGATTGGTCACAGCCTCACCAATCAGAGGCAGCTCTCACTTACCCATTCATGAATTCATGAATGGGTGAGTGAGTGCTGCCTCTGATTGGCTCAGCGCAGGGACCAATCAGGGGCAGCTCTCAGCTGTCATTCAGCTGAGAGCTGCCCCTGATTGGCTCAGCGCAGGGACCAATCAGAGGCAGCACTCACTCATCCATTCATGAATTCATGAATGGGTAAGTGAGAGCTGCCTCTGATTGTTGAGGCTGTGACCAATCAGAGGCAGCTCATTCAGCAGGCGGGGATTTTAAATCCTCAACTGCTGAATACTACTCAGAGCAGTTCAGGAGAACTGCCGGCCGGCCGCGCTGAACTCCGTCTGCCGGGACCAGGTGAGTATATATTTTTTTTGTTTTTACACATTTCTGGATGAATTTCAGGGAAGGGCTTATATTTTTAAGCCCTTCCCGAAAATTCATTGTGAGATCGCTGCAGCCCATTGCTTTCAATGGAGCCGGCTGTATTGTATTGAATTCAATGCGCTGGACAGCTCCGGCCCGGAGCAGTTTTTTCGGGCGATTTTTCAGCCCCGGTCACGCGATTTGCGGATGCGCATCCGTCATGCAATCCGCAAATCGCGGGAAAAAACACCCGTGTGACTAAGGCCTTTAAAGGTAAATCAAAAACAATGTATGCCTGTTTATATGAATGTTGCAGTCATTAGCACTGTTGCCTTTCAGTACTAGGGTCCTAGGTTCAAATCTCATCAGGGCTAACATCTACAATGACTCTGAAAAATCCCAGCTAGATGTTGCCTTTGGTCAGATTTGAACCTACAACTCCAGCACTGCAAAGTAGCAGCACTGACAACCGAGTTGTCATACTTGATTCTGTCCATGAGGAGGAGGAGAACAGGAGGAATAAACAAAAAGAGAAGATAAAACAAAATCCAGATATTGCTGTTGGACAGATTTCAACCTAGAACTCCAGTACTCAGTACTCAGTACTGAAAGGCAACAGTGTTAACATGAAACACAGAAAAGGGTTCAGCTCACCTCATGTATATGTTTGAAAATGGATGGGTATGATCCAAAATGATGCACAGAGAAACTTGAAGCCCTGGACTTTGCTAGTATGGATGAAAAAAATTGTATCTAGCATCCACAGGTAAAATAAAACTTTAAATTTATGGCATCATGTTAGAACCACAGCCATGTGCACACAGGTATTTAAAAGTTCCTGATGTGTTTCGGCAGAACGTCTGCCTAAAGGCCATTTACACATGGTTATTGCTCAATATTCATTCATAGTTAGCTTTTCGGATGAACAATGATTTTTAGTTCAGAATAAAAACCATTGTTTGGCAGGCCAGCTAAAAGCAGGGACCGCACGCTGTGATTCTCCGCAGGAGCACTGATAACATTGTTTTTAGCTGCTGTCCCGCAGGAGAATAATGGAGCTGTATACAGATAACAGACCATCACTGTTATCTGCATACAGCAAAGGGAGCTTCATTTAAATGCAAATGAAGCTAATAAGCTACTAATAGGCATTAGTGCCCATTAGTAGCTATGCAAAATGATCACCTAAACTGTCACTCAAACTGTCTTTTGAGCAAATGTTGAGGGATCATCTTTGCGTGTAAATAGGGCTTTAGTCATAGCATGACTAAAACAGATGTGCTGCTGAAACACATCAGCGACTTTGAGGTAACAGTATTAACAACTGAGCCACCACACTTTTCTTTGCCCTTCTTCAGAGGGGAATATGGAGAAGAACAAGACAAAGAACATACAATCTTTATACAGATGTTGTCCATTAGCAGCCGTAAACTTAGAACCCCATGCTACAAGGCAACAGTGCCACTGAGCCACCAAGCTTCTTCCTTCTTTCTCCTACTTATTTTTCTCTGGAGAAGCAGAAAAATAAGAAAAAAGAAGATCTTATGCTCAGTCTTCTCCTCTTTATCTTTCTCCTTCTTTTCCTCCCTCCCATATTTATTTTCTTTCACTTTCTTCTTCTCCCTCTCCTTTGAAGGAGGAGGAAGGGGAAAATGAAGAAAGAGGAAGGAGAAGGAAGAATGAGAAGACAGAAGAACAAACATGGTGGCTCAGAAATTAGCACTCTTGTATTGCAGTGCTAGGGTCATAGTTTCAAATCTGTCCAACAATAATATCTGCATGGATTTCTCTTTGCGTTTCTCCATCTCCTTCTTCAGAAAAGGAAAGTCAAGCATTGTTAGCAGTGCTGCCTTGCAGCGCTGAAGTTCTATGTGACCAATGGCGACATCTGGATGGGGTTTTTATGTTCTCTGTGTTTATTTTTAACACTAGTACATATACCACTGGTAAAAAGTTTTAGAAAACAAAAGTTTTCTGTTTTTCACTGATATTTACAGAGTTTAATGTCTCAAAAGTACTTTGAAATGAAAGCATAGAACAGATAAACAAGTTAAGAAGAATAAAATAATGGATTAAAGTAGCCATCTCTAAATGATATAACAGCTTCACACAATCAGGGCATTCTTTTTGCAATTGCATTTAGATATTGTTTAGATATTTCTTGCCAAGATTGTTGCAGAATTTCCCACAAATGTGCTGCTCTTGTAGGTTGCTTTATTTTCACTCTTCTGTACAGTTCATCCCAAGGAAGCTCAATAGGGTTTAAGTCTGGAGACTGTGCAGGCTAGTTCATAATTTGAAGCCTACCAGCTTCTTCTTGTCTTCTTAAGTAGTTCTAAAAAATAACCTACAAAGTATGTTTTGCATCATTGTCTTGCTGTAATATGAACCTCTGACCAACTAGACTTACACCAGAGGGTATTGCATGACATTTCAAAATACTGGGGTAGCCATTTTTGTCCAGTGTGCCAGTTACCTTGCAAGTTGTCAACTCTGAATCCAGCGAAAGAGCCCCAGTACATCATGCTTCCTCCTCCATATTTGACAGCTGGTGTTACACACTCAGAAGCCATCATTTCACCTACTCGATGGTGTACAAAATCCCTGCGTCATATACCAAAAGTGTCAAATTTTGATTCATCAGTCCGTAAGACTTTCTTCCACTCTTCAGTAGTGCACTGGAGGTGCTGCTTGGCTCAGTGGCTTTCTTACTGATATTCGACCTGCCAAACCTGCAGATAGAAGTCTTCTCCTCACAGTTGAAATTGAAACTTGTTTATTGTTTGTTGCATTAAGCTGTGCTTGAAGACTTTTTGCTGTGAGGTGCTGATCACACAAACCGTTGACTCTAAAAAAGTTGTCATCTGATTTTGTAGTGGCCTTGGTCTGCCAGACCTCTTCCTGTCAGAATTTCCATGTGCATTTTGATGGTATAGGAAACTGTACTGAATACCTTACGTTTCTTGGCAATTTCTCTGTAGGACAGACCTACACTTTTAAAGGTTATAATGGTTGGTCTGTCTTATTTGGTTAATTACCTTTTTCTTGCCATTATGATTGCAATCTACTTTTGAAGAGCAAAACTGTCCATACCCTGCCCTAGAGAGTATTGTAACGCATTCTGTTCCAACACTGGTTATATAGGATTTGAAAGTAATCTACAAACGTTGAGACACCTGTTGGAATAGTTTGCATCAAATTTCAAACCATAATTTGCTTTCTATGCTATAGAACAGCTGTTATTGATGTGTATTCCCTGAAGAAAATCCTTTGCTTAAAATCATAAATTCAGACTATTGTTGCATTTCCCACTTACTGAAAAAGAAACTATTAAAGCATAACCTTAATTAAATAGATTAAAAGCATATATTATTAAATTGGATACATAAATACATCAAAGTTATGTCTTCAAGAGAAAATCTACAATACAGACATATTAGCTCCCTATGCAGGACATAAAATACAGAAAACCACTCTTTGCTGAGTGACCTCCTGGATCCCTTTTGATTAAACAAAAATAGATAAATCGCAGCAAGATGAAACAGACCCCCAATAACCACAGGAGAACAATACAGAGATGATAATGTCAAGGGTAACTCCCCTATATTGAAAGAGATGTCAATGAATCTAATTCATAGAAAACACATGCAAGTATTCCTAAAAGTGGTATAAAAAGGGGGGAGCTATACACTCAAAAAGGGACTTGCCACCCCATCTAAGATCTACGTGTTTCCTTAATCTATTACTGATTAGATCATCAGGAGCTTATAAAGAGATACATAGTAGAAACAGAAATCAAGAGCTGATGTCCAGCTATGGGCTAAATAGATATTATTATCCCTACATTGGTCTCCTATGGGCATTGGGGGTCTTTTTTTTTATCTTGCTGTGATTTTATTTTAACATAATAAAATGAAATATAGCACTGCCATAATTATAGAGAACCACAGAATAAAGTGAACATGTAATTCTTGCTGCACCATTAATGCTCTAAAAATAAAAAGATAATGTCAAAATTGCTTTTATTTCCATTTCCCCTTGCTTAAAAATTACTACAACTTTCTTAATATATGGTATTTAATATTCAATTATGCCATCAAAAAAAATTCAACTCATTCCATACAAAACAAACTCTCATGTGGTGCCGATAAAAAAAAAATGGAAAATTAAAAAAAACAGATGCTAGTCTAAAGGTTAAGGGGGTTGTGCCTATCTATCCTGCAATTATAAATACTTTTGCATGTACTTTACTTTTGCATATCCCCAGATATTCCAGAACTAATGTTAGAATTGAAAAAGCAGGTGGCACGATTCTGTGTCTACATTTGTAATTGTCCCAAGGTGGTCACACATGCTCAGTGTCAGTTCTGACATTAGAGAAGACACAGTAACTTTAGAAGCAGCTGCTCACAACACCAAGGATACCTCCACATAAAACCTGTTAGTGACTAAGTGGAGCAGAGTGAGAAGCAAGAGCGAGCATGTGTGACCACCATGGAGCAACTACTGAAGTGGACCCAGAATAGAAACATCAGGTAGCATTAGTCCTGGAAGATCTGTGGATAGAAAAACCATTTTAATAAGTGTAAATACAAGAAATGTTTAGCATTCTGGGCTATATTCATCTAGAAATACTGTTGAGTGGTGGACTGTAATATGCCAGGTTTGCCTGGTGTTTGTCACTTGACAGATTTCTGCTTAACAAATAATCACTAGTAAGCTTTAATTCTTACAAATACCAGAAATATAAAGATAGATAATTCTCGATGTGTCATGTCTTACCATGAACATAAATAGTGGAAATTACAGTGTTTAGACCTCATTAAATGATATAAGATATTGTGAATTATGCTATACTTTGAATTCCTTCAATGAATCGTTTTTTCTGCCTCCCACTTTCCATTACATTTCAAATCAGTGCAATCTAATTGCTGAAAGAAACCTACAGTTACTCCCCTACTTGCGAACAGGTTCCGTTCCAGGAGCCTGCTCGCAAGTCCATTTGTTCGCAAGTCCGAACAAATGGTGGTATGGAGAGGGATCGCCGGTGGATCCCGCTCCATACAACGTCGGGTGCAGGCTGTTCTTACAGCGGGCACCCGGCGGCAGCAGTTCCGACAAGCCGCGCCGCTTGTCGGTACTGTTAACACTTTAAATACCGCTCTGACAGCGGTATTTAAAGTGTTAACAGTTCTGACGAGCAGGCGCGCCTAGTCGGAACTGCTGCCGCCGGGTGCCTGCTGTAAGAACAGCCTGCACCCGACATTCACGGGGCCCGTACAGTGTCCCACGATGAGATCGCGGGACGCTGTGCGGTTGCTAGGCAGCCTGGGACCTCCTGAAACGCCCCAGGGCTGCCTATGCAGAGTGCCCATCAAGCGCACGGCTTGATAGGCGCTCTGCATAGATAGCCCTAGGGCCTTTCAGAAGGCCCCCGGCTGCCTAGCAACCGCACAGTGTCCCGCGATCTGACCGGACAGGCTTCTATCAGGCTTGATAGAAGCCTGTCCGCTCCCTGCACAGTATGATGTAATGCCATAGCATTACATCATACTGTGCAGGACAGATAGTTCGTATCTAGCGAAATTCGTAAGTCGAATGTTCGCAAGTAGGGGACTATCTGTATTGTGAACGTTGATTCCTGATTCCTGAAAGAATTATATGAGGAACACACTATCCTACCAAAAGAAATTGGACTCCTGAGCAAGAATCAAGAGTAGTATTTATTTACATATGTTAATACTTAGTGGGGCCTCCTTTGTCCCTAATGACATTGGATACTCCGTGACATACTTTCTACTAATGTCTGATACACTTCAGCTGGTATTTCCGTCTATTAATTCTGCAACCATCTGGCGAGTTCTCTCAAAGAAGATGGATGCTGTTCATATTTCCTGACACAACTTTCCAGATTGTCCCAAACATGTTCAGTAGGATTGAAGTTGGGACTCTGTACAGGCCAGTCCAGTCGTGGAACATCCATATGCTCAAACTAATGTAAAACACTATTAGATTTGTGACAAGGCGAGTTGTCTTGTTGTAAGTATTACTCACCATTTCCAGAGTATTGTCACATTGCTGGCAAATCATGATCTAGAAAATTAAGGTATATCGCCGTGTTCACGGTTTTTACTACAACCAATGGACCAAGAACATGCCACATAAAACATTCCCAAACCATAACCTCCGCCGCACTTAACTGTTGGCACAATACAACACAAAAGGCGATCCCCAGACATACTCCATACATCCATATCCTTTGAAGATGAAGTAGTGTGATTAATCACTCCATAGAACCTTTTCCATTGCTCAACTGTTCACTAATGACACTCCTTGCATCATTGTAGATGAGCTGATGCATTGCACTTCATGACGAATGGTTTCTGTGCAGCGACATAACCTATGTATTCAATAGCATGCAGATCCTGTCACAAACTATGACTCCTAAGTTGCATCTTATGTAGCATGGTTTAGGATATGTGACATACTAATAAGACAAGATCCATTATACTGATAGGGGTGTCTAAATACCCTGTTTCCCCGAAATTAAGACGTGTCTTATATTAATTTTTGCTCACAAATATGCGCTACGTCTTATTTTCAGGGGGTGTCTTATTACGCCGCGGCAATTCCGTCTGTGGCCGCTAATCCCTCAATTGGCCAGCTTTGTGAATGAAATTTCATAGAAATCTCGTCCACATGGGACGGCGAATCTGTCATGGCAAAGCTGGGAGAAGCCGGTGTTGTGGTGCGGATTCACCGGCCACAGAAACGGAAAAGCGTGCGGCCAGGTCGCTTCAAAACCCGCGGCCAAATGCCGTGGGTTTTGAAGCAGCTCTTTCCTGGTGGAAATCTCGGTGTTTATCGCTGTGGCCAAACCGCGAGATTTCCGCTGGAAATACGCTCTGTGAGAACCCAGCCTTAAGAATCACACACAGGTTGCCTGACTCACACACAGAGCCATAAACAAATAAGGGCTGTAAAGTAATGTACCTGTCTGCAGACCTGGTACCATATCACCGACAGAAGGTTCTGTACCACTTGTAATCAGGGATGGTATTGCAGCTTCCGGCCACCAAGGGGAGCTCATCATAGCAGACGTGTACAGCAGGAACAGAATGTACAGTATGGCATTTTCCGGCCAGCAGGGGGAGCTCACGACAGCACACTCGTACAGCACAGCAGGGACAGGGTAACGGCGGCAGAAGAAGGGGTAACGGCAGACTGTCTGCAGATCTACAGATACATCTGGCAGTAGGAGACAATGGGGATGGCAGCAGGGGACGGGCCTCTTGACATGCTTGCACATTTACAAGCGATGGCCGCGGAAGGGAACATTGGGATCAGCGGCAGGTGACTGTCTTCATGTCCTGCATGCAGCTGCTCTGCAAAATGTGATTGTTCTCAGCAAGAGAAACGACGTAATCTTGTAGATATGATACCTTTTAATGGCTAACAAAAATACATGATGTAATAATAGCGAGCTTCCGAACCAACGCAGGGTTCTTCTTCAGGCTTATGGATTGGATCTGAAGAGGCATGCATATTTATACATACTTATAACATACATACTTATGACAAGGCACAGATATGGTTGTGATTGGGTCGCACTTAAAAGGAATTCTGCAACAGTAAACAAACTTTTTTTGTCTAGGCACTGATAGCGGAGTGAAAGTTTTATGGTCCCTAAATTACTGTTGGAGGGGGGAAAGTCAGCAGGCTTGAATTGCTACAAGAGATACACAAACATTTTTAGCTAAACACTGATAAGGGAGTAAAAGTTAATGGTCCCTGAATTACTGTTGATGGGGGTCTTATCTGTATAATAAATGTCTCACACTTCCCATTCACGCATAAATCCTGGGGAATAATTTAACCCAGTATTCAGCGTGTCAAAGGTTGTTATCAATTTATATTCCCAAATTCTTCTGTGGTTTTGTGACTTGAAACCACCCTTCAATATCAAAACTCTCATATCTCCTAGGTTTTGTCCATGGTTAGAGAAGTGCTCGGCCACAGGTAATTCTCTTTTTCTGTGTTCAATCGTGTGGCGATGGGATCTCATCCTGGCTTTCAGTTTCTGTCCTGTTTCTCCAACATAAAGACCCCCCACAGGACATTTACTGCACATGATCAGGTACACAACATTGGACGAGGAACATGTAAATGTCCCTGGGATCTTATAGTCCTGCTGTGTGTTGGGGATCCATATCCTGTCCGTAGTCAGTATATGTGAGCAGGTCTTACAGCTCCTTACATTACAGGGATAAGTTCCTTTTTGTGTGTCAGAGGGTAATGCACTCCTGATTATAAAGTTGCTCAAGTTAGGAGGTTGCCTGTAACACAGAAGCGGAGGGTCCGGGAATATGGTTTTCAGACGGTCATCCTTGTGTAGGGTATGGTGGAGTTTTCTTGCGGTTTTCCTTAGTACCTCTAGTTGCGGATTGTAGGTCACTACTAGAGGCACATGATTGTTTCTTTCCTTCTCCTTGTATTGGAGTAGTTGATTTCTGGGTATCCTGGTGGCTCTGGCAGTGCCTAGACAAAAAAAGTTTGTTTGCTGTTGCAAAATTCCTTTTAAGTGCGAACCAATCACAACCATATCTGTGCCTTGTCATAAGTATGTATGTTATAAGTATGTATAAATATGCATGCCTCTTCAGAACCAATCCATAAGCCTGAAGAAGAACCCTGCGTTGGTTCGGAAGCTCGCTATTATTACATCATGTATTTTTGTTAGCCATTAAAAGGTATCATATCTACAAGATTACGTCGTTTCTCTTGCTGAGAACAATCACATTTTGCTCTACTGGCTAACACGGTACCAGATCTTTGTTTTCATTATGCTGCTCTGCAACTGACGGTGAAGGTAGGGGACAGCGGCGGCGGGCTAAAATGCATCACAGCTGCATGCTCTGGTGTTCTGTTCGGCGGGCATGCTTTCATACAAACACACTTTACTATGCCTTACTATCGGGGGTGCCTTATATTTGGGACTTCAAATGTCTTACTATGTCTTACTTTCAGGGGGTGCCTTATTTTCGGGGAAACACAGGTACTTTTGGTAGGATAGTGTAGCCAACATGCATTTCCATTGAAATATCTGTATCCAAGAACTGTCCCCATACATGAAATATTGTAATATGCCTAGTCTCTCAGTTATCCTAGCCACCTACTGATATCCAAAGTTGCAACAACTAATATAAGCCATTACACTGCCCACAGGTGTTGCCATCCAACTTAATTTCTCAGACCCTGAATGCATATAAAGGAACGTTGTAAGCTACGGACGCTCATGCAATGGTTCCAAATTTGTCTTTCTAATTTAAACATAAGTCAAAATTGTGCACATTACTTGTAGCATGGAAAGTAATAGACTGGTTGCTGCGAAACCTTCTTGCTTGGTAATGGATCTTATTTATTATTGTTTTCCAGCAGGGAAATGCTGATTCCCCATCAATATATAGCACCTAATGTTTTGTACCATTTAAGCAGGTTCACTTCCAATTTTTAATGGAACAATATAGCATTTCTGAACAATTATAGCTAGACAGACTTATTTATAACTAGTAAAATATAAAGTCAATAATGCTAATGATTTGGCTGACACATACTAATGAATATCATAGATTAATCAGACTTGGAGCACAGTGCACATAAGTGTAAGTCATTGCCAGTGACATTTAGCTGGTGGGCAATCCGCTTCAACAGCTAAATGCCTAAGTTTAAACAGATGGCAATGAATAAATCTGTAATAGACAGAAATTAAAATAGCAGATTCCATCATATTTATCTGTAATTAGACTTTTTTTGTTTAATAGGTTTTTTCTTTTGTTAAAATAAACTGTAAGGAAAGCCACAATTTTACAGTCCATTTTAATAAATACAATATCTTAAAAGGTTGCCTTTATGGCGGCCTCAGACAAGTGCATACACAAATACGCTCTCCTCAGCGCAATGAACAAGGTTGCTGAGATAGACTTGTGCGCGCCTCTGCGCATAGTACTGCACTTTGTTGCACACACAGGGCTAGGTCCCATGTGCGTACAACACACCCCTTCCATGTTTTGAAAGGCTATTTAGCCTAATAAGGTCCAGATGGGTTATTTTCATGAAATTGCACAGTGTATTACACATTTGTGCGCATATTGAGTGAATAATTGCCCCTCCTATAGACTTCTATAGGGCCCTTGGGGTGCAAATACTCAGGAAAATAGAACAGGAACCATTTTTTTGTGCACACACAAAATGCATGCAAAAAACACACATGAGAACTAACCCATTGACATCAATAAGTTCTATTCTCTGTGCATTGTGTACTTATATTTAACACACATGAAAACATGCACAAATACGATCATCTGAAGAAGCCTTTAGGATCCATAGGAGCCCCAGTTAAAGCGGAAAACATCCCCTGCAATGACAATAGTCACTGCAGAGCTGATCAGGGTCTGCTACGACCTTGCATCTCTGCTGTAGCAGGGAATCCCAGCAGTCACGTGACGGCTGGGTCGCGTAGTGGAAGAAACACTTCCATTTTTACTTTTTAGTAGACAGCACTCATTAAGTGGTGTGTATTCAGGAAAAGAGAAGGCAGAAGGGGTTAAAAACCGCTCCTGCCTCCTCCTCTGGGTTATCAGCTGATACTAACAGCTGACAACCAGTCCTGCTTCTGCCTGATTGCAGAAGCAGGAGCTTTAATCCCCCGCTGTATTTTTACAATTGGCTGGGGTTAAAGCCCAGGACTAAGCGCAATAAATTTACAGTGCTTGGTCCTTAATGGGTTAATCAGAATGCAGCCAGTGTTGTTATTAAGGACACATCTTTTTTTTTATTAAAAGTGTTGAGGGGCTACTAAATAAGAAGTTAATTTGCCATGACTTTGTGAGTTTTTTTCTATATTGTTCACAACTAGAGATGAGCGAATATACTCGTTTCGAGTAATTACTCGATCGAGCACCGCGATTTTCGAGTACTTCCATACTCGGGTGAAAAGATTCAGGGGTGCCAGGGGCGGGGGGAGGCGTGGCGGAGCGGGGGGTAGCAGCGGGGGACAGGGGGGGAGCCCTCTCTCTCTCCCTCTCCCCCCGACTCCCCGCTGCAACCCCCCACACACCCACGGCGCCCCCGAATCTTTTCACCCGAGTACGGAAGTACTCGAAAATCGCGGCGCTCGGGCGAAAAAGGGGCGTGGCCGAGTAGGTTTGCTCATTTCCATTCACAACATAGTAAAAATATTTTGTTGACCTTATACTTGGGGCTGTATTAATTAAGACAATAGCAAATATGTATATTTTTATTTTAATCCTGCTTCTGATTGTTTTTCCAAAATGTTGGACATTTTTAATCCTTCCAGGCAGTATCAGGCTGGGATGCCTAGGTCCCACCAGTAAAATTCCTTCTGGTGGCCTGAAGTACAGCTAAATGCAAATATTATCTGATTCACAGGCCTATCTTTACCGAACTATATGGAGAATGCATTGGGCGGGAGGCAGTGTCCGCATGAACGGGTGTAGACCCTAGAGGTGGCATCCTGTAAAAGGGAGAGTTAACACGGAACAGCCACAGCATGGAAGAAAATGTACTGACATGCAGTTTATCACAAAGCAGAAGTTTTCAAATGGATTTGTAACGGTTGTGTGGATTTCCATGTTAACAGAAGTTTTACCTGCAAAACCGTGTCTCCATCAACACTCAATTTGGATGCTGTTCCAATTTGCAGTAAAACTTCACATTAGCTTGCTTTTTGTGTACCTCACCCTTTACAAGGTTCCTTGTAGAATGCAATCTGTAGAGAAAACTCCAATACACTCCAAGTACCTGAAGGTTTGCAGTTTTTGGCCATGCTGGAAGTTATGGTTCACAGTGAAAACTGTTTAACCAGCTCACCTGAGCAGGCGCGCCCCATCCACAGCCGGCTTAGAGAGGATTCAGAACACAAAACCAATGCAAAGAAATGAAGAATAAAAAAACTCCAGCATCAGCCCGGACTTCATTAAAACTTCCTTCTTTATTCACACATCTTTAAAATCCAGAGCATCGCACACTTCTCAACATGGTGAGGTACTACGCATTTTGGAAATTACTTTTCTTCATCATGGTATATCCTTCATTAAACCCACACTCCATTTAAATCTACTACAAACATCACATGCTAAAAACGTCCAATCAAAGATTAGCAAAGGAAAGGCACAATCTTTAACCCTTACAGCATTATTTCTCCATCCACATATACGCTCAAATCTGGAATAATATTCAATCTATTTGGAGCCCTTTGTTTTAATTCCAAAATCCATCTTGCTTGTCTTTTTGCAATGATTACCTCCTCTTATTGGTCCTCTGACTTCCTATTCCCTGAAACTACAATCTTTCAGTGCAGCTCGCATGTTGTTTTGCAAACTATTTGGAAACGGCTGACCTCCATACCACCTCGCGAAGAATAGTATCAGATAAAGGTCTCCGAATGCAAACTTTTGATGCTCCAGTTGTACAACATACTGTAAATTGCAATATTTACATGTGATCAAATATACCACACAAGTGCACATAAATCAAATAGTTTGTTCTACAGTTATTGGTAAGAAATAGAATAGTAGAACACACAAATTACAATTCCACTTTTGTGATATATTGGTGCACATGTAAATATTGCAATTTGCAGTGTGTTGGTTGTACAGCTGGAACGTTAAATGTTTGCATTTGGAGGCATCTATGTAATGCTGTTAATCACAATGGTGGTACGGAGGTTAGTGGTTTCCAAACACTTTCCAGAACAGAATGTAAGCTGTACTGTTGGATTGTTTTCTTCATGGAATAGAAAAAGTCAGGAGATCAATTAGAGGAGGTAATCATCGCAAAAGCTGTCCTAATGGAGAAGCAAGATGGATTTTGGAATTAAAAATTAGGGCTCCAAATGGATTGAATTTTATGCAGGATTTGAGGTCATATGTGGATTGCAAAATAATGCAGTAAGGGTTAAAGATTGTGCTTTTCCTTTTGCTAATCTGTGTTTGGATGTTTTTAACATGTGATGTTTGTAGTAGGTTTAAGAGGAGTGTGGGTTTAATGGAAGATATGCCACGATGAACAAAAGTAATTTCCAAACTGCGTAGTAACTCCCCATGTTGAGAAGTGTACGATGCCCTGGATTTTAATCCCTTAGCACACTACAGGATGTACAGTTACGTCCTGGAGGTTAGGGATTTGCATGGAGGGGGAAATCGAGGGTCGATCCGGCTACATACAATGAGGATGCCAGCTGTTTCTTACAGCAAACACCCGGCCACATCAGCTCTGATAAATAGCGCCGCTCATCTGAGCTGTTAACCCTTTAAATGCCCCCATCAATTCTGACAGCGGGATCCTACACATTGCCCCCTGTGATGAGATCGCAGGTTGCCATGACAACCAGGGGCCTTCTGAAAGGCCCCAGGGCTGCCATTCCAGGTTGCCTATTAAGCTATGCCTGATTGCCTGTCAGAGGATAGTATAATGTAAGGCAAGTTTTTGTTCCCTGTAGGGACTAATATATTAGTTCAAAAAAAGTTTTATTAAAAATAATAAAAAGGTAATACAAAGGTTTAAAAAACTTTTTGGCATATATTATTTAATAAAAGAAAAATATGTGTTACCACTGTGCCTATAAAAGTCTGATTAAAGTAACACATTATTTACCCTGTAAGGAAAAAAAAACAAATGCCAGAATTGTGTTTTTTTAGTTAAACCCGTCTAAAAGAAAAAAAGGAATTAAAAGCGATCAAAAAGTCGTATGTACTCCAAAATGGCACAAATAGAAACTATAGGACATCCTGCAAAAAAACCAAGCCCTTGCACAACTATGGTCGATGAAAAAATAAAAAAAAGTTATGGCGGCAGAAAATAGATTTAAAAAAATAAATATCTTTGGTATCGTAGTGTAGTACCCCAAAGTTGGGTACTCCAGCACTTTCTGTGCCGACTATAGTCTTACAATCAGGTCCTAATGGGATGTATAACAGGTGTGAAAAGTTATGCTGTTATTGTTCACATTTCTTAACTGTAATATGTGTTCTGGCAATATTCCCTAGCCCCTGGTGTTTCTCCTTTATTGTGGGTGGGTCTATCTACTGGTTCAGGAATTATTGAGTTCCTTACTTTATCTTGTTCGTTTGTCCCTGTGATCACATCATCCCCACAAACCACCAGCATACAAAGTCTCCTCTAGGGATTGGGAATTAGCGTGTCACTCTTACATGTCCGTCAGAGCCCAATTTTTAATTGTATTAATACACTTTAGTTTTAATAAATTCTCTATATTGTGAAGGGCTAATTACTGATAATAGACTTTTCTCTGCCTCACTGAAGTAGTGACACAAAGGAAAAAAAGTTATGCCATTTATGTTGCAGTGTTTAAGCCATAAAAACAAGACCCTCCCAAAGATGGCGGAATTTCATTTTTTTTTTTTCATTATACTCCACTCAAATTTTTATAAAGTTTTTCAGTATATTAAATAGTACTATAGAAAAATACAATTTATCCCTCAAAAAACATGCCTTCAGACATCAAGGTCAATAGATAATTACAAGAGTTATGGTTTTTTAAAAGCGGGGAGAAAAACAAAAATGGCAAAAAAAGTATCATGTCCTTAAGGATATATGAAAAAAGAAGGAAGTTTTAATAAAATCCAAGCTAGTGCTGGAGTTTTATCTTCATCCATTTCTATGCTAGGAATTATAGTTCATTATAATGATGGAGGGTCCCAACAGCATTGTCTGAAAGGCAGGACCCTGGGATGGAGGATACACTCCAAAATGTAACTGCTCCTAGATGTCATTTCAGCCAGAATATATGCCTATATAACCTACCCAGTTTATTACATGGACATATAGGTTATCTGAGATACTGCATGCATTCAGTTCATAGGGCAGTGAATGTGCTTGTTCTGTCCAACCAGGACGCGCTGGATTTATCACATGCAGATCTCCCACAAATGCAACTGAACAAATGACAAAACAAAAATAAAACCAAAATATAGGAAACACTGTTTCTATATAACCAAACACAGGGAAGGGCCCTGCTTAAAAACAGGGTGATCATCATGATAAGGACAGTCCTGATGGCATGCCTCAGCCCCTAGTAGACCCTACATTGGAAAGGAGAATAACACAAGGAAACTAAAACTAGAAATAAAAACAAGTGCAGTACTTAGCTTGAGATGCAGCAGATAACCAAAAAATTCAGGACTAAGCTCTGACTGCTAGCCCAGCCAGACAGAGACTGAAAATTAACAGCAGTTCAGCTCAGTATCAGGCCAGGCTAAATAGCCCCAGTAATTACTCACAGGTGTAACTAAGCATGTCATACCTAATACCACACCCACTGAGCCAGAGGCTGGATTCACACGAACGTATATCGGCTTTCATTGCAAATAATGCAGAGGGGCGGAGAGGGAGTGGAGAGGGGGTGGAGAGGGGGCGGGAGCTCAGTTCCTGCTCCTGGCTCTTCCATCACCCCCCCCCCCCGCAGATGAGGTGACGTACATTGGCTCGGCGTGAAAACCGAGCCGATATACGTTCGTGTGAATCCAGCCAGAAGATGTAAAACATTTCCAAAACCAGCATCAGACTATCAGCAAGGCAGCAATCCCAGAATCGCTGCAACAGTGCTGTGTTATACATCACTTGTGGGGAGCTGTGGGCCCACTTATGGCCAAGGCCCATCAGGGAATTCCCCTGTTCCTCTCTGGGCCATTCCAGGCCTGCTTCTAGGGAACTTTCATTCATCATTATTTACATTTCTCATAATGCATTGCAATATCTATTTATTGATCATTTCCTGTGCTCTGACTACAATCCATTCATGGCCCTGTGCAGGAAGTTCTTCCTGCCTGTCATACATGCACAGTACAATGCTGTATGGGGGAAAGGGTTAAGTGTCATAAAACTCTGTTACATTACATACATCTGCTATAGATCTTTTGTGGTCACATTTGAGTACCATAAAGACACCCAGCACAAAAAGAAATATTCTATAGCAGAAAAAAAAAAATAATCAGAGAGCTCTGTGGCTATGTTTATTATAAGCAGAGTCTCATAGTGCTAATTTTCTTCAGATATAAGGCATTTTAATGTGCCAGAAACATTTTAATAAGATATATGCTTTTCATCATGTGGAATAATTTTTTTATTATATACACTTTTTTGTTGAAGTATAAAATACTGTACATTGAAAAGTCGCCATGTTTCAAGCATTTTTAGTGAACATCTACATATATAATAGCTGTATAGACACATGGATATGGAAGGATTTGTACTGACCACAACAATCTGGCTTTCTTAGTATAGGCCATTAAAGGGCTTGCCTGGTTATCAGACAACATTGCCCCTATAGCTCCAACTGTGCTAAAACAAAACGGAGAGCAGTACTTGCCCCTCCTCTGCTGCAGGGATCCAGTGCTGTAGCCCTATTGTTCTCCTGGTGTTTGTTGTGAAAGATGATGTCACCTGACCCATCAGCCAATCAGAGGCTGCAGTGTCACCATTTTGAACTCCTGGTGGGTATGAACACTGATGCCAGGAGAATGGGCGGTGATGCTGCAGTCTCTGATTTTTTGTTATTTTAACGCAGTTGGAGCTATAGAGGCAATGCAGTCCAATAACCGGACAACTCCTTTAATTTGCCGGAAATCCCATTCCGAAATTCAGAACTGAGAAGTAGATGCAAAAAAGCAGACCGGATCTCTATAAAAACAGGAATACATTTTGTACAGTAATTTGACTGGAGGTTATTCATGAAAAATAACATTAAAACAGTTAATGTGTGTTTCCTAGCAGCCAGGTAGGTTTCAGTTGTAATTTTCTAATGCAGATTACAAAATGAAAGAAGTGATGTGAGTGATGCCAAGGTCATGCCACTACATTTTATGAATAGACATTTCCATAAATTGTAATTTCCTTTGTTTTACATTTAAAATTCAGCAGTAAAATTAAATGATACACAGCATCCTTTCCAGTAATACTCTTAACATTTTAAAAATATCTTACCTTGTTTCAGCAATTGAATATTTCCTCTGACAGTCAATGATAACAGGTGATAATTTGCCTGGAAAATCCATGTTTTCTTTCACATCCCATAAATGTGAACTCCCTCTCATGCCAAATAAATTAACGCCTTCTGTGACTTTCGCCCTGTAACACAGAAATACACACATATTCAAGAACATACGAAGTGATGTAATCCCAAAAAAGTGTCAGATTATGAGGCGTTCCTTATCAAATGGTCAGAGTCAATGGGAGTCAACACAGTTGCATACATTTGGGCATATACTCAGCAAATTGGTTCAGATGGTCTCCGAACCCTAGACTATAGACACATCAATAAATAGTGGAGGTCTGCCGAACAAATATAAAGGAAGTCAACTAACATTGAAGAAAGCTATTCTTCTGATTAAAGGAGTTCTGTCATTAAAAAAGAAAAATGCTATACTTACCTATTCCTCTTCCATCAATCTACTTACTCGATATTCACCTCATCTTCCTTCTTCTGTTTCCTGCAGTCCATAGGGGTTGGAGGGTCGAGGGGGTCACCTCATCTCCAGCTGGCCGATTCCTTTGCTTCCTGTAATGTTACATACACTCACAGGTAGTCTCTTTCCTGTCCAGCAATGTACATTACGTCACAGTTCACGACCTAGAAGGGAGAGTTGCAAGCTACTGCAGAGACTGCGCATGCCCGCTGTCTCTGCAATAGATCAGCATTTCTTTCTAGCCAGTGAACTCAACGTGACAGGGAAGTGACCTTCACTGAGCTGCCGGAAGGAATGTGAGGAATGCTGGTTTTATAACAAGCCAGCCAGCTGGAGGTGATATGACCCGGGGCACTGCAGAAGCTCAGGGAGGAGAAGATGCCTTAAAGGGGTTGTCCCGCACCGAAACGGGTCTTTTTTTTTTTTCAATAGCCCCCCCGTTCGGCGCGAGACAAACCCGATGCAGGGGTTTAAAAAAAAACAAAAACGGATAGTACTTACCCGAATCCCCGCGCTCCGGTGACTTCTTACTTACCTTGCGAAGATGGCCGCCGGGATCTTCACCCTCGGTGGACCGCAGGTCTTCTGTGCGGTCCATTGCCGATTCCAACCTCCTGATTGGCTGGAATCGGCACACGTGACGGGGCGGAGCTACGAGGAGCAGCTCTCTGGCACGAGCGGCCCCATTCAGAAGGGAGAAGACCGGACTGCACAAGCGCGTCTAATCGGGCGATTAGACGCTGAAAATTAGACGGCACCATGGAGACGGGGACGCTAGCAATGGAACAAGTAAGTGAATAACTTCTGTATGGCTCATAATTAATGCACAATGTACATTACAAAGTGCATTAATATGGCCATACAGAAGTGTATACCCCAACTTTGTTTCGCGGGACAACCCCTTTAAGAAGACTGCCTGTGGAAGAAAAGGAAAGTATAGAATTTTTTTTGCTTTATTGAGAAAATCCCTTTAAGGCAGCTTTAGGCTGGATTCACACGATTGTTTATCGGCTCGGTTTTCACGCCGAGCCGATATACGTTGTCTCTCTCTGCAGGGGGGGGGGGGGAGGATGAAAGAGCCAGGAGCAGGAACTGAGCTCCCACCCCCTCTCTGCCTCCTCTCCACCCCTCTGCACTATTTGCAATGGGGAGAGGCTAATTCTCGGAACTTAGCCCCGCCCCTGCCCCTTTCATTGCAAATAGTGCAGAGGGGCGGAGAGGAGGCAGAGAGGGGTCGGGAGCTCAGTTCCTGCTCCTGGCTCTTCCATCCCCCCCCCCCCTTGCAGATGAGGACGACGTATATCGGCTCGGCGTGAAAACCAACCCGATATACGTTCGTGTGAATGCACCCTTAGGTTGGATGATGCCCTACGCTGGATTTTTTTTTTAGTGTCTCCCCTTTTCCTTCCTGAGTTTAAAAAGTTCTTAACAATATATTAGCTCTGTTCTCATAGGGATTGGAACAAATAGTTGAGGTAGATTATTTATTATTATTATATTATTTTTATTTAACCTCTCCCCTGTGTTTGTTGGGTCAAATCTTGCAACTGATGTTGTGCCCAGTTTTGCCAAACATACCCCCCTTAAATTTTACATACAAATTCAGTATTTATGACTATAATACTAAAAATACTGAAAACGTGATTGAGGTGCCATGTCATCTCAACTTACCCTACAGCTCAAGAAAAATAGTATTCCTCAACATCCATAAGTCTAAGCTATGCTACAAAGTGCTAAAATGTAGCTGGTCAAGCTGCTGGATACGGTGCAAACATGATTGAGAGATATGAAAAGCGCCCAACAGAACATCCTCATTATGTCTTCAACGATATGAGCTTGATTGATTTTGCAATGTTGTTTGAACCATATTATGCAAGGAAGACTGAAGAGACTGAAGAAAATGAAGAAAGCATTGCAGACAAAACAAAGTTAATCACAAGAAACACAGCTGCAGTGATACATGTTCCAATCTTTTACTACAGCAACTGATCTGGAAGGTTACTATTACAGCTTACTGCTGCAGTATATGCCTTACTAGAGTGAACATGAGCTGTTGGGAGAGTTCAATAGCACACAAGGGGCATTTCTAGCATGTGAAGAGCACCTCAAGGAAATGAGTGTACACATGGAATTGTACTGCAAATGAGAAACAGCTTGAAAATGCATTCAATAAAGTGCATGCATTTCAGATTCTTGAACAAGCAGAGCCAATTGGAGTTGGAGGAAGAAGAAGAACCTCTACATCAGGCAATGGATCAAGAAAATTCCAGATGGCGCAGACAGCCATGAATGCAAGACAGGGAGAAAATGTTCACAATGGTCATGCAAAAGTATATAAAATCATAACCGGTGTAGACAAAAGGCTAAAGATATTCTTCATTGGTGAAGCTGATGTCGGCAAGACATTACTGTTGAATCTGCTATGAAATCAAATCAATGGATGTTATGTAAATGATGCAATTAAAGTATGTGCATTGACTGAAATTGCAGCATGTCTAATAAATGCCTCAACAATTCATACCACCATGAAATTACCTGTCCAGAAGGATGGATGAATTCCTGGTATGTCATCACTAACCAGAAACTACTCACAAGCCATGCAACAACAATGGTAATAGACACAGAGTTCATAGTAGTCAATGAAATATCTATGCTCTCTTACCAGATGTTATACACAATTCATTTGCCACTTAGACAGCTAAAGAACAAACGCAGCGAGTTCTTTGGTGGTATGAATCTGCTGTTCTTTGGTGATCTGATGCAACGTTCACCAATTAAGAGATTAGAAACTCTAGTTTACAGACAACCTGAACATCTTTAACTAGCAACACTTCTATGTCGGCTGTTCACATTGTGCAAGCTTACTGAAAACATGCGGCAGCAGGGTGACAAAGACTTTCATGGTTATCCTAAATGTATTGCGAACTGCAGAATGCAGTGCTGAGCATTTCTGCATGCTGATGGATTAAAATATAATAAAATATTTTTTTTAAGTGAAACTATTTTATTTACCTCTATCATTAATATACTAAAAGAAGTTTAAAAAAAAAGGTTTTTCTTGTACCATAATTTTGATGGTTATGTATTAGTTTAAATAAAATCATGGGGCACCCATAAATTAATTCAATTAGGTAAAACAAAAAAAAAAGTGTAGTACTGTGATAGCCAGTAGAGCAAGGTGTGATTTTTCCCAGTTAGAGAAACCAAGTAATCTTGTAGATACAATACCCTTTAATGGCTAACAAAAATACATGAAGTTCATCATGGTTGTGCCCTCCCATGTGACCATGTGTATATGTTTTAATATAAGTACGTCTCTAGATTTGTTCCATTATGCCTGAAAGCTCACTATATCATGTATTTTTGTTAGTTTTTAAAAGGTATCATATCTACAAGATTACTTGGTTTCTCTTACTGAGAACAATCACATGTAATTCAATTAATCAGTGTTAACTCAAGCACCTCACAATTTTATTTACAATCACTGAAAACGGCCATGTACTTACTGACACAGGAGGGCAGATATGTGCACCACCTCAGCATGCAGGCAGCTATACTGCAAAATGAGGGAGCCAGTTACACCTGTGGAGGACACCAATGAAACAGCCCCTCACACAGCCTCTTAATATAGAGGGGGGGGGTGGCTGCTTGGTGTATACTCCTGCACAGAGTAGATACAAAGTGTCAGACCATTCTGATACATGTAGTGCACCATGCAGGCTAGCAAACCATTAATGATGCCATAATATTTCGGCGGGCTGCCCTGCACCTCAAAAAGTGAACCACATTGGTACTGAGCTCCCCGGCTTTGAGAGATACTGTAGGAGCAACTGCTGAAGGAGACTCCAGACCACAAGACTGGATGCTGCATAAGAAGTCATCATTGATAGCAGATGTCTTATACAAATGTCTATCTACTTTAAAAGTGCATTGTCTCATAGAGAAAAGTGTGATATGCTCTGTGTTTTGTTTAGGTTGCACACCCCAAAATCCAGCCATTCATGTTATTCCTTTAATAACTGGTGGAAGGAACCTGCTGCTGTGCTTTATAGACTGCACAGAGCACTGCAGAGATTCTGATCTTTTTAGGGATTATACCAAAATTGACTTAAAGGGGTTGTCCCGCGCCGAAGCGTTTTTTTTTTTTTTTTTTCAACCCCCCCCCCCCCCCCCGTTCGGCGCGAGACAACCCCGATGCAGGGGTTAAAAAAGAACACCGGACAGCGCTTACCTGAATCCCCGCGCTCCGGTGACTTCTTACTTACCCGGTGAAGATGGCCGCCAGCATCTTCTCCCTCGGTGGACCGCAGGGCTTCTGTGCGGTCCATTGCCGATTCCAGCCTCCTGATTGGCTGGAATCGGCACGTGACGGGGCGGAGCTACACGGAGCCCCATTGAGAAAAGCAGAAGACCCAGACTGCGCAAGCGCGTCTAATTTGGCCATTAGACGGCGAAAATTAGATGGCAACCATGGAGACGAGGACGCCAGCAACGGAACAGGTAAGTGAATAACTTTTGATAACTTCTGTATGGCTCATAATTAATGCACAATGTACATTACAAAGTGCATTAATATGGCCATACAGAAGTGTATAGACCCACTTGCTGCCGCGGGACAACCCCTTTAATACCTATTCGTAGGAATGTAAGTCCTGTGTCCGGCTCACATTTCATACTGCACACAGCTCAATCCCTCCTCCAGCCTCGCTGTGAAGAGGAGATTGAATAGCTTGGTGGTCACGAATGCGAGGTGCCACTCCATTCATCTTTAATAGAACTGCCAGAGATATCAGGGCGCTTCTACTCGTCCATTTCTGTCATCCCTATTAAAAGCAATGGAGCTATACTACACATGTGCGACCGCAGCTACATTCAATCT
The DNA here is from genome assembly GCF_035609145.1 of Eleutherodactylus coqui. NCBI lineage: Eukaryota > Metazoa > Chordata > Amphibia > Anura > Eleutherodactylidae > Eleutherodactylus > Eleutherodactylus coqui. The sequence continues at coordinate 149,006,910 of NC_089841.1, forward strand.
TCAGATCACTGTGGGGGGGTTCAGGAAGACCGCAGTCATGAAAAGAATTAGACATGGCATCCCTGTTCTCTAAATTGGTGGGTGTCTCAGTAGTCAGACCCCCATGAATCAGACTTATGACCTATCCTATGGGTAGCTGATAAAAATCACTTTTGGTAAAACCCCTTTACATGTCTATAACACACACACACGCAAATACGTAAAATCAGCAGCATACAGCAACAGTGAGTTCTGTAGTGGAGATGTGATTTCTGTAGCTAAAACACAGTAATCACTTACATTAGCTGCAGGTAGTATCTGTATGAATTCCCCCCCCCCCCCCCCATCTCCTCTGCTGTCTATACATTTCAATGAGCACGTTGACTCATCCCCCTCCTCCACCACATCTCCACATCTCCTTTTACTCATTAGACAGCAAGTTAGGAGGAAAGGAAACCATAATATCCAGCACTTGAGGGATTTTTCAGTACAAAAAGATGATTTTCGGTAAATGAAATACATAGCATTTGTGCTAGTAATCATATAAGCACATGTTGCTTGAAACATTATGGACCATTTAAATTGCATTAGTTTACATGTTTTAGTATTTCTGATTAAAGGTCTTTGACCACAATAGCAAACCCTGTCTATATTCCCTATTAGTGCATATGGACATCATAAAGGGAGTTCTATATATGACCTCCCTTTATTTGAGAGAAAGGATAAAAGCTCTATGAGAGCAGCTCTATTGTGGCAAAATTGAGACATCCTTGTATTAGAAGGAAGGCCATGCATCTGAATAACAGTCATGTAATACTACAAATGACTGGATTGTTATAGATTCCCCTGCCAAAATTAGTTGTTTGCTGGGAGTGGCAGACAGAGAGATTAGCTGATTGCCCCGTGGGCCTCATTTTGAAAAAGTTTTTTTCTGATGAGAAAACCCCTTTAACTTAAAGTATTTTATGTTTTTATATGCTTTTTTTTTACCAAGTGTTCATACCTCCGTCATATGCTTACCAATTCACAAAATCCATAAAGCACAACAGTGTTACATTGTACTGCTTTGTTGTCATGCTGTCACCACCAGTAGGGCAACATAACCAGTACTTCAAAATCATGTGTTTTTCTTTTTTCACTCTTTGAGGTTTGCAAAAGTTGAACTCCTTGGAAGATCCTCAAAGTAGGTCAAAGGTGTAATAGGGGAATATATCAAATTCTGAATGTGTGCGCTGGTTACTTTTTAGTCTCAGCCTGGCAGTAGCAGTACGGCACTAGAAGATTATGTTGCTTTTCTGTTTGTTAGAGAAAGAACATTCTACGTCCTGAGAGAAAATTTATTTAAAGGAGATGTCCCGCGCCGAAACGGGTTTTTTTTTTTTAAACCCCCCCCCCCGTTCGGCGCGAGACAACCCCGATGCAGGGGTTAAAAAAACCACCCGCACAGCGCTTACCTGAATCCCGGCGGTCCGGTGACTTCAATACTTACCGCTGAAGATGGCCGCCGGGATCCTCTATCTTCGTGGACCGCAGCTCTTCTGTGCGGTCCACTGCCGATTCCAGCCTCCTGATTGGCTGGAATCGGCACGTGACGGGGCGGAGCTACACGGAGCTACACGGAGCCCCATAGAGAACAGCAGAAGACCCGGACTGCGCAAGCGCGGCTAATTTGGCCATCGGAGGCCAAAAATTAGTCGGCACCATGGAGACCAGGACGCTAGCAACGGAGCAGGTAAGTAAAAAACTTTTTATAACTTCTGTATGGCTCATAATTAATGCACAATGTATATTACAAAGTGCATTATTATGGCCATACAGAAGTGTATAACCCCACTTGCTGCCTCGGGACATCTCCTTTAAAGTACGGAGAAGGAAATGATTTGAAGTGCACCCACAAGAATTTAATGTTGTGCATACGTTGGCTGTCTGAGAAAGCAGAACAGCTGTCAACGTATTAATTTATATTTTGTAACACAGTAGTATGACTAGTGTGATGTCAGTGTTCACTAGGACATTGATTAAAATTCGACAAAAGCAGAATGGTTGGGAGAGTTTGCTAAATTTGTGCAAACAGCTGTTCTTGGGGGCAGAACTACACCTATAGAACTTCAAATTCACTTCCTTCATTGGTTCAAATCTGACCAATAAGAACATGGAGTTTGTATGAATGTTTGTAGAAACCCATACAAACATCCACTCAGATTTGATCCTAGAACCTCCAGACAATACTGCAAAGCCACCGGGCTTCTGATGATGATCTCTGAAAGATGAAGATGCACGGTGGGTAGTAGTTAGCCCTGGGTTCCTAGAATAAAATTTGGCCAACGGCAACAACTGCATGGAGTTTGTATAAATGTTTGCAGAAACCCACGCAAATGTTGTCCTTGGCAAGATGTTAACCTAAGATCCCAGAGCTGCACGGTAACAGAGCTAACCACCGAATCACATTTGAGGTGATTTTAGTAGGTTTGCGTCTAACCAAACATTTTAGAAAAGTCCAACCTGAAACACGGTTCGACTGATCACTTTGCTCAACACTAATAACAACTTTGAAGAAAGAGATGGAGGTCATCCGGGGAGGTCGACGGTGGTCATTCATAAAAGTTGGATCATTATTAGGAGCAATATAATGATGGCTATGTGGAAACAGGGGAATAGAATGGTGCTCTTGCAGCTGAGAGAGGGTAAAATAGTGCCGTCAGATTACTACCCCTCTCATTCCTCTTTCTGTATTAATGGTATTGAGCTATTCAACTGTTTCATATTATTACTTTCAAAAGCTACTTGTCACATTAAAAATGCAATGTGATCTGCCAGCAATATGTTAAAGAGCAGGAAGGGATGAGTAGGTTCATGTATAGAGCTGTGGGAAAAGATTCTGTATAACTTGTGTTCTATTAATTTATATCTGTTTGTTCGATGCTTAGGAGCTATCTATGTATGCATGCTCATACAGGGAAGGCTGTCAATCATTCAGTCACATCACTCTAGGCATGGAATGAACCAAAATTTCAAAGAATATGTTAAATTGAATGCTTTTACTCAAAACCGTATATCAATCTGCTCAACTCCTACTGCTCTTTATCTAGATGTTGATAATCTGGGCAGCATTTTCATGGCGATAGGTTCCCTTTAAGTTGACGATTTAATAAAAGGAAAAGTGATATCCAAGCCTTGCTCTCTGGCGTTTTATTATAATGCTATAGGTAAGTTACTATAATGTATCATAATCAACTTAGTCAAGTGGATGGAAAAGTGGAAACTGAATATTCAAAGTCTGATAATGGGTACTTTCTATGGGATAAATGTGTAAAATACATGATTTGTGTATTCATAATCTCAAACATTTATTGGACAACTTAGTCTTCATTAAAAAGAACAAATTCCATGGAAACCAAACAAACAGTCAGTGGATAATTTCAGGTGGATATGAATTTATGATAAACACCATTAACAGGCCAAATGTGTCGGAATTCTACTTCATGATATTATAATAATCTGTCATGATAGGTGTATCCTATATGCTTCTATGCATGGCCACCCAGTGGTTGTGTTGTGAGCTGCAGCCTGTCTAAGGTTTTGCTAGCATATTGCAATATTGTAATAAATCTGTTTAAATAGAAATTGGAGTTTTGAACAAAATTAAGGTAAGGCAAGCGAGGACACATCTGTGCCTAGATTTCTGCATTGACTATTAGTAAAATGTGGTTGGCTGTTATCCAAGTTACAATTAAATGTATCCGAGGCTTGAGCCCCGAACAGGATTATGACTTTGTTTTCGGCCTTTAGCTCTCCTCTTTCATGTTTTTATTGCTAATTTAGGACCACAACAAAGATAAAATTTGTTGTTTTCAAACATTAGCTGATAAGAACATGCAGTAGAGGAAAGGGCAGGGGAAAACTAAAGGCCCATTTACACGCAAATAATCTTTTAAACGACTGAAAGATTTTGCAATCTATTTGCATAAATTGTTAATAGCCATTAATACTTTATCATCTTCATTTGCTTGTTAAAGGGCCTCCAGGAGCTGTTTGCAGAGCCCAGCATGTGATTAATCGCACACCCAGCTCTGTACACAGCTGCATTGCTCTGCTTGAGGTTGCCAGCAAATTATAATGTTATCTGCTGACTCCTGTGGAGATAACAGCATGCAGTCTATTGAGAGACACTTCATCTTTCATTGTCTGAATGGTGAATTTTAAGCACCTTAAAATCATTTAATCGAAAAGTGCACGATGCTTGCATTTACAATTAATGATTATTGCTCATTTTTGGTTGATTGGACAAATTTTGAGCGTTAATCATTACGTGTAAATGGGCCTTTAGCCATCAGTCCAGCCTCACCGACAGATCTGCTATTGAGACTTGTGCATTATTCACACAACCATATATATGCAGCTATTGTAACTGCGTTGAAAAAATTGCGACCATTCGAAGCATTGGTTTCCAATGTATTCATTCAGATAGGCAATTTTGGGCACGTAAAAAAAGCACATCAGCCACCGAAAACTATGACCGATTTTATATGGCGCATGAAAAGATAGGTCTTGCCCTATCTTTTGCTGAGATATGCTGGAAGCTTCCATAGACTCCTATGGGAGCTGAAAAAAAAGGGAGGGGAGGGTGTTTAGCTGCGTCCAATGCTGGAAAAAGAAGAATTTTTGCACGCTTAGGTCCCTCGTGTGAAAGAGCCCTTACACCTCTGTCATAGCCATGCATCAAACTCACAGTAACAAAGTGCCTTGTTCATCTGATTTCAAACTGGCAAAACTTCTGAAGATATGATTGAACCTTTTATCTTACAAAAGTTTCTGATGAAAATGTTGGAATTCTTTGAGACAAATCACTGATTCCAAGATGCATCACAAGATCAGCTTTATTATCCCTACTTGCAATCTTGACAATATTCACAATATCTCTTATCTTTATTGACTGTGGCACCTTAAATACACCTCACTTCCTTCAACACATCCAAATTCTGTCTTAAATCAACACCTCTAATTGTTGAATTACCAACCAGAACATGTTTTATCTTCTCAGTTATTTTATCAACTGCATTGGGCTGGTTAGTAGCACTTGATGCCTCATGCAGAACAACTTTTCCCTAGTTTGGCACATTATCCTGCACATACTTGTATCAACAATCACATCACCACCTAGTTCACAAAGTACATTACAGGAATTATATACAGACAGCTAAAATTAGCATGCTTATATTTCACAGGACCAACTGTTATCCATTGTGCCCTTTTCTTCTGAGGTCTTTGAGGGAGAGGTGGTCGATTACATGGCTGCTTGACAGCACTCACTGTCTGGAATAGACTTATAACCTCAGATTGAAGAGTACAAACTAAAGACTGCAGCCTAGAAAGGTCACCATATAAACCAGACAATCACATCTCTACTTCTTAAGGAAGATTGGTTTGTGTGAACCACTTCTCACTCCAAACAACTTTCAAAAAACCTCAAAAGACATGTTATATAGATGCACTACGCTGGAAAAAGGCTACAAAAGCATTCTTAAAGAAACAGCTGTAAAACAATCCATTGTTAGACAAATTATCTAGAAATGAAGAAAATTCAGGACTGGTTATTCGATTAAAATCACTCAAAGAGAACAACCCTGAAAGGAGAGAGAAAGAACCCAAACGTTACAGGAAAGAACCTACAAAGGGCTCGGAAAGCCGTAAAAAAACTCTGTTCATGTGACTTTTACTAGGCAAATAAGATGATTACCCAGAGGAGCATGGATGGCATAGAGGTCTCCTCACTCACCTTCTTGGTGCTCTCCCTAAGGAGAGATGTTACCTCTCTCAACTTTAATTAGGAAGAGACTGATGATCATGAAGGAAACTAAGGAGGAAGTTGTTGCTGTCCAACCCAAAGCACTTTAAAAACACTAGGGCCTCACACCAGCAGTTAACACTTTAGCCATCAACTGGTGTGCCAGACAAAACTACAATCCCAAGAGCTATTCGTGATAAGGGCAGAAACTCTTAGGCCTCAGTCAGACGAGCGTGTATTTTGATGCATCCATGCTGCGCAAAAAAAGGTGCTGCACGGATGTGCAAAATACACGTAACTAAAGCTCTGTGTCCATTGCTTTCAATCCCTGCCTGCTCAAAGAACTTCAATACAGTGCCAGGGAGCCAAGCGTCAAGATGCGCTGAGCCCCGTCAGCCCCGGAGAGGTGAGTATATATATTTTTTATTTTTTACACAAGCTGGGATGATTTTCAGGAGAGGGCTTACATTTCAAGCCCTTCCCTGAAAATTACTGCGGGGGTTGCCTGCATACCATTTTTCTTAATGGGGCGGCTGCAGCACCGGCCCCATTGAAAGCAATGGAAGATCATCGTGGTCCTCTGCTACAGCTGTGGCAGGAGATTCCTTTTTCCCCACAGGGAGTCCCCTCATCACTGAACACTGACAGTGCTGTCACAGTGTTCAGTAATGAGGGAATTCCCCGCGGGGATTTTTGCAGTGCACTGACCTATGCGGTGCGCACAGGTCCTATCTTTACAGGTGCGGGTATTTTCACACCTGTAAAACACAGACATGTGAACACATCATGAGAAACCAATGGTTCTAATAGATGCACAGTTTTGTGTGCACATAGGTGCGCACAAATATACGTTCGTCTGATTTCGCCCTGAGGATAAAAAGGCTCACAATGGAGACAATGCTCACTGTTGCACACAGTGGAACCACTATATCAGGTGATAAGTGCACAATTGAATTAAAATAAATCATAAGAAACAGCAATTCTGGCGTGGTTTACTTCATCCCGTTTGTCATGTGGGTAACAGACATAATATTTGTTCACTTTGACTTCTGCCAATTTAAACCTATCTACGGCTCCAGCAACACTACCGCTAATCACGTTAGTGCACTGAGGCTACTTTATTTGCATAGCACAACTGGCCATTCAAACCGAATGGCAGGGGCTGGGCTACACAAATAGCACAGCATGTCTATTCAATTAGCATTGCTCACCAGCTGTCAGTTGTACAACATGGGGCCATTTTGCCAAGTTCCCAACCCACCCTTAGATTCATTAGATATTAAAACTAGTCAAACATAAACTATTAGCCCCCTCCTGTCATTTCCTTGTGGAACATTAAGGCAATACTGAATATTTACTTGTGAATGGGAAAGAACAGCTCAATAAATCATTGGCAGCAGGAGATTAGGGCTGTAAAGTTCATGCCAGGCAAGCATTCTTGATTTTTACTTTAGGTGCCAGAGTCCCAAAAGATGATTTGATGTATGTGTATTAATTTAACTATATAACTTGCTTTAATGTATCATGGGATTAGTGTTCTAGCCTACCCTTTGAGACCCCTGCAATAGACGATTATGGAGCATACATAAGTGTGAGCGTTATGTGATCATTAGAGCATGTGAAGAGCATTTTTTAAATGTTAGCTTATTAAGGAACAACACACCATGAAGAAGGCTCCCACTATGGGCCTTGTGTGGCACAGAGTGTTAAGGCAGCAGTACGCAGTCATAAGCTTTCACGACCTGAAGGTTGCAGGTTCAATCATGGTTTAGGTAGCTGGCTCAAGGTTGACTCAGCCTTCCATCCTTCCGAGGTTGTTAAAATGAGTACCCAGCTTGCTGGGGGATAATAACTATATTACCTGAAAGTGCTGCAGAATAAGTTGGTGCTATACAAATAACAAGTCCCCCATTATGGAGGTCTGAAAAGTGTAGTATTGTTCATGCCATGTTGCTTGTCTGCTTATAAACTCAGGAAGTGCAAGCAAAAAACACACTCATGAGAGTGAACACATTGAAATCAATGGACTTGCTTCATCACATTTTGCGGTTGTGAGTTTCACGTGCCCCAAAACGTTTGTCTGTTTAAGCCCTGAGGCTGGATATAGGTTTATGAGTTTCACGACTGGTTCCAACCACCCAGTAGAAAAGGTGGTAGAACCAAACATTGTTGAGCCCCCTTTCTCCATGAGCCCTATAGCAGCCAAATGGTTTGCCTCTTGTATATATGCTCTTGTATATAATCAAAAGACAAAAAAAATATTCTGCATTCTGGAAGTCCCCCATAAAAGTCTATATGTGTTGTGTTCTGATTCTATACAACTCAGAGAATTTACAGAGCAATAAAAAGTAAAGGTGCATACACACAGATCACTCAAAATTAATCAGAAACTGAGTTTTGAGTGATTATTTTGCATAGGTACTAATGGGCTAAATCAGTCCTTTAGTACTTCATTGCATGTATTTAGAGAACAGCGGGTGGTCTGTTCACTAAATACATTGCTATTGTTCTCCAGTGGGACAGAGGCTGTTAACAGCTGTTAAAGAATGTTATCAGCTGTTATCAGCGCCGAACCAAGAGAACACAGTGTTTGGTCCATCTTACCTTATCAGCGATGGACGAAAAGTGCATGATAAGTGTAGGATGGGTAGACATTTACACACAATGATTATCCCTTACTAACTGCCTTAATCGAGCGTGCTCGCTCATCTCTAGTCTTTTTACATTTGTGATTTTTTTTCTTGCAGCGCTGCTGAGAGACGGAAAAGTCACAATATGTTCTATCTTTATGCAAATTTGGTAGAAACTAGCACTTTATTCCTTATGGGTGAATAAAAATTGCATTGCACTTACATCACAGGCATATGTACATGTAAGTTTCATGTGAGTGCAATGTGATGTTTTAATTTTCCTATTGAAATTCAATTTTGACTTGCGATAAAAATTAGTTTATCTAGCCAATATTGTGCTTGCCCATATAAATACAGCCTTAGAGCTTATTTACCCCATCCGTATATCGGCTGGGTTTTCACATAGTGTGTCCCTTTTTGCAGAGGGAGGAGGCCGGCCGGGAGCAGCGCACTGAGCTCTCGCCCCCTCTCCGCCCTTCGACACTATTTGCAATGGGAGTAGGCGGAACTTGGCGGAGAGGAGGCGGAAGCTCAGCACACTGCTCCCGGCCTGGCCCGCCTCCTCCCCCTGCAGAGGGGTACATCGTATATCGGCCGGGCGTGGAAAGCCGGCCAATATACGTACGGACATGTGAATAAGCCCTTAGGGCTCCTTCACATGAGCTTAGGTGCTGAAACACTAATGATAGCTATTTATTGTACTTTCTGCTCACATGTAATTGAAAAGACTGTACAGCCCAATTAGTCCGCAATGTTCTCAATACCGCGCGGTTTGGGTGGACACATTTATGTACCTTCAGAGACTCCTGTGGTGCTTTAGGTGTGCGAATGTGCACAAAAATGGAGCAAGTCACGGTTTTTTTTGGCGTGCGCAAAATGCACATGCAAAAGTGACACTGAACCCAGTGAGAAAAAATGGGTTTTATTCTCTGTGTAACGCACGCACATATTTTGCACTCGCAAACCTGCTTGTGTGATTAAGACCTTAGTAATCCTATTTGTTCACACTTCATCTAGTCTCTCTCCGCAGCTGTCATTAGTCATCTCGCTACAATTTGTAGCCTCTCTCTTCTGGTATCTTTTAGGCCTAATGTCCACAGGAAAATTCGGGCCATGCAGAATCCCGCTGCGGATCCCTCCTTTCCCGCAGATATGAGGCCAGAACATTCTTAATACTTACCTGTCCGGACGCTGCGAATCTCCCCTACGTCGCAGACAGATCTTCTTTCTTCGGCCTGGTGGATGTACCCGGCACGCCGGCAACGTGCTGCACACATACGCACATTTTTTTTAAATGCCTGTTTTCCCACATATACGGACGGCTTCCATAGGCTTCAATAGAAGCCGCAGGAGCCGTCGGTGCGGCAGACCCGCAGGAAAATGGAGCATGCTGTGATTTCTTCTCGTTTGTGCGACCCGCACGCCGGGAAGAAGTCCCATCTACATGATTTTAGCTGCCCTACGAATGCTAATACACCCCAATGGGCAGCAAGACGCACCGATATTCTGTGCGTGGACATTGGGCCTAACGCTTATTTTAACCCCTTCCTGACATGCACCATATATTTACTGTACACAGTATGAAGCTAGCTTGGGTGTCACACTATTAAGCGGGTCTGCACCACATACAGCAAGTGTTGTCTTTCTATGTCTCAATAGAATGCCTGTCCAAACACAGTATAATGCAATACTATGGTATTGCACTTTCCTGTAGAAGCCATGAGATAATCACAAGTTCAAATCTCTTATTGGGATTGGAAAAAAGCAAAAAAAGTGAAATTAAAGATGTTTCAAAAAAAAAACCTTTCCCCAGACATTGCATTAAAAAAAGATAAAAATTAAAAATGTGTATAGCTGCATCCATAAAAGTCCAATTTCTTAAAATATTGCATTACATTAACAATATCATGTCAATTTTACAGCACCATGAACACTCTAAAAACAAGCTCCCTTCCAAAAAAAAAAAAATGGAGCAATCCCTAAAAAACGTAATCACAAACAAGTATTCCAAAAACAAGTATTCATGTAGCTATGCTGGAAAAAAAAAGTTTAGAAAAAATTAAAATGAAGTCTAAATGTCACTTTTCAGCACAGATTTCAGCCTTTCAAATAAGGAGCTGAAATCAAAATCCACACCAAAATATACAAATTTTGCGAACAAACTAAGTGCGCATTTGTGCACCTTGCATAGACTTCTATGGGGGCCTTTGCTGCGCAGTACGGAGAAAAATAAGCAAGCAGATAATGATAGTAATTCCACCTTCAGGACTCCTTCACACTGGTGAGAAAATCGTGCAAGATGTGTGTGCAATATCTGTCTAAACAGGCTGTGCGAGTTAGTGGGGACATCACTCACTCATTCAAACAGGAAACGGCTTGTCTGAAAGGAGCATATTAGTGATCTCCATAATATTCAAGAAAAGAGCCATGTATGATAAAATGACTATTTCTACAAAGTTTAGTAAAGAGAGGTTTTATTTTTGCAAATTGTTTACAATTGATACAAATTTAATTAATAGAGAAAATCTTTCGCCAACTTTCTATGCATTCAATTTACCATCAATTTGGCTCAGAAATTGACAAGGAGAGTAGATTACAAAGTATAAAGCGTGCTTGTGGCCAAACAGAAATACTTCAAGCAGGTTTGTCATAAAAAAAAAAAAAACCCTCAATACTTACCTATTCCTCCGCTGGTAGTCTTCTTACCGCATCTTCTGCTCACCAATCTTCTCCTGGCTCCTGCAGTCCCCGTGGGTCACCTCACCACAAGCCGTCCGGATTCTTCTTGACATTCATTGCTGGTAGTCTCCTTCCTGCAGGGCAATGTACACTAGTCTCAGACCGCATGCACAGTCTCAGCATTACCCCCGTATAGCATTCGGCACTCCTCGCTATACAGTGAATGCTACGTCACTAAAGATGTAGCCTACACTGACCTGCAGAAAGAAGAAATCGGCTGCATAACAGAAAGAAGAGGATCTGGCTGGCTTGCAGTGAGGTGACCCAGTGGACTGCAGGAGCCAGGAGAAGATCGGCAGGGAGAAAGTGCGGTACATAGACTGCCTGGGGAGAAATAGGTAAGTATAGAATTTTTAATGACCAAACCCCTTTAATACCTAATGTGCACCTGAACCATTACAAGCAGTAAGGGACAATTCACATGGGGCAGAAAATGTTGCCACAGTGTTGTGCAATATGCCGGCCCCAAATTCCGCACTAACAACTGCAGATTTTGATGCACAATTAGGCCTCAGTCACACGGGCGCATCGGCGCCCACGTTACTGCAGGAAGAAGACGGACGGACGTGAAGACGGCTGTCTTTCTGCAGCGCCGGAGGAAAGAACATGTGACCGTCTTCATTGCCAGTCATGTGTTCTTTCAGCAGCGCTGAAGATAGACTGCCATCTTCAGGTATGGCCGTCTTCTAACTGTCAGTCTCACGGGCGCATCGGCACCGGTGTACGGATGCCGATGCGCCCGTGTGACTGAGGCCTTACCAGTGGGATTCTGCCATTTTCAGTTCTGCGCATTAGCAGTGCGGATTTTGGAGCTGAATATTCCTTAGGGGGGTATATTCTGCAATACTGTTGTGGAATATTTCCTCCTGTGTGAAAGGTCCCTAAAGGTGTTCTTACTTCCATAAACTCAGCTGTTTGTCCTCCAGACTTTTCCTGATTTCAGTTTCTAGGACTAGAATTAGCTATTTGACAGCTATTATTGTCATCTAAAGTATCTCTTATGGGGCTGTTTTTACTTTTATCCTATCACGGAGAATGCAAGCCTCCCCTCAGGTCTCCATAGCAGTATATTGCAGTGACAGAGGTCGCTTTCCATCATGTACAGGGATATTATTTAGTAAACCTAAGTCTACAGATTGTTTTTCTTTTCATATATGGTATTTCAGCTTTTATCACAAAGTAAGTGACATCCTTCTTGGAGGGGTAAAAATAGTTGTGTTTATTCACACAGACAACATACTGCATAAAGGAAATGCAACTTTTTATCCCGTACAGGGGCTATTATGAAGCATGCGGGCCAAGATCCATGCATGTGTCAAATACTGCATTTGTCTATTGGCTATGTCAATAAGCACAACTGTTTTCTTTCATCTTCATATTACAACATAGGCTCAGGTTTACTAAGGCTAGTGTATTTTATACCAGTGTAAGTATATCAGGAAGTTAAAGCTTTTTGCCCTAAATTTACTAAAAAGTCTGCCCCTCATAATACGTTTGGTGCATTTAAACCTTTCTACAGTCAGATAATTAGATACACACCAGATATTAGAAGACTTGCACTGAAATTTGTGCCAATTTTCTTTTTAATTTTGGCTAAAACTACAAGTTTGTGTTAAGTGAATGCCATTATTGCATAAGAGACCTTTTATATAACATGGAATCAGCTGAAATTATTGAATTCATTCTGTTTTATTATTAAGAGTATGTAATGATGAACATCGCCTTATATTATTCCCATGTGGATTATTCATTCATTCATTCATTCATAATAATGAATGAGTTAGTCTGAAATTATTATTGTCTATTTCTCAGTGTTGGATCATTTTAGTTCAGAGAGAAATGACTGTTTGTCTCCATTATTTTAATGTGCGTTTCAGCTGATTTATTTTCTGATTGCTACAGGTATGTGAATAAAGTACTTTTTATTATATTATACATTAGCTCTGGACTAATTCATGCTTTATCTGAATCAATTGTGCCATGTTTATATGCGTAGGGTATACCAATACCTTTTCAATTTATCTTATTTTTATTAATCTTTTCCTTCATTTTTGTTGGATTCACAGCCTCATGAAGTTTTATGAAAGGATCAAGGTCTCATCTCTGATCTTTGTTATTTTAATTATTTTAGTTTTTTCTGGCTTACGTATTAAGTGTTTTGTGTCTCCAAAGCAACAGTGGATTTTTATTGGAATACAATATTATAAAAGTCACTAAATGTTCCATGTAGATGTTACGTTCTAAACCAGAACATGCTGATTATAATATAGTAATAGCATTGCACAAACTTAGAATCTGACTAGAAAATTAATCCATAACCCCCAAGTAAATCGGAGCTGGTCAGAACTGAGACCACATGACCACCTGAGGAAAAAGAGGCTGGGACTTTCAGCCAGAAAGCAATAACCAAGGTAATATTAGTTTGCTTATATATACTGGGGAGAAGAAGAGGTGGGGGAAAACTGCATGAACAATAAAAATCACTGGAGTGGCCCTTTAAGGTTTGACTTGTACATTTGTACACTTACAGTTTAAAATAGTTCACAACTGGTGAATACTCAAATGGCTTATTGACTCTTCATGTCATTGAGATACTTACATATTTTTACTCTTATTTTTAGGCTAGTTTTTTTTCTATATAAAACAGCCACATGCACACTAAGATGTAATTCACCCTTTAGTAATGTTAATGATGTACAACTGATATATTTTTTTATATAATATAGTTTAGCTATCAGCAATGAACCTTTTGCTTATAAAACTTTGAAACACAAAGTACACGTTAACCATTTACGAGATTACCATTTTACATCTCTGCTTAGGTTAAATGAAAAAAGTTTAGTACCATGTTAGCCAGTAGAGCAAAGTGTGATTGTTCTCAGTAAGAGAAACCAAGTAATCTTGTAGATATGATACCTTTTAATGGCTAACAAAAATACATGATGTTATAGCGAGCTTTCGAACCTACTCAGGGTTCTTCAGGCATAACGGAACACATCTAAAGACGTATTTACATAAAAACATATACACATGAGAGGGCACAAACATGGTGTGCTTAATTTGCACTTGAAATGAATTCCAGAACAGGATAAGACGGCACAGACATGTTATTAATAGCACTTAGATAAATGCCAGAAAAAGACGAGCATAACAATAAGTACATAATTAGTCCAGTGAGAAGGAATGTGAAAGTTTTATGGTCTCTAAATAGATGTTAGAGGGTCAACAGGTCCGCGTGTCACCTCTGTTCTAGGTTTCCCATATCTCCACAGATGTAAACCCCCTCCTAGATTTCTTCTGTTTCTGATAGTATCAAAGATGGTTATAAACTTATATTCTCAAATTCTTCTGTATCTTTGGGACTTAAAATTGCCGTTAAGTATAATAACTTTCATATGTTGTGTCTGAGTAGAAAAATGCTTTTTGGCACAAGTAATTCTGTGTTTCTTTCTTTAATTGTGTGGCGATGCAATATCAACCTGGCTTTCCGTTTTTGTCCAGTTTGTGACCTACCTGAATAACAGTAGCCTAGGATTGATACTGACAGTAGATGTCCAAAAAGACAGGATGACCTTTCTTGATCTTGAAATTCAGAAAAATGATGGTCAGTTATGTACAACAGTATTTAGAAAACCCACCTCTACCAATACCCTGTTGCGCTGAAATAGCTACCACCCACAACCCCTCCAGCAGGGTATTCCTAAAGGACAATTCCTACATCTTCGAAGGAACTGCTCTGAATTAGAGGAATATAGCCATCGGGTTGATGATATGTCAGCAAGATTCAGCAAAGCCAGAGGCTGTCCCGATGACGTAGTAAATAAGGCACAGGATAGAGAAATGTTTTTGTCAAGTAAAAAAGAATAAAGGCAATGAAAATCTTGTCTGCATTGTAAGCACATAAAACAAGGAGGCTGACAATGTTTGTAAAATCTTATCTCAGTACTGGTGTATCTTACAATCTGATAGCACACTCTGTTAAGCCCCATTTGCATGGGATGAATGTCGGGCCAATGATGCCCAACAGTGTCCCTGCATGTACTTGCTCCCATGCTGTCACACAGGAGCGAGTATCATTGGCTCACAGCAGAACGGCTGGAGGAGATTTCTCTCCTCGCGCTCCCCCACCTCTCTCCATTCACTTAACACAGCAGCCGTTCAGTACTGAACGGCTGCTGTTTATACTGAATGATCAGCGATCAGCTCATCTTTCATTGTTTATGCATCCTAATCGATGAAAGATGAGCTGAATGATGATTGCTCATCAGTACTGAATGGCCGCTGTGTTAAGTGAATGGAAAGGATCAGGGGAGAGCAAGTAGTGAAATCTCTTCCAGCCACCCCACCCCCTTGTTTGCCGCTCTGTCAGAGAGCCAGCAATACTGGGCTCCTGTGCAGCAGCAAGTACATGCAGGGACATGTGCCTAACATTTTTCCCATGTAAATGGGCCTTTAGACTGTCGCAATGACCTCTTATTACATACAGAGAGGTCATAGGATCAAAAAACGTTTAGTCCACAGCCACTTGCAACCCACTCCAATCACAAACTGGCTAACAATGGCACCAGTGCCAGGCACGTACAAGTGTTCGGGCTGCAAGGCATGCCCATTTTTTAATAAAAGCAACATATTTACAAGTGTGAGCATAGGTCAGAGCTTCAAGAACATGGAACACATTAACTGCAGAACGCAGTTTGTCATTTATATGGCTATGTGTGGATGTCCTAAAAACTTTGTTGGGAAAACTGTGAAGCTTTTCTGTTGAATTCTGTCCCATATAGACAATATTTCCAGAAAGGGAGATACCCACTAGCCATACATATTAGGGAATACCATCAGAACAATCCACACACAGTCTTCTTCCAAAGAATAGAAACAATTCAAATGAATGGAAGATAGGCAATTAATGCAAAAAGAAACCCAATTGATATATAGGCTTAAATCCTGCCAACCTGCAGGTTTCAATGAAGTCCTATCCTTTATCCTCTTTATTGAATAGACGGTGTACTAAGTCCAACTAACCATTCGGCAGATTGATGGATATATACATCTATAGAATCATTAGTCCCTGTATCTCACCCTGTAGCTCTGAAAATGGATGTCCATTTATTCTTGATACAGACCCATTTATTATGCATGGATAGACTAATGAAAAATCTGTTTGATCTGTGTTAGATCCAACTCTTTATGTGTATGGACGATTCTGTTTACACATTTGTGCGTGGTAAATTCTTGACCTCTGAATTACTAATTGCAGCTATATAAGCACTTGAGATTCTCTATTAACAGCATCTATTTGATTCATCCTCTAATTTTATTAGGAATATCTCTCCCATAATTTTATATAATACTAAGCCGCGTATAACCATCTATATTATCGTGTCAGTCGCTATGACTACAGATAACCACTTGGCTGAGGTCTCATTAATATCAGAAACCTTAGGATTTTTGACTATCAGTCAGCATCTTGGAGGCTGTGTAGTAAGAGGACCTTTTTGGTCATTTAACAATGTGAATTAACCCCCTATTCCAGACACGACAGCCGTGGATGGGGTGTGTCTTCACACTGTAAGGCATAAAGGCATTTAAACCTCACCTTAGTCACTGGCTAACTGACCACAACTCTTTTTTGATGCCACACAAGCCCTTTTTGAGCACTGGTATTATTTATTGGAGTACACTTCCAGGTGGACCCAATGTGAGTGTCTAGGTAGTGTTTGACTATATCATACTTCCCTGTTGGTTTCTAGTACATGGGCTGATCCCCCTGGAAAGTAACACACAACGAACAGAACTTCAATAGATCAGCTCCAAATTATTTTTTAATTTTAGATATTTTTTTTACTGTCTACCGTATCTACTAGGTGACAGGTTATTTAAATGACTCCCGATGACATGTCACTACATCGACGCAGAAACATGTGGAGTCTATAAATATTCGAGTCCTAGTCAGAACATCTGAGTTCGGGAAACAAGCTCCTTTCTGTTCTTTCTGCTCTGGACACAACATCTTTTTGTTATCT